>NC_058377.1:67057795-67702295 GCF_018350175.1 Felis catus
GCACCTGCACGTTTAACCAACAGCTATTTCCGCTGGCCCACTTGACTGCGCCGGCGGCAATATTCAAAAGCAGTTTCCGGCTCGAGAAGGACAAACCCTCTCCTAGTTGTCCAGAACCACCCCTCTCACTGGACAACCATCTGCACCTCCGGCCACTGGAAACTGCCGGGTTGGGTACGCAAAGTCCGCAGAAGGGCCTCCCAAACCAGCCCTGCGCCCTAAACCGAGGCCTAGAAGGATGGCGGGGCCGGGCCTGTCGCCCCACTGAAGCCCGGCTTGACAATGGAGGACCGGCCGGTGTTTCTCCTCCCAGCCCCGGGGTCTTGGGGCAACAAGGAAGGGAAACGGAGAAAGGACAGCACGAAGCAGCTCACCCCTGGCTCAAGGCAACGCGCTACCGGCGGCAGCAGCTCCACCTCAGCCCGCAGCTCAGACCCACAGCGGCAGCGTCGCAGGCCGGGCTGCGACCGGGTCGCACCTCAGTGACGCAGAAGCCCCGCCCCCAGAGCGATTTTGGAAACAGTGCGCAGTCACTGACCCCAGCCCTCCGCTCCTGTTCCGGCTGCGGCGTGCCGCTCAGCCTGAGGATCTTTGACGTTCGAGGCCCGGAGGCCATCTGAGAGGGTGACGCCCCAGGAGGGGGCCGAGCCCAAGAGGAGGCAGGAGAAGCCTCGCCTGTCGGGTTCCTAGAGGCTCGGTGAGGTGAGGTGGCCTTTGCTCCCGCCTGGCCGACTGCCGCCTCCTGACGCCACCTCCCGAGCGGCTGTCGGGGGCCCGCCCAGCTGTTGACAAAGGCCGCACTGTAGAACCCGGGGGTTTGGTGAAGGGTTGGATTCCAAGCCACCACTTGTTAGGCCTCCCACTGGTCATAGCTACACAAAGGTAATCTTGTTACTTTACCATGCGATGGGGCCAATTATACTCACCTAGCTAGGTTGAGAAGCAAAAAAAACTATATGGAAAGTAATTAGCACTGGGTCCCACATGGTAAGCCCTAATAAATGGCAGCAATTCTTATGAACACATGCTGTGATATTATTGCTGCCCATTAAGCATCTGTTGTGTGCAAAATACTATACAAGTCACCTTACAGGCATTGCTCTTGTTTAAGTGGTTTGTTCAAAGTCACACAGCCAGTGAACAGCAGAGCAAGGACTTAAACCCAGGTTTAAATTACTTACGATAGATTAAACTAAATTAAACTACTTAGCAGGTAAATTAAACTACTTACGATTCTTAATGTTTGGACACTTGTGTATCAGTTATTTGTAGATTTAAACTGTGAAGAATTAATCCTGCCCTCTAATAATAGCTATTGACCATAGAAGAAGCCCTATTCCAAGTACTTTAAAGGTATTAATTTAATCTTCACAGCAATCCTGTTAAGTAGGTATTATTAATACCTTCATTTTACAGTTGAAGAAACAGGAAAGTATGTTAAATTTTACAAGGGTCAACCAACCAGTAAGGAACAGAGCTGTATTCAAACCCTAACTGACTGAACCATGAGCTTGTGCTTTTAACTCTTGCAAACTGCCTCAGTAAGACTTCATCAGGGCCAGGTTCATGTTGTCCGTGTACTCCCCTTTTATACATTACGGAGAATGTGCCAAGGATTCTCTGCCTGACAACTAGCACACAACCTGGCCTGCAATAGTTGTTCAGTATTTGAACATGTGATGAATATATGAACCTTGGGAAAACTAAGCCTAATAATGATAAGCCTAAACTAAGCCTATAAGTAATGATTTAGTAAATTAAAAAAAAAAAAATCTAATTAAATTCAGCAAGATTCTGTAGTTTAGCCTTATCTGGGCCTGGGAGTCTGGGATATTTCTCTGTAAAATTTTCCTTCAATTAAAATAGTATTGGAGGTTCTACTTAGTGCAATAAAACCAGGCAAAGAAATAAAAGGCATAGAGATTGGAAAGGAAGAATAACACTGTATTTGCAGATAAAAATACCATGGAATAGTACCAAAAAAAGCTACTGGAACTAATTAGTTTAGCAAAGATGCAGGATACAAAGTTAATATACAAAAAATCAGCTGTATTTCTGTATACTAGCAATTAACAATTGGATGTTGAAATTTTTAAAATATCATTTAGCAGCAAAAACAAAAACACAAAAACCTAGAGATAAATGTGACCAAAGATGTGAAAGACATAAAATGAAAACTGTAAAACATTGCAGGAGAAATTAATGATCTAAATACAGAGATATTTCATGTTCATGGATCAGAAGATTCAATATTTTTAACATGTCATTTCTGTCTGAATGGATCTACAGATTTAAGGCAAGCCCAATAAAAATCGTAGCAGATTCTTTTTATAGAAATTATCAACCTGATTCTAAATTTTATATGGAAATGCAAAGGAACTAGAGTAGCCAAAACTTTGACCAAGAAAAACAAAGTTGAGGGACTTACAATACTTGATTTCAAGACATTATAAGAAGGGCGCCTGGATGTCCGAGTTCATTGAGCCTCTGACTCTTGATTCAGCTCAGGTCTTGATCCTAGGGTCGTGAGATTGAGCCCCACATCCTTAAGATCCTCTCTCTCTCTCTCTCTCTCTCTCTCTCTCTCTCTCTCTCAAAAAAAAAAAAAGACATTATAAGAGTTACAGTAATCAACACAGTGTGGTATTGATGTGAAGATAGATATAAATAGAGCAATGTAACAGAATTGAGAGCCCAGGGAGAGACCTACACATACAGAGTCAATTGATTTTCAACAAATATGCCAAGGCAATTCAATGGGGGAAAGGATAATCTTTTCAAGAAATGGTGCTAGAACAATTGAATAGTTATGCCAAAAAAAAAAATGAAAAGAATCTCAATCCTTTCCTCATACCATATAAAAAATTAAAAAATGGATCATAAATCTAAATGTAAGAGCTAAAAGTATAAAACTCATAGATGAGAATACAAGGAAAAAAATACGTTACCTTGGATTTGGCAAAAATTTTTTAAACATGGCACAAAAAGCATCTTAAAAGGGAAAAGAATTGATAAATTTTACCTTCTCAAAATTAAAACATTTTTTCAAAACATACTTAAGAAAGTAAAAAGGTAAGCCATAGACTGGGAGAAACTGTTTGGAAAGCATATATTTAATAAAGGACTTCTAACTACAATATATAAAGAACTCTTACAACTCAGAAGACAAAACCTAATTTTTAAAACTGGGCAACAAATTTTTTTTAAATTTTTTTAAATGTTTATTTTTTATTGAGAGACAGTGAGAGATAGAGCATGAGCATGGGAGGAGCAGAGAGAGAGGGAGACAGAATCTGAAGTAGGCTCCATGCCCTGAGCTGTCAGCACAGAGCCTCACGTGGGGCCTGAACCCACAAACTGCAAGACCATGACCTGAGCCAAAGTCGGATGCTTAACTAACTGAGCCACCCAGGCGCCCCTGGGCAACAAATTTAGACAGACACTTCACCAAAGAAGTTATATTGATGACAAAATAAATATATGAGAAGATGCTTAACATCATTAGACATTAGGGAAATGCAAATTAGAAGTACAATGAGGTATCACTGCACACCCTAGTCACAGAATGGCTAAAATTAAAAAGACTGATCATACAAATTATTGGCAAGGATATGGAACAATTGGAATTTTCATATAGTGCATTTTGGGAATATAAAATGATATAACTAATTTGGAAAACAATTTGGCCATTTTGTAAAAAGCTAAACATATACCTACCATATGATTCCCATTGCATTCCTAGGTATTTACCCACTAAGACTATGAATATTCATTGCAGCATTATTTGTGATAGGCCCAAACTAGAAACAACCCAAATGACCATCAGCAGGTGAAAGGAAAACAAATTGTGGTATATTCACACAATGGAATACTGCTTGACAATGAGAAGGAATGGACAATTGATAGACTCAACAACATGAATGAATCTCAGAATAATTATTCTGAGTGAAAGAAGCCAGACCAAAAAAGGAACACATACTGTATGATTCCTTTGAAATAGAATTCTAGAAAATCCAAACTATAGTGATAAAAAGATCAGTGGTTGCGATCAGTGGGATGAAGAAGATGAAAAATAGGGACTGGAGATTGGTGGGAAGGTGGTATCACAAAGGAGAAAACTTTTTGTAGTGATAGACATGTTATTTTTCTTGATTGTAGTGATGGTTTCACAGACGTATACTTGGTCAGAAGTTCTCAAATTGTCTACTTTTATCATGTGCAGTTTACTATATGCAAATTTTGCCTCAATAAAGTTGGGATGGAAAACATATCTATTTAAATTTTAGAAGGCTTTATATTACAGCCTAATCTGAGCCTGGGAGTCAGAAAATCAGTGCAAATTGCTTTCAATTTATAAAATTGAAGCAGTCCTTTTTTATACTTCATAGAGAGTGTAGTGAAGATTGCAACTATAGGAGAGACTACAAGATTAAAATATTTTAAAATTAATATTATTGACATCTCTAGATAATTTCTTTTAAGCACTACAGCTTTTTTCTTAACTTTCCACAAGTGTAATGATTAAAATATAAAACCATAGACATTAATAAAGATTATCTTAAAAGCTGTAATAGAAGAGATTAGAAATTCTGAAATAGGAGTTATGAAGTTATTTTGTAGCAGGCAAAGGAAACCTTTATTTTTCTTATATAAAAAAAGGTGCAGGAAAATGTTTGTAGGAAACCACAAGTATAAATAGCAAGAGTTAAGGAAAGAGAAACTACTAAGTTAACCCTTTTATAAGAAGAAGAGTGGGGTGTGCCTGGGTGGCTCAGTCAGTTGAGCAACCAACTCTTAATCTCCGCTCAGGTCATGATCCCAGGGTCATGGTGATCAAATCCTGTGTGAGGCTCTGCGCTCAGCATGGACCTAAGCTGCGCTCAGTTTAGGATTCTGTCTCTCCTTCTGCCCCTCTTCCAGCTCTCATGCTCTCTCTCTCTCTAAAGGGGGAGGGGGAGGAGGAGGGAAAGGAGGAGGAGGAGAAGAATTGATCCTTTTGTAATGAATCTTATAATTTGTAATGTGTATTCAGATTTTCATAGTTTAGGTAGGTATTTGCCCATCCAAATACAGAGGCTTCAATGAAATTGTAGTAAACACAGTCCTGTAGTGAAGACCAGGAAAATTTGAGAGACTTTTAAAACTTTTTTCTAAGAAAATATGTCCAATGCCTCCTGCTTTTTGTTAGGTCACTAAACATGTGATAGGACTGTGGGAATATATGAGGAAGGCTCTGAGTGGTTTTGGATTGTAAAAACTTTTAACTTCCTATATTAATCCATAAAATTATGAAGTTAAAAGAACTAATAAATCATTTGGTCCAACATTCTTCATTTATAGATGAGGAAACTGAGATCCAAAGATGACAAGGTCCTTCACCTAAGGACCACAGAGCAAGTTAAATGAACTGTGTTAGAATCCAGATATGCTGACCACCAGTCTAGTGCTTTTCCTCACAGTACATTACTGCTTTTAATTATATTAGTGTAGAATACAGAGGAACAACTGGCCACCTATAATTAAGATTAAAGCTTCATCATCTTCTAGAATGATGCATTTTGAAGTTTTTATGTCTTATTGATCCCTCCTTTCTGGCTTTTTCTTCTCAAGCTCTGTCCTCAGTTTTCTGCTTTTATTTTTGAACATTTGGGGAGCTCAGGCACTTGTAGCTTCAATTATCACCCATATTCAGATGATTTCCAAATCAACATTGCCAATTGTTATCTTTCATTAGTGTTCCAATCCTGTATTTCCATATTTACATAGAATATCTTCCAGAGGGATGAATGTACTACAGTGATGGGCTCCTGAATTCAACAATTTCCTTATCAAAGTAGCTTCAGTATTCCTTCTGGTCTCCCAGGTTAAATCATATGAAGAGATTTCTTTCTGTCTCCTAAAGCATTCTGTCATGGTATCCTATATTTTCTTTAAAATTTCTCTTTGCTCTATTTTTTTATTCTTTTTTTTTTTTGAGTTCTTAGTGTTTGCCAAGTACCAAAAGTGTTCTATATGTATTATCTCATGTAAGCCTCACAACAGTCCTAAAGATAGATATCAATATCATCTCAATTTTACAGAAGGGTAAACAGTCCTGGAGAGGTTAAATAAATTGCCCAAGGTTACATAATTCATAAATGGTAGAGCAGGGATTCAAATCCACTGTCTGATTTTAGAACCTCAAGTTTTAGCTACTGAGTTATATTTCTACTATTGGGCTTAACCCATTCTTGTCCATTCCATACTATCATCTCAATACAAATCCCTTGTCTCACAGATGAATTTGTATAACAACATCCTAGCCAATCAACTTATCTTGAAACATATTTATTCAATCCATCTTGTATCTTGCTGCCAGACCAACCAACTTAAAACATTATTAAGTCTATGCCATAAAGGTGCTGGTGCTCAGTATTAGGCCAGAACGTATCAACAAAATGGACCCCAGTGTTTGAGAACTCATTTTAAATGGATGATTTTACAATCCCATTGCCCCAGAGATCTACCTGGATCTTGGGAAAAGTCATTTAATATACTACCTACCCCCATTGTTATGTCATTCCAAACCACCTCCCAACACTCTCCCCACAATCCTTCATTGCTATGTTCTATGATCACTTGTCTTTGCAGTTCTTTACGACCCACTTTCCTTTATACCTCTTCACTCACCTCATGCTAGCTTCCTCTCTGCCTTAGCTATGTCAGTTTGACCTCAGGAATTTCCATTCTCCTGCCAACAACTCCTCTGCCATTATCTGCCTTTCCTTCAAACAATTTCTACCTTACTGAAATCGAAGGAATCTGCTTCCATGACAACCTTTTTGGCTAGGAGACAGTTAACATTCTCTTCCCTAGCTGTCACATCCTTTCACATCAGTGTTTTTTTTTTTTCAACGTTTATTTATTTTTGGGACAGAGAGAGACAGAGCATGAACGGGGGAGGGGCAGAGAGAGAGGGAGACACAGAATCGGAAACAGGCTCCAGGCTCTGAGCCATCAGCCCAGAGCCTGACGCGGGGCTCGAACTCACAGACCGCGAGATCGTGACCTGGCTGAAGTCGGACGCTTAACCGACTGTGCCACCCAGGCGCCCCTCACATCAGTGTTTTAATACTATCAACCAGCCATCTCTCTTCTTTAAACTTTTCCATCTGGAAGTCTGTTTGTTGTTGTTGTTGTTGTTGTTGTTGTTTTCTAAGCTAACTAGGCCTAATAACTGCAGATCAAAGAAATCATGTTTCTTCTTATGCAAATGCAAAACTAAAATCTTCCCATTATCATGTACAATGCAAGGAATGATCAAGCCAGGGGAAATGAAGTCAGAAAGTTCAAGAACAATATAGAGAATACTTGCTCCAGTCCTGGGAGCTATCCAACTTGGTCCTTTGGGTCCTTGTTACCACAGACAGACCAATGTGAGATGACACAGTTTACTCCCAGAGAGCAATCCCAGGTCAGTTTATCACTCTGCTACATGGAAAACAAGCACTAGAAACAGCCAGTTCATAATTATATTTCCCAGATTACCTAAAATATGTCCTTTACAGATAGTAAATTTGTACTAATTTGTTTTGAATTGGGATCCAAACAAGATCATCTCATTACATTTTGATTGTTATATTTGAAATTTCTTTTAATTGAGAGCAGTACTCCTCCCCTCCTTTCTTCGTACTATTAAATTATATCAGAAACTGGGTGTATTGGGATTCAACCAGAGAAACAGAACAAGTAGGAGATATATACTAAGAGATTTATTGCAAAGAATTGTCTTACTCAGTTGGGAGAGCTGGTAAGACAAGTTAGAAATGCATAAGGTAAACTGTCAGGATGGGCAGAGTGGAACTTATGGGCATGAGCTGAAACTACTATGCCCAGGTAGAATTTCTTCTGGGCAGCCTCAGTTCTTGCTCTTAAATTGTTTCAACTGATTGAATCAGACTCTTCAAGATTATCTAGGATAATCTCTTTTACTTAAAGTCAGTTGATTATGGACTTAATTACTATACAAAATACCTTCACAGCAACACTTAGTTTAGTGTTTGATTGAATAATTAGGGACTAAAAGTCTAGCTATATTGACATACAAAGACTATCACGTTGGGTCAATTGTGTAGATTATTCCTACATTCTGGATTTATCTGTTTTCTTCCTTGTAGTGTCATTTATTTTGTTTTCTTTCCATATTTCCTATAAATACAGTTTGGCTTTAGAGAGATTCAGGCTCCATCAGACTGTTCTGGCAAGAAAATAGTTGGTGCTGTGTGCTTCATGTTACATCAGGAAGTCCACAATATCTGCTTGTCAACTTTTAGACTGACCATTGGGGTTTTCATCAATAGTTTATCTAATGATTTTATCTGTTAGGATGGTAGTCTGAATCCATTTTATTGCAGATTAAAAAATGATGATTATTTATTAGTATGTTTCTGTAAAAAAAACCTTTTTCTTATGAACTGGGGCTACCTTGAAATACTGTTCATATAGGAAAGGCAAGAAAAATGTCAAATTCTTTCCTTTTAAGGAGTTGGTCCCTAGTTACTTGCAATCATGTCCAACGTGTAGAATATAAAATTTTTAGTATAACTACAAATTTATGGGTTTTATATACTTGATCAGTTGCAGTTAGTATTTCTTTTGTTGTTTAGTCCCATCTTTGGCCAATGGTAAGCACCTCATATTGTCTTTTTGACAAGACAACTTTCTTGCATCCTGGTCTCTCCCTGGCTTATCTTCTTTAATTCCAGCTTCAGATCTGGAACCAGCTATCCCTCCAAGGAGTTCTGGATCCTTTCAACGGGGAATGGTATTTTAGAGACGACAATCTGGTTGCTAGATGTATTCATAGCTGTTGGATTATGATTATTTCTAGTCCTTTTTGGAGGACAGAGCTAGGGAATATATATGTTTGAAAAGAAAATAACAATTTAGAGTTTGTACTGATATCCCTAATTTAAATTTAATATTACAAGACTTTAAATATAACACTATTTTAATAGTTGTCTTTCTTTAATCTTACATTGAAAATCATATTACCTAATTAAGTAATTATTTATATTATAAAATATAGAAAATAGATACAAAATAAAAATCCCAATATACTGACTGGTTACTGAATGACTTTACATGTTCTTACTGTTCTATTTGTCCTTAGACTATGTATCACTAGTGATGCAGAGTCAAAATAGCTGTGTTCTAGTCCCTTGAAATAATTCTCCTTTTTTTTTAAAAAAAAATTTTTTTTTAAGTTTATTTATTTTTGAGACACAGAGAGACAGAGCATGAACGGGGGAGGGTCAGAGAGAGAGGGAGACACAGAATCGGAAGCAGGCTCCAGGCTCTGAGCCATCAGCCCAGAGCCTGACGCGGGGCTCGAACTCACGGACCATGAGATGGTGACCTGAGCTGAAGTCGGACGCTTAACCGACTGAGCCACCCAGGCGCCCTTAATTCTCCTTTTTCTAGTAGTTCCTCAGTTTGTTTTATTACTTTTAGAAATTTCTTTTTAATTTTACTTTTGAAATGTAAAATTTTTCTACGTTTCCCAAGTTGGAACTATATAATAAGGCATATTTGGAGAAGTGTCATGCCCATTCCCAGTCCTCTACCCTGTTACCTCTTTACTCCTACTTTTAAACATTTTTGTGTTTTTTCCAGGACTTTTGCAAATATAAGCAAATACATACACAAACATAAATAAAAGTAGATACGTGTTTGTGTTTTCCACCCCATTATTACACAATGTATAGTGTTCTGTAACTCCTTTTTTTTTCACTTAATAATATATCCTGAAGATCATTTCATATTAGAGTAATTAAAAAATAGAGATTTACTTCATTTTTGGATAACTACATAGAATTCAAACATGGATTTATCATAATTTCTTTAACCAGACCCTTTTTGATGGACATTTGGGTTGTTGTTATCCACAGAATTCAACAGTCAATGATCTTTTATGTAAGTAATTTCACTTTTTTTTTTTTTTTGTTTTAACCAGGTATTACCTAAGTTCTCTCTATGGGAAGAATTCTCAGCAGGAATATATGAGGGTGCTCATTACTCTGCACCTGGATCAGAAGAATATTCTGTCACATGTTTGAATTTGTGCCAACCTGATAGAAGTGGTGTAGCAAGGATAATTTTCATTGTTTCTTATTATGAGTAGTAGTCAGCTTATTTCTTATATTTAAGAGCCATTTTCAATTTTGTTGTGAATGGTCCATTCTTATCTTTTGTCCATTTTTCCCACATTTTAGGTATATGGTGTCATATTTTACATCTTTTTATTTTACAAATCCCTTGACTGATTTTTACAGAAATATTTATTTTTACTGCTTTTGTGTTTTTTACTTTTCATACTCTCACTTATGGTCTTTCCTTTGCACTCAGAGTCCTCTTTAATTAATTTCTTATAGGGCTGGCTTAGTGGTCATGAACTCCTTTAGCTTTTGTTTATCTAGGAAACTGTATTTCTCCTTCTATTTTGAATGATAGCTTTGCTGGATAGAGTATTCTTGGCTGCACTTTTCCCCCTTTCAGCACTTGGAATATATCATGCCACTCCCTTCTGACCTTCAAAGTTTCTGCTGAAAAATCTGCTGATAGCCTTATAGGGGTTTCCCCTTGCACGTAACTGTCTTCTTTTCTCTTGCTGCTTTTTAATAGATTATTTTCAAAAACCTACTAATGGAGAAAACATAATATGATTTTAAGATATTTTGCTATGATACAGCACTTTTTTTCATGTTTATTTACTTTTGAGAGAGAAAGAGAGACCACATGTGTGCAGGAGGGGTAGAGAGAGAGGGAGACAGAGGATCTAAAGTGGGCTCCACACTGACAGCAGGGAGCCCAATGTGGAGCTCAAACCCGTGAACTGTGAGATCATGACCTGAGCTGAACTTGGATGCTTAACCAACTGAGCCACCCAGGCACCTCTATGATACGGCAGTTTATGCAGTTTTGTAACATCTAAGTCTTTGCTATTACAATTATTATTTACAATATTGACTTTTGCTGAAATTATTATCTTCATAGATAAAAGAATCTGTACATGGAGTATTCTATCAGATCTTTTTTTTATTCATAGATATTTTACTTTTAATTGATTTTTATTTTTTTTTGATCACAAAGAATGTCTTCAACTTAGCTGAAGACTAAACCCAAAGAAAATAACAACAACACAGTTGGAGTAGTAAAATTAAAACTCTGGAAATGTTTCAAAAGGAATCTAATTTCTAGAAAATGATAGTATTTGTTAGGCAGAATTCCAGATTGCCAAGAAAGCATCTTAGACTTCAAAGACTAAAGTAAAAATCTAGAGACCAAGGAACCAAATTTTTGTCAATATTTATTGGCTATGTGGTTTCCTAGGGGCCCTCAACTTTCTTTGACTTGACCACAGTTCAAAACACACTGCAGTTTCCTTGTTAAAATAAATATTAATGTGAGATTGCTCACAATAGCGGTGAGTCAATAGCCAACTCAGAGAGTAAAGTTCAAACACAATAGCCTTTATTCATTCTTCTGGTTTGTTAACAACTGCATTCTATACTAAAAGTAGGACATCAAAATGAACAATATTTAGGTGGACAGGAACACTTGGTCCTATAGTGAATGATCTTAACACTTAGTATAGACAGCTGGATAAAGGTAAGACTTGGAACTTGTGAAATCCCAAAGAATATATGCATTCATTCATTCAATAACATTTACTGAAAGCCAACTAAGTATGTGCTAGGTTAGCATGTACTACACAAGTGCTAAAGATAAAAGGAAAAATAAAATATCGTATACAACTAACAATAGTACAAGGTAGTGATATATAAACAAATTGCAAAGAGAAGGAATGAGAAGGATTCATTTTTTTTTTAATTTTTTTTCAACGTTTTTTATTTATTTTTAGGACAGAGAGAGAGAGAGCATGAACGGGGGAGGGGCAGAGAGAGAAGGAGACACAGAATCGGAAACAGGCTCCAGGCTCTGAGCCATCAGCCCAGAGCCCGACGCGGGGCTCGAACTCAAAAACCGCGAGATTGTGACCTGGCTGAAGTCGGAGGCTTAACCGACTGCGCCACCCAGGCGCCCCGAGAAGGATTCATTAATAAGGGAGGTAGCCTTCTAAATGGCTCCCTGCCTTTTGGTACTTATGCTCTTGCATAATTCCCTCCTCTTAAGTGTGGTCTGGACATAGTGATGCTTATAATGAATAGAATTATAGCAAAAGTAATGGGATGTCACATCCAAGATTTGGTCTAAAAGATTATTATTTCCATCTTGCTATTACCCTCTGTCTTTGGCTTTTTCTCTTGCTTGCTCTAATGAAGTAAATTGCCATTTTATGAGCTGCCCCAATGGATAGTTTCACATGGGAAGGTACTGAGGGCAAACTTTGGCCAATAGCAAACAAGGAACTAAATCTTGCCAACAACAGTATGAATGAACCTGGAAATGATACCTTTCTAATAGAGCCTTGAGATGAATACAGCCCTGGCCAACACTTTGATTGCAACTATGTGAAAGCCCTGAAGCAGAGGACCCCATTCCTGACCCACAGCAACACAAGATAATAAATATTGTTACAACCTAGTAAGTTTTGGGGTAATTTGTTATACAGCAACAAATAACTAATACAATTAGGAAGAAAATCAAGGGTAATGAGAATAGAAGGAATAGCATTTGTAGAGATGAGAGTGTATAGGATAGATTAAATTCTGGAATGGCAAATGATCTTGTGTGGTTATAGTGTGAAATATCCTTTAAGAATGACTTAAGATAAGATTTGAGATGAGGATTGGAGGCCAAATAGTAAAATGTGTTTAATGGCATTTGTATCAATCAGGGCTCCCTCAAGAGAAGCAGAAACCTCTCCAAATATTTTAAACAGAAAAAGTTTAATATGGGGAATTAGATGCTTATGAAACCATTAGAAGTGCTTAAAACTAAGTCTGATCATTGCTATGACTATAATTGCCTCTCAACACCCAAGAAGCTAGGCTAGATTCTGGAACTTTGCTGCAGAAAAAACCAGTATTTCCATGATCATGCTTGCCTGTAGCAGTAGCTGAAGTAGCATAAAGTTCGTCTCTCCTTACTGCCTTCTAACTCATGTGGATATGCATTAATTGGTAGAACTTATTGGATTCGAGAAGTCCAGCTGTAGACAGTCTGGGAAAAGTAGTTTTCATTTTTCATCCTCTACAGTTTAAGAAAGCACACACTCAAAATGGATGCTGAATGCCAACTCACCATATCCACTTAGTATAGTAACGTGTTTGGACTTCCTTCTGGAAAAAAATGGTGAGTCCTCAAAGTGTGAGGAATGACATAATAAGCTCTGTATCAGAGAAAATACATTTATGTAGGAGAAAAGGATGGACTGTAGGTGTGACAGAGAGTTTGCTGAGATTGGAAACAGTGCAGTGGTATAGAAGAAAAATGATAAAGAGCTTGAACTCGGGTCTAGGAAATACCAAGGAGAGGTCAGAGGATGTGTAAGACAAAGTAAATTGAGTTCATTCCAATTCAGTTAATATTTAATGCCACCATTCAAACTCTATGTCCCTTAATTCATGTACCCTGAATGACACTTCTCTGGGGGCTGTATTTTCTGAATGTAACAATAGTACTCCAGGTACTGTACTTTCTTACTGTATTATCAAATCTAATAATTCTTTATTCTTTATTAAGCTTAGGTCTGTATGATTCAGGCTTAGAGTGGTGCTGAAGTGAAAGAAACACAGCACAACAACCAAAATTCACTTCAAAATAATACTGTTTTATTTATTTTTACATTTCTCAAAAACTGTGACCATACATATGCCACAGCAAACTTGGTAAAACATTTCCTTCCAATCCTATTGACTTCCATCACAGCCTCCAAGTACTCTGGGACATCTCCTCCCATAAATCCCCTAACTCTCTCTTGACACCTAACCCCCTGCAATTTTTTTCTTTTCCTCATTCCCCTTCCATCACTGCCTCCTTCTCATTCCTTGATTGTATAGGTTGACGTAGACTCTCTGCAGCAAAGTAAACCCTTCTGGTTTGGGGTTTATTTTGAGAAAATTAGACTGGCAATTAGAGAAGTAAAGTTTGCATAGTAATGTTTGTCCTGCCACAGTTTTCACTGTCAACTATTAGGTATATTTCTTTGATTTTATTTCCAAACTAATTTCTCCTTATTCCCTCCCAAGACACTTGCATGTTAATGGCTTAAAAATCCTGATCTTTAGTCCTACCTTTCCCCCATAGCTAAAAATTTACCTGCTTTATAGATACTTCCACTCACATATTGTTTCCATACCAGAAACACCATTACTCAAGCCAAACTCATTATCCTCTATCTCAAATATGCTTAATTTTTCTTTGTACCCTAACTTGGCTAGTGAAAGAACCATTCATGTAGTTGCCCAAGTTGAAAATTTCACTGTCCTTGTTGAGTTACTTTCATATCTCATCAGTTAGCCACTATTTCTGATTTTAGTCTCAGAAATCTCTCTGGAATCCATTTTCTGTCCTATCTGCACTGCCAGAGTCCAAGCCCTTATCATTTTGTACTGGCACTCTTTGTCTTACTGTCTCTAATCCCTCTTTTCTGTAGTTCAGCAATTCCCATTCACTGATCCTGGGATCAGTTGGATCAGATTCTCTGGGATTTATTTTGCTTTTGTTTATGTGTTTGCTTCAGTACATCTCTCTAGGTCCTAAACATGAAAAAACATTCTGATTCTTTTGGGCTGGGTTAGGGGCCCATGATTTTGAGCTTTTATAAATCTCCTTCGATGGGTCCAGTGATCAGCTAGATTTGGTTTAACAATTTCTTAAGCCCATATTTTACATCACCACCACTAGAATCATTTTTTAGAGTCCTCAAAATCTTATTATATCCCTGTGATGATCATAACCCAATGATGCTTTCCTGTGCCAATCAGAGAGTATTTAGCCTAGGAATTAAGACACCACAGAATTGGCTCCTTGCATAACCCCCCTCCAGTTTCATTTTTTTCCATCTCTTCCCTATTGTCATGATACCATAGGCTGTAGCCACGATATACAACTGGTTACCTAGGGAACGTTGCTCCCTTTTTCATATCTCTGGGCCTTTGCAAGACTGTAAAGCTCAGATTGTCACTTTTTTCCATCATTTCTTGTCAAAAATCTTATGGATCCTTAAGAGCCTAGCCTAAATAACATAACTTTCATGAAGCCTTTCCAGATAAATCAGAAGTTGTTTCTCCTCTGAGTTCCCATAGTCTGTGCTGAAATTATAGCATTTAGTACAGTTAGGTTCAAAGTACTGTGAATTGTAAGTTGTCTCTCCTTCCACATACTGAGCTCTCTTTTTGCTTAATGGTAATGGTATGTGTATGTAGCGGGCCAGGCTGTGGTAGGGGAAGGAATGTGGAAGGAGAGACCACTGGGAAGGTAGAAGGAGTTAGATCCCAATCATAGGACTTGTTTACTTGCTCTCAGCATGTCCACATTATCCTAAAGGGTTATCTTAAGTACAGTTCAGAAAATTATTTCTTCTAGTTGATTGGTAAAGGCCAATCCTTTGATTGGTACTTATCAGTGAGTTAGTTGTCACTGGTAAAATGAGGAAAATAAGGTCCATGTAGTCAGTTTTTCATAAAACTAGACTTATTTAGTGACTCTTCTTTATTCTGATTTTTATAACTTTCTCCTTTGCTATCTTTTGTAAAATGATAGCAGTGTTAGAAGTATAAATTTTAGATGTTTTTGTCTGAAAATATGAAAAAGTTAAAAACCCTATTTTGAGCCCCCAATTTAAAAAAGAATCATTGGTCTATGAAATTAGGACTACTGGGGCTCCTATTGCCTGGATATCTGGGAAAGGGCCTGGAAGAAATGACATTCCAACAGCAATGAGCACATCTAGATTTTTTTTTTAAGTTTATTTTGAGAGAGATAGGGACAGCACAGGTTGGAGAGGGTCAGAGAGAGACGGAGAGAGAGATAATCCCAAGCAGGCTCCACACTGCTAGTGCAGAGCTTGATGCAGGGCTCAAATCCACAAAAGTGTGAGATCATGACCTGAGCTGAAACCAAGAGTTGGATGCTTAACCAACTGAACCACCCAGGTGCCCTGAGTGCACCTAGATCTTTATTTCCATGACCATTCTCAAAAACATCCAACCAATCAAACAAAAAACCCCCAAGGATCCTTGGAGAAATGACTGATTTTAGGAGTGGGGCAGGAAATATATAAGATGAGCCTGGGTTATCATACAGTGCCAGAAAGTAAGGAAGTACACAATAAAAACACCATGATGGGGGTAGGTCAAAGGGACACTGGAGCAAACTTAGGTCAAAGGGACACAAGAGCAAACTGAAAAGATTCCCAATGATCAAAGCAGGAACAATTTGAGCAAAAAATAAATTAAATAGCATTGGATTATAACATAAAGTAGAAAATAAATATTCATCCACACTGATGTAAATAAAGGATTGAATAAATTAATGAGGGAAAATAGATGAATCTCCTCACAGGAGAATTCCAAATAATTTATGTAGATATTCTGCTTTCAAGGAGGCAGAGCATAACTGCCCTCGATTTATGTATGGGCTATGCATAGTGACTTCTTTCCAAAGAGTACAGTATGGAAAGAGGGAAAAAGAGTAACTTTACATTGGAGAAAACTGATGGACACCAAGGTTAATATCAACAGTGATAGGTCATGTTGATAGTATGTATCTTTGATATGTTGTGATGAAAATAGCACTTTAACCTTCTTTGTGTTCTTTCTCCCCTTCTCCAGTGTAATCATAAGAAAACATCAGAGAAACCCCAGTTGAAGGATATTATGCACAATACCTGACCAGTACTCCTCAAAATTGATGTGGTTATCAAGAACAAGGAAAGTCTGAGAAACTGTCAAGCCAAGAGAAGCCTATGGAGACATTACAACTAACTGTAATATGATACCTTGGATGGGATCCTGGAAAAGAAGAAAAGATATTAGGTAAAAACTAAGGAAGTCAGAATAAAGTATACATTTTAGTTGATAATAATGTATCAATATTGGTTCATTAAGCCTGGCAAATGTACCATACTAATATAAGATGTTAATAATAGGGGAAACTGGCTGTGGGGTATATGAGAACTCTTTGTTACTATCTCCACTTTTTTTTCTAAGTAAATTTAAAACTATTCTAAAAAAATATATTTTTTAAAAAGTAAATGGCCTTGGGGCGCCTGGGTGGCTTAGTCGGTTAAGCATCCGGCTTTGGCTCAGGTCTTAATCTCACAGTTCGTGAGTTTGAGCCCCACATTGGACTCTGTGCTGCCAGCACAGAACCTGGAGCCTGCTTCACGTTCTGTGTCTTTCTCTCTCCGCTCACACTCTCTCTTTCTCTCTCTCTCAAAAATAAATAAACATTAAAAATTTTTTTAAATAAAAAGTAAATGGCCTAGATACTAAAGGAGGACATCCTAACTCACATCAGCACTGTCTGGAAATTTGGGCATTTCCTGGAGAACAAACACAGAGGAGAATGCTCTGAGCTGGTTTTAATATTATTAAAAATGCTCTGGGGCGCCTGGGTGGCGCAGTTGGTTAAGTGTCCGACTTCAGCCAGGTCACGATCTCACAGTCCGTGAGTTCGAGCCCCGCGTCAGGCTCTGGGCTGATGGCTCGGAGCCTGGAGCCTGTTTCTGATTCTGTGTCTCCCTCTCTCTCTGCCCCTCCCCCGTTCATGCTCTGTCTCTCTCTGTCCCAAAAATAAATAAAAAACATTGAAAAAAAAATTTTTTAAAAAATGCTCTTAGGTCAAACCTGACCTTACATATAGACTATTATGATAAACAACTAAATCTTATTTACATTTAACTAGGAGATTGAATTGACAAATAATTGCTTTTCTTCCTGTTTGGAAACTTAAACCTGTGTGTGTGTGTGTGTGTGTGTGTGTGTGTGTGTGTGTGTGTGTGAGTGTGAGTAACTCTCTCATTCCTTGGTAAGAATTTATTTACTTGAGTGTTATTATTATTGTCCTTAGAAACCTGCTCTTCCCTAGTTTGATTTTGCTTTGGTAACCAGCTAAAAGTCTACAGAAGGGCAGTAACATGCAGGATTCTTTGCTCTGGAAATCAACATGATTCAATCTTGTTCAAGCCAGTGGGCATTTATGAATTCCCACTTTGTGCATACATGTGCTGGGCGTCAAGTCCTCTGCTTTACTCCAGCTTTCCACCCTTAGAAATCTGCTTGTTTTTATTGGACGCACATTAGCATGTTTATACTTGATAGTTGGCCTAGTTTTTATAAAAAGCAGTTAGTTTCACAAGGGCCAGATTGTAGGTGTGAATTGGGGTCATATCTTGCATTCTTCTAATTTCTCTTTGCTCAATGGAGAATAAAGAGAATTTGGCTAGGAAGAAGGAGACTTGTAGACCTGGCTCTACTTCACTTCTAGCTATCAGCGACATTTGGCTTCATTTTTTTAACTTTGTGAAGGAAGAATTTAGAGGAGCTTATCTTGGATCCTTGTGAGCCTTGCATTTTCTGACCATATGAGCTGGACCAGGTAAGTCTTTGCTGAGGTTGGTGTCTGAATCAATGAGGGAACAGTTCTCAAAGGTTTTTAGTGGTTCTCTTTTTTCTTTGTTATTGCAAGTGGATTTAGGAAAAATTCCCTGAAGTTGGGACAGGAGTCCTAAGTTGTTTTTCTTATCTCCCCACTATTGTTTTTTGGCAAGTGCCTGATTTCAAGCTTACATACTGGAATAGTTTATATCACTCTCTTGTCATTTGCAAAAGGAGTCTGGTGGTGTAGGGAAAAGAATATGGGCTCTGCAGTCATTCTGACATGGGATTGAATCCTACCTTTAGCACATAAGTAGACATGTGACCATAGAAAAGTGATGTAACTCCTCTAAAAATCAAATTTTCTAATAAAAAATGACAGTAATAATTCTTCTCAGAGAAAACATAGTGATTAAATAGGACATGTGAAAATGACTGCCACTTAGTAGGTACTCAGTGTTACTCCTTTCCTCTCTCCCTCCCTTCCTTCCTTTCCTTTCTTCCTTAACGATGAACGTTACCTATTTCATCAATATGTTTGCAGTTGGCATCTGGGCTATCTAGTGATCATATGTGGATGGGTGGGGTTTTTCTCCTTCCCCCTTCCTCCTGAGGAGGACACACACCTGTCTAAATTAATAGATGATAGTGTCTTAATATATAGTAGATGCCTTCAAGATGAGAGATCTAGTGTGGAAGATCTGATTATTTTTCAGCTAACACACAAAAGGAAGACCATTACTTAGGCTCTTTTTTGCTGTTTCTTCTTCACTACTTGAGAACTAGATGAGGCTAATAAAACTTAAGGACTGACAAACCAGAATTTCAAACTCATAGACCTCAGCACCTGGAAGATTGTAAATGAGTGAAATGGGCTGAGTGTGAAAGAAAAGGCAATAGTATTACAAGATCCATAGGACATGGCACCTTTATTTTGGCATGAAAATGCAATAGACAGTGAACACTGTGGTGGCGTGAAGCAAGAAGAGACCTTTTTTTTAATGAATGAATGAATTTTAATATGAAATTTATTGTCAGATTGGTTTCTATACAACACCCAGTGCTCATCCCAACAGGTACCCTCCTCAGTGCCCATCACCTACTTACCCCTCCCTCCCACCCCCATCAGCCCTCAGTTTATTCTCATTTTTTAAGAGTCTCTTATGGTTTGGCTCCCTCCCTCTCTAACTTTTTTTTTTCCCCTTCCCCTCCCCCACAGTCTTCTGTTAAAGCAGAGACCTTTTAAAGGGAACAGCCACTACTCAGTCTGAGATAGTTATTGTTGTGTAGGAATATGGGTTCTTGATTTCTAGATCTTCCCATTTTTGTTTTTAAAAACGTTTTTTAAAACGTGTATTCATTTTTGAGAGAGAGAGAGAGACAGAGCGTGAGTTGGGGAGGAGCAGAGAGAGAGGGAGACACAAAATCTGAAGCAGGCTCCAGGCTCTGAGCTGTCAGCACAGAGCCTAACGCAGGGCTCAAACTCAGGGACCAGACTGCGAGATCATGACCTGAGCCGAAGTCAGACGTTCAACCAACTGAGCCATCCAGGTGCCCCCAGATCTTCCCTTTTCAAGGGAACCCAGAAATATAAATATGTGAAAACCCTTGATTTCTTTAAGGATTTTATTTTTAAGTAATCTCTACACCCAACATGGGGCTCAAACCCACAACTCCTGGATCAAGAGTCACATACTCTACTGATTGAGCTAGCCAGGCACCCCTCAAGTTTTAATTCCTGGCAATTAACCCAAAATTTAAGATAATACTCTGGGCTAACTACCAAAGACTGTGCCAGCAGTTTATGGTCTCTGAGCTGAAAGGACCATGGAGCTAGCTAGCTGTGCAGTCACTGGTAAGGGAAAGAAGATACTAGTCCAAAAGGGAAGACCAGAGAGAGGGAGAGAGAAAGCTAGAAAAACAGGACAGGGGAACAATCCTGAATCTTCAGCTCTCTGTGAATTCTGAAATGGATTGTAATGTATCCTAAGTAAAGGACTGTTTTATGGGTGAGTACTTGACCAACTTAAAATAAGATCCCCTGAAGCAAGCATAACCCCACATGGTGATGTATGTACCGCTGGGTTTACAAATATTTGTTTTTCAACAACCAAAGTTGTCCCTCTTACTTTTGCAAAAAACAGATTACTTCAGTTTTCCATGAAAATTATAACACATCTATGTAAATAAGGGAGCAACAAAATTTTCTAAATGCTTTTATTTTTTTTTTTGACACAAATATTTCTGCACCTCTTGAGCCCTTCTTGCTGATAAAAGAACTGGCAATACATTTGTTAATGACGCTTTCAAAATGTGCTTTGGTGTATAGAGGTAATAATGTACTTTTTAGGTATGTTAATAATAAATTAAGGTTATAGTGGCTGCCATATTAGAGAAAATAGTGAATGGATTAGTCTTAGCAAAAAATTAGTTTTGCAAGTAGATAAGCTAAGGATATCAAAACTGAAAAAATTAGCTTCATACATTTTATTGTTTGTAAGTTTTTGATAAATAATATTCTATTATAGAATATAATACCTTACCCAGCACCTGACATATAGTAGGAATTCAATAAATGTGTGTTAAATTCTACTGCCTTTTAATACAGTAATTTTCTTCAGTACTAATTTCCCAGATACAGCTCCGATAAAAATAAAAAATTGTAAGAGATTGGGGGGGGGTTCCTTTATAAAATTATGTACTTCTAGAAAAAATGGCAGCAACAAGAGAGAGAGAGAGAAAAGAAAGTGTGTTCTAAAAAGTGATTCCAACTCAGATTATTCAGAGATGACTACTTTGACCCTGTTTGTACTTATAGTCCCTGCTGACAATATGCTGGCAACATCCTTGGCCTCATTCTTTTTCTCTACTTATTTTGGCTTTACAGAGATCAGGTCTCAAGTCATGGGAATGTCCATGACCTTCAGTTGCTGAACTTTTCCTTCCTTCTTTTGTTCTTGCCTGGCTCAGAAGGGCATGCCAGGTGATGCATGTTACTTTTTCAGAGCTGAAGAAAGGATCTGGCCTGTGGAATCAATAGAGAAAAGCTTGGTCTCAACAATCTCTTGGTTCTCAACGCACCTCTTGTCAGCCAGCTGAGAAGCCTCTTTATAAATGCGTTCTGATTAGCTGTTTTAGGTTCTTGTGGTTTGTAAATCTCCTTTCTCCCACAGAGATATTATTAGGACATAGCCAGGCTAGAAAGGCTGTGGGAAGCTTTGGAGGTAGGAGGATCCAGAAAGGATTGCAGTAAGAAGGGAATTCCGTTTGGTGAACTCCATAATCCAGAAGTAGCCCTGAGTTGATTCCATTTAGGAACCAAGGGTGGACTTTCTTGTTTGGTTCTTTGGCCCTTTAAGTTTCCCCATCTAGGACCAGGATATGAATCAGGAAAGAAATCAGCCTCAGGTGTGTCCTCTCATTTCTTTCTCTTCTAAACTTCAGCCTCCAGGCATCGCACTGTAGTTTTGGGCAGACTTTTGGGCTCTTCTGAATTTTTATCAGCTTTCTTTGATTCCCCATTAGGATTGCTATCATCAACTTTCTCTTCCTTTACTACTTTGGTTTCAATCATTTCCTTCTGCTGATTCTTGTTTGTAAAAGGGAAGGTCTTCACATACCTATAGGCATAAACATAAAATTAAAGTGAGACACTTCTATGTAACACATATGACAATAGATAACACTTTGTCTGTGTTGGCACGTATTGGCACAGTATGCTGGTACCTTTATGTCAGATGCTAACATGTGCATTCTCAAATACATTGCACCCCTACCTTAGTGGATTCATTTAGATGAGACAGTAAATTTGCAGGCCACACTTAAGGCTGACCTCACAACCCTCCCACCAACAACAGAGAATTCCGAATCAAAATAAAGCATATACTTCCCCCTAGATTTCAGTCTTTTCTTTTTATCTCTTGATTTTCAAAGGGACACCCATTGACCTGTTTCTAAAGGCTGGGTGACATGCATGTGCTGAAATAGTAGGAAAGATTGGGTGTTAGGGAGGAGAGGTGAGAAGAGGGAGAAAATTTACGATGTGAGAAGTCTACTGTCTCTGTTTTGACTGACGAAATGCTAACAACAACCCTGGAAAAAACACAAGATAGGAATGTGACAAACATTACAAGACTAACAATGTGCCAACAACCCCACCTTTTGATGTAGCAAACTGCGAGACCAGCTGCAGCAGCAAAGAAGAGGAGCGCAAGCACTAGCAGAGCCGTGGGGACACCTGGAGGAAACAGAGACATCGTCTGTGGGTCCTTTGCTTACACAGTGTTGTGTGCTGCTCTTCTAATGATTCTTTACACGCATGAAGACAACAGATAATGCAGGAGAAAAGCCTTCTCTGTGACCACAACGGGGCTACTTAGAATGTTGGGCCCACATCTGCTTCTTTGCTTCTTTTCCTATAGAATCCCAGGCCTTGCCTCTCAAGCTCTATTCTATAAATTGCAATATCATGGAGTCCATTTCCTCTCTGTGGCTGTGGGATGATAGGTTTGGAGCTAGTTAGGTGTAAACCCTTCCTTTTAAATAGGAAGACAAACTTTCTAATCATAGGCATTTAAAGGCATATATATATAAATATATATATATATTAAACTCTGATATATTAATAGTGTCTTATTTTTAAAGTCTTTGAGTTTTAAAAGTGAAGCTATTTTATACTCATATACTATGATTTTTAGTTTAATCATTAAGGTTCTTTAGAGCCCTCAAGTTCTATGACTTTATGAAAGTTGAGTTTGCATTAAGGTTTTACTTGTATGGCCAATCTGGAGATAGCCTAGTTTTTTATGTATTTTCTGTTATACATAAACACACAAACACACACAAATATACTGCAAACACAGAAAGCTTTTACCTCCAAACCCAACAACTTCATTCTTGAATGCTGCTTTATTTTCAATGTAAGATTCTGTTTCTGTAGATATGGTGCTAGTTTCCACAAAAGCTTCTGTTACACAAATCAACTTTCTTTTCCGTCGAGAAGTGGAGGCCAAAGCAGAAGTAGGAGCAAGAGTAGGTGTAGTAGAGTAAGGTGCAACAGTAGATGAAGCCGAGTATGCACTGTCACTGGTGATCATTTCTGTTGTGTATGTTGCCTCATAAGTGTTGAATATGGGATCTTTGGTGGTGATAATTTCTGGAGAGCATGAGTTAATCCGAGTATCTGTTGGGGGAGGGAAAAATAAAGTAACAAGTAAGTATTGTAACACCTCCTAATGTTCTTCCTGCCTCTAGTCTTACTCCTTTCCAGTCCCCATATACTGCAGCCAGAATGGTCTTAGAAAAATGCAAATCTAATCATATCACTTCCTTAGAATCCTTCAGTGACTGCCTCTACTCAGTGGCCCATAAGACCCTTTGTGATCTGTCTCCTGCTGACATGGCTAGCCTTATCTGACCAGTGTGTCTCTCCTTCCTCTTGCCTACTCAGATTTCTTCAGTTTCTTTGATGTGCTTTCTCTCATATCCAAGCCTTGACCATGATGCTTTCTTCACCTGTAAGACTCTTTGTCCCCTCTTTACTTAGCTATTACTTACTCTTCAAGTCTCAGATTGAACATCTCTTTATTAGGCAGACTTGATGACTAGATTGGGTTCCGAGGCATATGTTTTTGTACCTCCTTATACTTCCCTTGTCAAGGTTCTCATTGCACTGCTCTACACTAGACTGAGCTCCTTGGAAGCAGGACCCCTGTCTTATCATTCCCTGTGCCTAGCACATAATACATGCTCAATAAATATTTGATGAATAAAGAAAGGAAAGAAAAGTGACAGGATGGAAGGAGTAGCTGGGGAGACTGAATATATACAGATGACACCACTTCAGGACAAAGATCTAAAACGAGCTTTCTCTGTGCTCTTCAAAATAAAAAAAATTTTAAGGAGGGGAGCAGGGGCTGGATATAGGTTTATCTGTTTCCTATCTGTTGGCTCTGGTGGAGAGGAAACCCAACATCTTTGAGCAGCTAACTCCGAGTCAATCATGACACTTTATTTAGCAATTTTATTAAACTCTCATTTTATAGGGGGAAACTGAAGTTTGGTGAAATTAAATAACTTGCCCAAAGTCACATACCTAGTAAATGGCAGAGCCATATGATATATTATAATATGACATATTATAATATATAGTATAATATAATAGATATAATATGAGTTTGCATCTATTTCAAATTCCTACTTATTTCTGGCAGTGGGTACCATCAGCTGGAATGTTAGCTAGGAAGAAAAAGTTATTTCATTCATTTTTGAAAAATACCATAAATTACCAACCAAGGTCATTGATACTATTGATAAAACATTTTGACTACACACACATTCAGTCAGAATTTTATACTATTTATTATACTTATAAAATATCTCTATTGAAACACACATCATCCTTGACCTCTGCCTTGAACTTTTAGTTACATTTCTCATTCTTGAGCACATGCTAAGTTTTTCTTCAAAACATGAAAAATTTTCAATATCAGGGAAAAAACATATGAGCACATTATATGTTGGGAACTGAAAATACAGATACAATTAGGTCTAGTTCCAGTTTCCAGGATAGAAGTATTTTGATAAAGAGATTCACAGAGGAGATGGCATTTGAGCAAGGTATGGAGGATTAATGTGTTTGTTCAACAAATATTTATTGAGTTCCAACTCTGTGCAAAACACTGTTCTAGGTGTCAAGGTCATGATACAAAGAAAACAGAGTTCTTACTTTTAAGGGCCTTATATGCTAATGGAAGGATAAGATTTTTTTTTAAAGCCAGAAATTTCAGAGTATGATAAATGTTAAGAAGAAAATTAAAGAGAATAAGGATTAAACTGGTAGGGGTGGGGGATGGGAGATAGATACTTTGAATTAAAATTTTTTTTTTAATTTTAATATAATTTATTGTCAAATTGGCTAACATACAGTGTGTACAGTGTGCTCTTGGTTTTGGGGGCAGATTCCTGTGATTCATCACTTACATACAATACCCATTGCTCATCCCAACAAGTGCCCTCCTCAATGCCCATCACCCATTTTTCCCTTTCCCCCCGCTCCCCCCCAATTAACCCTCAGTTTGTTCTCTGTATTTAAGAGTCTTTTATGGTTTGCCTCCCTCCCTCTTTGCTTTTAACTATTAAAAAAATCTTTTTTAATGTTTATTTTTGAGAGAGAGAGAGAGAGAGAGAGACAGAGCATGAGCTAGGGAGGAGGAGGGGCAGTGAGAGCAGGAGACACAGAATCCAAAGCAAGCTCTAGGCTCTGAGCTGTCAGCACAGATCCTGACATGGGGATTGAACTCACAAACCATGAGATGATGACTGAGCCGAAGTCAGATGCTTAATTGACTGAGCCACCAGGCATCCCAAGAAGATACTTTGAATAGGATGATGGGAGAAAGTGAAGTGATACTTAAGCTGAGGCCTAAATGATAAAAAGTAGCCAGTCATTGAAAATCTAGGGCAAAATCATTCTAAGAAAAGAGAACAGGAAGTTCAAGAGCCCAAAGCTGAATGAACTCAGTATGTTTGATGAATAAAAGGCCAGTATGTTTGGAACACAGCAGAAGCTCATCTAGTATGCAGGAAGGAATAGAATATTCCAGTCAATAGGAATAGCATGATCCAAGAATCCAGAAGTTTGAAAATGTAGTTACAGAAAAATGATAAGGAGTGCAGGGTGGCTGGAGAGTAGAGTGTATATATGATTGGTAGCATGAAAGACTGCAAGCAGGAGATGAAGCTGGGTAGATTGACTAGAGCCAGAGTATTGAGATTCGTAATTGCCTTGTTAAAGCATTTGGAATGTATTTTGTAGGAAATGGAATTTTCAACTGGGTCCACAAACCTCCCAACTGATATACAGGAGTTCTCATACATGCTCACTTTAATGCGTAAAAGGCTTCATAGTTTACATCATATTCTCAAATAGGAAGTCACCAAGGGCTACGGAGCAGAGGAGTAACATAATTATCAGTGGAGGTGTGTGGAGGATGAAATGCAATGGGGAGAGAATACAATCCAGGAATAAGGAAGGAGATTATTGCAATTGCAAAGAAATAGGGGAATCCAGAAGTATCTGGAATCCTAAAAGTTATATTTTAGAGATCTCCTAGGGAAAAGTGATTTTTTGAACCCTGGCTATAGGTTAGAATCATCTGGGGAGCTTTTAAAAAATATTGATGCCCAGAACCCAACTGGGGCCTGGTATATTATTGATGTGTATATGTGTATTGATGTGTATACCATATGGGGCCTGGTATATTATTGATGGAAGGTGCTACATGGGAGTAGTGGCTCAAGATTTAAATCCTGGCTCTTTCCCTTATTGACTAGGATCATAGTAAAATATACTCTAAACATCAGTTATTTCTCCTAGAAAATAGAAACGATACCCTTCTGTCATTTTACTGAGGGTTAATGAGATAATAAATGTGTAGGGCCTGTCATAATGTATAAGCATGATAGACAGGATCTATCTAACAATTACTTTCCTTTGCCTCTCTGTTCATTAAATATAGCCAACAGGGCCACAGTGTGAGGGAGCAACAGCAGTTTGGTCCCATAATTCCTACTGGGTTGAGGACATACCTCAAACTATGAATATGATTTCTTTATAATGTGCCAAGTGTACTGATGTTAAACACAGAGTGTAGTTGGAGTCCAAGAGGAAAGATAGGAGTAAAGGGTATGGGAAGGCTTCTTGAAGATGATGGCACTCGAGAATTGAATAAAGAGTAGCAGTTAACTAAATAGGAAGATGGGCATTGTGGTGGAGGGAACAGCATGAAACAGATGGTGCATGCAGAGCATTCAAAGCACCTTGATCTGGTCCCCCAAAGCTCACAAAGATAGCAATAAAAAAGACAATTAGGATAAAGTGTAGGGTCAGGTTTAAGTTACTCTGATAGACCTCACAAGATAACCATAAAAAAGAAAGTTATAAAAACAAATGGCATATGTTTAGGATTAGCATTTGGATAAAGGTTAGATTTTCTCTGATCCTCACAAAGATGGCAAACAAAAGCAAATGAACCTAATTTATTTCAAACTGATAGTATAACTACACAGAGTTGTGAATTTTTCAAGTCCCTTTTGCACATACTTCATTGACAGTACACCCTTAGAGGGCTATATTCTGGGGACTAAAAGAAATGCAAAGAAATCTCAAATTTCACTCAATGGGTTCATTATTCCTAATAATGTTGGTTTTATAATTTTGAAACTATCATAGGATGAGAAAGTATAGTAATATTATTTATTGGGAACTGTGATTTTCTGTGTAAGAGAAAAATATAAGTGTAAAACAAAGTAAACTAAGAAAAAGCTTGACCTGTTATATTTGAGCTGGAAATATCAATACAAATTCATAATTTTTATTTTTTATTAAAAATTTTTAAAATTTATTCATTTTTGAGAGACAAAGAGAGACAGAGCATGAGTGGGGGAGGGGCAGAGAGAAAGGGAGACACAGAATCAGAAGCAGGCTCCAGGCTCTGGGCTGTCAGCACAGAGCCCAACTCAGGGCTCTAACTCATGAACCACCAGATCATGACCTGAGCTGAAGTCAGATACTTAGCTGACTGAGCCACCCAGGTGCCCCCAAATTCATAATGTTTAGATATAAGTCTGTATTTTTAGTGGATAGCTATATATATATATATATATATATATATATATGGAGAGAGAGAGAGAGAGAGAGAGCTATATATGTATGGAGCTATCCACTAAAAATACTGAAGAAGCAGTGAAAACTCCAGTAGTAATGAAAACTACTTGCATCCAGATCTTGGTTTCAAATTAACATTCTCCATTAAAAAGAACATGGCTTCTTAGAGAAATAAATGGCTGGTTCCATATCAGGGGCAGAGAAAGTACAACGTAAGTGTGGGACATGCTATTATGTCAGAAAGCAAGGAATTACTCAAATATTAATGGAATAAAGAACACAAAAGTCAACTAGAAGGGGCTCCTACTCACCAAATTTGGGACAATTTGAGCATCAAAAAGAATAAAAGAATAATAATTGTAAAATTGATTACAACATATTGAACACACAGAATAAGTAAAATATAATGTATTCATAGTAGTATAAGGGGGGGGAAGAAATGTGTGGGGGGGGCGGGGTTGGAGAAGAGAGAGATTCTTCTGCATCAAAGAATTCCAGTTAATAAATGTAAAAGGAAGATTAGAAACATCACCATTTTGTAACCCCACATATAATAACTGATTCCAGTAAGAATAACCAATGGCTGCTTAAACTCTAGGTACTAGATAGTTGGGGTCAGAATATATGCATGGTGCCAAAATATCACATTATGGGTTACTTACTCATTGCAAGGGGAAAAGCATATCTTTATGAGTTCCTTTAGAGAGGTCTGGCAGTCACCATATTATTCAAATGACCAAAGTTAGCATATTAATAGTGGGACATACTGACATTAAGTTGGGATGTGATTTAAAGTGCACAATATCATCTATGAAATATTATTCTCAAAATGTTGAACAAGAGTCTAATCAAGCCTTTAGATCTAACTTTAAGCATACAGGAAATATAGGGGTTGGAAGTATGAGTTAAATGAAACCAGGAGGAAATACACAAATCCAAGTCCTCTTCCTCTGACTCCATTTTGTGAAGTCCAGAGGGCTGGGTATCATATCATCACACTGACAGCTGGGAGGAAGGCCAGAAAGTTGAAAGGCTAGGTCACTTGACAGGCATGGGCTGGCTATGAGATAAACAGGTTTGTGAACCACCAATTCCCCAACCAAAAGCGGTAGGCATAAGAGGCAGAAGAGAGAGGGAGGATGGTGAAACAAACAAAAAAAGCTTTATTCCACTTTTGACTCTGCCACCAACAGAACAAGCCAAACCTTCATTCTGAGCTATCATTTCATCCATGAAATGAGGGAAGAGGACAAAGCGTCTTTCAGGGCTCTTTCTAGGTCAAAGCCTCCTGATTCAGAGAACTGCTTGGATGCTATGTTGCCTTTGGGCAACATAATGTTGCTGGTGCACACTTATCTCTTGGATCTTAGAGAATGACTTTGGAATCTGCCCTTGTATATGACCACTCAGCTGTCTGACCTTTAAAAGGTCAGATTTATGAGTATGTGTGAAGTGTAATAAATCAGCAGAGAATAAGTATTTAGTGAAAGAAAAACTTTCTGGGAAGTTCCTTAGGTAGAGCACTTGGGATAGGTGGATGTGGTCTCCAAGCAAAGTTAATAGGATGACTGTGTGACCATGAGCAAACCAATTCTATTTCCTAACTTCAACTCCTTCCTTCATAAAATGATCTTATTCTTTTTTAAAAAAATTTTTTTTTCAACATTTATTTATTTTTGGGACAGAGAGAGACAGAGCATGAACAGGGGAAGGGCAGAGAGAGAGAGGGAGACACAGAATCGGAAACAGGCTCCAGGCTCTGAGCCATCAGCCCAGAGCCCGACGCGGGGCTCGAACCCACGGACCGCGAGATGGTGACCTGGCTGAAGTCGGACGCTCAACCGACTGCGCCACCCAGGCGCCCCTAAAATGATCTTATTCTTAAAAATGTCAAGTGTAGTGAGGCCCCTGGGTGACTCAGTTAGTTAAGCATTTGACTCTTGATCCAGCTCAGGTCTTGATCTCAGGGTCATGAGTTCAAGCCCTGCACTGGGATCCATGCTGGGTGTGAAGCCTACTTAAAAAAAAAGAAAAAATGTAGCATCTGAATTTCCTCTCCTTTAAAGGAATGTAGGGTAAGGTAAAGAGCATGCTTTCAGAGTTAGACCTGTGTTAAAATCTTTGTTGTAACTGAGAACGTAGACAAATATACTTATGTCTTTTGGGTTAAATTTTCTCCTCTGCAAAATGGGAGTGACAAAGTATACCTTATAAAGAGATTGTCAAGGTTCAGTATGATAACTCGATACATTGCTTTGTCTATAGTGAATATTTCCTTACCTTCTTCTTATTTATCTTATAAGATGGAGGAATGTGGGTAATGGAACCTCCTGGGTTGCCCTCTTCCTATGTTGCCATTTAGTCATATTTTCCCTAACTTTTTCCTCTGAGGGGCACATGACCAACTCTGGCCTGGTCCTACATAGAGGCAGTATTGGGAGTATTTAATGACCATCACCAAGATTCCTTCTGCTGCTACTCAGGGCTACTCAGACAGGTCATAGAGCTAGAAAAAACATGGAGAGGCTACAGATATGACTCACCAGATGAGTTGTAACAGTAGGCCAAGAACTTTTTGCTGAGTGAATTTCTCCAAACCAGGACACCCATCCCATTCTTCCCACACTTGGGGTTCGGGAGAATCCGAGGGATGACCAGAAACTTATCTGCAACCCATCCATAGCTATAACAGAATACACATTAGTTGAATGGATACATTTATCTCTACTGCTGAACAAGAACACAGAGCTGGAAGAGGTCCAGCAGTATTGTGAATACAGTTGTTTCTCACCTGCAAGTCTCAAAGCCAGACCTCCATGCTGCTTCAATCTGGTCTTTGCTGGCCAAAGTTAGTCCCATCAGCCTACAGGCCTCCTGGGCTTCTGTGAAATTCAGCTGCTGGGTTGTCTTTTTGTTCACAAGGGTGACCCCTACAATTCTGCATGGTGCTGAGATGGAAAGTTCTGCAAAGGAATCACAGAGGTCCTCAATTTGCCGCTGTCCTTGTTCCCAGCCTGTAAGCTATTCTTCCTAGCAAAGTATTATTGTCTTGTTAGAGCAGTGACGTCCTTGTGGCTGGGATTGACGGTTAGCTATAACAGGCCAGACATTTCCCACAAGGAAATCCTGCTGGGTTAGGGTGGTTCTTTGCTCTGGTCCCAGCTGTACCTCTCATCAGATTTGAGTCTATCCTACACCACTACATTAAGGGGTTTTTTACATAGAGACTTGTTCTTTACATAGAGACTTTCGCCACCAGTTCCTTGGGTTGAGTCTAGGTGATACAGTTGCTGCAAACCTTTTTAGAGTCTATAAAATGAAAGGTCTGAGATTTTGAGAAAAATAGAATTCAGGGCTCTGGTTAATAGAATAGCTAACAATACACCAAACCAATATGGCTTGGGAACACCAGTATTTCTGAGATGGGCTGAAAAATGTTGCACTTGGTATAACACAATGTGAGCTTTCTCAGTCCCAGGTGTTCTCTGACCATTGGGGGGCAGGCTTACTCAGAAGTTCCTAAAGAAATCAGGCAGTAAACCTGGCATGACAGAGAAACTAAATAAAGTTGAGTTTTAGAGTCTGGCCTATGTCACTTGCTAGCTCTGAGATCTTAGGCTAGTTATTTAATCTTTTTGAGCCTCAGTTTCCTTATTCATAAAATTGAGAGAGTAACAGTATCTATTGTATAGGGTAGTGACAGTTGAATGAATTAATTCAAATAAAAATGCTTAGCATAGTGCCTGTCACAAAGTAGGTGCTCAGTAAATCATAAGTAACATCATTATGTTATCTTCAAAGCTTTTTGGTTTTAGTTCTCTAATGACTGATCTCTCAAGGGAAGGTGAGGCAGTTGAATAGATATGTTGTGAATATATTTTACTCAAAAATTCATGAATCCAAAAGTTCTTTAGATCACTTTCTTGGATCTGGGATTTATAGACCTGTATAAAATTGCAAAATTGTATTGCATTCAGGTGCATTATTCCTATTGGGCTTTGTCCACAAAAATCCATAAGAGGACATTGCAATCTTCCAAGAGGTTTTTTGTACACAGATCTGTGTGTTGGATACCCAGTCAAATGCTTTGATCACTTTCTAGGTTGGTATTTTAAATAAGTTTCTTGAAAACATAGAAGGAGCATTTCTAAGTCCTCCATGTGGCCTTGCTATGCTCTGGAGCAAGAAGCTAGAAGAGGTAATATGTATATGATACACAATATTTGTGGATGGCCTTATTTGCTTCCAGACGTTGCCCTCATGATGAGAAACCAGAGAGTCAACACCCCAACATGAGTGTTAATGACAAAACAGCCTCTTATATGTACTAATACTAATACCTATAGCAATACTAATATTAATACTAGGGATACCTGGATGGCACTGACAGTGTGGAGCCTGCTTGGGATTCTCTTTCTCTCCCTCTCTCTCTCTGCCCCTCCCCTGCTCTCTCTCTTTCAAAATAAATAAATAAACTTTAAAAAATACTAATACTAATTCTAACATCTATCATCTGTTTATGCTACTCTGTGCCAAACCCTGTCTCCTTTAATAGAAAGTTGAGGCTCAGGGAGATTAAGTAACTTTCCCAAACTCAAGGATATAAGCATGGATATAGGACAGATTGGGTGCACAAACCCCACAAACTCTAAAACCCCACTATTTTGCTTCCCACTGTGTTATGGAGGAGAAAATGAACACACACACACACACACACACACACACACACACACACACACACACACACTCTACAATTAGAGCTAAACTCTCCAAACACACCATTTGTCCTGGAATTTGGCTTAGCCCATGAGCTTGCTATTGTTCAAATCTCATGGCTGTTTCTTTAGGAATACCTGCAGAGAAGGTTTATTAATTACACTATAAAGTGGTATTGCTACTCTTCCATCATAACTCATTTTTACCTTAAAAGTTATTATTTAGAGTAATGAAGGACCTATTCTGGACAATGGACCTAGCTTTGATTATTCACCTGTTATTAATAGGCTCTGGGACTCTGGCAAGTTATTGTTCTCATTTGTAAGATGAAAATGGTTGGTTCTATCTTCTTCACAAAATTTTTTTTTGTCAGAATTAAGTTAGATAACTTGTGCCTAGCAGGGACTAGGTCCATAAGAGATAGTCAACAAATATTAGTCGTTTTTATGCTTTCCTAGTTTTTTTAAAGACAAAAGTAGGGAGTTGGAATCCAAGGGCTACTCCACTAACCTCTTCCTTAAGAATTTTTAGGAAACAGCAGGCATAGTAGAAATACTGTATGTTTGGATCAGATAGAGTTGAATTCAAACCCAAGCTTTTTTTTACCATCTATACGGCATTAGGAAGTCACTTGGCTTCATTTGAGCCTGCTGTTTCATCTATAAGATGTCTACTTGAGAAGATTTTTTTTAAGTTGATTTATTAATTTTGAGAGAGAAAGTGAGAGCACAAGAGTGGGGAGGGGCAGAGAGAGAGAGAGAGAGAGAGAGAGAGAGAGAGAGAGAGAGAGAATCCCAAACAAGTTCCCTACTGTCCATGAAGATCTCAAAAAACGTAAGATCATGACCTAAGCCAAAATCAAAAGTCAGACGCTCAACCAACTGAGCCACCTAGGTGCCCCTTCTTGAGAAGATTAAATGAAATTTCATATATTACATACATAAAAGTTATATATAATATAAAATATGATATATATAATTTAATTTCCTTAGGAAATTTTTGCCATCATTAAAGATAGTCCAGAGTGCAATGGAATTATTGTTAAAGAACAATTTCCAAAATATTTGAGTCATGGCAGCATGACTTCAAAGAGGACCAAACTTATTTGAGAATAACAATTTTGGAATTTTGAAAAAAAAATATTACTCTAGGCTCTCATAATAAATATAACAATATATGAATCAACTCAGGATATCTGATTCCTACATACTTTATATCACAGAGCCTATTCCAGCATAGGAACACACAACTTTCTTTTTAAAGTGCTCAAATTTTCATTTGCCTGGAGCTATAATAAGTGATTTGTGGTTACAATTTTTTTGCCTACATTGCAGAGTGAGGTTACCACTTAGGCATCTCAAAAGCCTGGAAATCCCTTAAAGCCATTCCTTTTTGGTAGGGAGATAATGACTAATTTTCAAACCTATATTTTCACATTTTTTTCAGTTAATTTGCTATTTATTTCATATTAAAAACATATGCATTCAATTGTAATACAGCAAAATTGAAATTAAAATAATTATATTGACACTTCCAAAAATATAAAACAGGTCAATATTTAGTGAAAGTTGGCCATTTTTCCCAGCTTTTAGTGCTTGCTTAAAATTCATTACAATCATGGTTTATTTCTTCAATGAAATACTTTTAAAAACAAATGATCTCTCCTCAATATTTTGTTTCAAAATATTCTCATTAAAAAGATTCGATAACCAAAAGTAAAAGTCAAAATAACATAAAGGTAAATGTGAATCATTCTGGTGAAGTCAACAATATGGTAAAAACATTTCTGGCAGAGCAACACTAAGAACTAGATCTGTGGATATTGAGGGTCCCCTACTCCCAGCAATCCATAGTTAAGAATTTGGTAGGCTTGGGACAGTTTGCAAGATCTTGCTTTGCCTCAGGTTGGAAATCTGGTAAGAAACCTACCTTCTACACGGAGAGAGCCATGGACCAGGAGCTTTGTGGTCCAGATGGAGGCAAGAAGCAACATCAGGCTGAAGCACTTGGCCATTATGCAAATCCCTTATGAGCCAGAGAAGCACCCTGGGTGGTCACTGGTAGTAATAGAAGCAGGCAATCACCAGTCTAGATGGAGTCTTCTGGAAATATATTGGAGCCCCACTGCTTCATTTCATAACTGAGACATCCGGATTTCCCTGCTTTCAAGCTTCTGACTTGTCAAGGTCGCTGGGGGAAATGAGTGACGTCCCTTAAATGCCCAGGCTGTACTTTGTGGATTGCTTTCTGGAAAATTTAGCTAATGCTGACTCAGAAAACACACAAATGAGGAAGACAGATAGCACAGCATAAACTGCTAGAGGTTTCCCCAATTCCCATATTCCCTGCCATCCCCTACCTCCCCAACCAGCTCAGTTCTGACATGGTTCATTGTTATTACCTGTGGAGCCCATTCATTTATATACTCTTAGGAATGTCTGTCTCTAAAGGAGATTGAGCATGGATTGTGCTTCTTTTCCTCCCACAGTCAGTGATTTTTTTTTTTTCTCCAGCTGCTTATCTTTGTGAAGGCAGCGGTTGTGGGGCAGGGGATGATGCAGAAGCTCATGAAAGCAAATGCGCACTTAAATACTGAGAACAGGGTGTATATGCCTATCTTTTCTCATACACCATGGCAAGTGATTCTTTCTTCAAAGAAACAAGACACACACACAATTCATATTTAGAAAACACAACTGGGGGACAATTCACAAAATTTTAGTCATTTTTCACTTTACAAAAGGATTTTTGAGGTTATAATAGTAATTACCACAAGCGTCCTTTATATAATAACTCTCTCTTTAATAGCTTCTCTTTTATTCTGGTAGACCAAAATTCAATTTAGAGTTCCCCTTTCTTGCTTGATGAATGTGAGGTTTATATGTACTGTGTATAAGTAGACTGCACTCTCTGTTTTCCCAGATGGATATTCAATGGTTTGTCTTCCATGGGAATTATGGAATTCTGACTTGTGAATAATGCCTTGAGCAATGGTTTATGAGTTTTTTCTTCAAAATGAATGTGATTTACAGGAGTTTTTGGATAATGATTTATTTTCTTACAAATGGTATTGGGCATAAAATTAGATATCCATACAGAAAATACCAGCAATGAAAGGAGAATCTGTTCTGCACATAGGTGACTTGTAAGAGACCAGGGGATAGCCCTTAAATATCTCTAATATTTAAATATCTGTACACCTCATTACTTGGGTGAGCACAAGTCCCAAGGTATAGTTAACTTGGAAACATATGTGACTCTATCACCACGGAACTAGATAGACAAGGAGGAAGGAATCAGGTCTTTTTCATCATTATCCTTAAAACCTAGCACCATGCCCAGAGGAGAGGTAGCCTTCAAGCATTTTTCTAAAGTATTTCAAAAAGAAAGAAGGAAAGAAGACAGGAAGGGAAAAACAAACTGTAGAATGCAAGGATTTGGATGGGAGAAATAACTTATGAGAAAAGAAAAGAATGACCTAAATTTTGGAAACAAACTTCTAGAAGGGGAGTTATTAGATAAAGGGAGTCTGCATGATGGTGCTGGTGCTTAAGAATGAGTTTCTGAAAGAGGAAACAATCTTACTTTTTTGGATATCTATATTGAGAGAAGTTAAGCCACTATGGGAATGTGATTGAGAATGATTGATGGGAACTTGTTGCCTCTCTCGCTAAATGTGAGTATGCTCAATCTTCAGTTCTAGGCCTCTCACTCAAGGCAGGTTTCTGAAAAGTTAGTTGACAGGAGTGAAAAGCTAAACTGGAGAGCTATAAAGAAAATATTGCCAGTTAATTTCTCTTTATTGTTTTGAGGAACAGTGTTTAGGATATGGAAAAAGAACCAGCAGTACTGTCCTCTTCTAAAATAACAGCTCATGCTATAATCAAGGAGAATCAACAAAGAAAAATTTGTAGAATTAGAAGGGAAATTTGAAAAGTTAAATGAAAATGAAGAGAATAGCAATCAAATTGCAAAGGAGAGTAGGAAACAATATCCAGACCCATTTTCTTTTTTTTAATTTGTTTTTTAAATTCCAGTATAATGTACAATATTGTATTAGTTTCAGGTGTACAATATACTGATTCAACACTTCCATACATTACTCAGTGCTCATAATGATAAGTGTACTCTTAATCTCCATCACCTATTGCACCCACCTCCTCTTTATCCATTCATCTATTGATGGACACAGGCTGCTTCCATAATTTGGCTATTGTAAATAATGCTGCAATAAACATAGGGATCCATATATCCTTTTGAATTAGTGTTTTTATAGTCTTTGGGTAAATAGTCAGTAGTGCAATTACTGGATTTTAGGGTAGTTCTAAAATTTTTAATTTTTTGAAGAACCTCCATACTGTCTTCCATAGTGGCTGTACCACTTTGTGTTCCCCCTAACAGTATGTGAGGATTTTTTTTCTCCCCATCTTCACCAACACCTGTTTCTTGTGTTTTTGAGTTTAGCCATTCTGACAGTTGTGTAGTGATATCTCATTGTAGTTTTGATTTGCATTTCCCTGATGATGAGTGATGTTTAGCATCTTTTCATGTGTCTATTGGCCATCTGCATGTCTTCTTTGGAGAAATTTCTGTTCATGTCTTCTATTTTTAAATTGGATTATTTGGGGTTTTTTGGTGTTAAGTTCTATCAGTTCTTTTGGTGTTAAGTTGTATCAGTTCTTTATATAGTTTGGATACTAATCCTTTATTAGATCTGTCATTTGTAAATATCTTCTTCCATTTGGTAGGTTGCCTTTTTAGTTTTGTTAATTGTTTCCTTTGCTGTGTAGAAGCTTTTCATTTTGATGTAGTCCTGATAGGTTATTTTTGCTTTTGCCTCAGGAGATATATCTAGAAAAATGTCTACTGCCAATGTCAAAGAAATTATTACCTGTGTTCTCTTCCAGGATTTTTATCATTTCAGGTCTCATATTTAGGTCTTTAATCCATTTTGAGTTTATTTTTGCATATAGTGTAAGAAAGTGGTCCATTTTCATTCTTTAGCATGTAGCTGTCTACTTTCCCAACACCATTTATTGAAGACTGTCTTTTTCCCCTTTGCACATTCTTGCCTCCTTTGTCATAGATTAATTGACCATATAATTGTGGGTTTATTTCTGGATTCTCTGTTCTGTTCTACTGATCTAAGTGTCTCTTTTTGTGCCAGTACTATACTGTTTTGATTACTACAGCTTTGTAGGATATGGATTGTGATACTTCCAGTTTTGTTCTTCTTTTTCAAGATTGCTTTGGCTATTGGGGGTCTTTTGGGGTTCTATACAAATTTTAGGATTATTTGTTCTAGTTCTATGAGAAATGCTGTTGGTGTTTTGATAGGGGTTGCATTAAATCTGTAGATTGCTTTAGGTAGTATGGACATTTTAACAATATTTGTTCTGTCAGTCCATGAACATGGAATGTCTTTCTATTTCTTTGTGTTATCCTCAATTTCCTTCATCAATATTTTGTGATTTTCAAACTACAATTCTTTCACTTCCTTGGTTATTCTTATTCCTAGGTGTTTTATTATTTTTGGTGCAATTGTAAATGGTACTGTTTTCTTAATTTCTCTTTCTGCTGCTTCATTATTAGTGTATGGAAATGCAACAAATTTCTATCTGTTGTATCCTGCAACTTTAGTGAATTCATTTATTAGTTCTGGTAGTTTTTTGGTGGAGTCTTTAGGGTTTTCTATATATAGTATGTCATCTGCAAATAGTGAAAGGTTTACTTTTTCCTTCCTGATTTGGATGACTTTTATTTCTTGTTTTCTGATTGTTGTGGTTAGGATTTCCAGTACTGTGTTGAATAAAAGTGGTGAGAGAGGACATCCTCATCTTGTTCCTGATCTTGGGGGGAAAGCTTTCAGTTTTTCACCATTGAGTATGATGTTAGCTGTGGGTTTTCACTAATGGCCTTTATTATGTTGAGGTATGTTCCCTCTAAACCTACTTTGTTGAGGGTTTTTATCAGGGATGGATGTTGTACTTTGTCAAATGCTTTTTTTTGCGTCTACTGAAATCATTATATGGCTTGTATCCTTTCTTTTGTTGATGTGATGTATCACATTGATTCATTTGCAAATGTTGAGCCACCTTGCATCCAGGGAATAAATCCTACCTGATGGTGGTGAATGGTTTTGTTACTGTATTGTTGGATTTGGTTTGCTAATATTTTGCTGAGGATTTTTGCATTTATGTTCATCAGAGATATTGGCCTGCGGTTCTCTTTTGTGTGTGTGTGGTTTTGGTATCAGGGTAATGCTGGCCTCATGGAATGAATTTGGAAGGTTTTCTTCCTCTCCTATATTTTTGAGTAGTTGGAGAAGAACAGATATTAACTCCACTTAAAATGTTTGGTAGAATTTTCCCTTAAAGCCATCTAGTCTTGGACTTCTGTTTGTTGGGAGTTTTTTGATTACTAATTCAATTTCAGTGCTGGTATTTGATCTGTTCAAATTTTCTATGTCTTCCTGCCTCAGTTTTGGTAGGTTATATGTTTCTAGGAATTTATCCATTTCTTCTAGTTTGTCCAATTAATTGGCATATAATTTTTCATAATATTCTCTTATAATCTTCTGTATTTCCAAGGTGTTGATTGTTATTTCTCTAATTTCTGCTTTTTTTTTTTTTTTTTTTTTTTGAGTTCTCTTTCTCTTTTGATGACTCTGGCTACTGATTAATTTTGTTGATCTTTTCAGAGAACCACATCCTGGTTTAATTGATCTGTTCTATTTTTTTGTTGTTGTTGTTTTTGTTTTTTAGTCCCTATTTCATTTATTTCTTCTCTAATCTTTATTATTTCCTTCCTTATACTGGTTTTGGTTTTGTTTGTTCTTTTTTCTAGCTCCTTAGGTGTAAGGTTAGGCTGTTTGAGATTTTTCTTGCTTCTTGAAGTAGGTCTGTATTGCTATAAACTTCCCTCTTAGAACCACACTTGCTGCATCCCAAAGATTTTAGACCATTTTCATTTGTCTCCATGTATTTTTTTATTTCCTCTTTGATTTTTTAGTTGACCATTATTTAATAGTATGTTATTTAACCTCCATGTATTTGTGTTTTTTCCAGATTTTTTCTTGTGGTTGATTTCTAGTTTGTTATCATTGTGGTTGGAAAAGATGCACAGTATGACTTCAATCATTTTGAATTTGTTGAGACTCATTTTGTGGCCTAACATGTAGTCTATTCTGGAGAATGTTCTATGTACACCTGAAAATAATGTGTATTCTGCTCTTTTCGAATGGAATATTCTGAATATATCTGTTAGATCCATTTGGGCCAATGTGGCATTCAAACCAACCCATTTTCTTATTCCCTAGATATGGCACATAAGAGTGCAAGTTATATTTTAATCTGATACATGCAAATAAAAGTTCAAATAGAGTAGAAATTTTGAAATATTGCATGAAAGATGGAAATACAGTACAACCCAGAGTACTAGACTGAGGGGTAATATCTAAATTTTGCTTTAAGTTCTTACACTGATTTTCTGTGTGAGTTTGAGCAAGTGACTTAAACTTCTCTGGGCCTCAGTTTTATCATCTGTCAAATAAGAGAGTTGAATTATCTGAACTTAAAAGTTACATAGCAATATAATTCTATGGTACCTGATATTATATGGATTAGTTGTTTTCTAAAATATGTAGATAAGCAAATAAATTAGTCAGTGTAGTCTAACTGCTATAACTAACCCCAAATCTCTGTGCCTTAGAAATTAAAAGTTCATTTGTCTTATGTCATAATCCAATGGCTGACAGTGGTGGTGGTGGTAGTGGTGGAGACTGTGTTGAGGAGATTTTGTACACACAGTTATTCAGAGATGTTGTAGCTCTACCATTACCTACTTACTACCTTAGAGCCCTCCCCCAAGATCTTCTTGGTTGAGCCAGCAATAAAGGAAGAAAGTGTGGAGAATTGTGCTGGAAATTACTTTAGGGACCAGGCCTGGAAGTAACTGTATCACTTCCCATTGGCCAGAACTCTGTCCCATCTTCCCATCTAAGTGCAAGGGAGTCTGGAAAATATAATCTATCTGTGTGCCAAGGAACAAATGGAAAAGTGATCTGGTGAACACATAGCAGTTACCCTTCTTATCTACCTCATATAGGGTTTGCTATGCCTCCCACACATAGAATATAATCACTATTCTCAAGGGAACCAATGCAGAATTCCATCTAGCTCAATGTCTTTGATTTCTGAATTATGCCCAGTCTTCCCTATCAGGTTCACCTGTGGCACTTGGGATTTGGTGACCTATGAGCTAAAAATGTTAGATTCTTCCTCCTAAATGTAATGATCAAGCAGGATCTGGATGACCTCAATAAAAAATATCCCATGTGTTCGTGAATTGGGAAAAAAACATTATCAAAAATCTGAGAGGATTGAACAGTAATAAAACTTTCCTACTATTTTACCAGACTGTAGGAAAAGAAAAAAAATGATATATATTAAAGAAAGATCAACCCAGGATCTGCAGAGAGTAAAAAGGAGACTGTACCAAGGGTGTAGATCCCACAAAAGAGACAAACCAAAAAAAAAAGACTTTTAACTATAGAGATTAAACAGATGGTTACCAGAGGGGACATAAGTGGGGGGGATGGGTGAAACAGGTGAAGGGGACTATCTTGATGAACACCTGAGTAATAATATGGAACTGAATAACCACTGTATTGTATACCTGAAACTAATATAAAGTATGTTAACTACATTGGAAGTAAAATTTGCAAAAAATAATACAGAAAAAAGCTTACCTGAAACATTTTTTTTTAGTAAGTTTTACACCCAGTGTGGAGCCCAACATGGAACTTGAACTCACAACCCTGAGGTCAAGATCTGAGCTGAGATCCAGAGTTGGACACTTAACTGCATTAAACTATTCTATCTTTAAATTTTAAGGTCTTTCCAAAGATTTAAATATCTTCTGTAATATAAAAACCAGAATAATGTGAAGCTCTTTTTTTTCTGGCCTTAAGCACCCCAAGGATTTCAATTCAATTTTCCAGAACTTTTGTTAGTGGAATGTAGTAACTATTAAATAGATAATACAAAAAAAAAAATCTCATGTGTAAAGGAAAAGAATGGGAGATACAGGACTTCACCCTGGAATACTAATGAAGAGTCAGTATAAAAGCCACTATATTAATTTTATATTGTCATGTAAGAAATTACTGTACACTTAGCAACTTAAAACAACACTTTTATACTATCTTAGAGTTCCACAGGTCAGAAGTTTGGGTGGGCTCAATTGGGTTCTCTGCACTGGGTCTCACAAAATTAAAATCAAGGTGTAGGTTGTGGTGTGCTCTTACCTGGAGGCCTTGGAGAAGAATCCACTTTCATGCTCGTTCAGGTTGATGGCAGAATTCATTTCCTTGATGATGTAGAAATGAGGTCCCTATTTGCTTGCTTGCTGTCAACTGGGGTTCATTCTTTGCTCAAGAAGCTGCCTGCTTTTCTTCTCATCTGACTTATTCCATTTTCAAAGCAGCAATGACTCTTTGGGTTTTTCCCATACCTTTAATCTCTCTGACCTTCTTGTCTACCATTAGCCAGAGAAAGCTCTCTGCTTTTAAGGGCTGATGTGATTACATTGGGCCTCCTGAGGTGATTTCCCTATTTTAAGGTCAACTTTACCATATTACATTGCAGGAGTGATATTTCATATGCAAAGGTTTCAGGGATTGGGATGGGACATTTTGGAGAGGGGGAAATTCTACAAATTCTTTCTACTACAATTACTTACCTTTGATTAGATCTTGATTCTGCTTTCTGGGAGAAACTCCTACGTCCCATGTCCACTGACCTCTATAGCCCTTCATTATATATAATCATCCTTGGCCACATTTGAGCTAGATCAAGCAGTATGCCCTCCTGTGGCGGGGGTGGGAGGTAGTAGTCTACCTTCTGTTGTTGTAAGCTGAAGATGGCAAAAGTTGTTTTCTAATTTGAACAATTGAACTTTTCCATCTTGGCTTGTGTTTCTTTGAAAGTACAATTCCCTCACAAACCTAGATTTCTGATCTTTTGCTTTCATTTGATTCCATGTGCTAATAATCATACCCCAAATCCTTTCTCAGTCATAATTCTCAAGATGTATTTCCTCATTTTCTCAGCTCCATCCCACTCTTTCTTTAATTTAATGGTTCCTACACTGAGTTCATTTGAAATTACAGGTGGAAGGGACACATCTTTAATCTGGCCTTTGCCATAGGCTGAGTTGATTTGAGTTCAACTGAAAAATTTTATTGGTTCTTTCCCACTGAAAGCTATTTTTATCCTTACTGTTTGGAGTTTAGAAACAGGCTTTCTAACCCTTCAATCTAAAAATATGTATTCTTTTTTCTTTTCCACTTCCAAATAGCCATTTTTTTCCTGAGTGCATTTTTTTTTTTTACAATACCTTGCCAAAGGCAGCCAATAAAGGATCACATACTTTAATACTTGGGCTTATTCTGACCATTTCTCCTAGGGCTACAGGCTGCCCATGGACTGCCTTTCAAGTTATCATGGGTAACCCCTTGCCAAGTATTTTTGTTTTATTCACTACATGCGTCACCATAGTTCTAGCTCCTGATATTAGTTTTCTTGTTTTTTTGCTACTTGACTGCTAAACCAATGCCTCATATTTTGCAAATTTGCCATTGAAGCACCCCATTTCTGGCTCAAATCTATACATTAGTCAGAGTAGGCTAACTACTAGAACAAATATTCCTGAATTTCAGTGGCTTAATACACTATTTGATTTTTTTGCTTATGTCACAGTTGAATTCTGTGAGTGGCCATTCAAAGATCCAGCTTCCATCTAGTGGTCCTGACATCTTCTTAGACCTCAGGTCCCCAACTACATCCTCTGAATTTAGTAGGCAGAGGGGGAATAAAGGCAATGTGAAGTATTGGGTAGGAGAGTCTGTTTTTAGGAAATTATATCTGGAGGGTCTATATTCCCTTACATCTGGCTGCAAGAAAAACTGAAAAATGTAGTCTAGCTGTGGAAATCATGTTGGTGAAAATTTAGCAGTCTCTAGCACAGCAAAATGTATTAATTTAAAAAAATTAAAAGAGACATACACACAAAACAGATTCTTCAGTACAGAGGACAAACTAGTTGTGGCCAAAGGGGAGGTGGAAGGGGGATGGGTGAAATAAAGGGGATTAAGAGTACACTATTTCAATGAGCACTGAGAAATCTATGGAATTGTTGAATCATTGTATCGTATACCCGAAAAAGAAATCATGAACCAGGAAGGTGTAGGAAACTAGTATCAGGAATGAGGAAGTGGAGAGAGAAAAGAACCAATTCAGCCCCTAAGAGGTAACCTATAGTATAGTGACCCAAGGGCTGGGGACTTTTGGCTTGGTTCTGGGAAGCACTAATATCCAAGAGGATCTGACTCAGGGTTGGGGTAAGACTGTGGCTTAGCTCCAGAAAATGAGGAGGCATTTGGCTACTGCAAAAGGTTTGGAAAGGTGCTTTTATTTTCAAACTCAGGTATGTGACACTCTGTAGTTTAATGCTAGCACACCTGTGTGAGGTTTAACATTAGGAACTGACAGTCAGTTATACATAAATCCAGCATCTCCCTCTCCATTTACTCTTCCAGGCTGTACACAGGATTTTGTGGTAGCCAGAAAGTGAAGGCCCTTTTAAGAAGTGATAACAAAAATGACACAAACAACACATCACTCTGAAACTCAAGGTAGGCACCCAGAGTCCTAGGGCTAAGCAGAAATGTCAGACTTCAGAGACATTTTGAGGGGAATTTTTATTTTAGATCAATATCACCATTGGAAATACAGGGGCCATTTCTCTCCATTTCATTGCTGCTTTGGAAACATTCCAACTGCTTCAGATTGATCTTTGCTTTTCAAAAAAGAAATGCCAGTGAGTACTTTTTCAGGAATGCCCTTGGAAATGTGGTTACTCTTACAGTTCTTTTCTTCAACCTCTCTTACTCATAGAGCACTTTGGGTGAGGGCCTATGTCTGGAAGTACTCTTGAAGGTTTTTCTGTGGAGCAGCTGGAGGTTCAGGAGCTCACTGTAGCTGTTCTCCTGACCTTTGTTTTAATTGGTAACAAAGGTTGGAACCCTGTGGCCAAGTGGACAATGGGCCAGTTCAGCCTGGTCCTTCTATAAGGGAGGCTAAGACTGGACATTGCCAGTATAGAGTCCTGCCCCACAGCTACTGTCTCTGGAGCTCCATTTGCATCGTGTCTGTGGCTCTGAGGGCCTAAAAGATTTTTCAGTGTATCCAGTCCCCCTGGAATAGGCAGGGAAAACCATCCATCCAAATCCCCAAAGTCCCTCTGCTTTGATCTACACCTCTTTACCTTAATGGCACTTTCTTGGTCAACCCTGGCTTGGGCTTCTCCCACAGTGGTTTTTTAGTCACTGTAAAGGATGCCATTACCCTCCCCGCCCCTGCTCCCCACCCCCTCCCCCTCCGCAACAACAGCATGCTGTTTTATAGTAGGGCTGATCTAGGTGGGCCTTTCTGAAAGGAGTGGTTGCATCAAGCCCAGTCCTTGAGCTTGGAAATTGTGTTGCTAGTTAGGTCTCATTTCTGCTCTCTCACAGAGTAGACTGAAAAATATTAGAATAAATTGAAGCTAATAAAGATGTTATTTTTCTCACTGAGATAGTGGCAATGATGGTGCTAGAACTGGGAGGTATGCAAAATGTCAGCTTCCCCAGGCTACTCTCCACAACCTTGAATGCTCACTTGTTCTTTTGATCAACATTTAATAACACCCTCCCATGCATCAGCAGCCATCATGCTAGGTACTTACCCCAGAGAATGGGTAAGATATGGTTCTTGTCTTTGAGGAAAAATAGGGAGACAGACACTTAAATAAGTCATTGTGATATACTGTCACAACAGTAAATAATGAAGATGTTTAAAAAGTGTCAGCAGAGGAGGGTGTAACCTATTATGTGGGGTATGGTAGGAAGTTGGAGGGAAGTCATCAAAGCCTGTGCGTCAGGGATAATTTTTGCACTTGGTCCTGAAGGGTGACCAGCAGAAAAGAGGAGAATGGCAAAAGAAAAACTAGTGAGTGGAGGAACAGAACTATGAGAAAACAGTTTAGTCTGGGAACCAGAAATAGTTTGGAGTGGTTGGAGGGCTACTTGGGGAAGTGGGAGTGAAACATAAGGCATGCAGTTAGGAGACCATTGGAAAAGGCAATTTTGTGCAGGGGCCAGTCTGCCTGGATATGAGTTCCAGGCCCATAATTTACTAACTGGATGTCCTTGGCAAGTTAGTTGTGTTTTTTTCTGCTTCAGTTTCCTTATCTGAAAATGGGGAGGGTGGTACCCACCTCATTGTTTTTTCTTTTCTTTTCTTCTTTTTTTTTTTTTTTTGAGGATTAAATGAATTAATACCTATATAATACATAGAACAGTGTTTGGCTCATAGTAAGTTCTATATGAGTGTTAGCAACAAAACAAACAACATCAACAACAAAACAAAAACAAGAGCAGAACAATAAAACCCACAAGAAACCAACACCCCTCAAAACTGATAAGGGATGAATGAAGGCAGTGGCTGTAAAGGTGGAGCAAGAAGTCAAATTGGAAATGGGATGTGCTCCCTCAGTTTTATGCTGAACAATTAGAATGCTCTGAAATGTGTACTTGGGTTGGAAAACCCATTTGAACTGAAGCACTAAGGTGCAACTGCACATGTGGTTGTGGGCACACGAGGGCTGAAATCACACATGAGAGGTGGGTTCTCAATGGTAGAGGACAAATAGGGAATAGACTGTTGTACAACAGCTTAGAATTAGCACTTGAAATGGCGACCAGCAAGTTCACTGTTACAGCCATGAGTTTTCAGTGTCTTCAAACATCTTAAATCAATGTGGAGAGCTCATTGAACAGGTGCCTGGTGACTGCCCCACACCTAGTGAAAAATCTGTGGGTTGTTTTATCCAGAACACACACCTAGAGCACACGTTTGGAGGGTTGTTGGCTTCATGCACATGCATGCTGTGTGTATGTGTGTGCTGTGTGTGCATACAGATGCATATATGTTAACTCACATCTTCCCATTTCATTTCAAGCACTGATCTAAATTCAGCCTAAATATTTTTCTGAGAAACCTTCCCTACTTCTGTAAAGAGAAACTCTGGTTCCAAAGGGGAGGCAGGGAGGCTGAAGAACAGTCAGTGAGAATGAGATGGGAAATGGGATGATATTCATGTTGACTCCAAATTCTAGGTCGGATCCTCAAGGTCAGAGTTAGCCTTTGGGCATAATTCTTCTTGATTTCTGACTACAGAGAGGAAAAAGGGGAGGGAGAGTGAACTTCTTACTGTTTTCTGCAGTTGAAGGTGTTTTATTTCCCCCTGCCATCTGAGCTAGGGGCAGATGACTTTCCCTTCTGTTAGGGTTCCTTGGTGAAGGTGACTTCATCCGCCAGAAGTGTTCCCAGGGCAGTTTTGTTGATCCTCCAAAAACATCAGTTACTGTGTATGCATAGCTCCCACACGGTTGCTGAGTATGAAAGAACCCTGCTTATTTCCTGATAGGCTGGTGCCAGCATGCCCACAACTGGCCTGAAACATATGCTTGGGAAAAGAGCAGTCAGCTATGTGCTGGAGCAGGGCACTGACTGGGTGTCAGGTTTCCTACTGCTCTGCAGGTTGCTCATGCTGGAGTCCTGAGCTCCACCACGAGTCCCTCTGGGCTGCCGAGCAAGTTGATCTCCCATGGGGCCCATCAGCCTGCTCCACACAAGAGTTATAGGAACTGTAGAGTCCCAACACAACAGTCAAGACCAGCATCACTGTGGCCATCATCCAGATGACTTGCCAGTGCTGACACAGTTTGGGATACATGACTTGTAAGAAATGAACCAATTCTTCAAGTTTGCTGTCAAATGAAAAAATAGGAGAAGGGCTTAGTATATTGGGCACATTAAAAATTTTCCCCAGGTGATTCTGATGCCACCAGTCCATAGCCTTGATGTTGGGAGCTCCTGGGCTAGAATACTCCATTTACTTGTTTGATCATACATACATACATACATACATACCCTGATCTATTCATGAGATGATCATTAATGTCTGAACTCTCCCAACCCCAGGATACAAGGTTAGCTGACCCACACTCCCTTGCATGCAGATGGGACCAGCATCTTTTCTGCACTTAGTGTTATTTAGTGATCAGTTTCAAGTTCTACTCTGTCCCCTGTCTCCGTGCTCCAGTGCATATTTTGTTCCACATCTGACTGTGTTCAGAATAGAAGAACTGTGCTAAACCCTTAGAAGACCCTCCATGTTCAATGATAAATGACAAGGAACCAGATCAACCTCAAGAGTTCACTTCAAACCATCCCAGGGGCAACCAGAAGACTAGTAGCCTCTAGCAACCTCTCAGTGGCTTATTCCAGATGTTTTCTCAACACCATTAGTCGTCATTCTCTTCATTAATCCCTTCTTCTCCTTCTTCTTCTTCTTCTTCTTCTTCTTCTTCTTCTTCTTCTTCTTCTTCTTCTTCTTCTTCTTCTTCTTCTCCCTTCTCCACTCTCTTTTTTCTCTTTCCTCCTTCCCTTTCATCTGTCTCCCTCTCCATTTTCTGGCTGCCTCATTCCCCCTTTCCTTCTTGCTCTCTTCCCAATTGCCTTTCAACTTCCCCTCTCTCTTTGTAGCCTAGTGAAAAGACACTTGGTCATATGGCCTGCTTTACAGCATCTATTCTTCAAGCTCTGTAGAGAAATCCTGCACACATTCATTAGGCTAGAATTTTTTCCTGTTTCCAATCCCTGATCTATGTTTTATAATAATGTAAAAAATAAGGTTACTGAGGATCACCAAATGGAGGAGGTGAGAAAAGTGACAAGAAGGCTTTCTGAAGGCTCATGTAGATACCGAAATATGTGGGCCACTTGCTGAGAAGTAGACAGCTCTAATATAGTTTGTAGAAAAAATATGCCTAATGACCCATGGAAAAAACTCAACAAATACCTTCCTTGGAAAGAGACCAGAGGCTCTGAGTGCCTGTCTTGGATGCTAAGGTACTGATTGGTTTCTCTTCCACATGGAAACTATTCAATGATTGTTTCAGGAAGAGTTAAGCAAAGCCAAACAGTGCACATTAGCTGAGGTGAAATTCACTGGCCATTTTCACAACTGTTGGGAAGGGATAGCTTGGAAATGGAAGATTTTTTTCTTTCATCCCTATTTAGAGTCCTTAGTTTCTACTTAGATATAATTGGATGCTAAAATGCAGTCCTTTTGGGCCATATTCCATGCTCCAAAACAAGCATCTAGGGTTGGGAGAATCCCACTGTAACCCTACTCTTAAGTGGGACTTCAGAGGAGGATGCCAAGATCTAGCTTTGTGACCCTTAGCTGGTCCCCAATTTCTAGCTTATAAAAGAATAAGAAATAGAATTAGATTAGAAATGGAATCCCTGTGGAAATAAATTTTTTTAATCTCCTATAGGGAGGGGTGAAGTGGCTTCCCCTTCACCTGGGCCTAGGGAAAGGGGCTTCAGAGACACTGCTGGAGAATTCAACATGTTGAGGTCTGGGGGACACAGTGGACTGGTGTGTGCCTCACACATGAGCAATTCGAAGAGCAAAAATCTTTCTGATGTGCTTGATGGCATCAGAATAGTGGGCCATGATAGAGAAAACTATCCTACCCATAGTGGGCCAAATGTACATGTTTCACCTTGACTGGATATAGTTAGGATAAGGAGAGATGGCTTGGGGCATCACAGATCCTGCTCAAAATTTCTACCTAAAAGCTGAACAGTAAAGATATACTTCCAGCTGCCTGAGGGCTGAGAGGGATTTTAAGTGGCCAGCTAGCTAAAAGACATGCATTCAACCTCACAGAGGGATCAGCAGCTGAGCGGATCTCAGCCACGGTGTGAATGTGTGTGTATGCTGGGAGGTGGGAGGAGTAGTTTTCTCTAGAGGTCCCATAAAGCAATGCACTAATCAAAGTCAGCAAGTCAGCTTTAAACCCCTGCCAAGCCCTGGAGCCTGCTCACAGTACAATTCAAGTAATACCTTTCCTACCCCTTCATCTCAATTCCCTTTCTCAGAATTGATTCTAGAGAGTCAGGTGCTGCATTTGGTGAAGCTTAGGCAGGGGGGAAGGTAGAGACAAAGAAACCATGCTCCCCTGCCTGCTATATAGGCTTCCTTCTTGAAGCAGACGAGTTGGGGGAGAAAAGAGGTTCAATTTTTAAGTTCAGGCTTTTGGCTATTTTAGGGAACTGGCTATTTTAATTAATGAAATGAGATTATTCTTGGAACTTAAACTTGACAAGAGGAGTTCTGCTTTCTGAGAGTTACTGGAAAAGTAAAGGAATCTGCCTAACATTATCTTAACCCCATGGAGCAGATTTGAATAGGCAGAAAAGGCTAACATTTTCTATTGCACTTTGTTTCTCTTGTTTAATGTATCATATAAATGTCAGAAGACTGTATTCTCTATTTTAATATAGTTAAGATATTGGGTTGATTCACCCTATGTTCATTTAAGCTGATACTCCAGAAAATACTATTTATAACAGATTACATTATTATACAATTAATGCTTGAACAAGTTTGAACTGTATGGGCCCACTTTTATGCAACATTTAAAAAAATAAATACAATATAGTACTGTAAATGTATTTTCTCTTCCTTACAATTTTCTTAATAACATTTTCCTTTCTCAAGCTTACTTTATTGTAAAAATACACTGTACAATATGTATAACATACAAAATATGTGTTAACTATTATTGGTAAGGCTTTAGGTCAACAGTATGCAATTAGTAGTAAGTTTTTGAGGAATCAAATGTTATACTTGGGTTTTTTACTGTGTGGAGGATGGATACCCCTAACCCTCACATTGTTCAAGGGTCAACTGTATATTATTATAACAGAGGAGAAATTCAGACAAAAAAGACTATAGTGTTTGATGTGGAATCTCTTAACTAAGGTTCACTGCTGGGGTTAGCCCAGTATTTTTAAAATACATTAATTAGGATGTGGAACTTTTAATAACTTTAGACCTTCCTTATTAATGCAATGCCAAAATTTCATGGGGAAAATCATGTTTGAGTACAGGTGCCTGCAGGCAACCATATGTCTACAGGACTCAGGAATGATTGCCTGGCATTGAAGACAACAGGCTCTCAGAGCCAGTCTCCTTTGGTGACAGGTGAGGAAGGAGCTCTATATAACTATGAGCAGGCAGTTCATATGCTAGCAGTGTTAGTTGTTACAGAGAAGATGATGCCACACCCTGGGCCTGAAAAGGGGAAGCTACACCCCTGTAATGAAGGACAAGGACACTTTTGAAGGCTGTGCTGATGTCTGGTATCCATCATTTAAGATACAAGCATGTTCTCAAGATCAAAAAGTAAATCGAGGAGGGAGAAAAGGTTAGGAGAGAGAACAAGTCCTCTCAGGATTGGCAGGACCAAGAGGACACTTTTGGATGATGGATGTGAAAGACAGCCATTGCCATGTGCTGCTGACCAGGAGATAGACAGAGAGGGACTCAGGCCCAGACTTACTTCCGCTGCGGTTTCACAAAATGGGACAGAGCTACTCATTGGCTGAGATCAAATTAGCTAGATAAGGATTCCAGTCCTGTGCTTTGTAAACCAAACTGTTTATATCCCATGTACCCTATTTAATTTTCTTTTGTTCTTTCTTGGTATGTGGAAGTGTTAGAAGTTCTAGCCTGTCTTAGCTGTATTCAAAGAAGCCAAAGAAAGAGCTGTTGTCCAGGCCTGGGCTTGACTACATTAAAGTGACCTCTAAAAAAATGTAGTGATCTCTAAAAAATAAGAGCAGAGGTAGATTCTTTAAGGAATCTACTCCTGAAATCATTGTTGCACTATATGCTAACTAATTTGGATGTAAATTAAAAAAAAATAAAATAAATAAGAGCAGGGGACCCCCAAGAGGGAGAGATGTAAGGAGACTAGAATCCAGTTGCTTGGAGTAGGGACTGTGCTTTCACTGTCAAAACTTAGGGGTTCTTTCATTAGGGGAGATGGTGCATCCTAGCATAGGTTTGCTTTCAACAGGGAAGGATTTTCTCCAGCTCTCCTAGACTGCTCTTCCCTTGAACACTAGGCTTGACCCATGTAGGCTGAGACCTCTCACTCTGGCTAAATCTTCCACCAAATGGTCTCTATTGACTGTTCCTATGTGCTTTGAAGCATATCTGTCTCACTTCTAATCTTCATTCTATTAACTTACTCACTGCACACATGTGATTTCAAACTAACTGGTCAAGCAATGAGGCACAGACACATACCCTGTTTGAATTTTAGCAGCTGAATAGATAATTATCATTTTGGCAGGAGCCACCCTGGACTCCAAGATAGCCTGGGGGGGGGGGTCTAAAAACAAAGATTTTAATGAAGTGTTCCAGGTTTTCTATAACCACATTTCTAAAAATCAAAACTGAAGACTAATAGAAACAGTAAGGCAGAATGTATGAAATTTGGGCTATGGTTAAAATGCAGGACCCTTATGAGGGCACAATTAGGACAAGATGCAGGATCTATTCAATATTTGTTTACATGTTTAATGTTTTCCCCCGATTTAGGGAAACAGACACTCGAAGTATAAAGTATATCAAAAAAGAAAGCCCAAGTATTTCCAATCCAAGTGGAACCTGTTGGAGACTCACCTTTGCCAATAAGTTGAGTGGGTCTCCTACCCCTATGTGTTCTCTCTGCTCCTGTTCCTGTAAGAAACCACCTCTAAGGCTTCATGATAGCTCCCTTAACCTTGGCTCTTTCATGGGAATATCTGGGAAATGAGCTAACTGTGGTTGGGCTAGGGGGGACTCCAGTCAGTTTCTTAGTCCTAAGTTCTTGATTGCTGTTGGCCTCACTCTTGACCACCTCTGACCCCTCAGCTCTTGAAAACATTTCTTTTTTAACTATTTTGGCTCCTTCCTCTGCTTCTTTCCCAAAATAAGTGCCCTTCTTGGTTTCTATTGGCTGCTCACTTGGACCCTAGACCCACTGTTGCCCTGGAGTAGCACCTCTCAGGATGCTGTGCAGTTAAATAAATTGTGACCCATTTCAGCAATGACAAGGGCTCCAACCTGCTTCTTTGGTTCTTTTCCTCTTCCTCAGTTTCTTCTGCCTCTTCAGCTTCCTCAAGACTCTCACCTTTCTGTTCTTCTTCCTCTTCCTTCAGGTCTTGAAGCTCTTTGGTCTTCTTTAGACCTTCCTGGTATCTGCAGGGTGAAAAGGAACAATGGAGTCTGGAAAGGCGAGGCACAGAGCATCCTTTCCTGAGTTCCTAGAGGTGGGAACTTGAACACCTCCAATAATTATACACTTCCTGTAGTTCTACACAACAGGAAAAAGCTGGGAAGCTCCACTGAATCCCAAGGTGGCTCATGTCAGTGCAATTTCCCCTCATTCCTCACTCATCTTTCCTGTTTATATGTGAATATGTGGCAAAATTGACAGGGAAAAATGTAGGTGCAGAGTCTCCTGATTGGGTTCTTATCCTACAAAATATTCAGCAGGGAGAACAGTGTGTTTGCTTTCTGTGTAACCTGGATGCTTCAGCTTTTCACCTATAAAATGGACAGGGTGGCCCCCATTTCATGGCTATGGGAATGTTTTGAGGCAGTGCCAGGCATATAGCTTGACCTAGGGAAGGTGACACCCATCACAATAGCTTGTTGGGAAGTTTTATGGAAGTGATAAGCACATACTAGGCCTAGGGAGGTACTCAGTAAATGTTTACAAAGTCAAAGGAGGTATTTACCCCCATACATGCTAAGTATATAGGATAGTTGTGGGTAAAAAGATGGCTTCCAAAGAGACAGCCTTCTGATGTTATTCTTCTAGGATCAGTATTACCCTGAACATATTCTTTTTGATTGTCCTACAGCTGAATGTTTAAGGCAAGCTCAGTTTGGCTAGGGAAATCCCACCACATTGTATATGACTGCCATATAGATGCCCACAAGTTCCATGTAAGTGGGAAGCTATGTCTCTCTCAGAAGCTGTGAAGACTTTCTTCACAGAAATGTGAAGAAATGGATGTGTAGAAATGGATGTGAAGAAAAGGATGCTATGCCAGAATTATGTTAGAGATAATTCTCTACCTGGCTGGACTTGGGCCCTCCTCAGTACTCCATCCCCTCAGTGACTGACAATGAGCCACAGTGTTATTGAAGCTCAATAGGGGACAGTTGGAAGCTGAGGGGACTCCAGTTTACAGGAAGAAGAGATGGCAGGGGAAGTTCTAAGAAGTAGAGTTACAGCTGCTCCTGGGATTGTTGGTAGCAATATGACTCCTCTGAGCACGTGTCAGGAAGCCTCAGGCACCACCAAGAGGAACCCACCCAGGGGCCTTAGTTCCAGACCATTCTGAGCAGTGGCATCTTGGTGGCTTTCTGCCTAAAAAGAGGGCAGTCTAATTATTGCCTAACCACACCCTCTCACCCTGCTTCCTCCTGTCCTTCCTGTGGAACAGTACTGCTCTTTTCAGTAGTTCCTTACTGAAGCAAGGAGGTCCTAGGGCCACTGGTTGCTTCCCTAAATCCTCTAAGAAACAGGAAAAGCACATGGCAAGGTATCTTCTGCGACCTACCAGGTGACCTCTGGGTGGACAAAGTCTGACTCACCCCTTGTTGTAAGCTTCTTCCTCCATCCTGGCCGTGGTCTCCTGGCTAATCTCCATGCAGCTCAAAGTTGGCATGGGAGCAGAGGCTTCACAATCTGGGTCTGCATTTGTCTTTCCACTAGTGAGAAGAGGGAAGTACAGGGTGTCCTTTCAGGGAAAGACTCGGTGTCTGAAAACCAAACCATGTCTTTGGCCTGATTCCTGATCAGAAGCGAGGAAACTCATTCTTGATTGAGTTCGTTTCAATCCTTCTACTTTGAGACAAGATTTTATAAAGGTCCTCGCCCAAGAACCCTCCCTAGACATCCAAACATCAAATAATGTTTGGGTATTATCCCAGGTCCCTTTTTCTTCATGCTCTGAAATCCACCTTTATTCTTACTCCAGGAGATGCTATAAGTGGACAGATGGTTTTGGGGAGCTCCACAGCACTTAGATTAGGAAGATGGAGGTGGACCAAAATGTTCAGAGTTATTCCATTCCTGTAGTCCATCTTTTGCTTCATTCATTTAAATATCTACTGAGTACTGACTAAGTCACAGGCACCTTGCACTGTGCTAGGGATACATCAGATGATTAAAAAAAAAAAGCATTTTTCAACATGAGCTTAGCGGGAGAGAATGCCCCAAAAGAGGAAGGAAAAAAATATGTAGTTAATTATAGATTGTGATAACTTTGATGAAAGAAACAAACTCTGTGGTGCAGAAAACAATAAGGGGAGGATATTCTTAGATTGAGTGCTCATAAAAGACCTCTCTGAGGTAGAGTAACTGAAACACAGACCTGAAAGGTGAAAAGTCAGCCATATCTGTAGCAGAGGGGAGATCATCCTCGGGGGAGGTTGCAGGATATGTGCAGACCCTGAGACACAAAAGATGCAAAGATATTTGAAGAACTAAAAAGAGGCAATGAGGCAGGAGTTAGCTTTTGGACAAGATAAATTTTCCATGCCAGTGAAGTATCCAGGTGGAGATGTCAAGTAGGTAGTTGGATATACCAAAGTGAGTTAGAGAAGAGCTCTAGAGGCTAGAGATACCGTTTGGTGTCATCAGAATATAGATGATATTTAAAGCCAGGGGAATGGATAAGATTGTCTAGGGAGACGGTATGAGGAAACATGAGAAGAGGACCCAGAACCAAGCTCTGAGCAGCTCTGCTGTTAGCTCAGGTGGAGAAAGAACCTACAGAGGAGACTGAGGAGTAGCAGCCAGAGAGGTAAGTGGAAACCAGAAGAGTTGTGAAGTCCTGGGAACCAAGAGAGGAGAGCATGTCAAGGAGGAAGAGTTAAGTGTGTCACACATTCACTTCTGAGAGTCCACGTCAGATGAGTCCAGAAAAAGTGATTATTAGATTTGATAATATGGAGGTCAAGAGGAGCTTTAGGGAAATGATAGGAGCCAAAGACAGATTGAAATGATGAGAAAGAGGAAGATCTAGACACAATAATTTGATTGGAAAGGAGAGTAAAAGAGTGTGTTGTGAAGATACATAGCTGAAGAAGTGGGTCAAGGGATGAAAGCACATTTGAATTTGGGTATAAATGTTCCAGTCGAAGGGATGAGAGAAAGGGGATGACCAAAGGAACAAATTATTTGAAAAGAGAGGTAGGAAAGACCTACCTTAGAAAGGTAGATAAACTTTCCTCCAAAGGGAGGAAAGAGATTGAAGATGGTGGGCTGGGGATCTGGTGAAGGAAGAGGAGAGGGCTCCTATCTAATAGCTTAAATTTTCTCTATAAAATGTAAGTAAGACAAGGTCATATGCTGAGAGTGAGTGGCAGAGAGACCTAAGAACGTTTGAGAAGAGAGGAGAAGGTATGAATGAGTCATGTGAGAAGGAGGAAAACAAATACGCTAGAAAATCATAGTAGGATGGCTGGCAGTGCTAGGAGTCCATTTGAAGTATGGGAGCATGAGTTTAAAGGAAGTATCCTGAGGGCCATGCCTCCCCTATAAATCCTGCAGCCCACCTACATGTCTGAAATCCCAATGAGAGTCATGTCTTGGAGGAGCCCTCAAACAAGGCAGAACAGTGAGCTGAGCTTTTCAGCCAGGACTCTGAAAGACCGCAGCTGCTATCTGCCCGCACCTCTCAGATAGGCTTTACGAGTGAGCCTTATATTTTCTCATTCTTGGCATCAGTTTCCCACCTCATAGTTTTCCTCAGACCTTGTAAAATTTACATTTCATCAGGATGGAAACCAAAACCCATTGTGAACAAGAAAGATAACACTCTAAAAATATCAGCTATTCATAACATTTCTCCTTTTGCAAATTACATTATCCACTCCCTTCCATGTGACCTTTGCCTAATGTGCAGTTTCCTATTTGTGCAAATGATTGGAACAGAAAAGAAAAACATAGCTACAGCCAAGGGCAGGGAAAGCAATTCTTTTATGAAATATATTTATATATTAGAAATGAAATAGCGATATCAGGCTTTTAATTTCTTTTACCTGCTGCTGACAACCTAAGAGATTAGTGACAAACATGCATGAAGGAGGATAGTGGAGTGTAGAGGAAAAGAACCTACATGAGGCAAACATGGGTTCAAATACCAGCTCCAATATATGCAAATTCTTAACTCTTACTGAACTTTAGATTCTTCAACTGTAAAATGAGGATAATATTATATGTACCTGATGATAGTAGGATAGGAATTAGTGAAGAAATGAAAGGGTCACCTGGCTCAGTGAATTAAGTGTCTGACTCTTGGTTTTGGCTCAGGTCATGATCTCACGACTCACGAGTTCAGGCCCTGCATTGGACTCTACACTGACACTGTGGAGCCTGCTTGGGATTCCTTCTCCCTCTCTCTCTGCCCTTCCCCCACTCACTCTGTCTCTCTGTCTCAAAAATAAATAAACATTTAAAAAAAAAGAAATATAAGTAAATTTTTTGGAATATGTTACTCAACTGATATTTATTATCATCATCATCATCATCACAATTAGTTATGTAACAAATTTATTGGTAAATTTTGGGAGCAATCTGAGGTTCTTTCAAACCTGATCCATAAAAATATCCAAGCTGATAAATACCAGGTGGTTATTTACATCTTTAATGGAGAGCTTGATTTATATTACTCTGACATTTCAGAATCAAAGGAATTCAAACTTTCACTGTCCTCAGGTCACTGCTCTCTGGAGACTAAATCTTTTCCCTGGTAGATCCAGGAAACCCATTTCAGTGACCCTTTATGGGTCTTCTGTCCAGAGTTCAACTGACCCAGGTTGAGTTGATCACCCTGTCTGACTCAGCTCACTTCTGGGGCTTTAGTTCTTAACATGCTTTTACATACATCCTCTCACTTGACCCTCTCAATGATAAGAGCTAACATTTATCTTATGTATCAGACTCTGTGGTAAGATTTCACTTAAGATTCATGAATGACCCATGAGATAGGTAATACTATGGTTCTCAGTTTGACAGGTGAGGAAACCAAGGCTCAGAGAGGTTAAATCACCAGCTCAAGATTACACAACCAGTGTGTGGTAAAGCTTGAATTTGACCCTGTGCAGCCTGACACCTGGCAAATGACTTGTGTAAGTTCACATTATTGGTGGTTAGTGGGCCTGGCTGGGAATCTCACTTTGTCTTCTAAATTCATGTCAAGGTGCATTTCCCACAACTTCTTGAGCTCTCCCTTTCAATAGAAGTATTTTTCTGGGGCTCTGAGTGGTGTGTGAGGTTTCACGGTCCCTGCTGAGTGAAGCTATTCTTGCCCTTACGCTGGGCCATGGCTTAAGACACTGCCCTTCTTTTAAAGGGTGCTTGTTTAGAATGTGAGATGGGTTGGGAGAGGCTTTGTTTTAATAATGGACATTGAGTGGGAAGTAGGGGAAACACACAATATGTAAAATGTTTGTTATTATCTCTAGACTCTTAGACTGAGCTAATCATTCCTTACATATCTTCTCTAACTACCTGGAGGTTTCTTGCTGTGTATCTTTAAGACTCAGATCAAATACCGTCTCCTCTGTGGAAGCTTTGCCAGTGTTTTCACCTCTCCTGTATCTTCTGTTTAAAGGTGATCTCTCCTTTCCTCTATGTCCTCATGGTACTTCTGTTACAGCATAACTCAGAAAGAGGGCATTTTTATGTTTTATATACATGTCCGTCCTCCATATGACTGGGATCACAGGGAGAGAGACTGCACTTGAATTATAATGGTGCTTAGCATACAGTAAGTGCCTTTAAGTGTTTGTTGAGTTACACTGGCTTCACTGTGGCTTATCCAATCTGCCTATTAATCTTGTAAAATGGGCAGGTACTTTCTGTAAATGGCTATTTCCTGAGAACCCAGTGTTTGGATTGAGCTGAAGGAATCTCTATTCATGGCTGTAAACTTGGAGCTGAGCACAGCCTGTGCCCACCCTAGAGATTTCTGGGCCAAACACTCATGGATCTTGGCATCTATTCCCAGCCTGAATTCTTGCATGCTTTCTCTCTGGGATGATTCATTAAAATGAGGCTCATTGTTTTCTCATGTCCACTGGGTCAAAAATGTTTGTCATTGTGCTCAGTTCTCAGTAATGCGAGGGCCTCTTTAGTCAAAATGTATTGTTTAACTGGGAGGTATGTGGTAAACAATATTTGAAAGCAACTGCAATTCTTTCCAGTGGACAGATCTTACCTTTTTGGGTTCAGTGATGTCTCTAAGCCACTCCCATTGCCATGACCCTCTCAGACAAGCTCAGCCAGGGGAACAAAGCTAGAGACCTTCCTTATTCCTGTTACTGTCCCAGATTCCTGGGGTACAATACTAGTTGATGGAGGGCCAGTTCATTCCAGAATACTATCAGCAAAGGGGAGTTGTTTACTATACATACTTGATGTCATATAGAGCCTTTAAGCAATTTACCCTGGCTGCTTCAAAAATGTAGAAAAGTATTTATTTTAGAGATTATAGTGAATATTTCTCTGTGATATATCATTATAATGACTCTTTTTATGAAACTAATGCCATATATCATTCACATCCATGGTTTTTCTAATCCCTCAGTGAACTGCTCTGTGTACACTCTCTGCTCTCACCCCACACTACTCCATGGCCAGCCAGTCGTCAGGTTATTCACAGTAGCTCACAAGGCTTCTTATAAAAATAGCCTTTAAATGCATCCTGTTGTCTCCAGTCATACTGAACTTCTTTCCATTCTTCTAGTTGGAAGGTCTATTAAGAGGTTAAAAGCATGAGTTCTGCTATCTACTCAGGCAAGTGATTTCTCTGTTTCAGTTGCCACATCTGTAAAATAGGGATAGTATATCTACCTCAGGGGTGTATTGTAAAGATTAAATGAGATCGTTGATGTAAAGCAACTAGAATAGGACTTGGCATAAAGTAAGCATGCTGTAAATAATAATAGTAATTATCACCACCATCATTATTATAATTCCTTGACTACGCCATTTCTTGCCTCAGAGCCTGGAACATTGTTAAACTCCAGTTCACTTGGTTAAACTACATAGCCTTCAGGTTTAAAGGCTTTTACTTTATTTTTTTAATTAATTAATTAATTAATTTATTTATTTATTTTTAAATTTTTAATTAAATTTGTTTTTTAATTTACATCCAAGTTAGTTAGCATATAGTGCAACAATGATTTCAGGAGTAGATTCCTTAGTGCTCCTTACTCATTTAGCCCATCCCCCCTCCCACACCCCCCTCCTGTAACTCTCTGTTTGTTCTCCATATTTATGAGTCTCTTCTGTTTTGTCCTCCTCGCTGTTTTTATGTTATTTTTGCTTCCCTTCCCTTGTGTTCATCTGATCTGTGTCTTAGAGTCCTCATATGAGTGAAGTCATATGATATTTGTCTTTCTCTGACTGACCAATTTTGCTTAGCATAATACCCTCTAGTTCCATCCACATAGTTGTGAATAGCAAGATTTCATTCTTTTTGATTGCCGAGTAATACTCCATTGTATATATATACCACATCTTCTTTATCCATTCATCCATTAATGGACATTTGGGCTTTTTCCATACTTTGGCTATTATTGATAGTGCTGCTGTAAACATTGGGGTGCATGTGCCCCTTTGAAACAAAAGGCCTTCACTTTAAAAGTACATTCCTAGAGGAAACATTTTCTGAGGCTCACCTCCCCCCACCTATAGGAAATCTGGGTTAAGGCACTCATTGTGTGTTGTTGCCTTAGCAACCTGTACTTCCTTATGGTATCACATTGTATTATACTGGGCTGTTTCCCATATGCCTTTCCCATTAGACTGTGAGCTTCTGAGTGCATTCTAGATGCTTAGACCTTGGTGATTAATTGTTGAGGATGACAGAATAAAAGTCTATGAATAAATAGCTCTTCCTACTTGGGGAACTCATTGTGAGCTATATTCTGTTTTCTGTTTTAATCTTTAAGATTAACTTTAAATATTGCTCTCTATATCTTCCTCTAATTCTACAGGTCTCTAGACTTTTGTTGAGTGAAGAACAATTTACTATGAGGTGACCTACAAAAACAACACTCAGAATTCTCTCAAATCACATTGGTCAGTGCAATCAGCTCTCAGATATTTGCTTGAGAAGCAGCCACAGGTAATTTCATCTTCTTATCATTTTTCACCTGCTTAGTCACTTCCCTTCCTGCTTAGTTAGTTACTGTATACTTAGGGAATGTGAAATCACTTTAAATCAAGCTCATTGTAACAATCTAGAAAACAATGTATATTAACTTATAATGTATTTTTTTTCTCTTTAACACTATGGAGAAGGTAGCTAGAATTGACTGTACTTGTGTTAGAATAGAAGATATGAACTTATTTTCAGTCACAGATTGCCTCATTGTTAGCCTGTTGGCAATCTATTAATGTTTCTAGTTTCATGAATTCAGATGGAAACCACTTAGCACCTTTTATAAATCTAGAGCGGAAAAGCTATTGTTAGTCTTGAATCCCTCCTCTTTGAATATGTCCTCCCCTTTTTGCAGCCATCCTTATAGGCTGGGTATATCCCCAATAGCCACAGCATGGGTAATATATCATGGTGGTCTCTTTGGATAGAAAAGGGTGAACTGTAGATACCTTCCTGGAGCTTATTGCTTGACTTGTCTCTATCCTCACCCTTGGAATGGTGATGCCACTACTGATCCTCATCCTGTTGTCATTTCTGATTTGGGGCTGATGCTTTGTTGTCCTTAATTTCCATCTCACTTTCTCCTACCAAGGATAGCTCAGATTCTTGATGATCCCCACTGCCTCAGACCAAAGCTCTCAGCTGGCCTGAGCAATAGTTCTACAGAGTCCAGGTCCTGATCCATCATGATTAGAGTCTGTTTCAAAGAGTTAGGACATAGATCTTTTGCCTTGGTTGATTCTGTAGGCTAAGAATGGAGAGCCTTATTGGTGACTCTTCTGGAGAAGGGGTTTGTGTATCCAAAGGCAGGATTGGAAGGGAGAATTTTAGTGTGCTTTTCACTCAGGGAATCAAGTGACCATTTTTGGAGAGATTCAGAGATCATGGAGTAGACATTATGACTCTACGGACTTGATAAGTTTCTGTAACCTTGGTTACTTCCACATGGTTGTTAGTTTGTCATCCCTTTTTAATTTCTTTGTAATTATCAAGAAGCCAAGGAAACAAAGAAAGAAACAAAAGTACCCTATGCAGCATGAAGGAAAGGTAAGCTTATACAGGGTGAGGTATCAAAGTGAGGAGTTCCTAGACAAACTTCAAGACTAAAGTGGGATGAGTCATTATGGAGTGATAGGTTGGTGGTTGCATATACTGAGAAGTGAGCAAAATAGACTGATTCTGGGAGTGGGGAGCTTGGGAGGTTATCTATAATGAAAAGGGGCCCAACATAGACTTTCCTTGCCAAGTCAAGCAAAACTATTCTAACAGCAATGAAAAATGAAGGACTAAAGCTGTCTTAAGGCAAAGAAGAAGGAAGAATAAAGGTGTATGTTCTACCAAGTGAGAAAAGACACGAGGGAAAATTCTGAGAGGTGACAGCTGTGATCCAGATGTTTTCTAGCAAGCAAAAGAAAGAATTTGAAAAGCAAGTTATAAACTCTTCTGAGTGTGTAGAAACAGCCTGCCTTGCTCTGGCTGAGGATGAAAAGACCTGAAAATTGCATAGATGCCTAGAAAAATTAAGCAGAGCAGACACTATTCATTGCCAATCCAGAACTCACTCTCCTATCTGCTTCCTAACAGCCATGTGATTTTGCTCAGGAATTTACTATTCTTCACAGAGCCATCTTGCTTCATGGGAAACTGACCCTCTGTCCCCATCTCCAGGGCACCATTTAAGCCCATGATGACAATCCCATTCCCAAAGCCTGTGTTTGGTTTAGGAAGGAACCATGTTCCAAATTTACTAAGGAAGACTTAAAAAATGTTTCTGGGTTTGTCCATAAAAAAGAAGCATGAGAAGAGATAGTCCTGTTATTCTTTTCATGTCTGGATGGAATACCTGAAAATAGTAGCCATTTGCCACAAGCCTGCTGATGAAGTCAACATACAAAGTGAGCAGAAGCAAGGAAATTGTAGAGGCCGAGCTGGGGCCCTGCTGTACTACACCTGGAAATGATCTACCTCTGGACTTACTTTTTAAGCCTCTTTGAGTTGGGACTTTCTTGTATCCGTAGCCCAAAGAATTCTAACCAACAGAGAAGGTTTCCATTTCCTCTGGGCTCTTCTGAGATCGAGATACACTTGGACTCAGCTATAGAATGTTCCTGGTCCAGGTTGCAAACTGACTCTGAAATCTTTGTGAGTCTCAGAGTCCCACTCAGTTCCCTTAGAACTTAATTTGCTTTCCATCACTTTTTAAGAGTAAAGTGTGGGAGGAAAGGTGAGTTAGGGAAAATTTCCTCAGAGATCCCCAAAGTTAAGAGGAAAATCAACAAACTTACTTTTCCAAAAGTGCAGGCAGTGCTGAGGTGGCAGGTAGGTTGCCTTTCCCATTGGTTGATTCTGACTGAATGAAAAATAGGAGACAGGCAATTGAAGATCAGCTAGGAAGGAAGAAGCCAGAGCTGCTAGGTCTCTGATAATGCTGGGAAGGGGTTGCTGCCGTCCCACCTCTTCCCCTGCTTTCTAATCTGCATCAAGCCCAAACATTGGGCTCCATTCCTTAGTGCCCCCTGAGGCCCATGCAACTTGCACCTTTTACTTCCCCTCTTCCAAGTTTTCATGAGTGAAGAATTTACATCTTGAGGCTCCCTTCTGGAGGGGAGCCATCCAGTTCTTAGACGGTTGTTTACTGACTTGGACTGAATATCAGCAGGTCTCCTACCAAACACAGGCCCATCACTGCCCTGGAGATGTAGCTCCAAGCACAATCCTCAGGAGATCCCTGTCATTCCTAAAACCCCAAGCCATCAGAAATGTCTTTATAATAAATTCCATAGGACTACCACATTGTTTTGTTGTAATGGATTTGGGTTAAGAAATGGTTTTCAAATCTGGCTGCACCTTAGAATCACCTGGGGGAGATTTTTTTAAAGTACTGATCCAATTCAGAATCTTGGGATGAGGCCTGGGCAATGTTTTAGAAGTACCTTCTGTGATTTTAACACATATCCCTGGTTGCCAACTTTTAGCCTAAAGGAATACACAGTTGACCTTTAAAAAACACGGGTTTGAACTACTCAGGACCACTTACACAGATTTTTTTTTCTATAGATACAGTACAGTACTATAAATGTATTTTCTCTTCCTTATGATTTTCTTAACATTTTCTTTTCTCTAGCTCACTTTATTATAAGAATACAGTATATAATACATATAACGTGCAAAATATGTGTTAATTGACTTTTTATGTTATTGGTAATTATGGCTTCGGATCATCAGTGGTTTTGTGGGGATCAAAAGTTATATGTGGGTTTTTAACTGCATGGGGGTGGGTGTCCCTAACCCCTGCATTTTTCAAGGGTCAACTGTATATTTAGAAAACATATTCTTACATTTAATATAGTACCAGAAATAGGTCTATTAAACACACTAACTGGCCCTCCCTAAGCTCCTTTAAAAAAAATTTTTTTTAGGTTGCTTTGTTTTAATGGGTGATTTGGGAGTTTAGGTTAGTTTCATAGATGATTGAAAAAGAGGTGAAAGAAGCTACTGCTACCTATTGGCTCAAAAGAGCTCGAATCTATTTTATCTATTGCTTACACAATCAGATTGTTTCCTTATAGAGTAGTGCTAGGCATGGACACAGAATAGAGAAGCAACTGAAGAAAGAATTAGAAGAGTTTGACGTAATATTAGCCAGATCCACAAAAGCCTGGGATGTAGAAAATATTTTGTTATATAGGAACTGTGTATGTTTAAAACAACTGAAATGAATTTTTTCCTGATTAGTAGCAATATATTCTTATTATAGAGGTATAAAAAGGCATTGAGAAGAAAATAAAAATCACTTGTGGTTTTATCATTGCCCAGAGATAACAAGTATTAATAGTCTTACAGAATTCACTGTCTCTACACATAGAAAATATACTTCTTTAAAAAAAACCCTACAAAACAGAATTCTACTGTATATGCTGTTTTTAAATTCCTTTTTATTAATAATAAATTATGGACATTTTTCATGTCATTTTTGACTGCATAGGAACCCCTTTTAGGGCCAAGTATGTTTAATCAATCTCTTATTAAATGGGCATTCCAGTAGTTTCATTTCTTTTTTTTATATTAAATATAATTTATTGTCAAATTGGTTTCCATGCAACACCCAGTGCTCATCCCAACAGATGCCTCAATGCCCATCATCCACTTTCTCCTCTCCCCCACCCCCCTTCAACCCTCAGTTTGTTCTCAGTATTTAAGAGTCTCTTATGGTTTGCCTCCTTCCCTCCCTCTCTGTAACTTTTTTTTTTTTGCCCCTTCCCCTCAGTAGTTTCATTTCTTAATGCTGCAAAGAATTGATGTAGGATAACATTGGGTTTAAGAACTCAGGCCCTGGAATTAGAAAGCCTAGGGTTAAAAGCTCAGCTCTAACACTTATTACACAATGAAACCTTCAGGTATTTAAACCTATTGCAGAATGGAAGAAAAACATCATGCCCACTTTAGAGGATTGTGGCTTAAACATGGAAAGAAATATGATTTGCAAAGAATACTCTTTGAGCAGCCAGCATCTTGCTCAAGGATACCGAGTCTTCTACTCAGGGCAGTGGAAGACATGGGACGTGGTCTATATTGAGCTTTTTAGCCCATACTCTAGAATCAGTGCTGGGAATTTCCTCTCCTTTTTGATCCTGCTGCCATGTAGGCCACTCCCCATAGTAGTGACCCTAAGGGAGAGGTTAAAGAGGGTTGGGAGGTGGGCATCATTATACTCACCAGGGCTGGTAAGGAGGGGATGGGTGATGAGCTGGAAGATTGGCCAGGCATGTTCAGGGCATTAAACTTGGGAACCACTGCAACACTGACCCTCCGACGGGGCATGTTCTGTGGGAAGAGAAGTGACCAGGCCCACTGTCATGGAGGGAACAGCATCCACAGTTCAAAAAGCCTGGAAAATTCCTACTAGTTCCTAATTAAAGTAATTACATTCACTGGACATTTGGGCTTTGGGGTGGTGATGGTGTTGGGGCTTGGTGTGGAAAGAGTGGCCAAAGTTGACCCAAGTTTTCTGTTAGTGGTGAGTGATTTCTCAACATGTTCTTATTTTAGATTATATCCTGAAGAAATGGAAAAGAAATGACCCCCAGTCTGGATAACATCCCGGATAGTGTATGAAAAGTCTAGGAATACCACGGTTTATGCATCATTTCGTGTTCATTTGGGGGATGGTACAGTCAGAGAAACCATGAGCAAGAGAAGGTTGAAGGATGAACTAGCAAGTGTGGTAAACTGAATTAGAGACCCTGTCCAGAGGTTCTCTGGCACCTGTAGATCCAAGCATGAGTGACTTTCTGGGTGACTGTGGCAACATCTCTTGTAATCCCCTTGGGAGCCCTGGTATTCCTTGAACATGCATACCTTTCCCAGTGTGAGGGACATGGACCGCGCTGTTCGAGGGACCCCATCTTCTGCAGCAAGAGGAACAGAGAAGAGAAGTCAGGTAAGTTTTCAGAGTAGGCTCCAGCAGAAAATGGGTAGCCAGAAACTAAGCTGAGATATCAGTTTATCAGAACTGTCCCTCAAGGAATAGTTTAAGAGCCTAAGTGATGGGAACACTGAGTTTGACACTACCCCCTGAGACAATTATCTGTAGAGTGGGACTTTTCTGGACAGAATTTTTATCCTAACTCCTCTGGGCACTATGAGAAGCCCATCTTGGACCTCTGATATCCACCTGACACCGCTGCACAGTCTCTGGTAATGCCCTGATGAGTATGTGAAGAACTACTCATAGCGATACCAAGGCTTTGGGGTTATTTCTTGCTCATTTAAGGGACATGTAGTCAGTGAAATTATGAGCAAGGAAGATGTGGTATCAGTAAATAATGGAAAATTGTTGACAAAGTGGTTTTAATAAGTCATCTATAAAAAATTTGGAACAAAGGAAACCAGCACCCTGTATTTTCATCTCCTTAGTACATGCATTAGATGATATATTTTATATAAAATGTCTTCTACCACATCTGGATAATACTGCCACCAGAAAACACTAATATGTGCAGAGAAGTGTTTTTGAAAGCTCAATTCAGTGTCAGTTTGACCAATATTATCTAGCTTGTATATCTGTTTGTCCCTCATATCCATGTATTTTAGGTATGTCTCTTAAAAAGCACATTTCCCCCCTTGTTTTTCTATTTACCTCACTTCATTAATTTTTTTTTACTTACCACCCCTTCCAGCCTGCACATTGGTGTAGAAGTTATGCATTTTAGTTCTAATCTTTAATGTACCCACTAAAATTTGTAACATATTATGTGACTTTTTATTTATTTATTTATTTATTTATTTATTTATTTATTTATGAGAGAGTACAAGCAGGGGAGAGGGGCAGAGGGAGAGAGAAAGAGAATCTTAAGCAGACTCGATGCATAGCACAGAGCCTGATGAGGGGCTCAATCCCATGACCCTGAGCTCATGACCTGAGCCAAAATCAAGAGTCAGATGCATCACTTACTGAGCCACCCAGGCGCCCTCATATTACATGACTTTAAATTTTTTAATTAATCATGATTTCTATTCTTTTCCTAATTAAACCTTAAAACAATAACTCCCTCAAATTTCAAATTATGTTGCTTTTTAGTAGTTTTGTTTACTTTGTTTTTGTAATCCCATATTATTATGATTATTGTTTTCAATACGGAATGCTTGTTTAGATTTACGCCCATTTACAAATGTCTGATCACCATTACCTCTTGCATCCTCCTCCTTTCTTTTGATCTCGATTTTATTCTTTCCTAAGCACACCCTTTAGTTATTCTTTTGGCAAGGGTCTGTAATAGGTAAACTTTCTGAGTTGTTGTCTCAAAATATCTTCACCAGGCCTGTAGGCTTGCATCATAGTTTAGCTGGCCCTGTTTTCTCTAGGTGGACAGTTGTTTCTCTCAGCTCCTTGAAGACTTTTACTTCATTGTCTTTTGGTACCACCATTGCTATTCAGAATTATCTGTCTTTTGTAAACCCTCTGTCTTCTCTCTCTAGTTATTTTTAAAATTTTTACTTCATCTTCTATGTGTTTTTATCTCTTCTGCTTGGAATTCACTGTGCTTTCTTAATCCAATGGTTCATGTCTTTCTTTAGTTCCAAAAAACTCTCAGATTCTGGAAAACCTTTTTGCATACTTTCTCTCTCCCATTCTCCTCTTGTGGATCTGCTAATAAAGGTATTTGGAACTTTCTCATTTTATACTCTGTATCCCATATTTTATAATATCTTATAACATTTTTTTAGTATTTTTAAAAGGAAATATAAGTTTATTGAATATACCACAAAGGAGTCGTGGACAGGACAACAGAGGAGAGGCTGTCTGCCTTCTTTTATATTTTTGATTAATTTATCCCTCTGAACTGCACTTGGGTAACTTCTTCAAATCTATCTTCAGTTAGCTAATCTTTGTCCTCAACTGTGCCCAGTCTGATTTAAATGTTGTACCAATAAACTAGGTTATGCTACCATAATAAACAACCCCAAAGTCTTAGTGGCTTATAACAATAAAAATTTATTTGTTTATGTTCATTTGCTTCTGAGTTGGCAGAAGGCTCTGCTCTGCATTTCCTCACTCTGCATTTCCTCAGACTAACGGAGCTTCTACTATTCTGGAGCAGTGATGGTTGTCATGTGAGGAAGAAGAAATATAAGGCAAATTACACACTAGTTTCTTAAAGACCTCAGCTCAAAGGTGACACATATCCTTCTGCTCACATTTTATTTGCCAAATCACACGGCATTCACCTAACATGGCATCACCTAACTTGGGAGAAGTGTGCCCGAAAGGAGAAGATCTAGAATCTCCACTATAGTAACTACCTCCACTATAGTACCTACTATACCTAATATACTGAGTTTTTAATTTCCATTCCTCATATCCTCATTTCTAGGAGTTCTTTCCTTTTTTATTTTTATTATTTTATTTTTTATTCTTTTTTGATAATTTTAGTTTATTCTCATGTTTTTTTATTCATTCTTTGATGCCTCTAATAATTTTAAACATATCTTTTTAAAACTTATCAGGTTGTTTTATTTTCTGTAATCCTTAGGATACAATCCTGTTGTTTAGTAGATGATTCTTGTTCAAGGTAGATTGTTTTCTTATGTATTTTATAATTCTATACTGTAAAATAATCTTCAGTGAGGTTTCAGTGAGCAGAATCTTGTATGTCCTGCATGAAGGGTGTGCCCCTCCAGGGTGGCTTTATGTTTGTTTCTGACAGAGTCCCTACAGGCATCATTGTGATGTTCTTTTCAGATTCTCTGCATATTGCATCACAACTTCTGTCATGGCATACACTTTTCTTACGAGAAAGGAGAAAGTATTTTTTCCTACTACAGGGTGAAACAGACTTCCTTGATTTGTGTCTCTGCTGTTTGAGGAGTGTTTTTTTCTTGTTCAAGTTCTGTCTAAAGATGCAGTCTTGCAAAATCTTAACTTTCTGTAGGAGTCTCATAGTCAACTCTCAGTCATGGGTGTCCAAGACCTCATCTCAGATTGCATGCAAGTGCAAAAGCCCAGCACTGAGATGATTGAAGCTGACTCTTGTACCCAAGGAAGCTGCAGGTTTCAGTTCTCTTTTCTTTTCTTGTATCTGAGTATTTCAATTTCTTTTCCTGTGGATTCAGCTATTCTTTTAAACTAATGTTTGCTTTATTTTATCTAGCAGAAACATCTAAGCACTTGTGGTCAAGGAGTTTCAACTTTTTCAGTCAGCCAAAATAGCAGAACCAGAAAATATTTTTTATATATTGAAGCATTCATACAAATTAACCAAATACTAATCTTACAAGTAGGCAAAAGATATAATTAGAGAATTTACAAAAGTAGAAATACAAATGTCCAAAAAACATTTGAAAAGGCCAAAAATACAAATTCAAACTATGAGATGAGATATAATCTTGACCCATCAAAGTCAAAAAAAAATTTTAAAGGAAAGGACAAGAATATCAATAGCACAATGAATTGAGCATTATTGTTACCCATTACATGGAAATATCAATGCGTTATTTGAAAAGAGTTTTCTTGAAGAGCCTTATAAAATTTGGTTTCCCCCAGGCTAGTATTTACACTTCCAGAAATCCATCTTAAGGAAATAATCCAAAATGTAGGTTATCAGTATGTTTCATATTCAGAAAAAAATAACTGATGTTATTTTTTAAATGTGTAGCACCTTTCCTTAAATAAGAGATATTTTTATTTCACTGTAGTCTTCAGAGTCTCAGGCATAGACACAGATTGCCAGTAGTCATGTAAAGGCTTAAAAACAAACATTATTAGGGAATGGTCATAGAGTATCCAACGGACACACCTGTTAGGTGGATGCTGGCTCCTCTACACGAGCCCAGGCTGAAAAACAATGCAGTGGGAACAAATATCTGAAAAACACTTATTCACCATTTGAGATTCAGCTACCATCTCCCTTCTTACTGTAAGCACATTCTCCTATCCCCAGGCTGAATGTGGGACTCTGCAATGTGCTCCCCATAGGGACTTGCTTACTGCTGTCACTGGGATGGTTCTACTGCTCTGCCTTCCCCACAGGCTGGGAGTTCCTTTGGATCTCAGTGACTGCGTGTCCTTTATTTCTATATTTCAGTATCATGTGGGGGCACATCAAAGGTGTTCAGTAAATGTCTTTAGAATGAATGAATGGGTGACTGCTCATTCCATAAATCTTGGATAAGGCAGTTTATAGGAGACCTTGTACCTTCCAGGACAATAATGCAAGAACCCATGTATTAGGATTTCTTTGGTGGCAACTTCCCCAACTCCTAACACTGACAGAGAGCAGTCTGCTATAAGCCCAGATGCTTGTGGATCAGGAGTTTGCTGTCAAGATCGAAAGCAGACAGTCTGGAGCATGTGTACACTGCCTTTTGACTCTGGAAAGTGTCACTGATATTCCCCAGGAAACTTGTGAAACCTCCTGTTTATAAAGGTTTCTCCATCTGTTATACTTTCCCTCCTCCTGCTCTTGGTAACCCGGATGTTTGCATTCCACAGGGATTCCTGTCACTAAAAGGTTTGTTTTCTTCTGCTAGTCCTATCCTCATCAGCCAGAACCCAGACCCTGACAGCTCCCAAGCAGAGATCCTCGTCCAGGTCACTGTCCTCTTCGTCCTGGACTGCTGCAAGTGCCTCCTAACTTGTCTTTCTAGACATCAGTGTCTACACGCTCCTAATGTGTTGCCCACTCTGAAGTGGGAGAAATCTTCTAAAAATAGAATCTGACCATGTTATGTGGTGTAAACTCACCAGTGCCTCCTCATTGCCTTAAGGACAAAGGCCCAAATTATTAGCATAGCCTGGCATGTGGCCCTGGCCTACCAAGTCTTACCTTCAACCTGTCATCATCACACTTTTGTTTCATGGTCTTCCCATCCTAACCCTACATCTTTGTATATGCTGTTTCCTCTACCCGGGAGATACCTCCCCTTCTTGCCTAGAGAACTACTATTTTTACTTTGAAACACTGCCCAGATGCTGTCCCTCTGTAAAACTTCCCTTGATTCCTTCAAGCAGAATCACCTCTGTGCTCCTATAGCAATTGTATAGAACATTTTTTTAAAAGATTATTTCTTTGAAACATGTGTCTTTCCCATGAATCTGCTATTTATCTCAGCAGTATCTCCTTTAGCCAGGCCCTCATGCCACCCCCACTGCCCAGACTCATCCCTTACCTGGACTATTGTAATAGCAGTTTTGTGGGTTTCCCTGTATTTGGCTCTACCCCAGTAATGTAACTGCCACACTGTAATCAGAAGGAATGTTCTGAATTCCATAAATGATCATGTCATTTCCCTGACTAAAATCTATTGCTTTCTAGGATAAAGCTCAAATTCCTTAGTATGTGTTGGCCCCAAAGCACAAAGACTACAAAGTCTGAAGTCTGTCATTCTCATCAAGTAGAGTGAGCTCTTGCAGCCTTTGGGCTTCACATCAGTGGTCAACCGCTGTGGTTAATTGTGTCAGGAGTTGCTTTGGGACTGTTCATATTTTCTGGTTCCAGGCCTCTAGGCTCACTGAAGCAGCTGCTGTGAGGCCCCCATGGGCAGCACTGGGCAGGGGCAGTGATCCTTGCTCAACTAAAAGCATGTCCTTGGGCTGTACTAATAGATGTGATCCTGGCCTAGAGCTATCAGAGACCACATTGCAAGGTCAAGATGGGGGCAGGAGCCTAGTTTCTTACCAGAGGGGCCGCAGCTGCGGCTTGAATTCTGATTTGCAAGTTTTTTAAACTCCATGAGCTCTGCATGGTCCTTTTCATACGTCCTCTTCAGATTCTCCACATACTGCATCATTACCTCTGTTGCCTTTGACATACGCTTTTCCTGAAGGAAAGGAGAGCATTGAGCACACAGGGAAGTTGGAGGAAAGGCTTGTTGGCACTTGCTTGCTCTGAGCTAGGCTCTGGGATGGGACAATCAAAAGGATACAGGGACCAATCTTAGGTGTAACTCTGCCCTCTAAGATTTTGCTGTCTGTGATGTGAGCTGAGAGGGGGATTTAGGCACTTGCACTCAGGGAGGACAAGAACGAGCACAGCCACAATGCCTGAGGAGATGAGAGGTGGAGAAGTCCTCTCTGCAGAGAGAGTGGGTCAGGGAGGCTTCCTGGAGGTAGAGTGAAGTGGATGTGGGGTATGGGCAGCATCTGGGCATGAAGATATAGGTAGGAGAGACAAAAAGATTCAGGCCAGTGGACTCCAAGAATAAAGGTCCAGAAGCAGAACATCACAGGGCTTGTACCTAGGTGAGGATCTATCCTTCAGACAGGAGTCTTTGAAGAGTTAAAGGGGTGCTATTAAGAATTATGCTGGGCTCGGGGCGCCTGGGTGGCGCAGTCGGTTAAGCGTCCGACTTCAGCCAGGTCACGATCTCGCGGTCTGTGAGTTCGAGCCCCGCGTTGGGCTCTGGGCTGATGGCTCAGAGCCTGGAGCCTGTTTCCGATTCTGTGTCTCCCTCTCTCTCTGCCCCTCCCCCGTTCATGCTCTGTCTCTCTCTGTCCCAAAAATGAAATAAACGTTGAAAAAAAAATAAAATAAAAAAAAAGAATTATGCTGGGCTCAGTCAGTAGAGTATGCAACTCTCGATCTCGAGATTGTGAGTTCAAGTTCCATGTTAGGCATGGAGCCTACTTTTTAAAAAAATTTAAAGAATTATGCGGGGACAGTAGGCACATGTCAGGATTGCCTGGAAAACCAGTGGAGTACAGGTCATCCTACTTACGTAGAAATCTGTAAGCAGTTGGGTTTGTTTCCAACAAGAAAGGGTAGTTAGGGCTGAGTTGTGAAGGACCTTGAATGGAACACTAAGGAATTTGGACTTTTTCTGAAGGAAAAGAGCCATCGAATATCTTAAGGTAAGGAAGTGACATAGGCCACCAGTGGAGACTAGACTGAAGGGGTGAGACTGGTAGCAGTGAGTGCAACTAGGAAAGAGAAGACAAGTGCCAGGACCAGTCTGGTGGGACCAGAGAGAAAGATGAGGACCAACATGGAAGACATTGAAGTTAGGGGTGGGAAAGCCATGTGGAGAAGGCTGAAGACTTCTATGAACAGTTCATGGGCCAAGAAACACATTTGGGAGGGCCATACAGAATGAGGAAGAGTTTCCCTTGCTTATCCTCATTGGATCCCTCGGTGAGCCTAGCCCAGGGCCTGCTGGCCACAGTGGGACATACTCAATGAGTATTCCCTAGAAAAGTTCCCTGCAGCCAGGAGCTGGGACCAGACACTTCCCTTGAGCTCTCCCTTTGTTGCTTCCCCCAGCCAGAGTGACTTCCTGGGCGAGCTGCTGAGTCAGGTGCCCTTTCTCCGGAAGAACACAGGGGTGGGGCAGCCCACTGGCTTGTCCTTCCTTCATTCTACAAGGACTGCTCTAGGCTCTACTCTAGGAACACCCTAATAATGCAACCAGTGCAGCAGGATAGGTGAGCACGGTACTAGCAACAGTGATAATAACATCTACGTACTTTGCAAGTAACCCTCTATGGCAGATACTATCATCATCTTCATTGGTTGGAGAAGTTGGAACATGGAGAGTTCAGTATCTGGCCTGAGGTCACACAGTGAATCCTAGTGGAGCCAAGATAAGGCCTCAGGCAGTCTGATCCCATAACACCATCCTGGACCAGGGCAGTGTCCTATGAGCTTTAGGACTTCAAAGTGGCTGAAAGGGAGCCAGATCTGGGCCTGCACCCCAGCTCTGCCACTACTTTTGCTGTTACCTTTCTGAAGCTTCATGTCTTCTTCAGGGGGAAAGGATATTTACAGGATTGCTGGGAGGCTTAAATGAAACAAAGCAGTTTTTCCTGAAGCATGTTTGCCAAATACTAGTTCCATGGGAGTTAAATAGATGTTTTATGAGAAAATAGGTATTTTATGGTTCTTCAGTCAAATATATTAGGGAAACACACTGGTAAAAATTAAACAGGCTTTTTCAGTATAGGATTTCTCAAAGCCTTGATGGTGCCAATATGTATTAGAAATAACCAAGAAAGGATGATAGTATGCAGCAGTTCCCAAACTTGCATGTCCACAGAAAGCTTTATCCAAGGAACACCTCAAAGGTTTAGCGGTCCACCAAAAATACTCTTAGTAAATAAAACACAATAATATACAGATGTCTGGCACAAAGGAAGCCATCGATAACTGGTGTCTATAGTTGTCACTGCTTACATTATTGCTCTAGTTACTGTGGACAGAGCAGAGCTGGTCAGAGGGCTGGAAGCTGGAGAGGCTTACCTGGCGGACGGCCCCCACCATCTCAGCTCGGCTGGAGAGGCGGGCAGCCAAGCGGTGCAGGACAGCAATGTCCTCCAGCAGTTTCTGGTAGGTCTCCCGGTGCTCACAGTGGTGCCATAGTGAAGCTGAGGACTGGGAAGTGACAAGGAACATCACTTGGGGTCCTCACATACCAAGACATGACTTGGGCTGTCACAATGAGCCCGGTTCCCCATCCTGGCTGAAAGGAGCAGCCTCTGCAAGGCCTGGGCTACACCTTCTTCTGGGGATTGGAGAATCCCAACATGGACACTCTATACATGGCTGGCCTGAAAGAAGGGAATCACATCCAGGCCTTTGGTCCCCAAGGTGCTCCCTTTGTCATCCCAGGTCACCTAGACTCCTCCTGAGAAGCTGCTGAGGGTTTGGAGGCCTTACCCACAGCCCTGAGGTAACCAGGCCTTTAGGTCTCTACCTCATTTCCTCTCAGCTCTCTGAGGAAGACTCTGTTTGGCTCAGGACCTTCACCTGATTTCTCATGTCAGAATACTCTAGTTGGTGACTAAGAAAGCAGGACCCCTGGCATAGCCCTAGGAGACAGTCCCTCCTCTAGGGTTTCTCCAATCAGGCTCTACAATTACCGTAATGGAAGCTTTGAAGTTTTCCAGTTCCTTCTCTGTGTTCTCTTCTGTCAGGTTACGTTCCCTTTCAGCCTGGTTAATTCTAGATTCCAGAGTGTAGCTGTCATTTCTAAAGGCCAAGGACAGTTGTACAAACACGTTCTGTTGGGAACAAGAGTGTGGGAGAGGTGCTAGGAGGAGTTATTACAGGGAATAAGGTCGCAGGTATGTTTCTTGCACGAGCATTTTACAGTAGCTCCTGGAACCAATCACCAAAGCAGCCAGGTACAAGTGAAACTCTCCTTCATAGTAAACTGCACAAAAGATGGTGAAATAATAACCTAAGGTTCGTGCTAGGTCCTTTTCAGGACCAGAAGACCAAATGCATTTTACTGAAAATAATAAGAGAATAACACTTTACTTTTACCTGAATTTTAAGAAAATATCCTGTATTTAGGTTTAGGTAAACTCAGCTCATTGTGTAAGCAGTTTAGATTCATGCTAGGATTCATTGGATGTGTGTTTTGGAGGTTTTGCATAGAACCACTGTATTTAAAGAAACTCCATTTAAAATGTAAGACGTGTTGTCTTAAAGCAAACTTCAACCAGCATCTTACCTGAGTATTACAAATCCTATGTGGAAAGCAGCTTTAATAAGGTGTCAGGAGATTAAATAAGGCCAGGTATGATTCTGTTAGGAAAAGTGTCCTGGAACAAATATTTCATGCCAAAAATGCAGGATGCATGAATGAAACTTTGCAAGGTGGTTTGAGCAAACATGAAATTCCTGGTATAATAGGAAACTACTGAGGAGGAGAAATAGGCAGATGGTCTCTACACAGGAAACCATGGCCTTCATTTGCCCTGAGTCAAGAGATAGCAGATTTACACGCTTGGAGTAAGCTAACTCTGTCTGAGCTTCTGAAGTTCATGTGATATGGCCCATGGTGGGTAGACATCTCCAGACAGAGAATTTAAGGCCTTAAACTGACCCAATAACAACAATGATGGCACTATAGGAAGCTACTCCTCATTGAACATCTACTATATGCTAGCACTGCTGTGAGTTCTGCACACCTTGGCTCATTTAACCCCACAAAAACCCTCTGCAATAGGAACTGTTATGTCCACCCTATGGGTAAAGAGACTGAGACCAGAGAGGTCATTAACTTGGTTAAGGTGACGCAAGTAATAGAGCCAGGATTCAACCTTAGACTATTTGACACCTTAGACTATTCAACACCTGTGCTACTTTCATCATGCTGAGCACTGATTGTGTCAGCATACATCTGAGGACAGAAGCCAGCCATTAAACAAACCACCCACAGACTGTCTTCACCAATGTCACTGGTTTAGTGGTCTCTGTGCTACCCAAACCTCAGTCCAGTCAGTTTATCAATAATGCTTACTGTTTAGCTTTCTATACCTGGGTTATCGCCTTCATGGAAGTGTGATATAAAGAGTCCTGAATTCAGACAGAATATTTGGGTCCCAGGGTTGGTTCTGCTAAGTGCTGGGTCTGGGACCTTGGGTAAGTTATTTCATCACTTCATCACTTTCCTCCTTTGTTCTAATTCCTGCTCTATCTGTTACTCTGAGCTGACTGGAGGACCAGCTGAAAGGATGGATAGGAATGTGTGATGAACAATGTCTGTGTGCAAGGTAATTGTTACTATCTGTGGCAGATATTTCACATTGTCTGTCTTCCTCTACTTATCCAGCCCACTGGGTCTCAGGAAGGGTATTTTAATCTTCTTATTATCAGTGGCAAACCATTCTATAAAGACTTTAAAACCTTCTATCCTCCTAACCTGTGTGTAAAGACATTCTGAACTCATCCATGTTCTTCTTCCCTTCCTTCTATCCATTCCAATATAATTGTCTTGGAAACTAGTGCTGGCATCATAGGTCCTCACCACCTCACCTGGGACGTGTTCTCTTTGTCCATTTACCCCTTCACCACAATGAAATGAAGACAAGTTCCTCTCAGCTCACTCACCAACCCATTGGGATAGCATCTCTACAGAGACAAGGAGGCCCTAAGGGGAGTATTGGAGGAATCAGGGAAGGCTGGAGAGCTGACAGCACAGCCTGTCACCTTGGCTGAGCAAGTTTCCTTACGTCTGGAATCCTCAAAAGGGAAATAACTTTTTCCTTTGGACCAAAGTTTAAAACTTGAAATCTGGCCAGCTGTTAATAATTTTGAAATAAATTTGATTGAGTTCTGCTGCCTCCCAGCTAACTTTGTGTATCTAAGTCATCCTTTTAAAAAGCATAAATCATCCTTGAAGAAATGTAGAATTTCCAGCACATTCTTATCTCTGACCAAATTTGCCAAAATCTTCCTTTACCTGGGGTGGGAGTCTCAGCAGTTCAATAGGGCTGATCTCAACGTCCATATTACCTAACAGTCATGTATTCTCATTTTTGTATACAATTGTCAGGGACAGGGGCTAGAGAAGGGAATGTTTTCTATAAACCCCATAAAGCTCCAGCACTAAATTTCATAAAGCACTGGAATCACTTACCTCAACTTCCTTTTCAGTGAGCGGAGGGGCACTGTGAAAAAGAAAAGACATGCAAATGAACTGTGTCCAACCTATGAAATAAACCAGAAAGTGACTTTGAACAACCAGCAGACTATGTATGCCCAGAAATGTAGTAAGAAGAATTGGTGAGATGGAAAAGATGCAGGGTACACTTTGTGTGAGTTCTGTAGTGATGAGATATTTGCTCAGACATTGACTCCTACAGAGGAAGTGTGGTGGAAAATAATAGATCCTGGGGTCAGTCCTCCATCAGCGCCTCAACTGTCTGGGACTTTGGACAAGTTACTTAAGTTTGCTCGTTTGTAAAATGGGAATAATATCTACTTTGCAGGAGTATTCTAAGGAATAAATGTATATACATGTATGTGTGTGTATAAATGTATGTGTGTATATATTCACATATATATGACATCCACACATGTATATGTATAAATGTGTATATGTGTGTATGTATACATGTTTGTATATACATGACATCCACACTGAGTAGTCACTCAGAAGATTTAGCTATTATTATGACTAACTCACAGGCTTGTTGTAAAGACTCAGTAAGAAAATGTATATGCTATGTACTTTATAAACTGCACACATCTGAATAGCCTTTATAGTTTTGTGGGGGGGATACTCAGGTCTGCAAAGCCAGGCCCTCCTCCTGTCTCTGAGGGTTGTGACAAGAGAGCAGGTGGGCCAGAGAATACAAGGTAGGAAAGAGTGGCCAGAGTTCCTCTCTACAGTGAGAACCGTCTCTACTGGGTGGAATTAGAGATGAGGCAAGAAAGTCCCAGCCAGCACAGAGGTGTCTTTCTGTGAGGTTCCTCTTCGTGTGTGGTTCCCACAGTTAGCCATCCTTTTGTCTGCACACTCACTCTGCTGCTGCTTCTCTTGCTGGTGACTAAAGCTAGTCCTGTTCTGAAACCCAGACAACGTAAATAATGCACAGGCCCTTTCCTGTGCTGGGGTGGGAGCACTGGGAGGAGTCCTACAAGCGTCACAGAACTTGGCAACAGAGCATGCCATCGATAAGATTCTCAGGAAACACAGCTTCCTCCTTTTGACGCGTGTGGAGGGACCCCAAGAGCAAAGGTAGGGGTCAGTTATCTCTGCAAGGGGCTGGTTCTCACCCCTGACAAAGGACTATGAGAGCCTTCCTGTGAGGATGAGGCAACAAGACCCCATCGCCATCAAGTCAGCAGAGTACAGAACATGGGACAAACAACTGCAAAGATGTTTGATGCTTACAATGCTTGTCACAACCCCACCCATCAAGCTCTTTCCTCTGAGAGCCAGCCAACATAATCTTGATTGTCATATAGAGCACATATTGCTTAAACAAATTTATCAAAACTCACTGAGCTTGCCTTTGACTCCTGGCTTTATTTGGATAGTATATAAAATATACATATTTTCATTATTAACCAAACTCATCTATTTTGATAATTTACTTTCTGCTTTTTTTGCTATAGAACACAATTGTTTAAAATGTATAAAGCCCTGAGGACTCAGGGAAGTGTGATTCAAATTTAAAAAGCCACAAGACATGGCCAGCTCCTGATGCAGAGAGCTATGTCTTATGAACTGGTATAGACAGCTAGGGGACAGAGCCATGGGTTTCCAAAAATGACGGAAGCCCAGCAGATGACATACAAGGAGACTGGGGTGGCATTGCCTGCCTCAGAATTTAAACTCCCTTAATAGACCTTAAAATAAAATCAAGGTTTTCTGTGAACCAGTCCCTACCAGACTTTCATCTTCCCATTTTCCAGACCCATTGGCCATTCTGTTCCTCATACACACTCACTATGGCCCCAGGACTTAGCATTTACTATTCTTTCCTTTTTCTCCCCACTCTCTTTCATAATAGCTTTATTGAAATATAATCCATGTATCATAAAATTTACCCTTTAAAATTTACAGTTCATTAATTTTTAATATATTCACAGAATTGTACAACCATCAATCACTATAGTCAATTTTGGAACTTCATCATTCCAAAAAGAAACCCTGTATCCATTTGCAATCAAATCTCTATCTTCTCCAACCCCCATTCCCACCCCTACGCAATTACTAATCTATTTTCTTACTCTATGGATTTCCCTATTCTGGAAATTTCATATAAATGGAATCATACAACATGTGGATTTTTGTGATTTGCTTCTTTCACTTAGCTTAATATTTTCAAGGTTTATCCTTGTGGTAGTATATATCAGTACTTCATTTTTGTGGCTGAATAATATCTCATTGAATGGGTATATCACATTTTATTTATTCATTCATCAGTTACTGAACATTTGGGTTATTTCCACTTTCAGGCCAATACGAAAATGCTGTTATTGAACATTTATAAGTTTTTGTGTAGAGGCATATTTTTATTTATTTTTCTTATATACCCAGGAGTAGAATTGCTAGGCCATATGGAAATACATTTTTAACTTTTTGAAGAACTGACAAACTGTTATTCCAAAGGGGCTGCATCATTTTACTAAGGACTCTAATTTCTTCATGTCCTCACCAACACTTGTTATTGTCCATCTTTTTTATTATAGCCATTCTAGTAGATGTGAAATGGTATCTCATTAATATTTTGATTTGCATTTCCCTAATCTTCCCTAAAGATTAATGACATTGAGCATCTTTTCATGTGCTTATTCTTTGAAGAAGTGTGTACTTAAATCCTTTGCATTTAAAAAAAAATAGTATCTTTTTGGGGCACCTGGGTGGCTCAATCAGTTAAGCATGCAATTTCAGCTCAAGTCATCATTTCACAGTTCATGAGTTTAACCCCACATCAGGCTGTGTGCTGACAGCTCAGAGCCTGGAGCCTGCTTCAGATTCTGTGTCTCCCCCTCTCTTGTCCCTCCCCTGCTCATTCTCTGTCTCTCTCTCTCTCTCTCAAAAATAAATAAACATAAAAAAATAGTTCTCTTTTTTATTGAGTTATGAGCATTCTTTATATATTCTGGAAACAAATCCCTCATCAAATACATGATTTGCAAATATTTTTTTACATTCTGTGGGTTGTCTTTTCATTTTCTTAATGATATTATTTGCATCATAAAAGTTTTCAATTTTGATGAAATACTATTCATCTATTTTTTCTCTTGTTGCTTGTGTTTTTGTGTCATATCTAAGAAACCATGGACTAACCAACGTATTGAAGATTTCTTCATATGTTTTCTTCTAATTGTTTGATAGCATTAGCTTTTAAATTTTGGCCTATGGTTCATTTTGAGCTCATTTTTGTGTATTGTGTGAGGTAAAGTTATTCTAATTTTACTTTTTTGCATGTGGCTATCCTGTCATCCCAGCATCATTTGTTAAAATCACTGTGCTTTTTGTCTGGAAATCTTTGCATGGATGGCTTCATTTTGTCATCTGCATGTCTTAGGTTAATGGTTACTGTATCACTGGGGCCGTCCTTGACCCTTGAATGTTCCATTCCTTTGTCATCTCTGTATGTGCCTATATCATGGTCTTCTTAGCAGCTTTGCTATCTGAACTCATTCATTTAGTTACTTAAATATTATTTGTTTCCCCACCTAGGATGTAAGTGCCATGAGAACAGGGACTGTGTCTGCTTGTTCTCCATTATAATGTCTGGCATAAAATAGGCAACGAATATTTATTGATTAAATTCCTATTTATTGCTCCTATTGGTTTTTGACCCAGTAACATGTTCTCTTCACACTCTTGTTAATCAACCATTGACTGTGTCCCTAATTTGTGTTCGGTCCCTGGTTTTTCTACTGAATTCATTCAACTTGCTGACTCCATGAGCTCCTTCTTTGTATGGTCCAGTCCCAATTCACATAGCCCATATAGATCATGAAACTAACTCTTTCATATTAAAACTCAAGTGTAATTTCCCCATATTTCTTCTGGAGGAAGGATTCTTAAACCTCTGTCTTCCCCCTGTTGGTCAATGTCTCACATGACTATTTGCCCATCTATTCCACCCTCCAAACCAGGGATAGAGAGTTCTGGGCCCAGCCAGTGGACTAAGTTGCACAGCCTCTATGAAGGCCAGGAGCAGGGAGCCTGATTTGGTGGTTGGAGCAGGAAGTTTGGGGATGGGCAATATGGCTATTGGCACAATGCATGAGAGCCACTGACCTCAATCTGAGAGTCTGGACCACATGCTCAGAAGCTGATCTTATTCACTGACTGTGCAGGCCCATGCAGGCCCTGTCTGGCCTCATTATTGGTAGCTAGTAGCTGTTGACTTACTCAAGGAAAATAGAAGTGCTCAGTCTTCTTCTCCTGGGGAAGTTGAGGGAATTTAATTAGCTGGAGGTGTGCTCTAATGATACTAATTATCTTCAACTTTCCTGAGGAAAAGGAAGCCAATCACACCACTGACCAGCCTTGTTCACTACAGACAAGAGTATCAATGGTTGTTTTGGTAATTGTGACAGGCCCCTGGTATAGATGGAAAGGCATTGAGTCTGCAGTCAGCCCATGCTGAGTTCAATTCCTGACTCTGTGACTTGCTAACATGTTTCTTTGCCTCTTTTCCCTCACTGAAGATGAATAAAATCTTCCTTTTCTGCTTCACTGAGTTGTCATAAACACCAAAAGACACCCAGCATATAAACATGCTCTGTAACCTGCAGTGCGCTCAGAGTGCTTCTCCTTTAGTTTCCTTCCTCTGGACAGCCCCTCTCTGCCTTCTATGAGATGAACTGGCCCAAGCCACGCCCTCCTCCAGCTGTGGATGCAGCCTGCTTCTGACTTGTTTCTGGCACTTTTCCTGATGCTGGCTTAGTCGCTAGGTCCTCTGAGTATTGCCCTGATGACTCTGTGTTTTAGGTGATGATGGTTTGCAGTTTGAACACATCACACTCCCTGGGTAAAACTTGTTTTCCTTTCATATTTACCCCCAAATCAGTGGGTTCTGTTATGTCTGAATGGTCCTCCTAATAGCCTTTCCCCCCAGTGCACTCCCACAACAGTTTAGTCTCCAGGTTGCTTGGGCTTGGCAGGATGCCTCAATTGCAGACACCCACCCAATTCTTACTGCTTAGTGGTACCCTCTCTTTTCTCCTTCATGCTCCAAACTATTTGCTTTTCAATCTAGTTATCAAGAGTCTGTCATGTGCTGACATGGTTTTAGGTCCCAGCTTGAACACTTTCTCCTTTAGCTAGTGCAGCACCCTACCAATGACAGAGCACTTATGACCTCTGTTGTATAGGTGAGAAGGTTGAGGCTTGGCAAGTGAAGTCACTTTCTCCCCACATGTGGAAGAACCTGGTAGGTTCCCCAAGCAACCCTTGTGTGGTTCCAAATGTTCTACATCTCTATCTATGCAGATATCAGACCTAGAATCTTTCAGTTATGGGTAAATGGTAGATCTCGAATTGAAACTATGTCTCCTGGCCCAAAGTCTACCACCCACTGCTGCCATTAGCCTCTGGTGATACCTCATGCCCCCACCTATGAAACCCACCTGCTCTTTGAGTTGGAACCACCTTACATAGCTTTTTATTATTCTTTTTATTTTGGATGAATTAGCCCTGTCTAGACCATTAGACTTTGACCTTTCTGGAGTCAAAAATCAAGGCTGGTGCTCCACTGTGTCCCATCCAGAGACTAACACAGGGCCCACTCAATACAGGGTCTTATGCAACTTATGCCCTGATTTTACCTTCCAGGAAGAGATCTGTGGACCCGCAGTTTGCGCAGCAGCATGTCAGAAATATTGGGCATGACATCCAAGCCACTCTTTGACTCATCTTCCTCAATACCTGAGGAGTGTTCAGAAGGGAGCCCTGAAAAAAAAAGTGTTTAACTTATAAAATGTCTGAAATCACAGTAGCACTGTTGGCAACTTGCTTCAGTTTATAAGAACCTAGTTATATGGCAGGGGCTTTATAATTGTTATTTTATTTGCACAATGATCCAATGAGCTAGAACTTAATCATTTCATTTTATAGGTAGGTAAGCCAAGACTCAGCAAGTTTAGTAATTAATGTCACACAACTAGTAAATGGCGTAGTCAGATTTTAAACCAATTTCATCTGCTTTAAATTCTAGTTCTTCCCATTGCTATCCACAGTACCAAGCAGGCTCTCATGTCTGGGTTTCAAGGTTGGTTTCTGACAACTGGAAGCTGGTTGCTCTTTGGCTATAATGTTTGGAAAAATCCCCTCTCTTTGGCAGGCTTCTCAGGAGGTTTGTTGCCCAACTATTCTTCCTCAAGTGAATTCAATGGTTCACTCATCTGTGTCCCACCTAGAAATCTGGTTCCATATCCCCATAGACAGAAATAGAAACAGGGTTTTTCCAGGGTAACGTAGTTAGATCTTTTGCAGGCCTCAGAAATTGATGCCTCCTAGTCAACAGAACCAATGAACAGCCTTTTGTTATCTCATAAAACTATCCTGGGGCTGTGCTCTGAAAGCAGAAAGAACAAACCAAGTATTCTCTTTCCCATAAATCTTTCTCCTGTTTGAAGACAGCTTTTGTACCTCTCTAAAACTTCCCTTCTCCAGGCTGTAGCCTTATTTCCCAACTGCTCATGGACTATGGACCACGGTTCCTAGATATCATCCCCTGCCTGCACACATTCTGGTTGTTGCTGTACCAGAGGCCCAGATGTGTCCTAACAAGCTCTTAGCTCAGAAAGATATTGGCAAATGTCCCTGGTATTGACATTTGTTATTCAGGCAGCATAGACTCGCTGTGCCTTATTATGGGCTCACAGTACATTTAGGATTACAAGCCTCAAATATCTTTTACTAGAGCCAAATCAGGTATCTTCATCCCATACAATAGTTACTTTTTATTCGCATGCAGGACTTTATAGTTATCCATGTTCTACCATCTCTCATGGGTTTTGATGCAATAGGTTTTCAACCTGCTCAGTAATTTTCCAGAATTGTAGGCCAGGCTAGAGATCAGGACTATAGGCATACTTGTGGTAGCCATCCAAATGGAGCTTAGATTAGGAGTCATGTGAATTAGAAGCTTCTCCAAAGGAGACCATGCAGAGAGAAGAGGAGTTATAGTTTGGCTCAAGGTAAAGAATATTTAAGTATTTTGAGCTTTCCGATAACAAAACAGTGTTCAGGAGTTTTCTGACACTTAAGATATCCTAGCACTGTCTGAAGGGCCATCTGTCAGAAATGGGGTAGCTAGTGATTCTTCTTTGGATAAAAGATTGGGCTAGATGTTATTTTAGTTACCTGTCATCTCTTGGGTTATGTCCCGGCCCCTACTGCTTTCTGACATTTTCATGTGACAGACGGTAAACCCTGTGGTGCCTCTGGCCTCACTGTACCTTGATGTATCCACACTGTACCCAGCAGTGGACTCCTGAGAAATCTGTATGATTGATTGAATCATACAAGATCTAATAATTGAGTGAAAGCCATACAGGGGCTTTTGACTAGAGAAATCTCCTATGTTGAGCCTCCCCTCCCCTACCAAAAAAAGTAACTAGCTACGGCCTTCTAGCCCTGCTAAGATGGCTGTCTGAAGGGTGATCCCAGAACTGGTGGGTCCTAGAACCAGCCACTCTCCTCCTGAACTCAACAAAAGTGACAATAACAAAAAATTTTAAAACCAACCATAAATATACCAGCAGCTCTCAAATATAAGAAAAGATAATAATCTTTTAAAATAATGGTTTGAGCAAACAAAATTACTAGGAATAAATGTAGAACTCCCACCCTTGATAGCCCTTTTTTCTTCCCTCAAAGAACCATTACTGAGAGGAAGATGTATGAAGGAAAATTCTGACAGTGTAATACCACAGAATGAGAAGGGAAGTGGACCGAGGGGGCTGAGCAGGCAGCCTCCATAGGAGAGTCAGAAAGTTTCTTCAGAGTGGAAGGATCTCAATACCACTACAACAATACTCCAACAAGAGAAAAATCTGCCTGTGCTGCTGTTTGCTTTTCTTACTGAGTAGGAAGGGAGAGGAAAGGCAGAATGATTGCACAGCATTCTACCAGAGCTGATTATCTCAAACAATGTGGAGGGATTTACCAGAAAGTAAGACAAAAGAAAAAATAAATAAAAAAGCCCATTCACTAAAGTGAGGGCAGGAGACATATGGAAAGCCCCAGTTGAAGCTGCCCTCCATCCCTGATCACCACTTCTGAGAAATAGCATAGTGGCCACACTCCTTGGATTTTGCCTGTTTTTTCCTTCCTGTGGCAAGGGAGTTAGAGTGGCTGCTGGGAATAGTTGCATCAAGTCTGGAAAATAAACACCTGGGCAGATTGTCTCTACAGTTCTACCCTGAATTGGGGAAATATCTACCACTACCCACCCAAAAGAATAAGATATACCCACAGAGTGGTATAATAAACTCACATGTTGAACTATGAACAAAGTTATAATAAAAGAGCAGAAACCAATCCCACGAACACCACTACCCACAACTCCATCTGAACTTCCCCTTTACCCTACCACCTAAGTAGTAACAAAGCAGACACAAAATACCCAGTCCTCAGCTAAGCACTGTGGGAGAACAGAGATCTTAAATAAGGTAGGAAGGAGTCCATGAAAATTGACCTACACAATATTTCTCAGGTAAAGAGAAAATCCAGGTGAAAATATTCATTTCAAAAAGAAGTAAAATGAAAACAAATGGCATGGCACACATCCACAAATACTATAGTCAAAAGAGGAAGGAAAGAAGAGAGGAAGGTATAAAGGAAAGAAGACAGAAAACATGTAGGAAGGAGACAGATGTCTCCTGTGGAAGCATAGAGTTAAGAAACACATCAAAAATACATTTTTGTGAAAAGTTCTTTGACTCAGGAGAAGTTAGAACCTGAAGAAAAATGAAAATAGGAAATCAAAAGTGAGATAAGAGGATCACACGAAGACGGGAGATTACAATTTGAAGAAATAAATCAAAGACTAAAATAACAGAACTGAGGAAAATTATAAAAATATAGAACTAATCAATATGCTGGAAATATGAAGGAATTAAACAGATATGGCCTCAAACTGAATTAGTAAGGAGGGTGGGGGAGATTGAGATGAATACAAAGAACACAAAGAAAGAAAGAATAAAGTATTTAGAGATGAAATAGTGGACCTGTAGTTGAGATATTGTTGAGAAATTTACAGAGATGTCTCTGAACTAGTGAACAAAACAAAAGGAACAAAGGACATATTCAAAGATATAAGAAAAAATTTCCTCAGTTGAAGGAAAAGCTGAACTTGCAGATTGAAAGAACATGCCATGTAAAGGGGAAAAATATATACGGATGAAGAAGTGCTTCTCCAGCTACCCTCACAGAAAGAGTAAGCCATCTACAGAGAGAGGTGGAGGTTGAGGGGTTCTAGAAATTAGCTGACCTCAGACTTCTCAACAACATTAAACACAGTGTAACATCTACAAAGTTCTGAAGGAAAGAATGACCCAGAATTTAAAACCATCCAAGATGTCCTTCAAGAATAAAGACAACGGTTTCAAACATGCTAGAATTCAGGAAACAGCATCTCTGAGCCCTGCTAGGAAAAATATTGATAATAAAATCCATCTAAACAAGACATAAAACAAAATCATAAGCTTGGGAATGGCGAGCCATAGTAAAGGGATTGATGGTAAGCATTAAATCCTTTTACATATAAGTTTAGGACGAAACAACTATGGAAATTATGGTTACAGAATGGAAGTAATTGTTACCACCTTGACAGTATAAAAATAATAATTTATCACGTGGAGATGGAAAGATAGGAAGAAATATGAAGGTGGGAAGTAGTGCTGTCATTTTCTTCTTTCCCTGCAGGAAACCAATAATCCCATTTTGAAACACGTAATGTGAGAGAAGTACCTCAATGACTCCAAGCTCTTGATGCATTTCATAACGTGTATTTTAAACTTTTAAAAACTAATCTCTATTTTCTGGAGGAAGAAATTACCAAAATTCAGCAAGTCCTATGGTTTCACTCCACTTTAGTTCACGTTCAATTAAATTTTCAAACTTTTTATCTAAAATAAGTACATCTAGGGGCGCCTGGGTGGCGCAGTCGGTTAAGCGTCCGACTTCAGCCAGGTCACGATCTCGCGGTCCGTGAGTTCGAGCCCCGCGTCAGGCTCTGGGCTGATGGCTCAGAGCCTGGAGCCTGTTTCTGATTCTATGTCTCCCTCTCTCTCTGCCCCTCCCCCTCCTCTGTCTCTCTCTGTCCCAAAAATAAATAAAACGTTGAAAAAAAATTTTTTTTTAAATAAAATAAGTACATCTAGCAATCTAGCATAATCTTCCATCTTCCTTCCTCATTTTGGGGGAAGAGGGCATTTAGTAAAAACTATTTTTATTCTCTTTATATTTTTCACTATTAGTTGAATATTTTGATAATGGACATGGGGTATTTTAGCAGTAAAATTATTTTTAAAATATCTGCCTATATTAGCTCATTCCAGTGAAAGCATTTGTTTCTGGCAATCTCCAGGCCTTAGAAAAGGCTTCTGATTAAAGCCTGATTACAAGCATCTGATTAAAGATGCTCTGAGACCCAGGAAGATTCCCAAAGGGCCAAAGCTACTGGTTGGGGATAAACTTTCCTCAGATTGATCTTCTCAGGTTGGCCTTTTCTCTGACTGAGATCTGACAGCTCTGAGCTCAGACTGGGGCGGGGCGGGGGTGGGGGGTCTTAGAGGAACTTCCCACATCTCTCTCAACCTCCAGGTCCAGAGATTCAACCACCTCCTAGACGTTGCCACTTGGATCAGGATAATGAAAATGATTTCAACAGCCACAATTAATCAAACATCAGCTTGCATTAGATGTACTTTCTCATTCATTCCTTATAACAGCCTGGCAAAATAAATATTACTAAGCTAATTTTCTGGGGAAACTGCAACCTAGGAAACTCAGGCTCAACTAAGTTAAGTAGATTCCCTAGTGTTCCAGCTAATTAGTGGTAGAACTGGGATGCAAAACTAGGTCTGTCAGACTGTGGCATCCAAGTTGCTCTTCATGGGCACATCCGAATCCAAACTTGCTGTCTTCCTCCTCAAGTGAGCTCTTCCTCCTGTGCTCCCATCCTGATTAATGACATCGTCACCCCCTTGGCCATGCAGACACATACCTGGTGGTCTTTCTGGTCTCCCCCTTTGCCCATCCTCACCAGTCCTGCCACGCTGACCTCCAAATAGCTCTCAAACCTGTCCCTCCCATGTTCCCTCCTGTCCATCTCAGTCTACAGTCTTGTCACCTCTCACCACACTGTTTCCATACCCTCTTACCAGTCTCCCTGCCTTCAGTCTCTCCCATTTCAGGCCAGCTTTCACAATCTGTCTAGAAGAATTATTCTCAAGCTCAACTTTGATCCTGATGCTTCCTTATCTGCAGGTTTCTCTGGCTTTCTAAGGGGTCCTGAATAAAGTTTAAACTCATTAATTGTCCCTTAAAGCCCTCACCCTCCACCCTTGCCGCCCATCTCACTAGGACACATGACCCATATTTGGTTCACATGCGATTCCTTCTGTTCCCAGAACATACCAAGCACTAGAAGATGCCTGTGTGCCTTTGCTCCTGCTGTTCCCTCTGCCTGGGAGGCCCCTCTTTTCCTCAGCTCAAAGCTGCTCCTCCTGGAATCCAACCCTGACTCACTTACCCCTACTAAGTTGGCTGCTTCTTCCTCTGTGTTCCTAGATACTTTGTGTTGTTGAAATCTTAACACAATGTATTATAGTTACATTGTCTATCTTTGCATTTCCTCTCCTGGAAGGTGAGAGTAGGCTCATTCATTTTTTCAACATTTATTGAGTGCTTACTGTGTTCCAGGCAATGGGCTTGTAGCTAGGGATATAATGCTGAGCAAAACACACAGGTCACTGTTCTCTGGGAGCTTGTTACCTAGTGGGACAGAGATTAATTAGAGAAATACTAAAACACTACATTTCATACTATTGTAGGTTTTATAAGAGAGAAGGATCTGGGGATGCTGGAAAAGTCTTCTCTAGAAAAGTGACATTTGAGCAGAAATCTAAGAATCTAAATCTAAAGAATGGGAGTTTATTAGGCAAAGAAGGTGAGAGAAAGAACATTCCAGGTAGAGGGGACAGCCTGTGCCAAGCCTAAGAAGAAAGGGGAATGAGTTGCTGAAGAAAGTCCAAGATGTTGAGAGTGAAAAGGAGAGTGGCCCTCAAAGATGTGGGGGAGGGGAGCAGGGTTAATGACACTGGTCCTTGAAGATCCTACTAAGGATTCCAGTGCTCATTCTAAGAGCATAATGAAGGCCTCTGAAGATGCTAGACTGGATTTGCATTTTAGAGATTCCTCTGGCTGAGTGCGGACAGTCGGATTGAGCTGGGTGAGGAGGTCAGGAATGTCGAAGGGATAGGAGGTTGTTGAGGTAGTTGAGGGGATTAATAATGACAGCCAGGAAAAGGCCCTCTTGTGGACAGCAGGGCCTGAGCCTTTTTCACCTCTGCATTCCCAGCATGCAGCCTGGGAATTAGCCAACAGTGAGCCTCACATCTTTGGCTTGAAATGACCTGCAAGTGATCAGGACAATATTATCAAATGCCTAGCCTAGTACCCGAGATGTAATAATTACCCTAGTTATAGTAATTGTGCTAGTCACTGTAGTAATCCCTCTACCATTTGTTAATATACAAGGAACATGTATAGTAGCAAGCAGCATTCATTTATGCCACTAATTATCAGCTAGGAAAATACAATGAAGAAAAGTGTCTTCTTCATAAACAAGCAAAATGATAAATCACATAGAATGTGTCCCAATAAGAGAAATGGGAGACCTGTACAAGAACATCAAATCTTTTAGAGGAAAAAGAAAGGAATACTCAATAGAGGGACAAACCATATATTTGAGTGAGAAGTAAATGTTTTCAAAGTAAGTAATTTAAAAGTCTATAAACTGTAAAAACAAACAAAATTAGGACAGTTCTTCTGAATCCAATGTGTAGCATTAGAGCAATCACAATTAAAATCTTGTATAAAATGGTATAAATTTCACTTAAAGAAATAGGTAGGTAGGTATAAAATGGTATAAATTTCACTTAGAGAAATAGGTAAGTAAGAAGAGGTAAGGTAGGTAAGAAATAGGTATAGGCAAAACTAGAAAAGACTTGTAATCTTTGAATCTTAGATTAAAGTTAAGAGCCTTCTGAGGTCCTCTCTAGTCCAAGAGGGAACAGAGGTTGAAAAACATATTTGTTTTCTTTTAATTTTTTTAAATATTTTTATTTATTTTTGAGACAGAGGACAGAGACAGAGCATGAGCAGGGGAGGGGCAGAGAGAGGGAGACACAGAATCCGAAGCAGGCTCCAGGCTCTGAGCTGTCAGCATAGAACCTGATGCAGGGCTCTAACTATGGACTGTGAGATCATGACCTGAGCTGAAGGTGGACGCTTAACTGACTGAGCCAACCAGGCGCCCCGGAAGAACATATTTAAAGACCCGTCAGCTGGTTCCTGGACTGGGACATTAACTCAAATCTCCTGACTTTTTGTCCAGTTGTTCTTTCCATTATTTCACACTGAATCTTTATATCTAGAATATAATGAATATTCTGAGAAAGAAGATCAATGAGAGAAAAGTAACCTCACTACATACTAAACATATTATATGGCGGCAGTAAGTAAAATGGTACAGTACTGATTAGAATAAAACAGAATCAAGGGCCCAGCACTAGTATATATATATATATGTATATATATATGTATATATATATATACATATATATATATATACGTATATATATATATACACACACACAAAGAATATAGTATATGATGGTCTAAGCCACAAAACAACAAGAAATATACATACTATCAAAATATTATTGAGATAATAGGATCTTAAATCTCCAAATACCTAATATCTTAAAATAAATTTCACAGGTATTAGCAAAAAATAGATCAAACTGTAAACTATTAGAAAATGGATTTGCTATCCCAATTAACAAGAAATAATTTAAAAAATTTTTTTATGTTTATTTTCAACAGAGAGAGACAGAGTATGAGCGGGGGAGGGGCAGAGAGAGAGGGAGACACAGAATCTGAAACAGGCTCCAGGCTCTGAGCTGTCAGCACAGAGCCCGACACCGGGCTTGAACTCACAGACCACGAGATCATGACCTGAGCCAAAGTCGGATGCTCAACCGACTGAGCCACCCAGGTGCCCCAAGGAGAAATAATTTTTTATAATGATTTAAATAATGGAAGACTTCTCAAAGGAAAAGATAGGCAAAGATGATTATGAGGACTTTATAATTTCTCTGCAATAACAAAACTCGTTAAATGAAAAATGTTAGAATGAAAAAGTATTGAGAAAAATACAAATCCGACAAGAAGATATAAGATTTGTAAATATTTATGCACCCAACATAAGACAAATATTAACAGACCTAAAGGGAGAAATTTTCAGCACTTCAATAATAGTAAGGGACTTTAATACCCTCGCTTTCATTAATGGTTAGATTATCCAGACAGAAAATCAATAAGGAAACATGGGCCTTATGTGACACGTTAGACCAGTTGGACCTAACAGATATACACAGAATATTCCACTCAAAAGCAATAGAATACATATTCTCCTCGAGTGCACATAGAGCATTCTCCAGGATAGATCATATGTTAGGGCACAAAACGAGTCTCAAATTTAAGAAGACTGAAATTATATCAAGCATATTTTCCAATAATAATGGTATGAAACTGGAAATCAATTACAAGAAAAAAATATAGTCAATGAAAGGTTAATATCTATAAAGTTTACATATATTACCAACAAAAAAGAAACAAACCAACAAAAAACCTAAGGCCCAAATGGACACTTGGATAAAGAGATGAAAAGCTAACCTACCCAATAAGAAAAAACCGAGTAAATAAATATTTAAAATGTTTAAATTTGAACTTGCTTGCTGGCAAATTAATTGAAGTGATAGCAAAGTGGCATTTATTGAGTGTCTGGTTCTTACTATATTCTGGCGCATAAGGAATAAAAGCAAAGCAAAGTCAATTGCTGGTAGTTCTTAGGAGGAAGAGTCCTCACTCAGTCTTTGCAGGTAGCATTCCACATTGGAAGCAATTTAGTAAATGCAAATGTTTCTATGCTTTGACCCAATGAATCTCAAGCCTGAGAATTTATCCCAAGAGAGTAACTTGAAGGAAGAAAGAAAAAACTACAGGTACCAAGTTGTTTAAAGTAGGGTGATTAATCATACTTAAAAGAACTATAAACATCTGAAATACCCAATAATACACCCATCAAATGATAAATAAAAGGACAAGCCAAAATATATGGAATTGGTTATGAAATAAGTTTTAAAAGTAGATATAGGCAATTATATCTACACAATCAAACCAATTGTGAAAAAATTATAAATACTGGAAAGAATAAAAATTGCTTTTTTCAGAATTTATGGGGTTTTGAATCTTTTCCTAGTGTTTTGAATCTTCTTTAATAAGCAAATTAAAAACTAAAAGTAGAAAAGTATCCAATACTTTTCCAGAGATTTCCTCTACAGATGGTTAATTTTTTTAATTTAGTACTTTAAAAAATTGTTGGAAATTTTACTTCTGAGAATCTTGTTAATGTTGAATAGGTTGGTGTTAGTTAACTATATTTCAGATCAGGGCCTCCAACATGGTTGTGGCACCCTGGACATGCTCACACAACAATCCTTAGGCAGAAAGCTTCTGTACTGAGACTAACCACAGGTAGCATAACCCATAGAAGAGGTGAGCCAGGAGAAAGGGGGAAGGGAGGGAGGCAAGAGACCCAAAGTCTTATTTTCTGAAAATGAGTCTGGCAGAGTAGGTAGGTGGGGACTTGAAGGGCCAGGGAGGAAAGGGTTGGGGTCTGTACTTCATGGTGACAGTAAATTAGAAAGCAAGAGATGACTCTGATGTCTTGAAAAGAGGAACTGTTCTATTTGGGTAGCTTCCTGGGTGTGAGAGGAAAAGGAAGTGTCAAAAGTTCAGGCCTGGGTCACCCTTCCAGGCCCACTAAGTGCTAACAAGGCTCAGAGAGGACTGGCGGGGTCCGGAAGCAGGGGGTTGGTTGGAAGGAGACAAGTTTAGAAGTTTCCTGAGTGGGCAGGAAACATAATCTGATTCATTCATTTATCTGCAAATATTTACTGAGGGCCTGCTCTGTGTTTGGCCCACACTTGCCAATGGGACAAAGGCCCTGACAGGAAGTCTAGTATTTACACATTCACCTTCTTTGATCTGGTGAAAATGAATCCAGCACTGGCCTGAGAAGAGCATCTGCCCCGACCACACCTACCTTTTTCCTGCTCAGCTGCTTCGCTAAGGTCTGGAAGCTTGAGCCCCACTAAGTTCTGATTTCTCATCAGGATGTGCTCCTTTTTAAGAAAAGAAGAAAACAACATTTTGGATGATAACATCAGGCTGAACTCATCTCTCGGTTCTGTCTTTGGGCCTGTGTTCACTCAGCTTCATGTGGGAGGTACTAAGGGCAGCCTCAAAGGTGGTTGGACAGTCATAACGTGGTGGTATATGAAAGGCACCTGGAAGACTGCTCCTCTCCCAGCCCATAAAGGTGCCTGAAAACCCACCATTAGCACCACATTCCTTGAGCTAAGAATTGTCCTTGGCATGGTCTGACTTTTAAATAAGCCTGTGGGCCTCTGGGCAAATGCTCCAGCCACACTGTGGCTGAGAGCTATACAACAAACAGAAGCAGATCCCAGGACTCTGGGGACAGGATTGTCCCCTAGATGTGTATGAAGCTCCCGCTGGAAATGATCTTTCTTGAGCTCATGACTGTGCTTTGAGCTGGCTAGAGCTTCTAGCCCTGCTGTTTAGGGCAGTGAATGCCCACTCCCAGGAATTACAACTTCTCTCCCAGTTCCCCAGTGGCCTGTTATGGCATCCCTTGAGTTGTTAAACTCTCCAGACAAATGAGGCCTGAGAATTGCCACCCCACTATACTGCCTGGGGCCACAGCAGTCAAAGTCCAGGAGAGATGGGGATGCCAACCACATGTATATGGCACAGGTAGGCTCACACCTGCTCCAAGTCAATCAGCACCAGACCAGCACTTCCAGTGTCTGACAGATTTCCTCGCCCCTTATCGTGCTTACAAAGGGATCTTCAGGTATAGCAGGGGCCACTTGAGTGGTTTACCCCCTGTGTAAAGAAGGAAGGGAAGGGGCCAGCAGAGGGTGCTCATAGCCCAAATGAAAGTAATTGGCCAGGGCCCTTTACCTGTTTCCTTAGCAGCTCCCCAGAGCATTCAATTCAGAGCCTTGTGGAAAGTTTCTGAATAGCAATGAAGGTTTCTGAATAGGACATGTTGCAATGTGTCCCTGCTAGCACAGAAACCTCCTCTCTTGTGCTTGACCACTATCAGATACCTCTTTTCCTTCCCCATCTCACACCCATTCTGCAGGGAAGCCAGGAGATCCTTGTCCAGTTCCGGCCATGAGGGTGCCAGGTCCCACCCCATGGAATCCCAGTTGCCTTGACCTGCAGCCTGGGTTGGCCCTCTGGGGAAGAGAGGACTGGGTAATGATTCCTTTGTCCTGTTAACCTCTTCTTGCCCCCACACCCTGTTTCTGTCCCCTACATCGCTGGACACTCCCAATATCCCCCTGCACAGGGTGACAGCCCCATGAGAGACTACTGTGCCTAGTTTGGTGGCCAGTGAAAGTTGGGGACGTCACAGACATTGGAAGAAATTCACCACAGGGGGAGCAGTCCCTCATGGCCATCATTATCCTTGAAGATGGATTTAAGGCCCTTTGTTAACAGGCATCAGGAAGGAAAGCTGGGGGGCCTGACAGGGAAAAGCTATTCCGTCCTTGCCTATCCCAGGCCTAGGCATGACAAGGTGCTCCATCAAGGGCTTCCTGTTTATGAGCTTCCAGCTCTGGCTGGAGAGGAAAACACAGCCCAGTCCTGAGGGCCCATGTGCCCCTCCATATAACTGCCTTAAAATGTGGCTTAAAATGTGGCTTTGTGTGGCAACTATATCCCACACTCACTCACCTGAAACTGGCACTTATGAAGAAGAGGCTATAGAGTGGGCCTGATTTATCAGGGTAGGGAAGTTTAGGGCCCTATAAGGCCCAAGTCCAGGCCAGAGCTACCTTGCCCCAAGTCCAGCTTGGCCCAGAGATCTGAAGCTCAGGAAGGACCTGGAGTGTACACCCTGCCCAGCTGGCCCTCAGGAACCCACCTCTCGGAGCTTAGTCAGTTTCTGCATCCTCACTGGCTGCACTTGTATCTGAAAGTCTTTGAGTCCAGGTGCCTTGGCCAGCTTGCTGCCAGCTTTGCCCGAAAAACGCTTCTCTTCCTCTGCCAGAGGCAGCTTGGCAAGCACTTTCTGCAGCCGGGGGCCAGGTTCTTCAGGACCACTGTCCCAGGAGACCCCCCTCAATAGGGGTGGCCGAGAAACAGGGGACCGCAGCTCAGCTTTGGAGCCAAACTTTGACCCTGTCGGCTCTCCAGCTGTACCTTTTTCCTGGGGGGCCAGGGGAGCTGCCCCTCCAGAACCCTGGGCTGGACCTCTAGGCAGAGGGTTGCCCTCTCTGGCCGTCTTCAGAAGCACCTTTCCCAGGTCATTTTCAGCAGGACCAGGCTGAGGGCTATTCAAGGCCATTTTCCCACCACTGCCTATGCTGGAAGCTGAGCCCTTGTGTGTGGCCTCAGAGCACTGGAGGGGATCACAGTTTTCCTTTTGTTCAATGGCAATTTCTTTGGACTTCTCAGTTGTGGGAGAACGAGGAGTCAGCCTGCCCTGAGACACTTTCCTCTGGTCATTCTGCTTCCGGTCAGCTAGCCCTTTGGAGACATTCTTCTGAAAGAGACAAGGTAGAGCTAGGACTATAGAGGCAGGCTAGAGAGGAAAGAGGTGTGGCCGCTTCCACTGTGAGGCCTCTGCCCCCACAGACCTGCTAAGGTGCCTGTGTGTATGTGTGCCTGTGTGTGCACTAAGTGCTAGGGGAGGGCTTCTCAGTCAAGTCTGAACCAGTAAAAGGGATCCACAGACAAGCCTGAGGTCTATAAAATAGACAGGACAAGGGGACCTGCCATACACAATTTGCCAAGAACTTCCCAAGGGCTAGGATCTGTGGAGGACAGTGAATAGAGGGCAGCTTGGGGGCAGCCACAAGTTTTGGCCTTGACTCAGTGGCTCTGGTTTCTAGTCCTGACTCTTCTTGGCAAGGACTTTAACTCTTAGGGACTCAATTTCTCATCAGATTTGGTAACCTCTGGAATTATGGAAAATGTATATGTGTGTTTATGTGTGCGTGTTATGTTTTTCTGGGAAGAGAATCCACAGCTTTCAATACTTCCTCAGAAAGTTTCATGATCCAAAAGAGGTTAAAGACCATTGAATCAGGTGATTCTTGCAAAAGTGATATCTTTCTGCATTCTTATTTTATTTCCTGAAGGAAACCTGCCTTGTGAGGAGCCTAGAGGTCTATGTTGGGGTATTTGTGTGGCTATCTTGTGTGAGTACTGAAACTCTCCAAGAGAACTCTATTCCAGCCCCAGTTCTAGATGATATTATATTTTATGCTGCCCTCGACACCACTTTGAGCACTTTGCTCTGAGTAGGGATGGGATCCTTCTAGTGCTCATCAGCAAAGGTGAGATTTTCCAGGCTGCCCCCAGGAAGAATCCTACCCAGGGGCTGGAACTTTACTGCAATTTTCACTAGAGCTGAAAAAGCAGCAGTCTTGCCTGACTGCTGCTGGGCCTAGTAATCCCCCTGGTTTCTGGCTAGTGGCCTGAGTGAGGGTGCAGGGATATAAGCAGGGCCACCATGGAGGTGATCCCCACTGAATCCTGCCTCCTTACCCCCCTCCACTTCAGAATTCCCATCATGATAGGACAGAGGAACCTTCCAGCTCCCCAGCCTTGACCCTCCACTCATGTACACCCACTCGCAGGCTGCCCAGGGCCAGCCTAGGCTTTTGGAACAGTGTCTCCCCCACCCGAATCATGCAGATTGGGCAGAGTTCACACTCACAGGCTCGCCAAGATGAGGTGAAGAGACTTCGGCCTCATCCCCCTTCTGCTGGAGAAAGTAAACACAAGTCAGATAGCGATGTGAAGAAATCATATCTCCTCTTGAAATACCCTCAAAGAGGCCTCTAGAGGTAATAGATGTCTCCCCCTCTCAGAACCCTCATCTCAATACATCATGGAGGGTCTTACAGGGGTTAAGGGATAAGAAGAGAGACCAGGTAGCATAGAAACCCCAAACTGGGCCCCTGTTACCTGTGGTGGTGCTCCAAGCAAAGGAGACTCTGGGCCACTGCATGCATCCAAACCTGGAATGGTCCAGACACTGGTGAGTGATGTCCAGCACTCCAGACTGTCAGCTGATTCTTTAGCAAAAACACATCTACTTCCCCAGAATGTCCTCCCCCAGTTCCCTCAGGCCTGGTTGCCAGTAACATCACCATTTGTTGAGTGTCTCCCACATGTCAGGTTCTGTGGTGAGCCCTCATTTAATCAACATAAAAACCACATGAGGAAACTGAGGCAGAGGGACATCAAGGCCATGTATCCAGGAAGTATCAGCACTGGGAATTGAACCCAGGCTGCCTGGCTGGAGCCTGAGCTTGCCCCACAACTCGGACAAGGGCATGCCGCTCCTCCTGGCACCATGACCCTTTCTGAGCTGGTTTGAGGGTGTGGCCCCATACACAGCCTAATGAAAGGGAAGAAACCAAAAAATAAAAGAGTGGTCCAAATAGAAGCCTTTCTAAATAAGCTCTGAGGTGATCTCTCTGCAAGTCCTCTCTTAGCAGAGAAAGCACCAGTTTTAGCCTCCTTCCCACAACCTTGCCTCCATCCTCTCCTACCTGGCCTCATCCTGGGCTAGGCCTGTCTCCCCACATGAGCTCAGAACCCCAATAGAAAGTACATCCACCTCCTCAGAGCCAGCCCAGCCAGGCCTAGCTGGGAGCCCTCTGAGGAGGAGACCAAACAGGGGTCCTGACTAGAAAGCTTGCAAGATAGGAGGCATCCTGCTCAGGCCATGGGAGGGGCTCAGCTGCCACCCAAAGGGAGAAGCCAGGGGCACTGGACCTCACCAGGCGGCGTGGGAACAGTAAGCGAGTTGCTTTGAGAGGATGCAGGAGAAGCTCCGGGGCTGAGGTTCAAGGCAACAGCTGTGGAAACAGACACAAACTGGCCAGCATTTGTGTAGGTTTACAACTTCAGCTAAACAAAGACATCCTTTCAGGTATATCTGATCCCTGGGAACTAGGATCATTTCGTCAGGGACAGGGACTGATTCTGGACTGCCAGATAAGGCTCCTACCGCAGGAGGACTCCATCCATGCAGAGTGGTCCAGGAGCCTGTGCACACGGGCATCACACAGGGATTTCTCTCTATGCAGGATTCAGGGAGGGGAAACCCATGCTAAATTCATGGGTATCATATGGGCTAACCTTTCTTGGTGAAACAAAAACACAATAGGCCTAAAAAATGAAAAGCAGAGTTTTCTGAACTAAAGTGGGATCAGTATTTTTAGAGCTTCTGAAACAGAGTAAGATGTCTTCTCCTCACAAGATTCCTTCCACAGGACTCAGTCCTCCTAGGGTCTAGAGGCCTGGGGGCAGGCAAGTCAAAGGCCACCTCTTGGAAGCAGAGCTCCCACAACTGGGGCCTGGACCTCCCTATCCCCCACCCCACCTTGGACGTGTTCAGGGCAGCCACCTGTGCATCCTACCTGACTGGGAGTCTCCAGGGCAGCTCTTGGACTTCCTCCCGCGGCGAGTCAGGAATCGTTCACTCACCAACTTGGCTTCTTCCAGCAGCGCCAGGTTTTTCTTTTTGTCCTCCTCTGAGATGCTGATATCTGGCAGCTGGTCATGTACCAGGTCAATAATGTGCCCTGCAGGGTCTACAGTGGGAGGGTGAACATGAGGCAAGAGCCATGGGATCCTTGGTCCCCCAACACCCCAGCCCAGGGAAGCTGCCCAGAGTGGACTCAGCCAGCCAAACATTGGCCCTAATGCTGGGCTAGGGAGACAGATAGGGCTGCCTGTAGTCTGTGGTTGTGGCAAGTCCTCTGTAACAGGTTCCCAGTACTGTCCTAAACTCTGCCATTAGGGAAAGCCATCAGGAGCTCCACCTCTATGCTGTTTCCCTAGTGTGTTCATCCTTCAGGTCTCTGTTTCTTCAACAAGCTAGTGAGCTTAAGATGTGTGGATAAAGGGAACACTCCAAAGATCATGGCCACCTTCCCTCCCTTCTTTCCTCTACTCACACTGTCTACCCCCATCCTTCTCCAAAACTGTCTCTTCTCCAGCAGGTCTTCTCTGGGTGAATGACACCACTTTCCCCAGCTGCTCAGAAACATGGAAGTCACTCCACACTCTTTCCTCAGTCTCTTCACGTCCCATCTACTGATCATCAAGTCCTGATCATCATTTACTTCATAAATATCTCTGGAAATTGTGCCTCCTCTCCATTCTTGTTTCTTAGATCTCACCTGAACAATTACAACAGTCACTTCCTAGGTCCTTTACCTTCAGGCTCTCCCCTTCATCCCATCTTCCACTGCCTATCAGAGTGATTTTCCTAAGAGCCATATCTGACCTTGCAATCCTCCTGCCTTACCTCATCAGGATTCCTCATGGTCCCTAGTCATGTGCAAAAGCCAAACTTGGCCCAGCACTTTTGCCCATCCCACATATTTCTCCTAAGCTCCCTCCCATCCCCCTTGGTGATGAATAGCTCTCATTGTGCCTCTACAGCCTCCCTTTCCCCTTCTTCTGGTTGTAGTTCCCCAGTTTGCTTTGGATGAAACTCCTCTGAGTCTCAATTATGTTAGTTAGGAAGAAGATAAATCCTATCCCCCACCTCACCCCAGCCTTGGCCAGTCAATGAGTTCAATCCCCCTGGCCATAGTGATTGACTCAGGGATCGCCATGGGAGGCCAGGAAGAGGCAAGTCTTAGAATTGTGTTGAGTGTACAGGAAGAGGCACTCTATTTCCACTGATGCAACATAAGCCTGGAGTTGCTGGTAGCCATTTGCAAACAAACAAACAAAAAAACAAATGAACAAACAAAAAAGAAGCAAACACATGAAACTTTAGAAATGGGATAAACCAATTACTAATGACCCAACTTGAGCACCTGGATTCAGCACTCCTTGAAACCACAAAACCTGGCTTTTATTTATTTTTATGTATGAATGTATGTATGTATGTATGTATGTATGTATGTATGTATTTTTGGTGTAAGAGTTTAAGTTAGGTTTCTAGCCTTTGAAAGAGCCCTGACCCTAATACACACATCAGAACATTCAGTCACTCTGTTACTCTGTTATGGTTCCTGCATCTCCACCATGTTGTTTCTTCCACCTTGAATGCTTTTTGTTCCTCTTGTCTGTCTGTCCAACTCTCTGAGGTAGAACTCAAATACTCTTTCATCTGGAATCCCTATCCAGCCTTCCCCCTCCCCAGACAGAATTTGTCCCCTTCTTGCCTCAGTTTCCCTAACACTTCTGTGAAGGGCCTTAAAATATAGTGTCTTGATTATATCTGTTCACGTCTTAGTCTGCTCATAGACTATGAGCAACATGAAAGCAGAGACCAAATCTGTATGACATCTCTGTTCCAATTGTCCAGAACAGACCCTGAGAAACCACTTGGAGAATTAACTGGTGGTTGGGGCAGCCATGCTTGCATTCAGGCACGTACCTACCTGGATGTGGGCCTTTCTAGCAGGAGGTGGAGGCCTCTGCCCCCTGAACCCCAGAATTGAGCCTCACCCAGCTGTATTCTCTTTGACTTCCTCATCTTTTTCTTTACCCCCTGGCCTTGTCTTTTTACCAAATAAATTATAATCAGATATCATACTTCTTCTGGGCTCAAACACAGAGGGGCAGACTGACTTTGCCCTCTTGGGCTCATAGTTATGGACCTGCCTGAGAATTAAGAGAGGGGAAGGGGCTGAGCCTGGCTAAGCTGCCAGATCTTAGCCTTCCTGCTCAAACACAACTTCAGCCGGACCCCTGTCTCTACAGAAATAAGATAAATTGGACTAGCCCTTACCCACAGAAGTCAGCGAAACAGTGGAAACCTTCAAGTTTCGGTGAGAAAGCCTCCTATGGGGACTGTGAGCTCTGAAAGACAGAACAGAGTCATCTTGTTAAGCAAATTTGTCCACAACTGGTAAACACACAGATACCTGTATATTCTTTCAAAGTCGTCCTAGAGCATCATCTTTCAAGCTTGTCTAAGCTTGAGAACTTGTTAGAAATGCAAATTCTCAGGTTCCACCCCAGACCAAATGGATCAGAAACTCTGGGGGGTGGGACCCAGACATCTTGATTGAACATGCCCCCTAGGTGATTCTGATGCTTGCTAAGGTTTTTGAAACACTTCCCTAAGGAAATGTAACTTTGACTATTTACTGTTCATTAGGGCCCAGACTGAGTGAACATCTAACTGTAGAAAACTCATAAAATGTGAATAATTGTCTGGAAGAGATGTAGATGATTTCTGGAGAAGAAAGATTAAAAAAAACAAGGTTTCATTGCCTTGTGGAATATTAACCTATTTTATGTCTAACTTAGCGATCTTATTCCAGCATTCTTTTCCTCCTCACTGATTATATACATATTTCCATCTCTTATATCCTCTTTTGAACTGGCTTTGTTATCCTCATGGTTCCCTTGTCAATGAGTTCAAGAAATCTTTGACACATGCTTACTATATATCTGTATGAGAATGATCTTTGTAGCTTTTTGGAAACTATACTTACACAATCTCATTCCAGTTAAACCAATGCATGTACTAGTGCTGTGCCAAACTGAGGCAGTGACATCCCTGTGTATATGAGCCAATGTCCTTGGCTCATCTTCCACACAGGACACACTTCAGCCAGGGGCAGGATTCTCCAAAGACTCATATCTCTCAGGTCTGTTTGCAAATATCTGGGCAGTTATTATACAAAACTGCCTGCATGATTTGTGCTTTTCTTAAAGTGCAAAGAGCCAGATCCAGGAGAAGAAAAATAATTTGGGGGTGCGGGAGATAATGGAAAAAATCCCAAGCTTTTGCTCACATTTGGAAAAAGTGCTTGATTGTATTTCATCAATAAAATGATCAATGAAGAAGATCTATCTATCTATCTATCTATCTATCTATTTAATCCTCATACTGTAGGGAATATTGTTCTATATAGCACAAAGATTAGGCACATGGAATGTACCTGTTGACTAGGTTTTTATCAGTTTCTCCTTCTGGTGTACTGGCCTCCCCAGTCAGGATGATGGTAGGTGGACTGCAGGATATTTCTGCAGTGTGAGGGCCCTGGTGGTTCAGAACAAAAACACAGATGGAGTTAGACTTAGGATGATGGAAGCTCCCAGGAGGTGGAGCTAGAGCATTTATTCCAGTATCATGACACTCAGAACCATCTTGATAAAGGTTGAATGCAGTTTATTTGGATTATTCAAGGGGGAAAAAAGGAAAGCAAGAAAGTAAAAACACCATTTCTCCTTCATTCCCCAGCAAGCATTCACTGAGCTTAACATGTTCTACTTTTCATGCACCAAGTTTTGGGAACCTCTAAGCCACCCCTGGTTAGTCCTCACTAAGAATCTAGAAAAAGAATGGTGCAGAGGCTTAGGCTGCAGCCAGCCAGACTGGGGAAGGATGCATCCACACATTCCCGATATTCACTGAGAGCCCATATTGGGATAATTGTGACATTTTGATAATTTAATTTGTGACATTTAATTTGTATAACCTTGAAAAATGTTTATCTAATTACACATTTCTGAAATTAGGACAAAAGTTATTAGCCAGTACTTAGATTTTTTAGGTATTTCAAAACCATTAAATAAAACTACTAACAGTAAACATGAGAGTTTTTCCATTCTGGGTTGGTGAGGCTGTAGTGAAATCAGTATACGGTTACACTGTGATGGTTGTCTGAATGGTAATACCATATCTGGACTATAATAAATATTGGTTGAGTGAGTGAATAAGTGAATCGAATAAAGCACTATAGGGTATACAATAAGGTCCATAAAGATGCATGTCAACTTGCACTTTCCCACGCCTAAGTGTACTGGGGATAAAAATAGGACTAGATAACAGTAACATACAGTGTCTCTCTGGTTCTTTTGCCACCTACTGTTGCTGTATTTCCATCTCAGAATCATTCCCAGTTATGTCTGGGCATCTCTCTAGGGGTCCTCTTATATGTACCCTTATCGTTTTCCTTCTCTTCTTCCCTGATCCCCAACCCCCTTACTGGTGTGTGCTGCCAGGGCTCTCTATGAACACCACACAGTCCCTGCCAAGACCTGTCTGCTAACACTCTTAAGCATGTCACATTACACCACCTCCCACTATTGGTGTGGCTTCCTGGAGCTTCAGAGCAGTGGGTCGCCATTGCCACTTTGAGGACTGTGTCCTTCTGGAGCTAATGGCCCTCCTGAAGCCATTGCCTGGGGGCTGCCCTCACAGACCCAGGGCTGAGCTGTGTTCTTGAGCCCTTAGTGTATATGTATTGACTCTTTGCAAGGTTGGTGGGGAGGCCTTCTCTCCTTTTCTCATTATTACTTGTTGTTAAGTGGGTTCCATATGGTGCTATGTGTACTTCTTAAATCCCACAATTTTTAGTGAAATCAGCTCTTCCCATTTTCATTTGTATCTCCTCCCCTCCCTTGGCTTCAAACATAAAGGCTGGATGAGATAGAGAGTTGTCTCAGAGTCAGGCCAGGGAATGCCAGATCCCTGTGTTCCAAGACCTCTTCAGCTGGAGAGAGGTGCAGGGATTGGAGGAGGTGGAAGCACTCAGAATCTCTGAGCACATGGAAGGAAAGTTTGGGCAGGGACTTTGGCTAGATAGGAGGAGTAGAAAACAGTATTGCCTATTGGAAGAATCATACAGACCTGTGCTCAAATTTATGCTCACCATCCACTAGCTGTGTGTCCTTGAGCAAGTTATTTAACCTCTCTATACCCCATGATCATAAAATCTAACTCACAAGGTTGATGTGAGTTTTAAAAATAATGTTGAAAAAGCACCTAGCACATGACTGGCGTTTTCAATAAATAGTTTTATTACTGTCATATAACTTTTCTCTCTCCTTCAACAAAGACACTTTAGTTATCCATCATGTGCCAGGAACAGCTTGAAAAACAAAGACCCTCAAGACCTCACAAGCAAGGGATACAGAGAAGTAATAAATACTTATAATAAATTTAAGCTGAAAAGAAATGGACCACATTCTGTGAAAGTTCAAAGGAAAAGAAGGAAAACTCATCAGGGGAGTTGAAGACTCTCCAGAAGAGAGGACATTTGAGCTAGGTTTTGAAGGATGGATGGGAGCTTGTAAGACAAAGATAGTAGGGAAGAGGTTTTGGGCAAAGGGAACAGCATTAGTAAAAGACATAACTGGGCATTAGGGATTTATCAGTGTAACTGGAGTGTGGATTATGGGGTATGTAAGATAGAAAGGTCAAGAATGGAACTGCAATATTGTGGTTTATAAGAAAAAAAAAATATATATATATAGTCATTCAGATAACCAAAGTATATTTCTCATATATATTTGGTCTTCATCCACAGTTTCTAGCTCACGGCTCCCAAGACCCTTGGAATTTCCTGAGCAATAAGAGCAATGGAAAAATCTCTTCTTATAATATTTGGTATCTTATAATATTTGTCCTCAGTTCTGAACTTCCTTCAGAGCCATAAAGGTGAAATGGGTGTCTTTTATTTACAACAAGCCCTTTTCACCACAGCTGAATTTATGTTAATGAAGGTGACTTTTGCAAGACATCTATGCATGGAAGTTGGTTGCCAGGGAAACAACCATGAATAGAGGGTGGGAACTTTCAGTCCCACCCCCTGATTTCTGGGGATGGGAGAGGGGCTAGAGGTTGAATCAATCCCCGATGGCCAATGAGTTAATCAATCATGCCTACATAATGAAGCCTCTAAAAGGAGGAGGTTCAGACAGTTTCCATGCTGGGAAACCAGAACATTTCCACATGCCACTGTGCCACATCCCAAGCTCCATGGGGACAGAAGCTCCTTTATTCAGAATCTCACCTTGTGTATCTCTTCATCTGACTGTTGATTTGTATCCTTTAATATACTTTGTAATAAATCATTAATCTAGTGAGTAAATGGGTTTTCCTGAGCTCTGTGAGTCACTCTAGCAAATTATCAAACCTGAGGAGAGGATCCATGGGAACCTCTGATTTCTAACCAGTCTATCAGAAGCACAGGTGACAACCTGAACTTGTGATTGGTGTCTGAAGTGAGGGCAGTCTTGTAGGACTGAGTTCTTTACCTGTGGTTCTGATTCTGTCTCCAGGTAGGTAGTGTCAGAATTTAGTTGAATTCCTCGACACCCTGCTGGTGTCAAATAATTGCTTATTTGTAGGGGGAAGACTACAACACAAACACACACACTGGACTTGGATGCAGGAACCTAATTTAGAGGCAAATAATGGAAATAGAATAAAAGGATGAGCCAGCTTCTGAAGGACATTGGGTGTTATTCCAGTGAGTTTGATTTTTATGGTTTCAGACATGGAGAACACTGAAGGTCAGGTTTGGGAATAACTTGACCACCCAAAGAGAAAACATAGAAATGTTGACAGCAGATCCATTCATGGATCATCATGATGCACATTGGTTGAGATGATGGAAGAAGCCCTGTTATTATAGTATCCATCTACCGCTTGGGAATTTTGAGAAGCTTCCAGTAAATTGGAGCTGTGTTACTCTCCATTTGGCCAATGTACAGTGACAGGGAGTTAGTATGATGCTTGTGACTGGAACCAAGACCGGCCAACCTATCCTCACAACTCCAGAACTCCAGTCCCTCCGAGAACACAGGTATCCATAATTCTGTCAAAGACTCTTGTAAGACATGCTCAAGAAGTTTCCCAAAAAAAGCAATAGCTCCTTCTATAGATAGTATAAGCTTGATGGGCTAGTGATGAGCTGGTTACTTGCTTTGTCCTCTTGTTACCCTGTCAATTCCCATAACTATAAAATGGTTAAAGGCCTGCTCTGTCTCAGAAGTTTATGTGAATAAAATGAAATGATGAATGTGTATGCACTTTGATAAGTGTCATATGGTCTACAAATATCTATTGATCATGATTATCATTAAAATGAACAATGGCTGTATTCAGTTCTCCCCACCTTTTGTCCCCTGGTAGGAGGCCAGCAAGAGGCAGAGAAGCTGGGGCCTTCCAAGGGGCCAGAAAGGAAGCAGGAGGATCTTGGGTCATGATGTGGGACCTGATGACACACAGTGGAACAGCATCCAGAAGAGCTGCTGAGGTCAAAAAGGGGAATCAAAATGGTAGGTCATGGGCTGAAACTGGAGCAGACAGGACCAGGGGCAGTTGCCAAGCTAAATGGGAGAGCCAGTAAAAAGGGCGGAAAGGGGATGGATCCTCCAGTGAGCAGAAAGAAGGGCTGAAGGTTTTCCAGAGGCTTTTCTTCATGTCATTACCAGGGTTTCTTGTTGTGGTTTCTTGGATCTCAATGAAAGAATTAGCTATTCTCTGAGGTACAAATTAGAGACCTGGAGGGCCATTTGCTAAATAATGTTTATAAATTTTTATATTAGTTGTCAACATTTATAATTGGAAGGATTCCCATAAAGGTCTGGATTTCCTGCTTTTCCTGAAAAACCAAGAGACCAAGCCATCTTGGGTCTGCATTTCTGCAGAGTAACTGTTGGTCTGCTTCTGTAGCTTGCTTCAATCATTTGTACTCCCTGACTGGCCCTGAAAGCATCCAAGTTACTGCCCCTGTGGCACATGATTCTTAACCTGAAAACCAAGGTTTTCTGAAACACAGGAGGTTTGTGCTTAAAGCCTCCTTGACTCATGACACCTTTTTTTTAAAACCACTTTATTAAGGTATGATTGACATATGAAAAGCTATCCATATTTTATGTATATACCTTGATGAGTTTAGAGATAAGTATACACTTATGAAACTCTTATCACGATTTATGCCGTAAGTCTATCACTTCTCAACATTTCTTCCTTTTGCCTTCTTATTTACTTATTATTGTTATTGTTGTTGCTGTTGTGATAAGAATGCTTATAAGATCTACCCCGTTAGAAAACTTTTAGGTATACAACACAATATGGTTAAGTCTAAGCACTAAGCTGTACAATATATTTCATTTTGTGTAACTCCCACATTGTCTTGGTGGGATTTCTTTCCATACAGTCCAATGGGTGACTGCTACCATGGGAATTCCAATTGAAACGCTGATTTTTCTTACAGTATGTTTGAAATTCTTTCCCTGGGTGGAGTTTATTTCAACTGCAACAGTTTGTGCTCTAAAAATTACCTTTTTCATGATTTTCATATATAAAGAATTTCTTTCTTGTATGAATCCTCTGGTGAACAGGAAGAAATGCACTTTGGCTAAAATATTATTTTCATACTCATTATATCATATGGTTTCTGCCATCTCTTGGGATGGGCTTTTATGAATTCCCAGCAGACATTAATGAGGATGAGGTAAGTCTACATAAAAGGGGTGGGAGAGCCAAACATTACTTTCTTCATGTTACATCCTGAAAAAAACCTTGTGTAGTGCTGCGGGGATTATAATATATACCCATTTCCAAGAGTCTAATACCTTCACTCTGCTAAGTAAGTAGAATACAATTCATTTATTTATTTTATTTTATTGACACACTACCTATTTCCCAAAGCAATTTGAAATAACCAGCAATAAAATCTAAGATATAAAAACATGAGGCTATAAAAATGGGGAGACAATTTGATAAATACAAACATCCCTAGCAGATAAGGAGAAATGCATGCTTCTCCTAACCATCCATGGTTTGACTCTGAAGTTAAACTATTTGACCTGAAACCAAATGAATCTGTGATCCATTTGGCCCAGGCTCTGAGAAAGATTGCTTTAAAGAATTATTCAGCAGACAAAAATAATACAAAAAGAGCCTCATTCTTCACTCTCAGCTCTCAAAGGACATGGAAGGAGATAATGCTTAACCATCCTCACCTCTCCTCTGCCCTTTGACTTTTCACTCCCCATGAAAAGCCTCTCTTCCTTTCCCTCCCTCCTCGACTTACTCCTCCAGCTCCATCCAATTACTTATTGTACAGTTTGTCTAGCCTTTCTTTTTATGGTTGGCTCGCTGAAGTTTTCAAAAGCCTTCTAGTCTAAGAAGTCAGTGTGTAAACATCCACACATTGTTATGCTTTATTCTCTCCAGCAAACTTACCGAATGCCTATCATGTGCTACAGTCTATGCTAGAGCACAGGAAGAGAAAAGTGAAATAGGCAGACCTCTGAAGTGCTTCTCAGTTAGCACAATGGGATGAGGAGTGGGTGAAAGCACCCCTCACCCCCACCCCAGGTAGTGCCTAGGGCCTGGTGCCCTTACTGTTGACCTGCGAGGTAAATGGTCTGCAACGCACTAAGGAGCTGCCTTCTGGTGGAAGTTTTCTCTGCCTTCTGGCTGAAGACAACTTGCAGCAAAGCTCTTCTAAGGTGGCTGTCATGCACGGGGTTGTATGTACCCTCAGTCAGAGGAGGGTAGGGGCAGACATGCTCATAGAAAGGCAGAAACAAGCCATAGGTGGCAAGTGCCAAGCATGTAACCACAAACACATGCAATTCAAAGCAGCTTAAAAACCAGGAGGCACAAAGCAAGCAGGGAGAAATCCTCTAATCCCCTGATGGAATGTCCTGGAATGCTCCTCACTCTCTCTTTTCAGTGCGTGCAAAATATACAATAATAAAATCAAAGTGTTCTTTCCCTAATCAGTACATAGAATGGATGAACAAGCTCTGTGAAAAACTGTTTTTGTGGGGAACATTCAGTCTCCTGTGGGCTGTTTCAGTTCAGTAGGCACTGAAAAGACAGGAATCCAGGAAAGTGTGGGAAGATTCCAGAGACCCTCTGGAGTGAATTCTGCCAGGTTGTAGTGTGTGTGATGAGTGTGAATACTCAACCCTGCTCCCAACCTGAGCTGCTAAACATAAGACAGGCCCTCAAGAAAGCTTGTGTTGCAGCATGTCCAAATATGGAGCTTGCCAGTGAAGTTACTGGCTTCAGGACTTCAAGGGCCTTGAGCTTGGGAACCACAGTAATTCATCCATAGTACAGGTTCTCACTTACTAGCTGTGTGACCTTGAGCAAGTTACCTCGCCTCTGTGTTCCTTGGTTACCTCATCTGTCAAATAACTATCCCACAGGGTAGTTACAAAAATTAAACAGATTGATATGGAAATAAGATTGCCGGCTAAAATACAGGATGTCCAGTTATATTTGAACTTCGAATAAACAACAAATAATTTTTTAGTGTAAGTGTGTTCCAAAATTGTATGGACATAGCTGTATTTTCATTTGCTAAATCTGCAGCTCCAGATGGAAAGCACCTGGCACTTAGCAAATGCCAGTGTCAGATGTTATATTCTGTTATTGTTAACTTTGGGGCTGAATCAATTACTTTGGAGTTTGGTTTTGAAGAGATTGTTGTTCTTAGTTTTGAGTCTGATCCATCATTTGGAGTTAAATTAGGAGGGCCTCACTCTTCTGGTCATGAAGCCATAGAGCATCTTCCCTGGGCATCTATCTGACCACAAAAGCCCAAGTGGTCTTATAATCAGTGACTCCCAGAGAAGCCCACCTCCAAGACCACCTTCACTTGGCTCCACTCCCTCTCTTACCATCTGCCTCTGAGACCATGTAGAGATGTCCTTTGCAAGGTTACAGACATGAACAACAAAGGAACAAATGTGGGTAGAAGGGAGTGACACTTTCTTGGACTTCTAAGTGCGAGGCCCGATCCCAGACACTTCTGGTGTGTTTCCTCACTTCATCCTCCCAGCAATTCTGCCACTGAATCTCAGGATATCCATCTACAAATTGGGGATGGTAATGCCTCCTAATGCCATAGAATCATAAAGAGGAAAGTGAAGGCCCTGAGCATGGAGTAGACAATGGATGCATTTCCTTTCTCCCTGCTTTTTCCTCATCAGCCCCCACTTTACCAGTGAAAGAAAGGACTTGTCCAGGGCTGTGCAGCTGGAAAATAGTGGAAAGGACTAAATATTAGGCCTGTTGGCCTTCCCACTTCACCATGCTACTCTTATAGCTGTTTCTCCTGGTCTTTGGTCTCACCTCTCGTGGTTCCCGGTGTGTGCATGACACTATGACACTCCTGTTATTCTTCCAGGCTGCTCCCGCCTTCACAAACACTTTCCTTCAGGAGACCCTCCAGCCAGCACAAATTTGAACACGTAGTTGGAGGAAAGATGGCAGGGGCACCCCCTTACCTTTCCACAGGCCCAGTCTCACCAAGGGTCCATTTCCCTTCCCTGAAATCAGCCAAGCATGGAGGCCCAGGCTGTCTCCCCACAAGCTCACCCTATAATAAGCCAGCAGGTCACATTTTGTTCTCCTTAAATAAACCTTATAGAAACATTTAAATGTTTATTTCACTCATAAATTCCCAGGAATGCGCAACAGTTTCCTAACTGCTTGTATGCAGAGATAAATATAGGCCTGTGTCATAGACGGGAATATTATCTTCCCTTCCCCAACATCACATGACTAGGCCTGGGGAGGAAGCTCTAAGAAACAGCCCCAGTCCCAGCCCTGGTGGGAGTGGGGAGTTCAGCTCCTGCACTTGGGCCCTGGCAGATAGCCTGGGAGAGAAGGACCCAACTGGAAGCCAGTGTAGGGTATAATGCAGTTGGGGAGCCCTAGTGGGAATCCCACCTGGATGACCTTGGGCACTTTACTTAACTTTTCTGAGTTTCATATTCTCAAACATTATGTGAGCTAATAATCCCCATTTTCCAGCCTTGTTTGAAGGATTAGACAAGATAAAGCAATATTAATAGTGATGATATTGGTGAGAATGGTAGTAGAGGTTGGGACTTGTGGTGGCTGTATCCTTAGGTCCCTTTCTCATCACATGGAGGGCAAACACGGACTGTCTCTGTAGAGAGGGGCCCTGGCCACAAAGAGGAATTAGTGCTCTTGTGATGGATAAAAGGACTCTGGGGACTTGGGAGTAAATTATTATTCTAGCAGCAAGTCCTAAGAGCATGGGGGAGAGAGCAGAAATGCCTCTGCTGAAGTCTGCTGGATATTGGGCTCCTCCCTGCCAAGAACTGAGTACCAGTTCCTGGCTCCCCTAAAGCTCCTCAGTGCCCACCCTGTGGATCCCACTGTGTACCCAGGGCCTGCTTGCCTTTGGAGGATACTCTTTTTTTTAATGTTTTTTTTAATGTTTATTCATTTTTGAGACAGAGAGAGACAGAGCATGAACAGGGGAGGGTCAGAGAGAGGGAGACACAGAATCTGAAACAGGCTCCAGGCTCTGAGCTGTCAGCACAGAGCCTGACGCGGGGCTGGAACTCACGGACTGCGAAATCATGACCTGAGCCGAAGTCAGCCGCTTAACCAACTGAGCCACCCAGGCGCCCCTGGATACTCTTTCCTACCATTGTCCACTCTATTCCTAGAAGCCAAGGATCAACAACCACTAGATTATCCTACCTTCTTCATCACTGTTTTCACTCTCATGCCAAAAAACATCAGGAGTGTGGAAGTACATGCAATGTCTATTAGTCGTACTCAGTGGAGAGTGTATCTATCACCCAGCCAGCCATTCATTCATTATCATCTTCTATCCTTTCCTCCTCCCTCATTTTCCTCCTGTTTCTCCCTTCATTTCTTCCTCCCTTCAATTCAGGCATTTAATCATTTAGCCAGCCAATTATCCACCCAACCTTTCACAAAAACATCCATCCATCCATCCATCCATCCATCCATCCACCTATCCATCCATCCATCCATCCATCCATCCATCCATCCAGCTGCTCATTCACCTGCTCATCTGTCCATCCATCAATCCCACCTTGAGTTCCCACCACATATTAGAGCCTATGCTGAGAGTTGGAGATACACATACAAAAGACACAGCCCCTATCCTAAGTAATTTATATGCAGTCTGACAGGAATTAGAGAAACAAAAAATGATAGGCTACTTCTTTGCTCACTGTAGGAACTAAAGCAAAATGATTTTAATATACACTTCTGATCTCCTATAACAATCAACACTTCCAGAACACTGCCTGCTTTTTCTTAGGCACACATTTCCCGAAGGGTCTCCAGGGAGGTAGAGAGAACCCCAGTCTCCTGGCTAGTGAAGACAGGTCCTGAACAGCCAAGGGAGGGTAAAATGAAGAGAAAAGCTGGCAATCTACCTTACATGGTAAAGGATGTTGTTAAACTCTAGATATTCCCAAGGACAGCATAGACCAAGGATCCCCCAATTCCTGACCAGAGAAGCTTGTAAGGGACCACAAAGCAAATCAGATCAGAAATGAATTGTCATTCAATTGTAATTCCACTAGGAGGTGAAGTCTCTGAGAGTGGGGTCTTGGTTATTCAGTGCTCAATAAACATTTGTTGAATGAATTCAATAAGCATTTACAGTTAACTCTTGAACAGCGTGGGTCAGAACAGCACTGGTGGATTTTTTTTAATAGTATCATACTGTAAAAGTATTCTCTCTTCCTTATGATTTTCTTAATAACACTTCCGTTTTTCTAGCTAACTTTATTGTAAGAATACAGTATATAATACATATAACATACAAAATATGTCTTAATGACTGTTTATGTTATCAGGAAGGCTTCCAGTCCACAGCAGTCTATCAGTAGTTAAGTTTTTGGAGAGTCAAAAGTTATACATGTATTTTCAGCTGTGCATGGGGTTGGTGCCTCTAACTCCCACACTGTTCAAGGGTCAACTATATTGAGTAAATTCAACATGATTCCATATTTATTGGGTATCTATCATGTGTAAGAGAAGAGTTACCCTTCCCTGTGTGCTCAAACTCTGTTGCAGTTAAAGTGGGGTGTTTTCTGGACTAGGAAGAAGAAAAAAATAATTCTAGCCCCATTTCCTCTGCTTACAGCCATGAGGCAGTGGAATCCAGGTCTTGCTGCTTCCTTGTTATGTCCTTTGGACAAATGACTTAACCTTCCAAGCCTTAGTTTCCTAATCTATAAACTAGGAATAGTCATTGCTAACTTATAGAGCATTATGAAGGCTATCTGAATAATGAATGTAAAGAGTTTAGCCTAGAACTGAGCCCCATGTTTAGTTTCTTTTCTTGCATTTGGATATAATACCTAACTGCTCTGAACTTTCAGTTCCCTGGGGATGTTGATCACTGTCCTCACAGTGAGGTTAGGGCATCAATTGCAGTAATATATGTAAAAACTTTTCAAAAACTGTTTTGTGCTACATTAAGGACTGAGCACCTGTTATGAGCTGAGAACCTTGCATGGCACTTTATATAGATTATTCTGGTAATTAAAGTCAAGCTGCCTGGGGTTTGACTCTAGGCTCAATGACTGTATTAGCAAGAACACATTACTTTTCTATGCTTGAAGTCTTTATCTCTAAATGGGAATAACAATAGTACCTACCCCACAGAGATATTTTGAAAATTAAATGAGATAAAGTATACAACAAACCTAGCACAGTACCTGGAACATAGTAAAGGTTCCTTAAAGGTTTGTTGTTGTTAGCAGCTATTACCGTAAGGCTTGGCTTACAGATAAGGAAATTGAGGCAAAATGAGTAACTCACCCAGGGTCCCACTCAGGGTTGTGAAGCCCAGCTCTTTCCACATTGCCACACTACTTACACGTTGTGTCCCAATGAAATGGAAGCATTTCCTGTGCCTTTCAGAACTCCCTGGCTGCTTGGGAAAGCCTGCATGGTACTTTTCTGAAAGGGCGGCTGAACAGGCTCCACTCTGGGCCAGCCCACTGAAAAGCCAGGATGGGTCTCTCACTATGCTGACACAAACAGGAAGTCCAGATTTGTCATGGCAGCAGCCACCACGATCTCCAATTGTGAGCCAAAAGAGGAGGCCCAGCAGCTTCATGGTCAGAGGTTTTAGGAGCTCCACAAGCAGATCCTTTGCTGTGAGGGCCAGAGCACATTCCAACCTAATTTTCAGTTCATAAAAAATTGGAAGTGGGAGCAGGGATGCCACTGGGTACTTGAGTGCTGAGGTGATCTTAAGTCAACAGGATGCTGCCGTATAATAGAGTTAAGCATCAGTTTGTCTAGAGGATCAGAAAGTGCAGTACAAAGTAGGCACACTGGGAGGTGTAGAGTGACTCCATGTGTTGCATGAGCCAGGAATAGCATGGTGGTCTGTGTTTCTAAGAGTCAGTGTGCATCAAGGTGGGCTGTTTTATTGTCTGATGGCTGAAAAAGAATGAAGAAGCATGGGCAGCATAGTGTCTCAGCAGGATGTGTGACATGGAACTGTATTTCCTGGCCCCACGGGCTCAGGCATCTGAGAATATGGCAAGCAGAATTAAGTCCAAGTACCACAAGCTGTGGTGCATTGGAGTGTGCATGGCAGCGTATTTGCAGAGACCCTGGTTGGTTGTCCCAGACAAGGGTTTTGGAAATGCAGGACAATGTTCCCTTTAACCAGGCACCAAGAGTTCTCATAGAGGGCCCCCGAGGCAAAGCCATTAGTACTTAGTGCAGGAGAAAGACTAAGAGCATGCACTCTGGGGCCAGGCTGCCTGGGTTCAAATCTTGGGACTGCTACTTATGAGCTATATGATCTTGGAAGAAGATACTTAACTTCTCTGTGCCTCAGTTTCCTCAGCAGTAAAATAGAGATGATAATATCTACCTCATAAGGTTGACTGGAAGTTAAATAAGTTAATACAGTAAAATAGTGCCTGGTATTATTATTAAGTGGTTTTGTGGACAATGGAGATGGGGGTGAGAGTCAGGGGGTGGTGGGAGGGGGATACTGGAACAGGTGATGTGAAAGATGTGAGGTCTTATGAGCTTATGAGCTCACGTTGGCCTGTGCCTGGGGGCTTCCAGAAGCCCCTGGAAGAGGATAAGGTTGTCCAGGTGGAAAGTAGAGCCAGTGAAAATTGGGCTGTTAGAGCTAACATGAGCCTCTTTGCACCCTCACCTTTGCAAGGCACTTCTGAGGAAGCCATGCTGTTCTAATGAGTGAGATTTTTAATGTGGCTGCTGGTCACAGGCCAGGAAATGATTAATGTCCTGGTCTTGCTGCCTCTGGGACCTGGGGCCAGGTCTGGTGCCCTATGATTAGGGGGAGACAGGTTGGTATGTGCCCAGAGGAGGGGTCTGGGTAGGCTCTGAGAGCAAAGCCTGGAGAAATAGAGGAAAGGCAACTCTGGGAAGATGCAGAAACTGCCTTCCTGCATCTGTAGGTTTTCACACCACTATAGGCAGGTGTGGAGGACAGGATTGAGGTATAGTCACAGGGAGGCAAGTTCCAGCTTGATCAGCAAGTAGAGCTGGCCAACCACAGCAGACTTCCTTGTGAGGTGGGGAGCTCCCCGCTATGGAACTACTCCTACAAACTCCCCAGACCCACCCCAGAAGACTCTGGTTCAACAGGCCTAGGTTGGCAAAGGAATCCGGGTTTAACAAGCTTCCAGGTAACTGGGGGTTCACACTATGCAGAACTTTGCTTGCCTGGGAGGGTCTTAGATAAGATCTAGTGTCACGTCTAGCTCTTAGCTCTGATGATCTGTCATTCTGTGGTCCCTCAAGTTCCCAGGCTTGTGTCCTGACAGCTTTTATTCCCGCCAGAACCTCTTGGCTACAAGCTCATTCCTTTGAGCCCCTCCCTGTTCAAGGGCTAACCCAGAAAACACATTCAGGACACAACCTCATAGAGTGCATTGTCCAGAAGCTTTATTGCTTTGCAGGTTTTGATTACAGTTTCTGATTAGGGACCTCAAGGATGTGTGTGTGTGTGTGTGTGTGTGTGTGTGTGTGTGTGTGTGTCCATGTGTGTGTGTGTGTGAGAGAGAGAGAGAGAAAATGTGTGTGTGTGTGTGTGTGTGTGCGCGTGCGCGCGCAGAAAGAAAAACAGGATCTAGCATTACAGCTTTTGTGTTTTTGTGTGAGAAGGCCTCAGCTAGTGCTCGTGTCAGTGATGGGAAATGGGGGCTGGGGCTTGAGGAACCAGAAGTAGGGCTGGACCCGGGGGAACTGTAAACTCAGAAGGATGCTCTGATTCTTTGCCTGCTTCACAGAGTGGGAATTCACACGGTACTGGGAATTTCAGCCAAATACTCCTGGCCAACCCTGCTTTCCTGGCTGCCTGGCTTCCGCTGCTCCCAGGGACTTGGGCTCTAGCCCCTGGAGGCTCTATCCCTGCTCACAAGGCCTGATCCTCCCTTGAGGCTGTGGCTGCCTGAGAAGTCCAATGTAGGTTGTCTGATGGGTGCAAAGAGGGAGGTGCTCTGCACTGACGATGCCCATGGGCCTCTGGAGAATCAGGGAGACCTAGTGCCTCTCAGTAAGGGCAGAGAATAAAAGAATACTAAATCTGATGTAGCCTCAGTCTGGGGTCTAATCTGCCCCAGTCACATGGTCCCTCAGGCCAAAGAAGGTACTCAAGGACTGGGCTGACCAGAGTCTAGGAGACAGCCACTGATACTTGCCCTGGGGAAGAGATGAGGAACCAGAGGCACAGGAAAGTTAACAGATTCATACAAGGTCTTCTGACTGTGATGTGTAGGAGCCCAGCTTGGTCTGACACCAGAGTCCATATTCTTAAACTATGTGCTAATGATCCTCCATTATAGGACCTGGGCATCCTGAGTCCAGCTCACCTGAAGTCCTCATGGGTCCTTCTCCTGCTGGCTCCAGCAATGCAGAGGCTATTGGTACCACAAACAGACTTCCCACAAGTACAGAGATAGAAACACAGCATTTGATACACCTTCAGAGACCATGGGGCCCACCACCTCATGTTACAGAGGCCTGGTTCTGGTACAAGGTCACAAGGAGAGTGAACTTGTAGAGACCTGGAATTTGGAGCTCCTGCTATTCAGCTAGTCCTCTCTGCCCCTCAACTGTGTGGTTAGTTCATGGAACCCTCCCCTTGCTTGGCTGCGACTAGAAACTCACACTCACCTCTAACCCAGTGGAGCTGCACCTACGTGTGGTTTGAAGTCATGATGGTCAGAAGGGCCAGCAGACTTTTGTGCTGTCTTGTCTTACATCTCCTGAGGAGAAGGCTTAAAGGTTCTTTTATTTAGAGAGGTGAGACAATGAGCTAAAGATGAACTAAACTCAGTGTGAAAGGATCTCTTCACTAATGGTGGAGTTGAAGCTTTGGCAATCTTTTAACTTAAAAAAAAATTTCAGTGTTTATTTATTTTTGAGAGACACAGAGAGATGGAGCATGAGCAGGGGAGGGGCAGAGAGAGAGGGAGGCACAGAATCCGAGGCAGGCTCCAGGCTCTGAGCCATCAGCACAGAGCCTGACTCGGGGCTCAAACTCATGAACGGTGAGATCATGACCTGAGCCAAAGTCAGACACTTAACCAACTGAGCCATCCAGGCACCCTGACAATCTTTTAATTTTTTAAGGAACACTGATATACTTGGGGAGCATGGCATGACAGCTGTTTGGAGGAGCTGGCTGGGATCTGGGAACCAGATTGCATCAGAATCTGGCTTAAGCACATGATCAATGTTAGTATAGTGGAAGGGGTCAAGAATGGCCATGGCAAGAAGGAGCCCAGGACTAGGGAGAAGGGACGCTAAGGGGACAGAACTCGGGAAAGTCATGACTGAGAAAAGGGAATAGTCACATTTGATTCCAGATGTAGATGTTTTCCTTTCTGCTGTTATTCCCTTCTTTAATCTTCAGACTTTAGGAGATTAACAAATTTTTTTGGTGGCTAAAACTTATAGCCCACTATTACCAGTGTTTTAAGGGAATTTTCCACACTTGGTTAGGAGCAGTAGCTGGAAAGGTACAGCAGCAGAGCACTCAGTTTGGGGAAGACTAGACATCAGCCATAAAGGAGCAGAGGAGCAGTCTGGAGCCATGGAAAGTAACTGACTAGCAGCACTCACCAAGCCCACGACATTCCTGGGAGGGAGGTTCAATAAAACCCTGAGCCAGCTGCCTATGGTCAAATGCATGGGGGCTTGGCTCACTGCCATTTAGAAATTCAAGGGCTCCCCAAGTCTGCCAAGTTCTGCAACATCTCAATCCCATGAGTTTGGGATAGGGAGATACAAGAAGCCATTCTTTTCTAAGTATTTATTATCTGAGTTCCCACAGTTATCATGTGCAAAAAAACAAATGTCATCCTGACATGAAAATGTTCACGGAGTCTGCCCGCTTACCAAATTAATGCTCACTCATCCATTCTCTTCCCTCACTTAACAAATGTCTGTCCCTTCTGGCTGAGGTCAGTTCAGGCAACCGTCAGATATAATGTGGGTGGTACAAGGGCAAACCAAGTGCAAAGTTCATGAAATCAAAGAAGACAGTGTTGGAACACTTCACATGCAACGTCTTGGACCAGCAGAGAGCAGATGGAGCTAGAGCAGTTAACAAAGAAAAAATCATGATGAGGCAAGATAGGTTCTTTATGAGAAAATGATTTGCATATTGAAGGATTGATAGAAGTCCTTGGGAAAATGAATGAAGCCCTTAAATTTTAAACGATCTCTTAACAGAGGTGTTGTAAAGTAAAATGTGAAGGATGTGGTTCATCCTGTTGGTATAAAGAATAAATATACCAATGCCAAAATAGACACAATTAATTCTTTATTCCTTCTGTTTTATACTTCTTTTTAACGTGTATTCATTTTTGAGAGACAGAGAGAAAGATGGAGAGCGTGAGTTGGGGAGGGGCAGAGAGAGAGGGAGACACAGAATCCAAAGCAGACTTTAGGCTCTGAGCTCTGAGCTGTCAGCACAGAGCCTGACGTAGAGCTCGAACTCACGAACCACGAGATCATGATCTGAGCCAAAGTCGGATGCTCAACCGACTGAGCTACCCAGGCACCCCAATTCTTTGTTCCTTCTAAAAAAGTAGCATATAATCTATATTTTGTTATATGTATAACTAAAAATAATTTATTTTCATAATTTCATTTGTACAAAACAATCTCAATGAGACCCTTTAATTTATTGTCATCATTTCTCTTTCTTACAATACAATTTTACTGAAAATAATTTTCACTATTTACTATGAAATTTTGGTCTTCATTTTAAGTGGACTCAGTTTAGGTGGTCTTTTTCTGGTGATCACACCCGTGACATGATGAGGCCCCCTGTGCTGACGGTTCTCCTCCAAGTCTTTCTCCATTCTAGGAGGGTGCCTGCAGAGTTAGGGTGGCTGGACCTCCCAGGAAACCTCAGTCAGACACAGCCTAGGAGGTTCATCTAGGAGATGAACATCTAGGTTCATCTATGGGGGCCTCAGCCAATTCAAACGAACTATGGGTATTTATTCCTCAGTGTTGCAGCCACATACCTTCCCCAGGTGCCCACTGCAGCCTGCACAGGCTGTAAGCAGACCCCCTGGCCAGGCCAGGCAATGTGACCCCAGCTCAGGACCCTTGACTTGGCCCCGGCCAGGCTAGCTGCAGGCAAGGAGGGGGCACTTACTTGGCCGGCGGGGCTCTGGGCTGCCTGTGGCTCTCCAGGGGGCTCCTCGTCCTCGGGAATGTGGGGCATGGCAGCCTCCTGGCAGGAGTGGCCCCGTGTGCCCGGAACCTCCGCGGCGTCAGCCCCAAAGATGCTCCAAGAGGCCTGGGCTCCGCAGGCTGAGGAGACGCCAAAAGGACAAGTCAAATCCACTCCCATCCCTGACCCAAGTTGGGTTCCATTTCTAGGAGCCATGAGCCGCAGAAAAAGTTGGTTGGGTTTGTATCAACAGCAAAGGTTGGACTAGGCCAGGAGAGGGCATTTGGAATTGCATTTCCTCCTGTTCATTTGCTCTGTTTACAAAGCTAGAGATGACCTTAGAGATTTTGCAACTAATTTGGTCCTTACAGTAAACACAGCTATCCCAGAAGGGAAAAAAGTGCTTCAAACTCCTCAAAACCATAGCTAATGGAGGACGCTCCACTGGGACCAGACCTGTACTTATGTACCATTTATTGAGCACCTACTAAGTGCCAGGCACTATCCTAGAAACATTTACAACATCACCTAATTTAATCCTCATGATGACCTCTGATGCAGGCATTAATATTCACATTTTATAGAAGAGAGAACAGCATCATGGAATGTCAGCCATTTGCCAAAATCACACAAAGAACCAACAATTTGAATCCAGATCTTCCTGATTTTAAGCCAGGACTCTTTTTACTATACCACACAACGTTCCTTGTCTGGGTTGAGGAAGAGGAGGAGATGATGTTCCCTGACTTTCTACCCCATGGCTGACTTCATTTCCTTCAACAGCTTTTCTGATCCTCAGTATGGGGCTGTCTCACTTGAGGACAGCCCTCACCAGGCCTGCAATTCTGGAGGCTCAGCCAGGGTGCATCTTGTGTACTTTGTGCAGCGCCAATCCTGAGCAACCTTTAATTGTTTCGCCGCAAGCCAGACTTATCCCATCTCATGGCCTAGCAACCTTGAGACCCAGCTAGGATTGGCCCAGTCAGCGTAATCTTATTTATCCCACCACAGTGATTGGCTTAGGGATAGAAAATAGATCTGGTGTAAGCCAATGAGCACATTACAGTGTTCTGGGATCCAGGTGCTTGCACTTGCTCTGGGTGGTAGAGTGTGCAGATGTAAGACCTGGTGCTATTGATGCCATTTTGTTTCTATTTGGAAGTCCAGACTGAGGATAAAACTGACAGACACTCAGGAGGTGGTAGAGCTAAGACTCTTGCATAAAAAAGAAGCTGGATCCCTGATCAAATTCACCTGAAAACTGAACTCTTTCTGGACTAGCCAGCTGCACAAACAATTAAATTTCTTAGTGTTTTACTCAGTTTGACTTGGGTTTACTTATAACTATGAATTTGTAACCACTGTACTAACTTATAACTACTAACTACTGGTACTTATAACTACTAATTATTATTTTGTGTTTCTCACCATTCAAGAGGCCTAGGACCATGAATGATCTCTCCAATAGACTGGAGCCAATGGGCCTGGCTCCTCTGCTTCCTCTTAGAAAAGGTCAGTAATGTCAGGTCTCAATATGGAGAGGCAGGATAGTAAGGTAGAAAGAACGCAAGCCTTGGAACCTGTTACCTGGATTTGAGTCCCCACTCTGCCACTCACTGGCTGTGTGGCCTTAAATGTTGGCTTCACTTTTTTTTTTTTTTTTTTATTTTTAAAGAGAGAGAGAGCACAAACAGGGGAGAGGAGCAGAGGCAGAGAGAAAGAGAGAATATTTTTTTTTTCAAAATTTACTTTGGGGGGAGAGGGGCAGGGAGAGAGGAGGAGAGAGAGAATCCTAAGTAGGCTCCATGCTGCCAGTGCAGAGCCCGATGTGGGGCTCAAACTCACGAAACTGTGAGATCATGACCTGAAACCATGAGTTGGACACTTAACCTACTGAGCCACCCAGATGCCCTGAAAGAAAGACAGAGAGAGAGAGAGACAGAGAGACAGAGAGAGAGAGAGAGAGAGAGAATCTTAAACAGACTCCACACTCAGCATGGAGCTGGACACAGGGCTCGATCCCACAACCCTGGGATCATGACATGAGCCAAAATCAAGGGTAGGATACTCAAACGACTGAGCCATCCAGATGCTCCTATGTTGGCTTCACTTCTGAGCCTCACTTTCCTTGTCAGAGGAACAGAGATAAGAATGTCTCCCATGCAGGAATGTTCTAAGTCTGAAATGAGATAGAGCACCCAGCACAGAGTAGGTGCTCACAGAAGCCATCTGCATAGAAGTCTGAAGTCCAGGAAGCTCAGCCAGAGTCCAAAGGCCTCTACCTGGCCTCTTCCTCAGCTCCTCCAGGTCCCCTTCTCTTAATGGGGTGGGAGAAGCCTTCAGGGAACTTCAGAACCAGAAACCAGCCTGGTTCAATAACTTCAGAGTTTCCCTGAAGTTGCTGCTCTGCTGATGCGCAAATGAAAACCACCAGATGCAGACCTTGTCCTCAGCCACAGCTCAGGGGCTACTAGAACACACAAAGGAGAAACAAAGGATATTGTCATTTACTGAGTACCTACTATGTCCTAGGCCCAAGGTGCTGACTGAAGGAGGCTGCAGGAGGAAGTCAGAAAGCCCCACCACCTCCCATGATACTAGATATTCATCAGGTCCCATAGGAAAGGCTCTCCTGAAGGCCTGAAGCCAGAGGGCTGCAGGCAGGGTCAGATCTGACCTCAGCCACAACTCTGACAGATTCCCCCCACCCCAACACACATGCCTTTGAATGAGCTCCCCAAGGAAGGCAAGGAGTCTGACTCATCACGGCTAACTAGATTTTTTTTTATCAAAAAATGCTTATTGATTTTTATTTAAAGAACTAGAGAACTTTAGCCACAGGGTTGGTCAATGTGACCACCATCTTGACTTTTGTCAGTCTGTATGGTGGAAAGGTAGTCCCATTCAGCTCTGAAACAGTTGGGGTGACTTCTGCTGGTCAACTCAAGCAGTTTCATCTCAAGTAGGGGATCCATGAACTGAATTATTCATTCATTCACCACACTGACTTTATGCATACTCTACCAGGTCCTGTACTATGTGCTGGTGACTTAAAGATGATGAAGATGTGGTCTTGGCCCTCAAGGAGTACAGTAGTGGGAGGCTGTAGGAAAACAGTATAACTGTTAGGACTTCGAAAATGACAAGTTGCAGGATCCCAGGAAAGGATCCCTAAACTATGGAAATTGGGACAGGTGAGATATAGTTTTAGCCTATATTTAATGTTATAAATGGTATTTGAACTGAGTCATGAATACTGAAATGGTGAGGGCAATTTCTCTGAACTGAATAGGTAGAGGGAAAGGTGAGACAAGAAGGGAGAAACCCTACTAGACATTAAACCTGGCCATTGGGAATGAGAGCTATAGGACCAGAGCATGCTGTGCCTCCCATTCTAAATAGTCAGTTTATGGATCAAATGAGCATCAGATTTACCCAAAGGTCTGCTCCATGATTAATTTCTATCACTTTTACTTGGACTTCAACAGCAGTGACATCAGTGGTGCTGGGCAAAGTATATGGTAACAGGGGTTGACAGTAGCAAAAGATATCCACAAACCCAATTCTACCAAGTAAGTTGGCTGCACTTCCCAAGAACCCCCTTAAGTGATGTATTATCTATGTGTAAGTCCAGCCTGTCTTAATAGTAATGTAGTTCCCAAACCATGTGAGGTGACAGTTCTACTTTCCTCTATGCGTTAATCTACACAAAGTGTATTGCACTCTGTAAGTAAGAAGGATTCAGACAAATTGGGGCATGTTCAGAAAACAGGAAGCAGTATGCAGGAAACAAGAGTTTGTCTTCAAAGAACTAAAGACCTTTAGCCTGGAGAAGAGACAGTGCAGGGAAAAATAAAATTGCTTCTCAGATTTTTGAAAATCATTCCTGTAGTTCTTTTGTCCCCAAAGGATAAATGCATGGCCAATGAATGAAATAAAGGTCAAATCAAGGCAAGGGAAACCTTTCTAGTGGTTGGAACCACCTAAGATGAAACAGGCTACTCTTTAAGGTAATGAACTCCCCATTCCTGGGAGAGTTCCAGCAAAGCCTGGGCCAATGGTCACAGGATTCCCACTTCAGGGTCCATTTTCAACTCTAGGAGTCCCTGAAATCCTGGGAGTCCCGTCCCATAGGATTATGAGATCATTGTATCCCAAAGTCACATAAAAAAATATCTCACTTTCTGACCCTCCATTTTCTTTCCTCCCTCTTCTCCTCTTCAAGAAAGACCTTAAGTCAGTCCCTGGATCAGACAACAAAGCAAAACAAAAACAAATTAAGTCAGACAAGCACTAAGAGATGTCAGCTGCAGCAGGACAAAGCAGAGTGGAGGCTGGCTGTGGCCCCACACTTGACAAGACAGAACCCCGAGGTCCTCAGGGGGAGCCCCAGCAACCCTGCCTGCTGAGGCCATTCCCACGCTGCTCCTGCCCTGTTCGCTTTCTCTCCCATCCATTATTATAAACTTACTGCTTAAAATAGCAAGGTAAAAGCAGAGTCCCTCCCCCAGGGTGACATCTGGGTTCTGCTGGAGCTTGTGGGCACACAGACCTTACATCCATCACAGCAAAGTTAAGGATATAATCTGCAGGAAATGGTGATCTAGAGCACCGACCCATAAAAGGAAAAAACATTTAGTTATGTTTAGTCTCTGAGCTGCTCCTTCTTTAACCCATTTTCAGGGCCCTTCTAACTACTTCTTTAGCCTAGTCTGTAAAGGGTTAGGTAGGTCATTGTCAAGAGCCAGTCAATTCTTTGGATTCTACTCATTCTGTTCCCAGCCAGTGCTTAAGTATATAGCTTGGCCCATTTTACAGGAAGGGAAACTTAGGTACAAAGAAGGGAAACAACTTAATTGAGTCCAGTAACCTTTGTACCTGGTGCCAATTATCTAAGCCTCTGCTGGGATAACTATCCAATCATTTGTGGAATTGAAAAGGCCAGAAGTGTCTAATCCATATTTAAATATTTTTATCTGCCCCTGGCCATGCTCATGAAAGAAAGCAAACTGGCATACTTTCCTTCATTCTCTCATTCATTAGATATTTCTAGTTTGCCTACTGAGTGTTGATTACCATGCTAGGTGCATTTCAAGTGCTATCTTGCCTAAACCCTGTGAGATGGGTTTTATTATTTCCATTTTACATATTAAGGAACAAAGGATTAGAGGGGTTCAGTAACTTGTTCGAGATCCCACAGCTAATAAGCATCAGGCTGAGGATTATAATGCAACTAGTCTGACCCTATAGCCCATCGTCTCTCTCCTCCTTAGCTAGGAGTTCTGCTGAAGTGCAGCAGAACCCAGCATAGGAAGCTGCCCTACAGAGAATTGGAGTGTGCATTCCCAGCAGGGCCACCAGTGGTGGGGCAGCGCAGGGCAAGCAGCTGCTCATCAGATCAGAGGTCTTATGAGGGCAAAAGTGTGGGCTCACAGTTAGAGGTTGCAGACCCCCACTGTAGGATGACAAATCCACCTATTCCCCCATCCATCTGTCTGTCAGGCCATCCATTCACCCACACTCCTTCTGACTTTTTCATTCATACACCTGTCCATTAGTTTGTCCTTTGAACTTTTCACCCCAGGAAGTCTCACCCTTGTTACATTAACTGCACAGCCTCTGCCCCTAGAAAAGTCACTGTAGGACCCCATGGGTTATGGGGAGATGGCAGGAGAGCACTGCTCTGACAGAGTGGCCATACAAACATAGCATGCCCATCCACAGCTGGCAGAATACCTCCATCCTGTACCCCTCAGCCAGTGGGAGGGGCTGCCCATGTCCCTGCAGGCATCATCAGGAATCATGATTTAGCAAGAGCCTTTACAGAAACCACAGAAGTTCCATTACTATTAACATTATGATTAGTCCCATTTTACAAATGAGGAAAACGGGGCCCTGAAGACTTACCCAAAGTCAGTAAACCCATGAACAGCAGTGCCAGAAGCCAGCCACAGGTCTGTCTGACTCCCCAGTCCCCAGCTTGTCAAGCCCACTGGCTCATGGGTGGTGGTCTTGGCAAGCTGTGGCCTCTTACTGTGGCTCCATGGATGCCTCTCCCAAAGCTTTGTGACCAGCCCAGAAGAAACCAAGCCTCTCTCTTAATCTCAGTGTCCCAGGAGCACAAATCTACAAGCTGAGTGGCTCTCACATTTTTCTCTGTTAATCTTTGGGTGTCCAGGGAAGAGCCAGAGGCCCTTCTGGGAAAAAACGGGTTAACCCAAACTCCACTGACCTTTCTGGAGTGACTCAGAATTCTCAGAAGGGAGTTTTTTGTTCTTCCAGCTTTGAATTTTTGCTTTCATTTTAGCAACACAAAGAATTTGAAAGAGATTAGGTTGCTATTAATACCACTGGTCTATCTCTAGATGAAGAATTTGATGAAGGGAATTGTTTGGGGTGACTGCACATGCATGTCTCTCAGTCCCTCTGCAAATTCAGAGGATGACAGGGAGGGCCACTGGAGATCAGCCAGTCCTGTCTCCTGATCCCATCTTACAGGCCCAGATAGGGGCAAGGACTTAATCAAAGCCATACTTATGGGTGAGAGATAGTCAGAGAAGGTCCCAGAACCCCTATTCCTCAGATTCTGCTACAGACATCAGCTTTCTGCCTCTAATTTTGAAGGGCTTGCTTTTGGTAAATGATAAGAAAATGTATCCTTGTTGTGGTCACTCTCATGGGAGAGAAAGGGTGTTCCCTGGTCCCTGCTCTCACCCCAGGGCAGTCCTAGACATACTTGGGAAATCTGGGGCATCAGAGATCAGCTCAAACTGCTGAGAGGCACTTCTGTGGGTCCCTGGGCCTGGCCAACTGCAGAGCTGTGTCCTGGATCCCACAGGCAAGCCTGAGTGAGGCTCACTTCAGGAGAACACCATCCTGCTTCCCAACCTTGGGATGTTGCAAGAGGGCTTTGGAACTTGGCAGATTGGGTTCTAATTCCCTTCTGCCTCTTCCTTGCTGGATTAGTCTCCTCTGACCTCTGTTTCTTCATCTGTAAAATGGAGACCCTTTTAGGGTTTTGTAAGGATTAAATTAGGAAATACAAGCAAGATGAGGCACATAGTATGTACTCATAGGTTCCTTTCCCTGAATAGGGCAGCTGAGTTCTCTGGCCATGGCATCATCAAAATCCAACCAGGCCCAGATAGTCTGCTGTTCAACCTGGATATCTGAGTTCCAGCTTTGTCTCTTGTGGGTAAAGGAGACATATTCTTGGCCTGGCCTGGCCTGGCCAGGGTTTCTCTGTACAAACAAGTAGATAAAAGATCATCTGACATAATTGGAATTAAACCCATCAGGGGCTATGCACTCTGACAGTTACTCTTGCTGACATTTACTCTGCTGTTGGGCAGCCAGTGGCTGCAGACAGTAGGGTTAGAGAGAGAGGGTACAGTACTGTGGCCACCCAGGTCTGTGCCGTGGTCAGTTGCAGGTCTATGCTATAGTCATTCCCAGGTCTACATTATGGTCATCCATTGATCTGTGCTGTGGTCATACCTAATCTGTTCTGTGGCCATCCCATGTCTGTGCTGTGGTCAACCCTAGATCGGTGTTGTAGTCAGTCCCAGGGGAGCAAGGGTGGAATATAGAAGGGCAGAAGGAAGAAGCAACAGCGAGAGAAAGATGAGAGACTGGAAGGGACTTCCAAATGACTTCTTGCCCCCAACACAATTCCTCTGGCCCAGAGGCTGGGACCACAGAGGCTGTAGTCTGGTGGTGCTTTGGGGAGGCTGGTCCTGAGCACTTCCCACACCCCCTGGGATCTATACTCTCTGGCCATGCTCTCCAGGCTTGAGGATCTCTTACAGGTTCTATTGTCTGGGGCTGCCTTCCTCCCCTGATTCAGACCCCATTCCAGCCCTGAGAATGAGCCAGCTTCTGCTCAGACCAGTGCCAGGGGCCACATCTAGGAGAAGAGGCTGGCTCAGTCCCAATAAGAAGAGAGCAAGAGTCAGCACTCACTGTGCTCAGCCAGGGGCTCCAGTGGGGGGACACACAAGATAGCTACAAATAGTAACTAACCCCTCACATCCCCTCACAGCTCCTTTTTCCCCATTACCCTTCCCTTCACACAACCATGGAGGCCATTAGGTGCTCATTGCCTTAGAGAGAGGTGTAGCATCAGGGGGTAGAGAAAAGGAAGTCTGTCTCTGCCTTATTGTGGGGAAGGGCTAGCCGCTGGGGAAACAGAGAGGGCTTAGGGTATAGAAAAGAGATTTGGGAAAAGCATCCTAAATAAGGGTAGGTCACCATCACCCCCCGCCCCCACCACACACACACACACACACACACACACACACACACACACCCAGGACTAGTAAAAGGTTATGGAGCAAGGGAGAGACAGGAGAGACCAAGTAGAAGCAATGAGAGTATAGATTCTGGTGAGTCACTAGAAAAGAACCTGTGCCCTGCTTCCTTGGAGAGGTCTGGGGAAAAAGTCCTGAACTCTAAGAGCAGAAAGGTCTTAGGCCCCATTTCCCAGACAGAACCCTGGGGAAAAGATCCCAAAGAGAGGAAATGGTTATCTGGAATGACTTAATAGACAAGAACTTCAGACATCTTCCCAAGACTTCTACCATCCCAGGGGGTGCATAGGTGAGGTAGGGAGCACATGGCATAATCATTTCTGTGCAGCCAGCAGCAAAAAGTTGCCAGACTTGAAGGTGCCTTGAGAAGGCTTATTCAGAGGTCACCTACTAACCAAGGACTTGCAGAAAGTACCGTAGACATCTTGTCAAATGGTCCAGGACAGATGATATCAGGCACCAGGGCACCCTCCTCACCCTAACTCCCTGACACTCGGGAAGCTTCTTGGACCTTGGATGCCACTTTGGAAGAAGAGGGTTGGACAAACCCTGAAATGCGTGGGATCCAAATTCTAGGTCCCCAGAAAAATAGTTAAGCCAGGGCCAGAACTCCCTCCATCCCACCCCATCCCCCAGTTATGACAGGAAGTAAGCCAAAACATCTCCCCAGGTTTCCTCTCCAGCTTGTTCACTTCAGCAATTCTTTTTTAAAAATAAGTCCACTTGAAAAAATTCTCTCTTCTTGGAAATATGTACAATTGCTCAATCAGAGGCAGTTCAAAGGCAATGGGAACAGCAGAAAAGTATCTGAGCCTCCCATTTAGCTCCTAGCAGAAATAAATATTGCCCTGTTCTCTTTGTTCCGGGCCGCCCAGCAGCCTCTTCCCTGAGTCACTCACTCTAGGGTGATATGAATCATCATCCTGAGGTTAAGGACCACACGGTTTTCCCCAGGTCCATGTGGCTGGCTGGGGTACTGAGGGGCCATCAGGAAGAATGGAGGACAAGAGCCTTCTCCTAGGTACTGGGCCTGGCTCTGCCTTCCCAGATGTGTGACCTTGGGGAGTCCCTCAGCCTGTCTGACAAGGAGGTAGATTTGTAGCTCTTCCAACTTGTACTTTCTTGGAGCTTCTCCAGTGGTATGCTAATTGTCAAGAATTTTGTGAGCTGGTTGTTAAACACAGACATCATTAAAAATTGAATAATAGCTTTTTTCAGTGGCAGTATCATAGCCAATGAGGTTTATCCAAGGCGTGATTATTGCTAGGAAAGAATTAAGTTACAATTAAATTACACTAAAAACACAGGAAATCAACACCCACAATAATCACATCCTAATTATTTTACTACATTTTATTGTTATCTATACTGTTGAGATGATTTAGTTCTACTGTGGGGGAACACTATATAATGATGTGCTACTTACTGTTCATCTCTTTACAACTTCACATTCACTGATGTCCAGTTAGTAGCCTGAAATCGGTCATGATGGCACATAAATCAGCAAATCAGCAAATGCTACATATCAAGGCCTTTTTTTTCTGAGAGATCTGGCTGTTAAACATTTGCAAGGTCATCACTGAGCCTCTCAGTCCCGGGCTCCACTCCTTACCCCTACCAGGGTGCAGAAGGAATGCAGATGACTTTAATATCACCCCATGGTAGCAGAGTTATGGAGATTCAATTACCAGTTACCTTTGCACAATGCTTCTTAGGTGTACCATGTTGCAAACAAGATCCATTATTTCTTCCCATCCCCAGCCCTGCCTTCTCCCAAGCCCACTCCTTCTGTGCCCTAGTGAATGGCACTCAGACTAAAAACCCAGAAGTCATCCTGATTCCTCCCTCTCCATCAATCCCACAATCAATTAGACTCCGAGTCCTGTTAGTCCTAGTTCAGACATGTCTTTGATTGCTTCCCTCCTTCTTCTGGCCACCACCCCTGCCATGGATCTGTGTGACCGGCATCACTACAACAACCTCATTGTTCTCTTTACCTCCACTCTGGCCCCTTCTGACCACCCTGTGCAAGGTGCCAGAGAAATCTCTCTAACACACAGGTTGGATTGTTCTGCCTCTTCTTATGGAAGACAGAGTGTGGCAGGCCAGAGAGTACAGGCACCATCTAATGAGGGCAGTTCTTATTCAGTTCTGAGGTCATGAAAAATTATGTAGGAGACCTAGCCCTGCTCCACACAGAAGCATCTCACCAGTCCAGTGGACATGCCTTTGACAAAGTCATCAATCCAAACCCAGCATGAGATGTGGTGGCAAGCACAAGATGTAGTACAGTGAAAACAGCAGGGATTTGGAAGTGAAATAAACCAGGTTCCAATGTAGCTCTGGCCCTTACAGCTCAGTGACCCTTGACAAAGCAATGAATGTTCTCTGGGATCAGGCTGTCGTTTGGAAGATGGAGCTAAGGTACTTCTCTCAAAGGGGTGTTATGAGATTTAAATAAAGTAAGGCATGTATCCAGCACACCATAGATACTTAGGAAGTATTCCTTTACTCACCTCTGAGAGAGAGTATTGATTAACACAAGTCACTTGTGCTTTCATGCAACACAGGCCTTCACTTACAACCTAGGTACGCTCTTTCCCATCTACTTCATGGGCTTGGTTTTCTGCTTTGCCAGCCCACAATAGATCAAAAGCAGCGAGAATGGACAACACACTGCAGGAAGGAAGCAGCCACATTCAAAAAGTGGATACAAGCCCTCAGCTTGGCACAGAACCTGGAGATGGTCAGCCCAGGCATGTTTTCCTAGACACCTTCCTAGTCAACTGAGTTCAGCCTTGGTTGACAGCCCAGCCCAAAGCTGGTGGGCATGAAAGAAGCAAAGCTCTGTGTTGGCTCCCTGGAAAAGACAGGAGAGCAAATGCTGTTTCAGAACACTTCTATCCACGATGGTTATAATGCATACAGTCTGACACTTTAGACATAATCATTTTTGTTCACAATATATTGATTGAGGGGAAAAACAAGTGGTTTGATTCTACTTTCATTTTTAAATTATATATATTTTTATGTGAAATAGAAGTTGATTGATTATGGCCATCCTTTAGGGAGGGAAGTCCAGAAGTTAAAAACTCAAATGTTAAAAGTGGTTATTTTAAAATGGAATTATGGGGGCGCCTGGGTGGCGCAGTCGGTTAAGCGTCCGACTTCAGCCAGGTCACGATCTCGCGGTCCGGGAGTTCGAGCCCCGCGTCGGGCTCTGGGCTGATGACTCAGAGCCTGCAGCCTGTTTCCAATTCTGTCTCCCTCTCTCTCTGCCCCTCCCCCGTTCATGCTCTGTCTCTCTCTGTCCCAAAAATAAATAAACGTTGAAAAAAAAATTTTAAAAAAAATAAAAATAAAAAAAATGGAATTATGAATAAAATTAATTGAACACTTTTAAAATATTTATATCTGTATATTTTCCCACAATGAGCATGAGACTTACTTGCATCATAAATGATGGATTTGTTAAAGGAAGAGTCTTTTTGGTGTCCTGAAAAATTACTTAGAAAGGACAGTTTATGGCTAAGGATCATGGACTACTTAGGCATTATTGGTCATCATTACAGCATGTGCTAGTTGAGGCTCTGAGCGTTCCTGTGGACTTTCCTGTCTAGAATTCCCTGGCTAACTCCTGTTCATCCTTTAATACTAAGTTCAAATATCACTTCCACCAGGAAGCCTGCCCTGACTCCCTCTGGGCTCTGACAGTCCTGTGTTCTCCCTTGCCTTGTGGCTCATTGCTTTGCCTTGTAATCATTTGTTTACTGCACCAGTAATTCTCAGCCTTTTTGCTACCCATCCCCCCTAAGACATATGACAAATTTCTATTAACTAATAGAGCATAAATGTTCAGGATGGTAGAATCATGAATTGTCCTCCAGTGAACTCTAATGAGGCCCACCTATTGGGCACACTGTTCCCCTCCAACCTGTTCCCCTCCCCCTTTCTCAGCCACACTACATTAAGAATCATGTCCTAAACGGTGGGCTCCTTGATGACAGGGCCAGTGTATAATTCATCTCTCAGGATTTCTTGAATAGATGAAGAAATGAATGAGCGAGTAAGTGAGAGAATAGATGAAAATATGTCACAGACTCTATGAAACAGGGAGGTGAAGAGTTTGATCCCTGGTTTTTGAGGGGGCCTTGGGAAGCCAAGTGACCCCTCCAGGGCTGACTTCACTTGTGGTCCTATCATGGCCTCGGAGTTCCTCTTGTGAGAAGTGGGGAAGACAAGGCCCTGTTTTCCTTTTAAATGACATTAGCACATGTCATCTGGGCTGCTGCATAAGGTGGATGGCTTCACCTGCCCCACCCTACTGAGCTTGCCCAGGTGAACAGCAGAGTTTTTCTCTCAGTGATGTAAGTGGGTTTCCTGTCTTCTCTGACACACAGGTGTGCAGATTTTCCCCATAGGATTCTATCAACTAAAACCTGACAAAAAGCCTCCTCCTCTGCCACCTACATGTCTCTGTTTGACCATCCATGAATACTTTGCAAAGTGTCTTATCAATGGGACTTTCAGCTTTAACTTGAATCCATCAGGGAGCCACAGAGCATCCCCACTGGCCCTTCCAACTCCACTTTGAAAACTAGCCGAAGCATTCCCCAAATGGCCAGTGGTGGCACATGCTCAAATGTGCCATCACCCTAGTGTCTGCACTCCTGGAACCATCTCCCCCACCCCCACCAAGAGAGTTGAGCCATGAAGGTTTGCAAAGTGGCCATAGCCTCTGAAGCCAAACCTGGCTCAACTCCTGCTCTGACTCCTGCTCTGGTGCTGGGCTTTAGGGCACAGTCTGGCCCAATATGTGCTTCAGGAGGCCAAAGAAAGGATTGCAGAGGCACAGTGACAGGGGCTTTCTGGGGAAGGGAAGGGCAGACTGTGATACCATCCACCTGTGTGACAGTGGATTCCTTTACCACTCAGGCTTCAGTCTTCCCATCTCTCTGGTAGAGGATTAGGCTAATTTGCCAGCCTGAGCCCCAGTTTCTACCCCATGAGTTTGGAGTCTATGTTGCCTATGCAGAGAAGTCATCAATCAGAGGTAAGGGGTCTAATTGACAACCCCAGGGCCAGAGGCTGCCTTTGGGCATCTTTGCATCACATCCCCTCATTTACAGTGATTGGCTTAAGGGTGAGCATGTGACCTACCCAGAGCCAATGAGACCAATAAGATTTTGCTGGGAAAGAGATTGTAAACTGCAGATCTTAAATGTAAGATGGTGAAAACAGAATCCTTATCGTCTAAAAATGGAATCAATGTGAGAGGATAGCAAGGAGCTAGAAAGTAGGTCCTGAGGCTGTTATCTAAGGGCCTGATCAAGCTATGCCTGATATCCCTGGCCTTTTATGTTTCAAGAACCAATGAATGCCTCTTTTTGCTTAGTCTGCCTTGTGCTGGCTTTTTTGGCACTTGCAACAAAGAACTCCTGTTGGTACAAACAGCTAAGCCTTTGTAAAGTGGGCTGTACAGGGTGTTTCTGGACACCAAAGCTTCTCTCACCTCACTGCTCTGCTGCCTACATGAGAGTCTGAGTTGAAATACTCAGTTCTAGAGCAAATGAGCTTGCCCTAAGTTATTCCCTAAGTAAATGTATCACCATGCCCCTTTCCTCAGAACCTGCTTCTCCTTTCGCATTCCCTGCCCATATTGATGGAATCAGCATTCTCCCAGAAATCCCAGCCCAAACTTCTGAATCCCTACCCCCACAATGCCTGCTCCTACCCTTCCTTCCACTATACACCTGTACATTTTAAATATATACTCAGGCTTCACAGGGGAAACTGGGTTTGGCCAACCTCCTTGCTCCTGCCTAAAAGATAACCTAGTAAATATAAACATGTTTATTGAGTCAAATTTCAACCTTCAAATGATTTTCAAGCATTGTTGCTTCCTTCCAGATCATCAGTAACTCACCTATTCCTCAGTTCAGAGTTGGGTGGGATCTCGCTGCTGACTGTCCCCAGGAAAGCAGGCCCCAAGACCTGCAATGTGAGGCCATGTGCACAGGCTTGCCACCCTGAACCTCAGCCCCACATTTTGGAGTGAGAACTCCAGTTTGTAAGACAAGGAAGAAGCTCACACCTTGCCCACTGAGATGAGTATAGGAGGTGGGAGACAGTTGTGGATCTGGGACAGGGTCTTTTTGTCATTAAGGGCATCTGAACTGAAATGCATTTGCAGTTTGGTCAACTCAGAACTTGGACAGAGACTGTGGCCACAAGAAGCCATGTGCTAAAGCCATGTGCTAAAGTAATGTAAAGGGAGCAGTTCTCTTGGCATCCAAATCTATGCCAATAACCATAGGATTTGAGTCTTTAGACACCACTTGAGAACAAACTATGGCAAACAGTGATGTGAAATGGTGGTGAGGAAGGCAAAGGCAGGAGCCTGGGAATGGCTCTCTCAACAGCAAACTCTGGTGGCTCGAGGCACGTGAATTTAAGCGTTCCTCTTTAAACAGGCTTGTGCAACAGTGGCTGCATAATAATATGAAACAGGAAGTAACCATTGAGGATTTCTCTCCAGGGAGTTGTTATCCACAATGGAAAGATGGGAAGGGCATAAAAACAATTCTGAGGCATCCACAGAAGAGAACCAATATTTATTGCACCAGGTCTCTATCTGACTCTTTATATCCTTCATCTTATTCAGTTCTTACAATGAGGACTGGGAATTATTATTCCCATTCTACAGGTGAGAAAACTGAAACTCAGAAAGGACAAGTGATTTGCTCCAGGCATCACAATAACTAAGCACTGTAAACAGGATTTGAACTCAGGGTAGTTGGACTGCAAACCCAGGGGTCTGTTCATTACACCATGATGAGGCTTCTAAGGCAATACAGAACCCAGCATCAGTGTTGTCAACCACCACCACCACCACAAAAGAAACACTGACACAGGACCAGAAGATCACCAGCTGATTCATCATGGAGAAGATACTGTCCTCAACATCAGATTCAAAAAGGTTTGTTAAATTGCAATTTGTTATTTGTATACTATCTCTCCTTAAATTAACTGTTTGGTCAACATCATAGAGTTCAATCTGGGGTTTAAGCTGAGTCATTCTTTAATAGCCTGTGGAAATGCAGAAACTTCTGGAATTTCTCATCTGCATTTCCAGATGAGAGAAGCTGATAACTAACCAGAAATGGACCTCTGGGAAAGTTTATTCTCCTGATAAATAATCCATCTTCTAAATGGAAGTGGCCTTTCGAAAGCAATTTTGGTTACATTTCTCCCTTGATTAAAACACTTCAGTGGCTCTCCATGCATGGATTCCCAAATCTAAGAATGCTCACTAGAATCATCTGAGGTGCTTGATAAAATGCATACTCCTGGTTCCATCCCAGATCTACTGAATCAAAATATCTGGGGACAGAGCCCAGGAATCTGTATGGCAAACAGTCTCAAGAGAGTCTGATGCAGCATATCCAGAAGATCCAGAAGACTAGAGCTGGAAAAGGCATGGTTCATAGATAAAGTCCAGGGTTTTTGGCATGCATGCCAGACTTCCTCTTCTCAGCTATCAACTTCTCTTGTTTCTTCTCTAGCCACTACCTCCAAGGTAGCCCACACCCCAGCATCACCTAATAACCACTGTTTCCAGAATATTCCATGTGCTTTCAAACCTCTGTGCTACTCTTTGCCTCAAAGGCCTGTCTCTCCCATCTACCTCCATGGAAGACTCTACTCATCCTTTAGGAACCACCTTACAATCCCCACCAGATTAACTCCTTCTGCCCATTTCTTTTCAGAGTTTTAAGTCGCTTTTTTGGGAACATAGACTGTAGAACCAAGCAGGGTTGGGTTTTACCTTGCATTTGTCACTTCCTAACTCTATGACTTTGGCTGTTGAATCTCAGTGTCCTCACAAATTGTTGTGAATAAGAAGTATGCAAATATATGTGAATTGTATAGACAGTGCCTGGTATAGGGTCTCTAGCAGAGTAAGCTATCAGAGTAGTAGCTTTTATTATTATTACTGTCATTATTGTTTGTTTTGCATATTATTATGACATTCCTCTAACATAAGGTTCAGCAAACAATGACCTGTGAACCAAATCTGACCAACTGACCGGTTTTATATAAATAAAGTTTTATTGGAACATAGCCACAATCATTTATTTATGTCTGTTTTTGCACTGCAAAGGCAGAGATGAGTAGCTGAGACAGACTCTATCTGACTTAAAAAGCCTAAAATAGTTACTATTTGGCTTTTTAAAGAAAAGGTTTGCCAATCCCCTGCCCTAACATAATTGGAGTTATTTTTTTGCAAGTTGATCTTTCCCACTTGGTTGACAGTAGTTCAGTGGTTTTCACGGCAGACTCTTATTTATCCTTCAAAACCTTCAGGGGCCCTGAGCCTGGGTGGCTCAGTTGGTTGAGTGTCCGACTTCGGCTCAGGTCATAATCTCACAGCTCATAAGTTTCAGCCCTGCATCAGGGTCTGTGCTGACAGCTCAGAGCCTGGAGCCTGCTTCTGCTACTGTGTCTCCCTCTCTCTCTGCCCCTAACCCACTCACATTCTGTCTCTGTCTCTCTCAAAAATAAATAAAAATTCAAAAAAAATTTTTTTTAAAACCCAGCCTTTCTCATCTTTGTATCCCCAGCACTTGATACATAATTAGTTTTTGACAAATGTTGAACTGAACCAAATAATTCCTTAACGCAGTGTAAATGCGCATATCTCCAGAAAAGCCCTTAAGGGGAAAAGGGGTAAGACTTCTTATAGGACAAGGGCTGAGGTAATAGAGATACACAACTTGGAGAAACTAGGGACAACTGAGAAGTAAAATCAGGCATTGATGGCATCTGAGGTTTTCACTGCAGCCCTGATTCTGAGTTCCTGGTTCAGGGAGGCCCTGCCCTCAGTGTGCCACACACAGCCTCTCTACCTCCTACCACCTGACCCCAGCACCCTGGGCCTTGCGGTTGCAATATTTTCACTGATGGAAAAAACAGGAAAAGCCCCTTCTAGGAAATTCTCTTCCAAAGGTTAATATAGTCCCATTTTCCAAGAGGGCATGAATGATTGGTGCAAATGGTCTTATGACACTCACAGTCCTTACAATGGGCAATTTGATGTACTCATTTTTAAAAAGTGAACTAACTGATATTTTTTCTCTGTAGATTTCCTTTTTTTTTTTTTTTAGCTTTGACTCCTCATGAATTTGCATTTTCTGAGCAAAGCTCCTCTTGGAATAGAACTAGGATTTCAAAGCAATGGGGCCATTTCTTCATGAGCTGGTTATGAAACCATTCTGTGAGCTTGGGCCAGTGGCGTCTCTCTCTGGGCCTAGCTTTTAGCTTCTGTACAATGACTTTCAGACTTTTGACTCCCTGGAGTTCTGGCCAGAGGGATGGTCTCCCCCAACTCATGGTAACCAAGAACAGTGGCCTGACAACAGACAGCTTGATAGAGTTTCTTCTTCCATGCCTCTGTGCCACAGTAACATACTCTCCTGCCTTCCCCCATCCCCCACAAATACAACAATTCATTCCTACTGCCCTTTCTTGAGGCTCGAAGAAGATACTTTAGCTCTGAAGCAGATTCTCAGAAGATAAGAAAATGCCACTGATGTGGTTGGAAAAATCTGAGCTGGATGAAATGGAAACACAGAGCTCTCCCCTGAGGCTGGATGAGAAGTGTGTGGATGGAAGCCAAGTCCATCCTTTCCTTGAGCTTCTGGGAGCTGGCAGCTCACCCCCTCTCTCAGAATGTAGTGCCCCCTTGCCCTTCACCCTTCTTGTAGATACCCCCATGGGTATTATTGTTGAGCCTGCAGGACGCTGGTTATCTGGGGACAAATCAGTGTCACTGTGGATTGAACTGTTTTTTATTGATTTCTCTGTGGGTGATTTATAACTGCCTTCTTCCTAAAAGGGTTTGTGGCCAGATGTCAATAAAAACACTCAAAAGGCAAGAGAGTTAAAAATAATGCTGAAAAAGGGAGCAGAAACTGTGCAAAGAGGGAGATAAGTCCACCAGCCAAGGTGGGATGATGCCTCAGCTCAGATGACCTGGAGGAAAATCTTGATTTTGAGTTCCCACTGATATAAGCGAGATTGGACTTTGGCTACTATAACAAGTACACAGCAAAGAATTGTTACATCTTGAGCTTCCAAACTGATTCTTCACTCAAAAGAGAACAAAATTAGAGTGAGCTTTTTAAGAAGTTTAAAGTTCACTTCACAGGAGTCTTTCCATTTAAGAACTTCAAATTTCACTTCACGGAAGGACACCTCATGCAAGTTCATTACCCTCCTGTTTACACATCAGGATTTGGAATTGCTTCTTCTTTTTTTAAAAAAGCAGTCACTATAGAGGTTCTAGATGTTACATGCATGTCTATGGCAGGTTACTGACCTTCCCTGATGTGGCTGTGGAGAAGATTGACTAATTGAACTCAAGGAACACGCAAAACCACACATAAGGTTCCTTTATCTCAGGGACTATATAGGCAGTGCCTTTTAATTCAGGCTGCAGGCCAGTGTCATTTAGTGGTCATATGAATGTGTTATTTAAACAAATTCTGGCTTCACTAGTTGCAACTAACCAGAGATCAGCTCTCTCAGAAGAAAATCCATAAGACTATTGGTTGGGGTTGAACTGTGCCTAAAATTCATATATTGAAGCCCTAATCCCCAGAACCTCAGAATGTGACTGTATATGGATATTGGTCTTAAAAGGGGTGATTAAGTTAAAATGAGGCTGTTAGGGTGAGCCCTGATCCAATCTTACTGGTACTCTTATAAGAAGAGAAAATTTGGACACACAGAAAGACACCAGGGATGTACATACACAGAGGAAAGGCCCTGTAATGACACAGAAAGAAGGCGGCCATTTGCAAGCTGAAGAGGGAGACCAAATCTACCAACACCTTGATCTTGGACATCTCCAGAACTCTGAGAAAATTGATTTCTGTTGGTTAAACCACCCAGTCTATAGTATTTTGTTATGGAATCCCTAACAAACTAATGCAGCTATTTTTAAAATCTTTTAATGTTTGTTTATTTTTAAGAGAGAGAGAGAGAGAATGAGCAGGGGAAGGGGCAGAGAGAGATGGAGACACAGAATCTGAAGCAGGCTTGATGCAGGGCTCAAACTCACGGGCCGTGAGATCGTGCCTTAGCCGAAGTCGGACATTTTACTGACTGAGCCACCCAGTTGCCCCTAATGCAGCTATTAATTTCTTGGCTGTATCAGGTTTAAATTCAAATCTCTTTCAAACACCTAACCTTAGGAATTGGGGTCAATGAATTTGGAGGAATAACAGCTTTAGTATTTCTCAAGTCAAACACAAAGCTCCTTTTAGGACCCTCTAATGAAATAAACATGCCCTGGACAAGGACCCAAGAATTCTAGTTTCAAAGAAGTAAAACTACCATTACTTGCAAATGGAATAATATTGTATATATAAAATCCTAAGGAATCCACTAAGAATCTATTTGAAGTAATAAATGCATGCAACAAAGTTGCAGAATACAAGATTGGTATATAAAAAACCAACTATATTTCTATACACTAGCAATGAACCATTTGAAAATGAAATTAAAGAAACATAATAATAACATCAAAAAGCTTAATATACTTAGGGACGCATTCAACAAAAGAAATTAAAAACATATACTCTGAAAACGACAAAACATTGTTGAAGGAAATTAAAGAAGACCTCAATAGATGAAACACCATCCCATGTTCATGGGTCAGAAGACTTAATATTGTTAAGGCAGAAATATTCCCCAAATTGATGTACAGATTCAACACAATACCCTTTAAAATCCTAGCTGCCTTTTTTTTTTTTTTTTTGCAAAAATTGACAAACAGATCCTCAATTTCATATGGAAATGCAATGGACTAAGAATAACCAAAACAATCTTGAAAAAAGAAGGAAAAAAAGAATAATTCACATCTCTCAATTTCAAAAGCTAATATATAAAATTACAGTAGGACAGTGTGACACTCGATACTATACAAGGATAAACATACAGATTAATGGAAGAAAATTGAGAGTTCATAAGTAAATCCTTACATTTATAGTCAGTTGATTTCAACAAGGGTACCATGATAATTCAATGGGTAAAGAATAGTCCTCAACAAATAGTTCTGGAACAACTGGATATCCACATTCAAAAGAATAAAATTGGACACCTCCCTTATACCATACACAAAAATTAGTTCAAAATGGATCAAATGCCTAAATGGAAAAGGTAAAACTGTAAAGCTCTTAGATGAAAACATAGGAGTAAATCTTTGTGTTCTTGAGTTAGGCAATACCTTCTTAGATACAATACCAAAAGCACAGGGAACAAAAGAAAAAAGAAATAAATTGAACTTCACCAAAATTAAAAACTTTTGCACAGTGAAAAATACCATTGAGAAGTTAAAATACAACCCATAGAATATAATAAAATATTTACAAATGATATATCTAATAAGAGACTTGAATCCAGAATATATAAAGAACTCTTACAAATCAATAATAAAAAGACAGATACTTTTTAAATGGCCAAAAGAATCAAATAGACATTTCTCCAAAGAAGATATACAAATGCCCAATAAATATATGAAAAGATGCCCAATATCATTAGCCATAAGGGAAGTATAAATCAAAAACAACAATGAGATACCACTTCACACCCATTAAAATGGATACAATAAAAAAGATAAGAACAAATATTGGTAAGGATGTGGAAAACTTGGGATCCTTATGCATTGCTGGTGGAAATGTAAAATCATACAGCCACTTTGTAAAATACACTGGCAGTTCTCATAATGTTAAACATAGATCCATAGTCAAAAAGTGAAAACAAATGAAATGTCCAACTAATTAACAGATGAATAAAATGTGGTATATTAATCCAGTGGAATATTATTCAGCCATAAAAGGAATAAAGTACTGACACATGCTAAAATATGGATAAAACTTGAAAACTTTATGCTAAGTGAAAGAAGCCAGTCACAAAACACAATATATTGTTTGATTGCATGATTGCCTTTATATGAAATGTCAAGAATAGATAGAGAAATCTGTAGAGACAGAAAGTAGATTAATGGTTGCTTAGGGCTGGAAGGATGGGAGAAATTGGGAATGATGATTAATAGGTATAGGGTTTCTTTTTACATAATGAAAATTTTCTGGATGGCATCACAGTTCTCTGAATGTGCTAACAATCACTGAATTATACATTTTAAGTAGGTTAATTGTATGATATTGTATGTGAACTATATCTTAATAAGGCTGTTTAAAAATAAAACTTTCTGCAGAAAAAACAATAAGGAAACAACCTTTGGCCCTTACTACATAGCAATCTTTCTGGATACAGTTTCCTGAAACAAAAAAGGTGGAAATTAAGCCACACGATTTCCAAGTTTTCTTCCATATCTAAAATTCCCAAATGTATGTAATTTAAGAAAATGGGTTGAGGAAAAGAGATGGTATCTGGGTGTATGTCTTTAGGATGGGGCCATTTGGAGAGAAATGAAGAAGGAGAGGGACATCAAAAAGACTAAAAGAGATAGAGATGCAGGGGCAAGGGATGTGAGCTCAGAGAGACAGACACATAAGAGACACAGAGGCAAAACTATACTCAAAAAAGAAGGAGAAATTCACCAAATGCATGTGCAGATCAGTCATCCATTCTTCCATTTAGCAAAATTTACTGAGGACCTAGGAAGCCAAACTCTGTATTCAGTAGTAAACCAGGCAGACTGAACCACTGAGCTCAGCAATTAGAAGCACAGCAGTAATCAGGCAACGATAAGCATGGGTAGTGAGAGCTGAGATGCTGTAGTTCAAGGTGCTCTGGAAGTACACAGGCTGCATGCATGCACGTGTGCACACATGCATACACACATTCACACTGCACCACACTCAACACATGCAACATTCCCAAAAGTCAAATCAGTTTTGCAGGGTGCACCATGTCTCACCTGAGGCATTTCAAATTCAAATATATGTTATGTTTTTACAAGGATGGGCACAAATGGTAATGACATCTTTTATTCTCACTCTGAAGTCTCTCTAAAATGAGGCTCAAGGAAAGGATTCATCCCTCAGTTTGGAGATTCCCCCTACCCTTTCTCCTTTATCAGGAAGGACTGGCTTTGGAAACAGAGAGGAATGTGACTATTACAAGCACACCAGCCCTACTCCTCTGGGCTTTCAGCTGGAAAGTTCCCAAAACACATTCTGTTCTATTCTGCTTCCATCCCATCCAGACCTGGCCCATCACGTGTTGCCTATTTCCCCTGTCTTGTGGCTCCTCTACTGCTGACGGTATGACATGCTGACAGCATGAGAGGGAATCTCAGCTCAACAGGGAAAGTAATTCTGTTCCCTGTACAGTGTCTGCAATAAGTGACCACCAGGTTATATCCATGTCTGGAGAGTCACACACAAACACACACCAGCCCCCCACTCCCGATCAACCCTGATTCCCTGATCCTTGCCCATGGGACAAGAGCGACACATGGCATGAGCATCTCTCCCACATCATGGAGACTGACCTCCAGTCTCCTAACAATTAAAAGGTTAAGATCTATAACCACTGCACTTTGAGATTGAAATGTAGTTTGAGTGTTTCTCCGCTTATAGATCATGCACTTTTGCTCTCATGTTCTTGGCTGTGACCCTTGTGCTGACTCTTGAGTGGTCCCACTTTACCTCTCTGAGATGCCCATGCAGCACAGAACAGAAAAAGTGTTTATAGGGGGGAAGGGGGGACGAGGTGGGCTATGCCACAGTGTCCTCCCCTGTAAAATGGACATAATCACTTCTATCTCAGGATTGTTGACAGGATGAAATGAGATGTGTAAATGCCTTGGCGCAGAATCAGTGCCTTGGAGAGACATCCGCAGTTTGGGCCCATTTGGTGGCCTAGTCCCCCTTCTTCTGGTAACAGCAGCAGCATCTTCATCATGCCTGTGCTTGGGGTGGGGATAGCTGACTCCACTATGGGAGTGGGGCTGTAACACAGGCCTGGCCAATCAGAACACCCCATGACCCTAGCCCTGGTGATCAAGGGATGGACACATGACCCTGACTGAGCAGTAAAGTCATCTCAGTGACTTTCATTGGAACAATTGGGAGAGTTCTTGCCGCTGGGGTTTCTGAGAGGATAGGATATAAGCTGGGAACTGTAAGTGCCAGGTTGCCATCATGAGGCAGAGGCCACCTGAGAAGAGGTCCAATATCAAGGACAATTGAGAAGTAGAGGGGATGAGCCCCATGCATCCAACTGCATCTGAACCTGCCCTAGACCTGTCAATTATGTACCCCAGAAAATCCTGGCTATTGCCTAATCTAATCTGAATAAGTTTCTGTTCCATGCAGACAAGAATCTTGGCTAATGCAAAACTCACTGGATTTGGCTTACCCTTCCCCTTTCCCACTGCCATTGGTCTGGAGGGGCCTTTCTTGATTCGTAGAGACTTTGCCAGGGCTCATATCCCCATCCTCAGTCTCTTTCCCTTCAGTCCTTCTTCCATCACACTGATCATTCTCTGCACTGGCTTAGTCATGTTACCCCTCAGCTTACAGGACTCCTTGACTCGCCAGTGTCTGGAGAGCAAGTCCTGGCTTCCTCAGCTCTACCTTCAAAACCCTCCACAACCTGACCCCAATTCCTCTTGTGTTTCTTTTTTAACTGAGGTGTAATTGACATATAACATTAAATTAGTTTCAGGTGTGCAACATAATGATTCAATATTTGTATATATTGCAAAAAAGGTCTCTACTATAGTTCTAGCTAATATCCGTCACCATATGTAGTTACAAAATTTTTTTTCTTGCAATGAGAACTTTTAAGATCTACTTTCTTAGCAACCCTAATTCCTTTCGAGCTTACCTCTCACAACCATCTCCAATGGCTCTGTGCATACTGTGCCTGATTTACATCAACCCCATCCCCTACTCTGCAGTGCTTCCCTACTCTCTGACCCTGTGCCTTTCCCCAGAAAACCTCCCACTTCTTACCTACCTGCCAAAATCCCACCTACTCAATTATCTTCTTTTCCAAGAAGTCTTCACATATGGCCAAGGCAGAATTAATGTCTCATTCCCCTGAATTTACTCCCTTGTTATATATACTACCTGTCAGCCTGTCCTTACTTAAGAATAATGTATATACATCTTGAGAGCAGGGGGCATGTTGTAGTTGATTCTGGATCTCCCTGGGGCCCTCACACAAGGTTTGCCTACCATAGGCCCTTGGTGAATCTATTGACACAAGACCCCAGCTCCCGCCTCACAAACTCTGAATCCTCCACCCTCTCCTTCACTCTACTCTAGGAGAAAGGATCCTAATGTTTGAATCACATTTCCTCTTCACCAGGAAACTTTTTTAATTGTGGTAAAATATACATAACATAAAATGTATAATTTTAAGCATCTTAAAGTGTACAATTCAGTGGCATTAAATACATTCACATTGTTGTACACCTATTACCACTATCTAGCTCCAGAATGTTTTCTTCACCCCAAAAGGAAACATCATAGCCATCAAGCAGCTGCTTCCCATGCCTCCTCCCCCCCCCCCCACACACACACCCCACCGACTCTGCACCCACCCAGGCTCTGGAAATCACTAGTTTGCCTTTTGTCTCCATGGATTTGCTTGTTCTGGACACTTCATATAAATGGAATCATACAATATGTGGTCTTTTGAGTCTTTCACGTAGCATAATGTTTACAAGATTCATTTATGTTGTAGAACATATCAGTACTTCATTCCTTCTTATGACTGAATAATATTCCATGGCAAGGATATCTCTCATGTTGTTCATGCATATTCATCAGTTGATGGACATTTGGGTCATTGCCACTTTTTGACCATTGTGAATAGTGCCGCTATGAACATTTTTGTACAAGTTTTATTTGAACACCTGTTTCCAGTTTTCTGGGGTATATACCTAGGAGTGCAATGGCTGGGTCATATGGGAACTCTATGTTTACCAGGAAGCCTCCTACACTTCCCATCTCCAGCCCTCATCTACATCCTGGATCTGCTTGGCTGACTTCATCTTGGAAGAGTCCATCAGCTTTTTATATGGGAGCTATTTCATCTTGATTGTTGTCTCCTGATGGCAATCCTTACAGGGCATTCCTAGTCTTTAATATCAACCTCTTACTATTTAGAGTTTCCTATTGTCTAACTATTTCAAATCCACTGTTTAGTTTGTTCCTCACAACATCACTACAGAGTAGATTCTATTATATCTGTTTTTCAGATGAGAAGGCTGAGATTCAGGGGGGTGAAGGGACTTGACAAGGTCACAGCCATTAGGGTCCCAGATAAAACTGACTCCCACTCCAGTGCCCTTTGTGTACCACCACAGTGGCTCTCTCTCTATCAGCCTCTCTGTCCAAGGTCTTTTTAAAAAATAATCACCTTCTAAATTTATTCTCAGATCCACCATTGTTTAGAAATGCCCCTTGCTAGGTGACCAATCAATGCTGGCACAGATTTCTGCTACACTCTGCCAGTTGGCACTTCATTTATAATTATATTTAAACATTTTTGCCTATACCAAGGAGATGAACTTTTGCCTTTTCTGGGTCTTCAAGAGTCTTCTGGAATACTGAGTTAATGCTCCCTTTTGATGTTGATATGACACTAACTCTGAGCATGTCCCATAAGCTCAACCTCAGTTCTCAAAAAGTTGTTCCACCCGAGAGTATCTCCTCCCCTACTCAGGATGAAGCTGTCTCTTGGACTAGAGTCACCTGACCTCTTTGGAGCATAAAACAAAGGCACAATGACCTCCAGCCTGCTCCTTGGAACTTCCCATCCTAGTGTCCTATGTCCAAACAGGACTAGAAGACTCTAAGGAACAAGGCAAGAATGGAACAATCACCATTCATCAAAGGCATACCATGTGTCTGATACTTTAGGTATATTTGCTCACTCAATCCCCTGACTGCAGAAGGAGGCAAGTGTTATTTTGCAGATAAGGAAAGTGAAGCTCAGTGTGGTGCTGTGACTTGTCCATAGGGACACCTAAGGGTGGCCAAGCAGGATTAGAAACTAGCAGAGCCCATCCTGTACCCACTCTAGACACTGTCTGCCTCCCAGGGAGAAGATTTTTGGGCTGACTTGGCCCACTTAGAGCCTGCCCTGGCAGTTCTACAAGCAGCAAGGGCTTTCTAGATGCCACATGACCCACCTTGTGTGCACTCAAGCAAGAATGTCTCTTGCTAGCTGTTTCCAAAGAGTATTCTCTGCAACCCTTTTTCTGGGTGATTTTGTTAGTAGCTGTGAAAATAAAGGTTTCCGTGTTTAAGTACATTTGGGAACATCAGCATTGGACAGATTTCTGTACTGTAGAGCTTATCAGCCTTTAGGAAGCCAATATGCAGGATAAATCTTCAAGAGGGAAGTACAGGGGCACTTGGGCAGTGCCATTGGTTGGGCATCCGACTCTTGATCTCAGTTTGGGTCATGATCTCATGGTTCATGAGTTCAAGTCCCACATTGGGCTCTGTGCTGATGATATGGAGTTGACTTGGGATTCTGTCTTCCTTCTCTCTGACCCTCTCCTGCTTGTACTCTCTCTCTCAAAATAAATAAATAAACTTAAAAATTAAAAAAAGAAAGAAAGAAAGTATAGAATGTTTCCCAAACTTATTTGACCATGAATGTTTTCTCAAGGAGTATCTCAATGTGTTTTCCTCAAAGCCTAATCACAGATGCCCCAGGCCCTCTCAGGCTGGTGGGGAGCCAGAGGTGAGAAGCAGAGCGGTTGTGCACATGGACTCTGGGGCCAGGCTGCCTGGGATCATTTCCCAGCCCTGCTGCACAGCAGCTGGGTGACCTTGGGCAAATTACTCCATCTGTCCCTGCCTCAGTTTCCCCATATGTGAAACACAGATGGTGATAACTATGTAGATTATATAATACAGGTAAACTTCCTAGAACAGTATTTGGCACATAGTGCTCACTGTTAGTTGGCATTGTCAGTCCTTCACAAGCCTTTCAAAAAGGGATTCCTCACATATTCCCTCAGAAATAGCAGTCTGCACATGGCACTCTCTGCCCATAGGCCAACAGCATCCTCTCAGTTTATAAAACCTCTTAACCAAGATGGCAGGAAGCCCCATAAAAGCCAGCCAATGTTCCGTAGGAGTAGCCCTTCTTAACCTTGATGGCTGGGAAGGCCAGCCCGTTACAGACAGGCACATAAGATTCAGAAGACCCAGATTTTACACCCAACTTCCTCATTTTCCAGTGGGATCTTGAGTTTCCTCCCCTATAACATAGAACATAACAAGGCTCTAATCCAGGGCCTTCTCCACAGAGAAGGGTGGAGTTAGAGCACTAAGCAGGCAGAGGGGCTGGATAGTAGGACAGCACCAGTGACAGGTGGTAAGTATGTTCCCCTGTTGAGGAAATGGGAGAGGGTACCTATGACAAAGGTGCTTGGGTAGTGAATTAGGATAATTAACAGTAGCTTCTGCAACAGGCCCCAAATCTCAGTGCCTTTGAATGTACACCTTGCTGAGCTAAGTCTAATGCAAATTGGGATACCCACCTCTATCTTCTGGCAAGAAGTTCTATAACAGAAAATCCCATGTGGAATATATAAGTGGGTGTGTGGATGCCAAGCATTCCTGGATGACCCTGGCTGCCAAAACTGTGCTCCTCTGTTGCCCAGTTGTGTTCCCCTCCCCTTTTTGGAGAAGCAAGACGTATTTGCCCGCTGAGTTAATTCTCCCAGCTTCTCTAGGGCTCTACAAGCTCGGGAGTCTCTGGTTGCCTGGTTGACTGCATTATAGTGTTTTAATTTCTCACCTCTGGGAGCATCAGGCCTCACCAGTCCCCAGCCTCTGGCAGAGATGGTTAGCATTCTCTGAGTATTCCTGTGTTCCTCTTCATTCCCAGCCTCTCTTGCTGTTGGTTGGGGCCCAGCCACTAATTCTGGCCAAGAGATTGTATGTCACCTCTGGGTTGAGGCACTGAGAGCCATGCCTCCTGCATCCCTCTCTTCCTCCGTTGAGATGGCTCTGTGTTTCATAGGAAGGCTGAAAGAACCAATTCAGCAACATATGTGCCCCCTCACCCTAAGTGTCATTTCTCCAGTTGTGGTTGGCAGACAGGACCATCCAGGAATTCTTGGCATTTATATAGCCATTTAATGCTAGATACAGCTTCCATATGGGGTTTTCTGTTATTAAACTTCTTTCTGTAATTTGAAGTATCATGACCTGTGATTCAGATACTCCCAGTACTACCATGAACAGTGTGCCAGGTGGCATGTCTCAGACTATAATGTGCACACAAATCACCTAGAGGTTTCATTAAGGTGCAGATGCTGACTCAGTAGGTTTGAGGCCACACTCAGGAGTCTGCATTTCCAACAAGCTCCCAGGTGATACTGACGTTGTTGGTCCTAGACTGTGCTCTGAAAAGCAAGGTGATGGGGCAGGGCTGACTTATTCACTAAGTATGGTGGGAACCATGCATAGTGCCCATGAAAATGTTTTAATTTCTTTTAAAATCAGAAGGGAAAAAAAGTAAGGTTTCAGGCCAAAAAAATGTCCTGATAGATAACATTAATGTATTTATATCAACAGTTATAAAATAAATTTCTTAAGGAAGAAGGGACCCATGGAGACAAAAGTGCCTAAGGCCCACAAATATCCAATGTGGCTTTGGGACAGGGCAGGGGCACAGGAGGTGGTGTTAGGCTACATATAATGCATAAAACCATGAAATCCAGAGAATCCATGCGAGGTTATACAGAGTATATGGCTATGTGGTCGTCTGGGACGATCACATGAGATACAATCAGAGAACATGCTTTGCAGAGGGTAGCTAACTGCTCAAATCATTTTAGGGGGTCTCCTCAGGTTCTCCAGATCTCTCCCACCTAGGAAGCTCTGAAGAGGTATGCAGGGCCTCCTGGAGGTCCCCAAATTCTGGTGTCCCAAATGTCTTCCAAGGGACTTCCAGTCTTTTTTGCCTAGGACCCCATTCCATTGTTCACATCCATCTGCTCCCAGAGCCCAAGGACTTAAAGCAGCTGACCCTGTAGCGTGAGGGAAGAGGAACCAGGCTCCAGAGGCTGCTTTTGTTAGTGACAAACACAACACATCTCTGATCTGAACAGCAAATGTCCAAAGCATGAGTCAAATGCCTTGTTAACAGGAAAGAGAAAGAATAGGCATTCCCTTCAGCAGTAAATGTTTTCTCATATACACACCCTTCCACTTTACTCTGGACCCAGTGCCAGTTCTGACTGCCCAGAAAGGCACTGTGTGGGCTTTTAGACAATGGATAATAGCTGATTCTTCTAACACACCTGCAATCCTCCTTATCACATACGCAGCAACTGACAATGTCAATACTCCAGGAGGACCTCAGTCATATGACCATTGGGGTGAATCACTGGGCCTTGGGCATGAACAGTGCACAGATGAGGAAACTAAGGCCTCAGAAGGCAGAAGTGATTTGCTCAGGGACACAAAATGATTTGGAAGCAGAGCCAAGCCTAGAACCTGGGACCCCTACTTATAATGTTGTCTTCATTTCAGCACCAGGGATGGATACTGGAAGATACACTCTATCTTCAAACCTACGAGTGTCTGTTCATTCATTGACTCACTCAATATCCACCAATAACCTGCTACAAACTTGCCATGGTTCTAGCTTACCTTAATACGTCTCTATAAATCCATGAAGACCTAACCTTTTTAACAGTCTTACCAGCCTTGGGGCACCTGGGTGGCTCAGTTGGGTAAGCATCTGAATCTTGATTTTGGCTTAGGTCATGATCTCACAATTCATAAGTTCAAGCCCTGCATCAGGCTCTGTGCTGGTGGTGTGGAGCCTGCTTGGGATTCTCTCTCTCCCCTCACTCTCTCTCTCTGCCCCAACCCTGCTCACAATCTCTCTCTCTCTAAAATAAATAAATCAACTTAAAAAAAAAAATCTTACCAGCCCAGCCACTACCTCCTCCTAGCCTGAGAGCATCAAGTGTGAGATTCTGTCTGCTGATAGGCTGCCTGCACTTTGAACCAAGGGCAATCAAGCCTTGACCTTGCCTCTTTCCTGAGTTAACTAATGAACCTCAGAAAACCTTGAGCTTCAAGCAAAAGAAAGATAATCAGCAAAAGAAAGATAATATTTTTACCTATCTCACCTATCAAAAATATGATAATATATGTAAAGCACTTAACATGGTATATAGCTGGTGTTCAACAAATGATAGCTGTTGTAGTAATGATAAGAAGTACACTATTATCACTCCTGTTATTGTCAAGCAAAACAAGAAGGCTCCTGAAGATTTCAGCGAGTGGAATCTTCCCCTCCAGGACTCTAAAAAGGCAGGCTTACTTTGTCTGAGCAACTTCTTATAGACTGTAGGAGTCATGAGACAGGGACAACTTGCCAAGTGTTTCTGGGTCTAATTTGCCAGATCCTTGAGGTCCATCCCCACACCGCTCTTTCTCTGCTGGGCTGAAAAACCATCTGCTTCTATCAGTGTAAGGCCCTGTGATCCTCAGACCTGTTGAAATTGTCTGTACATGGTGACAACAACAAAGAAATAAAGCTACCTTCCAATACAACCACGTGGAAAACCCACATGCAAGGGATATGATTAGTTATCTAAGGAAGTGACTCAAGAAATTGTCTGTAAATGTGGCTGAAGGGTGAGGAGGCTTGACCGGGATCTCCAGATGACAGAACAGGAGGATGATTATGAGTTTACAGAGAACAACATCCTTTGGAAAGACTTCTGCTTTCAGCAATTTTCCCTTCTTTAGGAAGGACCCCTGTATATAAGGAATGGTTCCCCATGATCCTATTGCCTGTCCTCTGCTGATTAATACTGACCCACGATGGGCTCATCATGTTCTCTCTCCCAAGACCTTGGACAGAGACTAAGAGTCCCTGGACCCTGGTTGAGCCAGGGCTCTGCCCTAGAGCAGTGGTCTTCAGAGTGAGGAATGAGTGCCCATGGAATAAGCAAGATGATCCAGGGGAACATGGGAAGACAACTGGAAACTGTTATTAAGTTCTACTTTCTTTGTATTATATAAGCAGATTGACAATGGGGCCTTCATTCAGTCTCTATGTTGAAAGGCCACTGTCACATCCAGTTTGTGAGATGTCCTGAAGGAACAAGGGAAATTCTACAATGCTAAGGGATTGACATAACAGCACCCTCATGTATTCATTTGCTTTAGTGAAGTATGACACAGTTTGTATGTGCCCAAGTAAGTGGATTAGTGAAATATATTTATCTAGGTTTAACCAAACCAACCATCATAAAATGGGCAAGTGGCTTAAAAGTCTCCTAAAAATAAAATAAAATAAAATAAAATAAAATAAAATAAAATAAAACAAAACAAAAGTCTCCTGCAAAAAAAAAAAATGTGGAATGAAGATACTACTAAGGTACTACAAACACCACAAGCAACTCTCAAACATTTTTTGCAAACTGGTGAATCAAACTGAAAATTTTACTTACAATTCAGTATGTAAAGATGCCCTTCTTCTACATCAGCTATTTGAGCTCGTTATCCTCTTCCTGCTCTCCCTCTCTCCCTGCCTTCCCCCTGATCTATTCTGTGCCCATGTTCCCAGATGACATCTACCAGATGTATCACTTGGGCTCCCATGCTTGTTTCCTGAGATTGGCCAATGGTCCAGGAGGAGGTGGGAGGAGAAAGAGGTTGGGGGATTTTCTTCTCTGTTCTCACTTGCTGCAGCACTACATCTCTGGCATGAATGTATCCCTTCTTAACTACAGCTCATTCTGGAGGGACCTTCTTCCCTGGATCCCATGTCACTGGATTATGGTCTCACTATTTCTTTCTCCTGCCCCTTCCAGCTAGGGCTAGTAACAGCCTCCTGCTGTTGCTTATTCTGGGGTGCCTGGGCACCATCTTTTGTAAGTAGTCCTTCTGTTAAAGTCTCTTGAGCCGGTTGAGTTGGATTTGGTTCCTTGCCAGAAGACTGATTGTTACAGTATCTCATTTACCATGACAGTCATTGAAGTGAGGGGTTATCCAAAGAGCTGAGATTTTAAAACATAATGAGCTCTCTCAGTAAGGAATACTCTTAAGGAAAGAAAAAAAAGCCAGTGGCACTGTTTAAAAAAAATAAAGCATGATTTTCATATATTATTTCATCTTTCTCAACCATTCAAAATTTCTATTTTTATATGTTTTATAAAATAACTGGCTTATTAATGTAGCTCATGAATATGACTTAAAGAAATGCACATAAATTGGAGGTGCATACTAAAACAATTTTTTAACTGATGAGATGAACCATCAAAAAACCTTTGCCCTAGAGAAGACCTCTGCTCTAGAAAAAAAAAAAAAAAAAAAAAAAAAAAAAAGGTAAGTTCCTGCTGTCATGTCCCCAGCACTGCCCTGGGGATTGCCTTCCCAATACCTGCCTGTCTACTTTTTCCTTTGATTCTCTGAACTACCTTCCAGCAAACCCCATCTTTCTCCAGAATAAAACGGGACTCCAAAGACAAAGGCTGATTTAAGGCTTCCAGGGGAGAGACCCCTCTTGTGTTCTGGGGAAGTCTCTGTTGTAGGCAGAAATTACTACCAGGCTCTAGCCTAGGTGAAACACCCCCTCAGAACGTTCTACCTTCTGAGAAAAATTTTCATCTTCCAGGCATTTTGGTCACTGGAAAGGATTATCTCCCACCATACATTAGCACACAGACATTCAGAATTTTATACTTCAGTCTCTTATGAGTTTGATTATCATGAGTCAGTCTCCATGTGAACAATCAACTCCAGGCCACTGACCAGGCTTAGAGATAGGGCTAGGACCTTGGAACATCCCCCAAGATGATGCTTTTTAGGGAGTTCTCTTGGCATTCAGCCATCTAGGTTCCTCCTAACAACACTTAACCTCATCACCACTACCTTCCAACCTACATTAGGGACTAGTTGGACCACAGCTGGGAAACAGGAAAGACGTCTTAGGTGAGAAGCCCAGAAAGACATTATATTCTTTCTACCAGTGAATCAAGCCCAGGTTGAAAATATCACGATGAGACAGCCCTTTGAAAAACCTGACAATTTGGAGCCACAAAATAGAGGAGTCCCATGTGCTCGATGTTAACCTGGGCTTGAATAATAGTTATTATTTGTTGAATACTTATACACAAATAAGTTCTTTAAATACACTAATCCATTTCATCTTCATAACAATTCTTTGAACAAGACACATCATGACCAGCCTATTTTATATGTCAGGAAAGTAAGGCAGCAGAGGTTAGATCATTTTGCCCAAGGTCACGCAATAAGTTGCAAGGCTGAGACTTGGTTCAGGTCATTTGACTTTAGAAGCTGGGGTCTCAACCACTACTCCATGCTGCCTCTGAGGCAGACTGGGTGACTATGGCAGGATCTATGACCTTTTAGGGCACAAGACTTGGTGAGTCAGAGAATGTCTCAAGACTCACAGTGTACAACATGGCATTTCTTATGATAGAGATTCTAGACTTGTACTGTATTTTCCTACCAGAGGAAGGCGCTTGTTCATAGACAAGGTTATGAAACATGATAAAGATTTTCACATATTGAAAGAAGACAAAGAGAGATACAGAGTAGAGCTGTCCAGCATCCTGCCCCAAAGCTCAGGGCATTTTTGTTCCGAGAAGCAGTGCCAGGAACCCCTAGGCTCAAACTACAGAGGCAGGCACAGAGGATGGACATTCTCACTCTCCTCTATGGCCTGGCTATATGTGCCACAGACAGATGGAAGTTGCCACAGATTAGGCGTCTGATAGTTTTTTATTTGAGTCCCCTTTCTTTACTTACTAGTTCATATTAGTTGTTTTGAGTAAGTGGACTGTGTCAGTTGCTCACAAATATCTCCCTTAGATGGCTATGGTCTGAGTTTAACAACATATTATATATATAAAACACCTGGCACAAACAGCATGCTCAAACAATGGTAGTTCCCATCCCCTCCTTTCATTGTCTATCTACATGAAGGATCCCAGAGGAAGAGGTAGTTAGGAGGCCATTTGTTCCTTGACTGGAGCTGCCTAAATGGAACTTGCATGAAAAAAAATTCACACCAGATACTAGCTGGATGCTTGTCTTGTCCGCAGAAGGACTGCTCCTCAAACAGGTGCCCACTAAGCATGTCAGGAAGAGAAAGGGTGAAGTTCCATCAGGCAGGAGAGAGAGGAGCTAGGGGTGCTCACCTCCTGGTACTACATGGCAGCCTCTGCAGCCTGAAAGCTCCCTACCTGTCACTAGGGTGTGGCACATCTGCTGGTGTACATCACCTCAGAGGCCAGCTTTGCAACAGGGCTTGGGTCAGCCCTCATTGAGGCACCATTAGGGGCATCACGCTTCTTCTCCTACATGATTGTTTCATTGGTGTGGGAGGAGCCACAGAATGTAAGACTCCCGACTCCCCCCCCCCCGCCCCCAGGGGAATGGCTATCTTTTTTTTTTTTAATATAACTTATTGTCACATTAGCTAACATACAGTGTATACAGTGTGCTCTTGGCTTTGGGAGCAGATTCCCATGGTTCATTGCTTACATACAACACCCAGTGCTCGTCCCAACAAGTGCCCTCCTCAATCCCATCATCCATTTTCCCCTCTCCCCCATCCCCTTCCCATCAACCCTCAGTTGAAGGAGAAAACCAAAGTGGGAGGCATCACAATCCCAGACTTTAGCCTCTACTACAAAGCTGTAATCTTCAAGACAGCATGGTATTGGCACAAAAACAGACACATAGACCAATGGAATAGAATAGAGACTCCAGAATTGGACCCCAAAATGTATGGCAAACTAATCTTTGACAAAGCAGGAAAGAATGTCCAATGGAAAAAAGACAGTCTCTTTAACAAATGGTGCTGGGAGAACTGGACAGCAACATGCAGAAGAATGAAACTAGACCACTTTCTTACACCATTCACAAAAATAAACTCAAAATGGATGAAGGACCTGAATGTGAGACAGGAAACCATCAAAACCGTAGAGGAGAAAGCAGGAAAAAAAACCTCTATGACCTCAGCCACAGCAATTTCTTACTTGACACACCTCCAAAGGCAAGGGAATTAAAAGCAAAAATGAACTATTGGGACCTCATCAAGATAAAAAGCTTCTGCACTGCAAAGGAAACAATCAACAAAACTAAAAGGCAACCGACGGAATGGGAAAATATATTTGTAAATGACATATCGGACAAAGGTCTAGTATCCAAAATCTGTAAAGAACTCACCAAACTCCACACCTGAAAAACAAATAATCCAGTGAAGAAATGGGAAGAAGACATGAATAGACATTTTTCTAAAGAAGACATCCAGATAGCCAACAGGCACATGAAAAGATGCTCAACGTCACTCCTCATCAGGGAAATACAAATGAAAACCACACTGAGATACCACCTCATGCCAGTCAGAGTGGCTAAAATGAACAAATCAGGAGACTTTAGATGCTGGAGAGGATGTGGAGAAACGGGAACCCTCTTGCACTGATGGTGGGAATGCAAACTGGTGCAGCCGCTCTGGAAAACAGTGTGGAGGTTCCTCAAAAAATTAAAAATAGACCTACCCTATGACCCAGCAATAGCACTGCTAGGAATTTACCCAAGGGATACAGGAGTACTGATGCATAGGGACACTTGTACCCCAATGTTTATAGCAGCACTTTCAACAATAGCCAAATTATGGAAAGAGCCTAAATGTCCATCAACTGATAAATGGATAAAGAAGTTGTAGTTTATATATACAATGGAATACTACATGGCAATGAGAAAGAATGAAATATGGCCTTTTGTAGCAATGTGGATGGAACTGGAGAATGTTACGCTAAGTGAAGTAAGTCATACAGAGAAAGACAGATACCATATGTTTTCACTCTTATGTGGATCCTGAGAAACTTAACAGAAGACCATGGGGGAGGGGAAGGGGGAAAAAGTTACAGAGAGGGAAGGCGGCAAACCATGAGACTCTTAAAAACTGAGAATAAACTGAGGGTTGATGGGGCGTGGGAGGGCGGGGAAAGTGGGTGATGGGCATTGAGGAGGGCACCTGTTAGGATGAGCACTGGCTGTTGTATGGAAACAAATTTGCCAATAAATTTCATATTTTAAAAAATAATTAAAAAATAAAATCTCAGAGGGTGTGTGAGTGAAAAAATATAAATATAGCCTTGAAACATATGGCGGAAAAACTCTGAAAAAAGAAAAGTCTCTTATAGTTTGCCTCACTCTCCAGGGGAATGGCTGTCAGATGGTGGGTTCTGACAATGGTCAACCTGACTGGCTTAGCCCTTTCCTCTTTCCTTTCTCTTGGGAATGTTCTCCCTGTAGGGGACACGCATTCTCCTCTGCATTTCCTTGCTTTATGATTTAAGGGGACCTGCCTCCACTAGAGGGCACTCCAGAGGGCTGAGGTAAGTAGGCTTTAAAAAGCCTGCTTGTCAATTAATTTCCAACAAAGGAGGCAAGAATATGCAATGGGGAAAAGGCAGTGTCTTCAACAAATGGTGTTGGGAAAACTGGACACTCAGATGCAAGAGAATGAAACTGGACCACTTTCTAACACCATACACAAAGATAAACTCAAAATGGATTAAAGACCAAAATGTGAAACCTGAAGAGAGCACAGGCAATAATTTCTCTGACATTGGCTGTAGCAGTATTTTTCTAGATATGTCTCCTGAGGCAAGGGAAATGAAAGCAAAAATAAACTATTGGGACTATATCAAAATAAAAAGCTTGTGAACACTGAAGGAAACAATCAACAAAACTACAAGACAACTACCAAACGGGAGAAGATATTTGCAAATGACATATCCAATAAAGAGTTAGTATCCAAAATATATAAAGAAATCATACAACTCAACACCAAAAAAACCCCAAATAATCCAATTAAGAAGTTAGCAGAAGACATGAACAGACATTCTCCAAAGAAGACATACAGATAAGGAACAGACATGAAAAGATGCTCAACATCACTTATCAAGAGGGAAATGCAAATCAAAACCACAATGAGATATCATCTCACACCTGTCAGAATGGCTAAAATCAAAAGCACAAGAGCCTTTCTCTCTCCCGGCCATCTTGGAGGTTGCTTTTGGTTGGGTCCGTCCCGCACCTAAGGCAGGAAGATGGTGGCCGCAAAGAAGATGAAAAAGTCGCTGGAGCCCAACAGCTCTAGGCTCCAACTCATTATGAAAAGTGGAAAGTATGTGTTGGGGTACAAGCAGACTCTGGAAATGATCCGACATGGCAAAGTAAAACTGGTCATCCTCGCCAACAACTGCCCAGCCTTGAGGAAATCTGAAATAGAATACTATGCCATGTTGGCCAATACTATGCCATGTTGGCCATCACTACAGTGGCAATACTATTGAATTGGGCACAGCATGTGGGAAATACTACAGAGTGTGCACACTGACTATTATTGATCCAGGTGATTCTGATATCATTTGAAGCATGCCAGAACAGACTGGTGAAAAGTAAATCAAATAAAAGTTTTCTTTAATAAAATTGGCTAGAGCTTGTTTTAAAACCTGAAAGAAAAAAAAAAGCACAAGAAACTACAAGTGTTGGTGAGGATGCCATTTACTGGCTTTGTGTTGTTGGACAAGTTCCTGGCCCTCTCTGTGCCTCAGTTTCCTGATCTACATAACAGAGATAATCACAGTAACTACTTCAGGGGGTTGCTATGTGGACTAAATGAGGTACTGCCAATAAAACCTTAGAACAGCACCTAGCACACAGTAAGTACTCAATAAGTGTTAGCTACCCTTGTTATTACTTTTATCCAATAAGCAAACTTTATAACTCTACCATAAATGGAAAAAGCAGTACGGCTTATACCACAAGGTGAGAGGAGTTATACAAATAAATGAAAACACTTATTAAATACTAGCTATTGCCTGACAAAGGCTCCAGGCTCAAGGCTTGCTCTCATTTTGGCCAAGAAGGGAGACAAGCCAGGGTCTGAAAGATGTTGAAGGCACAGACAGTTCAAGCCAGGGTGAACAACTTGTCCTGAATTGCCTGGGACTTCTGATTTTAGTGCTGAAAGTCCTGTAGCCCCTCTCATTCCCAGGCTACATCAGATGGAGGCTTTCTTCTTCACAGCAGGACTAAAAATAACTCACAAGGGAATGACATTCTTGTGATGTGAGTTCGTGTGTTTAGGGCTGAGTCAGTATCTCACTTATTATCTTGCAGAATAAGTCACACCTTGGGCCACACCACCCAAGCCTGCCTCTGAGAGCTGGGTTTCCAAATGTCATACATGTACAGAAAAGCCATCATGTGTGTACCACTGAAGCAGTCCCCAAAGAAAAATCACATTCATGAGGGCCCAAGAAAAGGAACAGTGATCAAACCATGGCACAGCTAAAATTACTCTATATTATACAACCATTGAAAAATCATGTTTTGAAGTATCTTTAATGGCATGGAAAATGATGCATAGGGGCACATGTACCCCAATGTTTATAGCAGCACTTTCAACAATAGCCAAATTATGGAAAGAGTCTAAATGTCTATCAACTGGTGAATGGATAAAGAAGATGTGGTTTATATATACAATGAAATACTACTTGGCAATGAGAAAGAATGGATTCATGCCATTTGCAGCAACGTGGATGGAACTGGAGGGTGTTATGCTAAGTGAAATAAGTCAATCAGAGAAAGACAGATATCATATGTTTTCATTCATATGTGGATCTTGAGAAACTTAACAGAAGACCATCGGGAAAGGGAAGGGGGAAAAATAGTTACAAACAGAGAGGGAGGGAAGGAAACCACAAGAGACTCTTAAATACAGAGAACAAACTGAGGGTGGATGGGGGGTTGGGAGAGAGGGGAAAATGGGTGATGGGCATTGAGGAGGGCACCTGTGGGGATGAGCACTGGGTGTTGTATGTAAACCAATTTGACAATAAATTATATTTTAAAAATGATGACAATAGAATGTTCAATTTTAAAAAAGCAGATTAAGATGTCCTTCAGTGAGTGGATAAATAGACTGTGGTACATCAAGACAATAGAATATTATCTGGTGCTAAAAAGAATGAACTATCAAGCCATGAAAAGACATGGAGCGGGGCACCTGGGTGGCTAAGTCAGTTAAGCATCTGACTTCGGCTCAGGTCATGATCTCATGGTTCATGAGTTTGAGCCCCACATCAGGCTCTGCACTGACAGTGTGGAGCCTGCTTGGGATTCTCTCTTTCTCCCTCTCTCTGCGCCCCTCCTCTAGTCACTCTCTCTATCTCAAAATAAATTTTATTTTATTTTATTTATAATGTTTATTTATTTTTGAGAGAGAGAGAGATAGAGTGCAAGCAGGGGAGGGGCAGAAAGAGTGGGAGATACAGAATCTGAAGCAGGCTCCAAACTCGTGTATGGCGAGATCATGACCTGAACCAAAGTCGGACGCTTAACCAACTGAACCACCCAGGCACCCCTCAAAATAAATTTTTTTAAAAACTTAAAAAAAAAAAAGAAAAGATATGGAGGAAACTTAAATGCATATTACTAAATGAAAGAAGCCAATCTGAAAAGCCTACATACTATATGCTTCCAACTAGATGACATTCTGGAAAAAGTGAAACTATGGAGACAGTAAAAACGTCGGTGATTGCTAGGGGTTGGAGTTGGGAAGAAGGGTAAGTAGGTGGAGCACAGGGGATCTTCAGAGCAGTGACACTACTCTGCATGATATTATAATGGTGGATACATGCCCTTATACATTTTCCTAAACCCACAGAATGAATAACACCAAGAGTGAACCCTAAGGTAAACTATGGACTTTGGGTAATGATGATATGTCAGTGTAGGCTCATGAATTGTAACAAATGAACCACTCTGGTGGGGGTTGTTGCTAATGGGGGAGGCTGTGCATGTGTGAGGCCAGAGGTATATGGGAAATCTCTGTACCTTCTTCTCAATTTTGCTGTGAACCGAAACTGCTCTAGAAAACTTAAATCTTTAAAAAAAATTTTAAAATACATATTAATTTTAAAACCACATATAGTAAGACCTTAGTTTTATAAATTGCAGAGAAACACACCGTCATATTAACAATACTTATTTCTGAGTGACAGGATTCTGGGGGATTTTTTATTTCTTCATATTTACTTCTGTATTTCTTTTTTTTAATGTTTATTTATTTATTTTTGAGAGAGAGTGCACGCACAGGGAAGGGGCAGAGAGAGGTACCGACAGAATCCCAAGCAAACTCTGCACCATCATCACAGAGCCCACTGTGGGGCTTGAACTCATGAACCATGAGATCACGACCTAAGCCAAAATCAGGAGTCAACGCTTAACCGACTGAGCCATCCAGATGCCCCTGTATTTCTTCTTTATACTTATTTATATATTTCCCAAGAAATTTTAGCATGGAACATATATTTCTTTTATTATAAGGGAAAAAATGAATAAGAATTATATTCATAATATATATACATAAAATATATACTATATACATAAAATAGTACTAGGAGGAAAGTAACCAGAACCGATTAAGCCCAGACTTTGAAAACTGTTTTTTACAGCTGTGGCCCACTGGGAAGGAGGTTCCCTCGCTGACCTTCATCTGCTTTCCTTCTCCTCTGGAGAAAGCCCTTGCAGAGAAGGCAGAGCTTGTACAAGGTCATGGGCTCATGTTGCCTCTGCATTCCATCCAGTGAGGCTGCCCTGAGCTGTCCCCTGAACCTCAGGCTCCAGCCTCCAGGGTCTATAAGGCAAACACAATATCTCTTTCCCTCTTTTCTTGATTTTGGCATCATGTGGACTGTGGCACTTGATAACTTCCCCAAGTCGCGTGTTACTAACTAGAAGCAGGGTGGATCTAACACAGGAAGTCTGCACTTTAGACCCAAGTGGCCTGAGCTGACATCCCTGCTCACCACTATGGGCTGTGTAGCCTTGGGCACATTACTCCATCTCTTTCTACCACAGCGGCCTCGTGTCCATTGTGAGGATTAAATGAAATAACGTTCTAGCACAGATCCTGGCACAAGCATCTCATGAGGGGCTTCGTTTATATCAATTTTCTCTCTCCTTCCTTTTATGTTTACCACAAAAGAACTCAGTTCTCTATCCCCCTCCCATCGATTCAGAGAGCTTCCCAAGTGGCAGGGGCAACATCTGACCTCCAAAATTTCTCCTTCCCACCCATCCAGGACTCTGCTCCTCCTGGGTCACAACCCCTCAGCTGATGTCTGAGTGGCAGGCCAGTGGCTCCGTGGAGAGGTGGCCAGGGTGGGAGGAGGTGGCTAACTTGAGACCCCCACCTTACCAGGCTAAAATAATCTGATCATCAGATATGCATACACAATAAACCAGGGCCCTGTTTAACTGGAACACAATTTGTGAGCATTATGTCCATTTCTTCATAAGGAAAACAAATTGATCCTTGAACATTCAGTCCCTCCCAGCATCATTCTGGGTGCAGGCACACAGTGGAGATGAGACAAGGTCTCAGCCCTCACAGGGCTATCTCTTCTTCTGCTGGAGGTGTGGGCTACATCCATCCACCTTCATTACCAAGACGTGAGGGAAAGAGGCAGGGCCACTGGAGAAGTTGGGAACCGTACTTATGGTTCAGCCCATCAGGCATCATCCAGCTTCCTCTCATGGAGACTTAGAACCCTCACCCTGAAGCCATGAGCCCACTGGTCCACCTGAGAATCAGTGCCAAGAAGAAGGTATTACATGGCACTGACTACCCTCATTCAAGATACTAAATTGCCTGCTCTGGCACTGGGTGGCTGGGTGACTTTGGACAAGTCATTTAACATCCCCTACTCATAGTGTCCTCCCTGTAAAGTTGGGCAAAGATAACATCCCTCATAACGTTACTGAGGAGAGCACAAGAAATCATGTGCAGAAAGCCTGAGGCAGAGCATCAGGAGACAGTCGGGGCTTCCCCACTGCCCTCTCAGAAGCGGTACCAAGTGGAGATGAATAGAGCATGGTGGTTAAGAGCAGAGCCTCCGGAGACAGGCTGACTGGGGTCAAATGCCAGTTCCACCTCTCACCAGCTGTGTGACCTCTCTGTGCTAAAATGTCCCCATCTACAAGATGAGGGTAGTAACAATAATCCCTGCCCCATAGGGCTGTGGAAGCTAAATTACTATATGGGATGTGCTTAGAACAGTGTTAGATGTATTAAAAATAGTGTGTTTGCTTTTTTTCCCCTTCTTCTTCCAAAAAACATTGTTTATGGGAGCATTGATTATGATGTAGCAATTAGTACATGATTATACATCCCAGGCAACCTTTGAGGGTATGCAGGAATGTCCCACTTTACCACCAAGCATAGAGAAAGGTACATCAGCTGTGAATATAGTCACCCTCAACACACACATACACACACACACACACACACACACACACACACACGCCACTGTATCAAGGATGACCAAACATGACGGTGACAACTGTATTGTTCACTTGGTCAGAAATCACAAGAAACTATTGAAGGTGGGAGTACCCTGTCACTCACGCCTTGTCTGCTGTTAGACTCAGACTTGGGTTCAAGTCCTAGCACTGCTCTTCCTTAGCAGTCTGACCTTAGGCAAGTCACTTAACCTGACTTTCCTCCCCAGAAAAGTGCCCCAGGAGGCTGTAGGGGAATTAACCCCACCTGTCCCACGAGGGTGTCCTCGCCCCCTGGTGGGGATGACAGAATCCTTAGCAGACTCTGACTCCCTAGTGCTTCCAGCCTAACAGTCCTGGGAAGCTTCCTCCTTCTCCCTGCAGGAGACCCAGCCCAGACAAGACCGTGGCTTCTTTACTTCCCCCTGAGAGGCCCCCAAAAAGCAGCCTGAAGAGTGTTAAGAGAACACCAGCTGCCGAGCTCTGGGAGGCAGGAGTACTAGCCAGGGGCCCCAGACCCTGCACTCTGTTGACTCAAACTGCAGAGAACCTCCAGGCTTTCACAGCCGTTTCCTGGGCAAGAGGAAACAAGACAGCTAGGCCCCTCTCTGCCCTCTGTCCACTGGCCTTTCCTTTGGGGGAAGTCAGCCTGAGTGCTATACGATAGCCTTGACACCAAGCTCCTGGAGGTGAGCCAGGCTAGGGAAACAGGTTGGGCACATGTACCCACTCCAGAGAGGAGGGAAAGGGCACAGGGGGCAAAGCTGGGCACAGAAGGAAACATGGAGACAGAGATAAAAAACAGAGGCTGCAGCCAGAACACAGGACAGGAGGGGCAGGCACAGAAACAGGGTCAGGGTCAAGGATGGAGACAGGGCTGGGCCAGCACAGGGTCCTACGTGGACGGGGGTGCAGCACAAGGTCGAGGTGGAGGACAGAGGGAGTAAGCACAGAGCTGAGCTGGGAAAGGGATAGCAGGCAGTGGGAGGAGAGCCCTGCCCAGAAGCCTTGCATAACCTGGGGACCCGCTATTTCCCCAGAGGGGCCCACAGGAAATCTGGGGGTGGGCTGTCCACTCAGAACCCACATTTTCACCCCAGCCTGTGCACCCTTTCCAACAGCAGCAGACGGAGCATGGTTTAGTTAAGTTAGAGGACTGGCAAGATTCACTTCTTATTTAAAAATCATGACAGCAACAATAAAAATACTCAGCTGAAATGGCACCCAAAAAAGCCAACTCCCCTGAAAGTTAAAGTCAAGCGCCCCCATCCCAGCACCTTGTACCTTTAAGGAGGAGAAGGGTTCCCTCGCGTCCCAGCTGAAGAGCAGGTTATTCTTGGATATAGCAATGACTTACCTAAAACTGAGTTATTCCCCTTTCCTCTTCTGGCCAGCCTCTCTTCACTCTGGGGAGCTTTTACCATTTAAGGTCAATGTTACATCTGGCTCTGGAGCTCCGAGCTGAGAAGCCTCTGGCTGCTGAGCCTTGGCCACCGCCTCCTCCTAGAGGGGCTGGGACTTGGAGCCTGGAGCTCCTCGGGGAGCCCCCTGTGTCCCCACTGAGGGGGCTAATGGCAGGGGAAGCTGACCAAGCCAGCCCCAGGGCTCAGGGCAGACTGGGCCTGCAAGGCAGCTGCTTGCCCTGAGTGCCTCCCATGGGCACCCGCACAGCAGAGAGCAGTGCCCATGGGCGGCTTGTGCTGCTGGGCACTGTCCTGGCCAGACAGGGACCAAAAGAACTCTGCAGATCTGCCTCCTAGCCTGGAATCCCCAGCAAGCATGTGAAGCTGGACAAGACCCTGGCTCAGGGCCAGGAGAAACTGGGAACACTTCCTGTCCCAGAGATTCATGGGTGGGGGGGGGGGAGCTGCTCCCACCTTAAACCCTTGGGATTATCAGAGAGAAGGGCCTAGTAGGTTCAGCTAATTCCAGACCTGGCAGCAGCCCCAGGGGCTTCAATCCCTGTTCCTGCATTGGGCGGACGCATGGACTTTGCATTGTGGAGCCCCAGTCTCCTCATCTCTAAGACAGGGATAACAGTGATAACGCCTCACTCACAGAGTTGCAGGAGGGATAAAGGAGACCATAGGGAAGGCTTAGCACGGTGTCAGCATGTCACAGTGCTGACAGGCACAAATTTGTTTCCTTCCCCTGCCCAGATGCAGGCAAGGATGGGTTGTGTCTCTCCTGGAGCCCACATGCCGACCCTACTTGCTCCTCACCCACCTTGGATGCAGTCCCCACCTAGGGCCAAAGTCATGGAGCTCCAGACTCTGTGCAAGTCACATGGGGACTCCAGCCTTCTTCTGAGGCCAGAGGCAGCTCAGAGAAGCCCTGGATAGAGTTGCCAGATAAAATACAAAACACCCACTTAACTCTGAATTTCAGATAAACAACACATAACTTTTGTAGTATAAGTATATCCAAAACAACATCATACAGTGTAGTTTTAAGTATGTCATATATATATATATATATATATATATATATATATTTGTGTGCATGCGAGGGTGTGTGATGAGAGTGCAAAGTGTGGGTGTGTATACAAACCATATATTGAACACCTGCTGTATTCCAACCTCTATAATAGATGCTCTACATAAAAGCATGTAGTGCCCTACAAAATGGAGTTATTGTACCTTCCCTTCCAAAAGGAAATTGAGACATGAAGAAGTGAAACCATTCTTCTGACATTCCACAGATGGGAAATGGTAGAGCTAAGAGGTGAACTTAGGTGGATTGGCCTTAAAGCTCTTTCCCCTTGGGGCACCTGGGTGGCTCAGTCAGTTAAGCGTCCAACTCTTGATTTCGGCCCAGATCATGATCTCACGGGTTCATGAGTTCAAGCCCCACATCAGGCTCTGTGCTGACAGGTACAGAGCCTGCTTGGGATTCTCAGTCTTCCTCTCTCTCTGCCCCTGCCCTACTCATATGCTTTCTCTCTCTCTGTCTCTGTCTCTGTCTGTCTCTCTCTCTCTCTCTCTCTCTCTCTCTCTCAAATAAATAAACTTAAAAAGCTCTTTCCCCTTCAGCCAGCGTGTCTTAAACTAGAGTTCATAGATAGCCTTCAGGAGCTTCTGAGCCCACTGAAATTGTATGTGAAACACTGTGTGATTTGTGTTTCTCTTGGGTCCAGGCCCATAGCTTTCACCAGACTCACAAGGAATCATCAAGTAACTTCTAAAATCACTGAATTAATACAAGAATTTCATAAAACACATTACTAGTGGGCATGTAATGTGGAACAAGTTCTATAGAAGACAATTTAGCCTTATCAAGATTATAAGGTTCATCTCCTTTGGCCCAGTTTCACTTCTAGGAATTTTTTTCTACAAACACACTCCCACACTTGGGAGATGACAAATGAACAAGATTATTCACTGCAGCTTTGTCTATAAAAGCAAAAGGATTGGAAATGACACAAATGTGTATCAACTGGGGGCCATAAAAGATGATGGGGCCCAGCCATAACAAAGGATGAGGAAACTCTTTGTGTAGTGATATGAAAAGCCTCCAAGATATGATTAAGTGGGAAAAGTAAGATAACAGAACAGTATATGGATAGATAGATAGATAGATAGATAGATATAGATATACATACACACATGCACAAATATACTTATGTTCACACATACACAAGTCACAAGTTCATGTGTGTATGTGTGCACACAATCTCACTAAAACAGCATACGAAACAAATAACATTAACAATAGTGGCCAATGGGGAGAGAAACTGAGTGGCTGGGGCAGAAAGTATCCACTATATACCTTATGTATGTATTCAAAGTTTTGAATCATATGAATAAACCATATGTTTATATTCAAAAATAATAATGAAACAAATGCATTGCAGTGAATAGGGATTTAATCAAGTCATCTTCCAGCACAGCCTCCCCCAAGTGTCAAAGCGTATTGACACGAACCTAACCAAAAATAATTTTCATTGCTTTTTTTTTTCTATTTTGGAATAATTACAGACACACAGGAAGTTGCAAAAACAGTACAAAGAGTCTCATGTATGCCTCTCCCAGCTTCCCCCCAGTGGTAACATCTTTCTTGGCTGTTGTACAATATGAAAACCTGGAAGTTAGCATTGGTGCATTACTTTTACTAGACTATAGATCGTATTCTAAAGGTTATTTTTAAAATACAGTATAGCCTCTCACAGCTCATATATTCATTTAAAAATGTTTATTGAGCACCTTTAGAGTGCCAGACCTGGTGTTGGATGACGAGATGTGGTAGGGACAACTTAGACCCATCTCTGCCCGTGTGGGGTATAGACTAGTGAAGGTGACCCCCTTAATCAAGGGGGAATAGCATCGCAGAAGCCCAGAAGCCAGCAGTGCACAGGGAGTGCTGACCAAAGCTCTAAAAAAGGAACCGTGTCCCTTGCTGTCCTGGTCATGGAGCTTCACAGCTTGCCTGAAAGCTGACTTTTAATCCTTAAAAGAGCATGAGCAATTACTTGGCTATTTTTATCCTTGTTCCTGGAGCCACACAGGGATTTGGCCTCACTCTACCAAAGTCTTCAGCTCATCACTCATTCCCATCAGAGACAATCATGTGTCCTCAGCATTAAAGCGGTGGCCCAGCAGAGATACACTGGCACACAGCTGGGGGAAGTTCTCCCAACAGACCATTTGACTCAGAGCCAGGGAAGAAGTCTGAAAGTCCCAGGTCAAAAGCTCATCCTGGGACTGAAGGAAGCCAGCTTGGAGAAGCAGCATCTTGCCAAAAACACTGCCAGCTCAGGGACTGCCAGCTGGGATGACCACACTGCGATTTCCCTGCCCCTTGTATGCTCAGAGACTCTGTGCTATGCCTAGCACTTAGTAGGCCTGGGATGAGTAAGCAAATAAATAAGTGGCCAAGTCAGTGGGAATGACACCTAGGTGTCAATCAGATGACAATGACAGGTGTCATTTACTGCACATGGTGCCAGGCACTGTGTTAGCTACTATACATGTGAGGTCTAGTTCAGTCCTCACCAAATCCATGTGATGTAGGGCTTCTCACACCCATGTCCTAGATGAGGAATCCAAGACACAGAGAGGTCAACAAGCATGCCCATGTCTCTTGGTTTGTAAAGCCAGATCTTCCTGACTCTAGAGTCCCCAGGTGTTGGGTTCAAGACAACAGAATGGGAACATAAGGTGTCTCCTCTCTCTCCCAGGATTCTATTGAAATGATAGCAAAGGACTCCTTAAAAAGAAATAAACGCCACAAAGAGAATAGGAGAGGGCATTAGTGAGGACATTTCTGGAACTGACAAGAGGAGGGAGGATGCAGGAAGGATGCCTAATAGAGGCAGGAGGGGGCTGTGACCCATGGAGAAGGGGCTCTGCTGTTCTGCACCTGAAAAGCCAGCTGTGACAAGGGCAGAAATGAGATACAGAGCCAAGCAGATGATTCAGTCTATGGAGAGAAGGGGCTGGAAAGGAACTACCTCGGGTAACTTTTGTACACAGCGTTTGGACCAAATGCCTTCAGGCGAATTGAAGACAAGAACTATAAACAAATATTGAGTCGATTTCTTTTCCATATGGATTAGCGATTCTGAAAGTACTTTCTGTGCATTCCTGGACTGAGTAAATTAGTAAACATGTTAATAAGGAGAATCAAGTTTCTCACTATAAGAAGAGGGAGATACAAACACAGAAAGGAGGAAAAATTGAATAAGCCATGCAGTGCTGGGTTGGAACTGTAGGTACTAGCATGGACTAGATTGGCAGGTAGGTAGATAGAAGGGGAGAGAGAAGGAAGGGATAGAGAGATAAACAGATGGGTATGTGTATATAAACATATTTATATACATACAGACAGATGTGTGTGTGCAGAAACATACATCTGTTTCCTAGCTCTGCCCACTGAGAAGGTCTGTAAATAGCATGCTCCAGTTACAATGAACACACTTTGTACACAGATTTGGATTTGTAAATACCATTCTCCAACGAAAGGATCTAGGATTCCTTGGGGAAATGAGTACCTCTACGGCTGGGATAGGGAAAGTATGAGAAGAGCCTGGAACATCTGACTGTACCAAATAGTAAGGAACTGCCTCAGAAATGATGGTGACATCAAAGAACAGAGGAAGGGGCTCTTACTGGCCAAACCTAAAACAATATGAGCATCAGGTAACTAATGACAGTAAAATGATAACCCATGAATCAAGTGGTCCTGGAATGGACTGGGGAGAAAAAGCGTCCTGGTATCCTGACTTTGCTTTGGGCCAGTCCTAGAGGGAATGATGCTGGAAAAATCGTCATCTGCTTTCCCCACTCTTCCTCAAGAGCATGACTTACCCGTTTGTCTCAAGGAAGCACACTGCGCACATATCCTGTTCCTGGCCTCTGCTAGGCAGTGAGGTTACAGAGATAAACAAAACATGACTCCTGCCCTCCAGGGGCTTATGGTATGAGGCTCAAGAAAGGAAGGAACACTTGTGATCTAAGGCATGTGAAAGTGATTTGCAAACTATCTGTCGGTGTGCTTACACGAGATGTCACTAGTAAAACTCTTCTATAAGGAAGAACACGGGTGGGCTAGGATGGGGTCATTGAACTTGAACCAAGCGTTGCAGGAATTCCAAGGAAGAAGTGGGACTTTAGGGAGGTTTGCTTTCTAGAGGAGTTGGCATTTGAGGCAAGGTCAAGGTTTCAAGAGATCAAAGTTTCAAGAGGCAAGCAGGTTAGGGAAACTGTTCCTAAAGGAAGAAGTAGGGTGAGCCTAAGTATGGCAGTGGAAAAACACTCGGGAATGTGGCGGCAGGGGTTCTGTCATGGGGCTGGCTGAGTAGGTCATACTGTGAAGGAGCCTTGGCTTCAGAGTTTGGGTCTACCTGCATGATAGCCGGGAGCCCCACAGGGGTTCTAAGCAGGGATAGTGTCCTCCAAAGTTTTTATCCTGCGATGGGTAGGGAGAATGTTAATGCCACAGGGAAGCCAGGAGCAGGAGCACACTGCTTAAAGAAGACCTGAGTTCAGTTTTTTTTTTTTATTTGTTTGTTTGTTACTTATTTTTGAGAAAGGCAGAGTGCAAGCAGGGGAGGGTCAGAGAGAGGGAGAGAGAATCCCAAGCAGTCTCCATGCTATCAGCACAGAGCCTGGCATGGGGCTTGAACTCATAAACTGTGAGATCATAACCTGAGCTGAAATCAATGCTTGACTGACTAAGCCACCAACGTGCCCCAGACATGAGTTCGGTTTGAGATACCATTGGGATACGCAGGTGGAGATGCCCCGAAGATGGTAGAAATGCAGGCTTGCCAGATTGTTGCTTGAGAGAGATCTCAACTGAGGGCATAAATCTTAAAAATAGGGGTCTCTAGAGAGCCTGAAGTCACAGATGAAGATTGTAAACAAGATTTTGGACTTTGAAAGAGTCCTGTCTATAGACTGATGGGATCAGAAGCCAATTTGCAGGGGTTGCTGACAGGGTTTTGATGTGAAGGTAATGCTCAGTTCTTCATCCATTCAGCAACCATGTGATAACATGAGTGTGTGGGAAGAGGGAGGGAGGATGTGGGTAAGGATGGACTGAGATACCAGGGTGACCTTAGAAGTCCCATAAAGGGGAGATGGTCAGGAAAGGATTTCAGAGAAGGCAGTACTGCTCTTTGGAGAAGTCTAGATGAGTCTGTCGCCTCCTCTGAGTTCCCCTGCATCCCAAGTTCACACACATCCATCAAAGAAGTAGCTTACATTGAAACATTACAACAATGTTTTGTTGCACAATTTTATAAACTTTTACAGTGCAATACGTGTTATTTTTCCGAGACAAACCAAAGGTTAATTTCTCAAGGTTCTTGCTGCCTGCTTTAGCATCATTTGATGGGAGGATCTTTTATATACAGTTATGATAGATGAAAAATAAACCAGATTGCAAATCTTTTTTTTTTATGCTTAAACCACGTACCAAGTTTTTGCTCCAAATTGTGTAGGATAAGTTAAACTTAAATTGCATTCTATTAACCAATATGAGTGTATTTCTGTAAGCATAGTTATGTTGAAATAAAGTTTTAAAAAGAAAAAAAAAGCAGCTTAGGGGGAAGAGAGGCCTGTGGTGCTGAGCTGCTCAGGAAGGGCTTTGTGGGAGAAGGAGGAAATTCAGCGGGGCATCAAGTGCTGAGTAGAACAGGGAAAGTTAAGGAGAAAGAAAGAATTCCAAGCTAGGCTGACGTGCAAGCAGACCTAATGGCAGGACAGATGGGTAAAATGCAGGATTCTTAAAGTTGAAAAGAACAGAAACCCACTCTGGCTGGCTCAAATGTAAAGGGGGCTCATGCCAATGATAACTGAGCCCCACAGAACACAAGGACAGGAAAGGAAGTACACCCAGACCTCAAGGGAGCAGAGAGCCATCAGAACTTGAGGCCTCTACCCTATCTTAATGTCTGTATCCTTGTCTCCCACAAACCATGTGATTCTCTCTCTCCCTCTTCCTCCTTTTCTCTACACATCTGCTTCCTCCTCCTTCTCCTCTCTCCTTTTTGTGCACACTCTCCTTGCTATGGCTCATATTGGCCTCTCAGCTCCAGCCCTGTTCTCCCCACAACCACCTGACAACTGTCTTGTTTCAGATTCTCAAAAGCATCTGATTGGCCTCGATTGTCTGTTTAAGCCAAGTATCATAAGTCATTAACTACCCTAGGGGCAGGTATCCTGCTCTGATCTAGTAGTCATAGCTGAGGCTATGTGATAAATATGGTGTCCTTGTTCAGAGACTGTGGTGGGACAGGTGATAAAAGATGTCATGGACAAAGAGTGAGGAAAAGACCAGACATTTACCAAGCTCCCATTATGAGCCAGAGTCGTGCTAGGTGACCTGTATTACCTTATTTAATGGTCCTGTAAGGTAGCGTTCATTATTCTTATTTTTCAAATGAAGAAACTGAGGTTAAGAAAAATTAAGCAACAGGCCTATGGTCATAAAGGTAGAGGGTAACTGAGCCAGGAGTTAAACCAAGTTCTATCCAACTCTGAAATCAATACTCTTTCCATAGGATCACTCTGCCAGGGAATGGGGAGCTAGTTAGAACCATTGAACTTACTCTAAGAACACCACAGAGGTCAACCAGTCTTATAGGCCACCCTGCTTAAAGATATTTGCTATGGCAGACCTTCTTAACCTTTTAGGGTCCCTTTATTAGGTCTGAGGACCTTATAAAAGCAATGGAACATGCCCATACAATTTGACATGTACTTTCATGGGATTTACATATCTCCTAAGGCTCATCCATAGGCCTCCACCTAAGAGCCTTTTCTCTAAAACATCCCTGACTATTGATTATTCACCCCTTACTTGAATTCCTCAAAGGAGAGATAGTTTATAACCCTATGTGGCAGCCCATTCCAACAATAGAAAGGTCTCTGTAACTTTTTCTCCTTTACTTCTCTTTGTGCCCAATGGTGAAATGCAGAGCCAATCTCTCTCATACCCTGGCAGTCCTTCAATATCTGAAGACAGTGACAGCTGAGGCCACAAGCTTGTCATTTGTTTAAACTCTTGTCCCATGCTGGTCCCTCTCATCACTAAACAACACAAACTTTGCCAAAGTCTGTCTCACATTATAAAGTCCAGAACAGTATAGGGGACTGCTAGTTGTCATCCAGCCACTAGTCTCTTTATTCAGGGGATTCTATTTTCATATGGCCAGAACACCAGATTGCTTTGAATTCAACCTACAATTGTATTGGCTCCTGGAACAATGATGTCATTACTTGACTCATAAAAAACGCATGGTCCACTGAGACCCCAGATCTATATCACAAAATTGATCTATCCTTACCTTGCCCTCCCCTAAACAACCCTGAGTTACACTGTAGTCTCAGTCTGTAGTCTCAGGACTTCTGTGCTGGTGCCATGACACAACAGATTGTTTATCTCACCAAAGGAAGGGTCAAACCTTTCTTATATTATCCCTTCTGGCCTTACATAGTTTCTCTTTTGGATGAAAAAGGGGAAGAGATGTGAAGCAGAAAAAGATTTTTGAGGTTTTCAAGTTGACATTCCACCATTAAATTAATGCTAACAAAAGCTTGATTTCACTAATCCTGAGAGGAACTTGATCTCCAGATGCACTGGACTCGCTGGTTCGATGACTACACCATGAGTGAGACCTTCTTCCACAGCTCAGAGTCGGGTGTTTTTCCTTTTTAAAGGACTTTGAAGTTGCAGAGAGCATGTATCTCTTTTTAAGAGCAAACCCAAAATAAGTTTTGTAAGCAGCTTTGTTCAAATGAAGGCTAACTGAATTAAATAGAACAGTTCCCTTTCATAACCATAAAAGAAGAAGAAAGAAAGGCGGGGGGATGCATTTGTTCCCCCTCATCTCCCTGATGCTTAATATGCTGGACTGCTCCAGGGCTTACTTCTCAGACCTCGATTCTCTTCTCCCTGCACTCACTCCCAAGAGGATCTTCTCCGAGCTTATGATTTTAAATGCTGTCTGAAGACTCTCAAATGTTTGGGTCTAGTCTAGACCTCTCCTCCAAACCCCAAAGTCATGTATCCAACTGCTGGCTGAGCACCTCTTCTTGGGCGTCTGATACACTTCTCCAGTTTACTCCATGCAGCCCCCAATACCTGCTCTCCCCTCAGCATTTTCCATATTGGTAAATGGCAAGTCCATCCTTCAAGTTGCTCAAGCTCAAAATGTGAATCATTCATAGCCCCCCACTTGCAGCTCCCCACACATCCCATAGGGAATCCATCATAAAATTATCTCAGCTCTACCTTCAAAATGCAACCAAGGGCACCTGGGTGGCTCAGTCAGTTAAGCATCTGACTTTGGCTCATGTTATAATCTCATGGTTTGTGAGTTCAAGCCCCACATCAGACTCTCTGCTGTCAGCACAGAGCCTGCTTTGCAACCTCTGTCCCCCTCTCTCTGTCCCTCCGCTGCTTGAACTCTCACTCTCTCTCAGAAATAAACATTAAAAAAATACATCCAGAATCTAACCATTTCTTACTACTTTTATCACTACCACCCTGGTCTATGTGGTCATGACTTCTCACCATGATGTCAATGCTGTTGACTCCTAACAGCTCTCCTGCCCCCCCCAGATCAGGCAGAGTGATTCTTTCCAATTATGAATTAGATCATGTCTAACAAGACTTAATTTGTATCACATACCATACACAGCAATTTCTCTACATCACTCATTCTCAAAACGTACTCTCCAAAAATGTCCGGTCTGTATTTTCCACTAAGACAACAAAGCCTAGAGAGACAAAGTATTTCATCCATGATCACACAGCTGCTCCATGAACGAGCTGGACCTGGTATCCTAAGACCATGCTTTTTCCTTGAATCCAATTGCTGAAGAATTCCATTCTCCCCCACCTCTAGGAAATCCCTTTCTCAAAGCGGCCTGATCAAGTTGAGTTCATAAAAAATATTTTAACAAAAGCAAGTAGGTAAGGATGGGAGAAATGCAGGAATAACACTTCTGTAGAAGACGTCAGTCTTCTTGATAGCAGTTTACTTGCTCAATTTATTCCATCCAATGATGGAATTCCATCAGTGAATCAATCCAATTTATGGGTCGATATGTCATACAGAAGTTTTGGGGATGCCTGGGTGGCCCAGTCAGTTAACATCCTACTCTTGATTTCGGCTCAGGTCATGATCTCACAGTCATGAGATTGAGCCCCATGTCAGGCTCCACTCAGTATGGAACCTGCTTAAGATTCTTGGGGCGCCTGGGTGGCTCAGTCAGTTAAGCGTCCGACTTCAACTCAGGTCACGATCTCGCAATCCGTGAGTTTGAGCCCCGCGTCGGGCTCTGGGCTGATGGCTCAGAGCCTGGAACCTGCTTCAGATTCTGTGTCTCCCGCTCTCTCTGCCCCTGCCCCGTTCATGCTCTGTCTCTCTCTGTCTCAAAAATAAATTTTAAAAAACGTTAAAAAATTTCAAAAAAAAAAAAAAGATTCTCTCCTTCCCTCTCCTTTTACTTCTCCCTTGCTCATGCTCTCTTGCTCTCTCTCTCTCTCTCTCTCTCTCTCTCTCTCTCTCTCTCAAAAAATAAAAGAGGTTTTTCAACCAAGTGTCTGGGGCCACATGAGGATAATAACAACCAGGGCCATATTTTCTCTCCTTCCCTTTCTTGGGATTCTGGGCCCTTTACTATCATTTATTTATTTTGTACCTCATTCTGGGTACAGTGTTGCACAGCCTCAGTACCTCTTTTATTTCAACAATGACAAAAATTGCACAAATATCTGAAAACATCCTCCAAACATGGAGAAATGTCTATGCTTCAGAGCTCACAAATGCCCCATCCAATCCATTTGTTTTTGTAAACTTGAACTTTCACATTTAAAATAAACCATGTACTAGACAAAAGAATTCACTTTGGATCTCAGCCTTCCTTTGTATTCTTCCTTCCTTTTTCTAGATTAAAAGCCAAAGACATCTTCTTAAAGCATATAGGCCTGTTTTGGATTCTCCAAAAGCTACTTTTTAGGGATGTTAGGGACTTCCCTCATCTTTCTTGGGTAGGAATGTTGCCTGATTTTGTTTTCTAAATGTTGAAACATTCTGAGAATGGAAAACTGCAAGGCAGACCCATGGTTGTGGGTGTATAGACCCTGGGGGTGGGTGATGGGTTCCCCAAGAATAGCAAGGGCTTAAGTGGAATGGGTAACCTCTAAAACGTGCATCACCTTTGGGAGCCAAGCTGTCATCCCATGGCCCACAAGGAACCTGCTTGTGCTTTGAGTGTGGATGTAGGACGTTGGGGATTATGGTGAAATACAAATGTGATGTGAACCATATTGGCCCTGAGAAAAGACAGTATCTGATATTAAACAAGACACAGCTTGCACAACAAGAGGTGAAGAAGTGGAAGGCACCAAAGCACAAGACCAGACTTAATACCAGATTGTGACCAACCTTTAAAATCCAAAAAAACTCAGAGAAAAACAGGATAGGATCTCAGTGGATACAGTCAAAGGGACCTACCATGAAGGGAGAGAAGGGGGATCTGTAGGGTCAGTGGAGGAGAGCAGGAAGGAAAATGTTTTATTCTTCCATAAGTCTGAAGACCCACCAGAGCCTTAAGGAAGTTGGCACATGTGGCAGAGCAGGGACCCAAAGCCATGGCTTAATATCCACAGCTTAATATTCATTTGTATGTTCATTCATTCAATAGACATGTATCTTTTCTACTTCCCCCTAACTAATCTTCTTGTCTCTACTCCTCTGTCTCTAATCCCCCCATAGCAGCCAGAAAGATACTTTTAAAGTGTTGCTCTGTTGTTTACATCAGAAGAAGACCAGATGCCAGTGACTGAAAGCATTCTACTCCCTGCATCAGGAGACCTCCCTGAGCCCTCCCAAGCCTTCCCTCCTCCTTCCCGCTTACATGATCCACTGCTGACCTTGGGCCCTCACAACCTTCTCTACTTGTGTTAATATAAAATCCCATCACAAAAGCCTGAGCAATGCCACCTTTCATTTTGTATTGGAATAATTCTTTTAGCTCTTGGGGTTCAATCTTATTCTTTGTGTTTTTAGAGAAGAAAAAGGAGAGTGGGGTAGAATCAATGATACTCACTGGGGCCCCCATCTACCATTTCTTTTTCCCCCCAGACCTTCTCAGTGATGCCTCCATATAACATCTACATGTAACAGAGGGACTGCTATTGTAAACTTCAAAAATAAATTACAATCTTTGCTATGGCTAGAGGTGGGAGTTGCAAATCTCATTGGGGTAGATTGCACTTACTATGAGAAAAAAAATCAACTGAGTGACTTCCCCTAACAAATATAAGGCAAATAGGCACTTATACACAGGAAAGAGATAAAACAGAAATTCCTGTAGCCTGACAAAAACCACCTCTCCCAAATGTCTGTGGTATGCAAAATTGTCTAGCGGAGTAAATCTCCACAGGAGACCAAGGCCTTGAACCCCTGACCCATTCCTTTTGCAGAAACATAATTGTTAGAACCTCACTGACGTATCAGGAGGGTCCTGATTGGGATCTACAAGCAGGAAGGGACAGCAAATGCCCCAGTGGGGAATATACCATGAGAGTCCAGTCTTGTGATCCAGCTGTTAGTAACAGCTTAAGTACTAATGAAAGAGTACATTTATGGTAGAGCATGAAGTGAGGCTGTAAGTCCCTCTCCACTAAGCTACTTTGGCATGGTGGTATGCTTTGGGTGTAATGCCTAAGTTGAATGTATGAACTAAAACAGCTATAACTGTAACCTAAATATGAGTCTCTCCTGTGACCCAAGTATGTATATCTGTCAGGTAGAGAAGGTTATACTACAGTAACAAACAGCTCCAAAATCTCAGCGGCTTACAACAGTAAAGTTTTATGTCTTAGTCATGTTACATGCTGGCTATGGTTTGGCCATAGCTCTGCTCCATGAACTCTTCACTCTAGGCCTCAAACTGAAAGAGCAATTCCTACATGGAACAGTGCCATTTTTGTGATAGAGGAAAAGACAGATTATGATGGAGTTTAAAGCTTCTGATTGGAAGTAGTACATGTTACTTCCACCTCATTGGCCAAACAAGTCATAGAGCCTCACTGGACAGCAGTGGAGTAAGAAATACAGTCCATACATGAAAAGGGCCCAGTAGGGACAATCTATTACAGAGAGTTCTAGACCAATGAGGGCATTACCATAGCAATGATCCACAACTACATGGGACCTGTTTTCAACTATGACACCATATGATGGCAACAGAAACAGTGATAACATCGTCATTGGACCAGTAAGATTCTAGCGTTCTCTCTGCCTAGCATTTGGCTGTTAGGACCATCCCTTTGGACTGAATGACCCACTAGGGTTATTAGAAAATTCAAGGGAGGGGCGCCTGGGTGGCTCAGTCGGTTGAGTGGCTGACTTCAGCTCAGGTCACGATCTTGCGGTCCGTGAGTTCGAGCCCTGCGTCGGGCTCTGTGTTGACAGCTCGGAGTCTGGAGCCTGTTTCGGATTCTGTGTCTCCCTCTCTCTGACCCTCCCCCGTTCATGCTCTGTCTCTCTCTGTCTCAAAAATAAATAAGCGTTTAAAAAAAATAATTAAAAAAAAAAAAGAAAATTCAAGGGAGAAGATACCTCAAGTGGAAAATACTGGACTTCCTGCTAACAGACAAGCATGTAGATGCTTGGAAAATTTAAGGGAGATAATTGTAGTTGTATTCCAAGTTGGGGAGAAAGTTCATACCAATTATAAACTAAATCAAGAAAGTAGCCTATGGTTATAACAGTATGCAGTCAATCAATGGCGACTATGTCAGACAGGCACTGGTAAGCCCTCATATGAATTCCTTTAATCCACACAAGAATTTTTAAGTAGTTAGTATTATTACCCCTCTTACTACAGAAACTAAAAGTTCAACAGATGAAGTATCGTTGGGGCGCCTGGGTGGTTCAGTTGGTTAAGCGTTCAATTTCAGCTCAGGTCATGATGTTGCCATTCACAAGTTCAAGCCCTGTGTCAGGCTCTGTACTGAGAGCTCAGAGCCTGGATCCTGCTTGAGATTTTGTGTCTCCCTCTCTCTCTGTGCCTCCCCCACTTGCACTCTGTCTGTCTCTCTCAAAAATAAACAAACATTTAAAAAAATCTGAAGTATCTCCTCTAAGGATACACGGCTAGCAGGTGGCAGAGTTCTGACTCAAACCCAAACCTGTGTAACTCCAGAATTCTCTCTTGCCTCCCTCTGGGGCCTTAGATCTGATACCCACCTCTTCAATCTCTTTTTTTCTTCTAATTTAACTCCATTTCCTGTTTTGTATGTTTGCCTGTTTTTCTCTTAAGACACTCCTTCTGTTACTGCAGTGCTAGGAGCCTTCCCAGTGAAGGACCCCCATTCCCCATCTCCATATCCCAAAAATTGAAACATAAATCTGCACAGGCCTAGATCTAAAGGTCAAGGTTTCTCTGGAGTGTCTTGGATTCTGTGTCCCTCCCTCATCTGCCAAGAGAGACCACCTCCCTGCCTCAAGTCCATCTCCCACGGGAGCTTCCAGCTCTGCTAGAAATGGAGTGGGCGACCCTGAAGCAACTGCTCAAAACAAGGCTAGCTCATCCTAACTCACAAGGAGAGGTCTCCAGTTTTAGAAGAAGCAAACCTGGTCAGTGAGGAACACAACTCAGGAGTTTTTTAAACCCTGAAAATACTCCAAGTGCCATGCCCAGACTACTCAAGGCCTTAAGCAGCTCCACACGTGGCATTGGAACCAGCAATTACCATTTCATCTGAACAAATGGCATCCTGAAGTTCAGCCTTAGAAGAGTGACCATATTCTCTGAACTAAAAACTGGGAAGACACTTGGCCAAGAGAGAGGTTCTTTTCTGATTTGTGAATGCACTTAAAGGAAAAGTCTCCCAAGGGTCTGTAATTTATACTACATTTGGTTTTCATTCAATAAAATCTCTTCTATAAATAAAAATAGAATTACATGAAATTGAAATTGTGCTTCCCTCCAACTAACTTGTCAAAGCAGGCTTAGATCTGGGTACCTTCTTCTAAAGGAGTGAATCTCAGCATGTGATCACCTATTGTGCATACTTTAAATATAGGTTCCTGGATTCTGCTCCAGGTTGGAGGCAGTAGAATGCAGAATTCTGTCATTTCTAATGAGCTTTCTAAGAAATTCCCACTGAAATTTGAGAACCACTGTCCTAACCACTGTCCTTTCCTAGTAAAAGGAAAAAAAAAACCAATAAAATAAAAAAAAAACCAAACCCCCCAACATGGAAATACAAAAACCAAGCAATTCTAACAAGCTCATGTGAAAGGGAAGTTTTAGAATCCCCCAAAGGCCTATAACTTCTCTTAAAAAACAGTCCATGCAATTACTTGCAAAAGATTGCTAGTATGTTCTAAACAGGGAAACAAAGATGAGAATAATTCCTCGAAACATAAGAACAATCTATTCCAAGATCTTAGGAAATGGGTTGTCCTTGTGCAGAAGTGCGGAAAGAGCTTTGAGGCAGAGACGTTCAGTTTTACCGGGTGCCCTCTCTAGCCAGCAGCAATAGGAGCAGACTGAAGCTGGGGGAGGAGCCAGTAACTAGCCAGGATTCTGGGCCTGGAAGCAGAGCCACAGGAGTGCTCTGTCTGTGTGGGAGGCACCCCACTTTTGTTCTGGTGTTCATCCTCCTCCACACAGCTTCATACATCAGTGGAGGCTCACCACACTGCATCATCAGGGGACAGTTCTACTTAATTTAAGCCAGTCACAGACCCCATTCCCCTTTTTACCTGTGGGTTTAGGCATGTGACCAAACTCAGTCAATGAGATGGGAAGGCAACTTCTGCTGAGGGGCTTCTAGAAAGGTGTCCTCCCTACACAGGAAGAGATGTGGGAGGAGTCCACCCCTTCTTGTTCTTCACATTATAGGGTCCGGCTGCGATGTCTGAAACTGTAGCAGCCATCTTGCTACCCGGCCAAGCTTGGGGCAGAACCAAGAGGTAGAGCTGGGGTCCTGGAACTTAGAGCCAGCCTGTCTCTGGGCTTCCAATTTTGTGAGATAATAATTGTCTTTATCATTTAGGACACTTTCAATTCAGTTCCTATTAATTTGCACCGACAGCATCCTAATTGCTAGAGGGAACTTTTTAAAACCCCAACTCTGAGTGTGATACATGTGAAATCAGACAGAAAATTTTTTATTGTTGTTAAGAGGTGCACTAGAATTCCTTCAAGGGTGAGAACTGCTTTGTTGGGAAAAAACATGTAGAAAATTGTCGGGGTAGGATGAGGAGTGTCAAAGATTTGAGTGTTGGCGGGAAAAGGAGTCAGATGGGGACAGCTCTGCACAGTGAAGGAGAATGGAGACTTTCAGAAACTCTGGAGGAAGATGTGACAGAAATAAAAGAAGCCAACAAGAAGGCTTCAGAATGTGTGATATGACCCTTCTCCCTCTGCTATGTTCACAGATATTCACTTGAGTGGATCTCTTGTGGACACCAGTGAAGGGCTGAATTGTATATGGAGGTTGACATGGGGCCTTTGAATCATGATGGCTTACACAGTTGCAAGACCCTGGAAGCAGAAGCACCAGGAAAATTCACAGCAGACTTGCTTTGGACTTCCCTGGACTATGGAATTGGGGATTGGAAGCAATCTCTTCCAGAGTTCAAAGATGAAGGAGGCCCCATCTGGCAACTGGGTTACAAGGACTCAGGAAATCCTGTTTGAGGAGAAGGCCAAAGGCTCAATCAAGACTTCTTTATATTGCAGCTTGTCAGTAGAGGTGCAAAAATCCTAGACAGCATAGAAAGGGAAACAAGAGTAAAACCTGATCCAATGTCCAGCATCAAAAGAGTGGGTATCTCTGCAAGGTGGAGTTGCTGAAGCTACTAAAAAGTATGGGGTCATTCCTGCAGAACCAGCAATGATTTGACTAGTAAGTGTGGGAGTGTGGGCCCAGCTGCCACTGGCTCTGGGAGAAAACGTTGTTGTTGTCCTCTTGCTGTGCCCTGGCCTGGGCCATTTGCCTAGACCTTGCATCTGGGATGTAATAAGGGGTCTGCTGAGGCTGTCTAAACCTGCCCCCCACTCCCTATTCTTGCTATCTCATGGGAAGAACAGTGGAATAATTAGAAGAGACCCAAGAAGCATCTCTGGGGATGTCCAAAGACCACCAAGGGCTCAGGACCAGTACTTTCATATCTTCCTTACAACTGAAGGCCAGGTCTTGGAAAACACAAGAGACTTCAGGGAAGAAGCTCTGGCTACAGGGATCAGGCCAGGGTGGAATTTGCAATTCTTAAACTCTAGTACCTAAATAAGACCAAACATGGAAGACAAGCCTGCCCAGATACTTGCTAATCTGACTGAATTATCTGAATATAGAACAGAATGGAGAAAGTGCCCAGTCAAAATGCACAAGGCAGAATCCATAACAGAACTCTTGGCTCCAGGGCACTTACCTAGAATTCCAGCTGTTGCAGACTTGGGCTTCCCTGTCCTCATGCTCACCACCAACTTACTTTAGACCCATGCTGTTGAAGGACATGAAACAATTGCTGCTTACTTACTCCTTGGTCAGTACATATGCCGGTCAGAATCCTCTGTATGTCACTTCCTCCAGCACCTGCCCAGGCTGGGGGTAGGAGGGACAGTCCTGGTCCCCAGCCTCTCCTGATCATCCTGCTCTAAGTAGCCATTCATGCATTCTGACTCCTAACCTATGAAACCCACCCAGCCATCTCTCTCCTGGACCACTGTAGCAGCCTCCAGTTTGTTCCCCATTCCCTGCCCCCAACCTCTGCCACACAAATCCATAGCTACAGAAAGCTACCTGATCATGATCAATTTTCTTAAGACACAATTTGCATCAAGTTGTTGACTTGGTCTGAACATCTTCAATGCCATCCTCAGCACTTATAGAATAAAAGCTAAGTCCCTCAGTGGGATATCCAGAATCCTACAGTCTGGGCACTTTCTAGTTTCATTTCCTGTTCTATTCCCATATAAACCCACCACCCATTGTTAAGCCACACCTAAATACTTATTCTCTCATGATGCTCTGCATGTCCTGAATTTCCTATCTTTTCTCAGTCTGTTCTTTCTACTCTGAAGCCCTCCTTCCTCTCTGCACCCGTCAAAATTCTAGCCATTCTTCAAAGCTCAAGAGAAATACCATTTCCTCCATGAAGCCTTTCTAGCTGGAAGTAAATTCTAATTTCTTTCTGCCTCTTAGCACTTGTTATAATATAAATAGCCATCCCTGTCTCTCTCTGCCTATGTTCCAGAGAATTTTTCCTTGTCTTTTTAATCTTATTTGAATGTAAACTCCTTGAGGGCAGTACTAGGTATTAAATTGCTAGCATGGTGTGTATATTTAATAAATATTTTCTGAATCTGAGCTGAACTAAAAGATGAAATTAGAAATGGAATTCTGAGGGTGCCTGGGTAGCTCAGTGGGTTAAGGGACCAACTCTTGGTTTCAGCTCAGATCATGATCTCATGGTTCATGAGTTTAAGCCCTGCATTGCGCTCTGCACTGATAGCGTGGAGCCTGCTTGGGATCCTCTCTCTCCTTCTCTCTGTGCCCCTCCCCTATTTGCATTTTCTCTCTCTCTGTCAATCTCAAAATTAAAAAATTAAAAGAAAAATAAATGGAATTCTGGGGTAGTTAATAGAAGAGAGAAAGAATAAGGAGACTGTCTTTGTGTTCCCTGCAAAACCAGTCTTCCCTCAAGGATAATGCCAAAAAGGAAGTTACAATGTCCCCAGGCTTGGTCACACCCCAAGGGCTCACTACTATCTCTAGCCATAATATTCAGAGGCATAGCCTTGACCTGATGAGAAGCAGACATAACAACTGTCCAAACTACAGGTCACTGGGTGTTGAGAGACTGAGGTGTTAATGTGAGAAACGGGCATCAACTCAACTCCCCATTCTCATGCCTCATGCTCAGGGCAGAGCCTTCCTGAGATGGCTCTCCTTGGAGGGGGATAGGAAGAATCAGCCACGACACTGGGATCCAGTGACCAGCACCAAAATGGATTTGGGTATGCAGAAGTTGTAGAGATCATGATCTTCCATCCCACTCTGAACATATCCAACACCCCCTTTGGCTTTCAGCTTCCCTACTGCTATTAGTGCAGCATAAAGAAGGCCCAGTTGTCAGCTGCTGGGTACTTCTTGTACTCCTGCCTCCACAGGAACCCAGCTTTTCTAGAGAACAGGGAGGGTGGTGGGCTGCCCTCCCCTCTATTTCTTAGGGAATGAATTCTCAGCAATGTTGGAATTTGCTGTGAGGCATGAAGCTTCTTCATATTGACTTGGGTTGGAGGTAAGATGAGAGGAAGTGAAAAGAGTCGGAATTTGTCCCCAGTTCCTGGCAATAGGGATCCAACATGGACACCAGGCTCAAGTATACCCTGTCTGACACTTGGGAGTTTACCATCACCACCACCATCACTACCCCCATGACCACTGCTAACACTGGTTAGGGAAAAGGAAAAACAAAAATCTTTCAACAGTCAGCTCCTACGCATGAACTTGGAGGCTTGTGTGGTAACCCTCAGACCTACCATTATCAGTGACTGATATAATGGTATCTCAAGGAAAATGCCATTCACTGCATAAGGTTGAATAGTTACCATTTAATTCCACTAAAATCCCGTCAATAATCAAAGCTTTATAAGAGCTTCCCACAAATAATTATAGCTTACTATTATGGGTTGAATTGCACCATCCCAAAAGGTTGAAGTCCTAACCCCCAAGTACTGCAGAATGTGACCATATTTGGAAATAGGGTTGTTACAGATGCAATTAGTTAAGATGAGGTCATTAGGGTGGGCCCTCATCCAATGACTGGTATCCTTATAAAATAAGGAAATTTGGATACAGAGACACACACACAGGGAGAGCAACATGTAGAGACACAGGGAGAAGACAGCCATCTACAAGCCAAAGAGAGAGGTCTGGACATATCCTTCCCTCCCAGACCACAGATAGAACTAATCCCACTGATACCTTGATTTTGGACTTCTAGCCTCCAGAACTGTAAGACAAAATATTTCTGTTGGTTAAGCTGCTCACTCTGTGACACTTCATTATGGTAACCCTAATAAATGAATACATTTATCATCTAAAAATTCTCACTATAAATCATGATCACTAACTTTAGTTATTCTTTAAAACAACCCAAAGTCACTTTCATTTGTCTTCATTTTTCAAATGAGGACTCTCAGGCTATAAAAGGTTAAAAAACTTGCTCAGATTATTAAGTTGCAGAGCCAAAATTTGACCTCTGCTGCCTGACTCTGAAACCCCTGTTCCTTTCTACACCATCCATCACTGCCTCAGACAGAGGGGATGTCCTTATGAATAATGCTACCGTATGTGCCAGGCTTGTGTGAACTTATGCCTGGTAATTTTACTGTGTGGACATGCTCAACTTACTATTGCCAACACAGTGGGCTTCCTGACATGTTACTCAGGATAGACAACACCTGGCAGCTCCCAGGTGACCACTGAGGAGCAAGGGTGGCCAACAGGCCAGCAAGGGCTGAGAGTTGAAGCCCAGTTGGCAGGAGGAGACCAGAGGGTGAGGGCAATATTCATAGACCTGACAGGCTCTGTCACAGTTCTACAGAGTGAGTGGCACAGGACACTAAGAGAAGCCCATGAGGATCCAAGGTAGGCAGGAAACAGATGGGCAGTTATGTGAAACTGAGCCTGGAGAGGAATAAGGACAAGACAGGGATAGAAATGCAGGATCTAAAACCCATAAAGACCAAGAAGGCTGCAATTCAGGGTCAAAGGGACCCCAGGGCTGGCCAGAAGGTGGGCTGGGGAGAGGCCACAGGAACCCCTCAGGGAAGATTCTTCCCAAGATCAGAAGTAACTGGTCTCTGAGGCTGATTCTCGTGGGTCTGACTTTGGTGGGAACAAGGTAGAGAAGAGAAGAAGCTTCTTGCCCAACCACCAGGAAAATAACTACCTTCGTGCAAATTAAATGAATGGGAAGCATCTCGTGCAAGGCAGCTCACCCAGTTGTAAGCTTAGAGACATCCTGGATTTCATTTGGGGCTTCTTCTGCCCCTATTGTGTCTAATTCTTCAAGGGTCATGAAAGGCCTTTAACAGCTCTGGACAGAACATACCCTCCTCATTTCTCTTCTGATTCCAGGCCCTGACTTCCTACCAGATAGTGTAGCAACCAGCCCAGCCACTTCCTGAGTACTTCCTAGCCACTATCAGCCAGCCACAATTGCCTCCCCAAGTGTCTGGGGTCTCAGATACGAGCTTATGGGCTCACCAGATGGGACCAAGGCTGGCCTTCAGGAAGGTGGTGGCAGGGGACTTGCTGCTCCTCTGCTCACCCATCTTTATACCATTCCAGGATTTTAAGTGTATATACCTACCTTTGATGGGACATGGATAAGCATTTTAAATGTCATTGGTTATATATTCTAATCAAATACATACTTTGAAAGAACAAAACTTCAGTATCTCATTTTAGGTTGAGACTATGGAAGGCAGGGAACATATGTTCTATTCAGTCCAGTTCTGATTGATTAGTGGCTGCCTGGATTCTGTGTTGAGGATTCGGAAGAAGCAGCTGGCACCAGCAAGAAAGAGTTCCATGATCAATCACTGGACAAAGATATGGATGCTACGCATTTGCTAGTTCTGGCCTGTGGCTTCCCTAGTGTTTGTGACTACCCTCTGTACGCATGCCCTCATCCCCACGCTTGTCAGCACCGTGGAGCTGGGAGCCGAGGTAGATACCTGAGCCAGTTCAGCCTCCTTAGCATCAGAATGCAGCACAGGGACTGGCACATAGCAGGCATACTTACGTGTTGATCTGTCAGGCTTTGTGAAGAGCTTCTCAACTGGCAGATTCTAGAAATGTGCATCCTAAGCTGGGGTTCCTTTCAACCTCCTCCACACACAGGCAAACATTATAAGTAACAACATAGTTCTTATAGCCCTTTGTGATAACAATTTAACAATGTCACAAGAGCCACAAAGAAATTCCTACCCTTTGACTCAGTAATAGCATCCTTGTGAAGTTGTGCTACAGAAACACTTAAAGAGATGGAGAACATCTCCATTCATGAACTTCATAAACGGGCTAAAGATGGGAGGGCTGCATAGAGGGGGGTCACTCTGCAGGCCCTCATATTCCATCCAGTTGGCATCTCCTTACTTCCCCACCCTCCCTCTCCCCTTCCCACCTCTCCACCTGACGTGACCTCAGGCTCCACATGCTTCCCTTACTATGATAAGGAGAAGTTCAGCTCTCCACAACTCCCTCCCAACCCCACCCCCCAACCTGCCAGGTGCTCCCCCCAACACCCTCACTCCTTGCTCCATGGGAGGCAGTACAAAATGGTCATTCTTAGCCTACTTTCATTATTCCCCTCTCATATACCACAGAATATTAGACAGCTAGAAAAACAGTGAGTTTGATCTGTACATCCTGATATGATCCAAGATGTTGGTGATTTATCAGCAAATGCAAAAAACAAACCAGTTGCAGGGCAATATATATAAAGTATGACATCCACACAAGGTTTAGCAGGCTACATGTCTAGCTGGTAGCAGTAGCCTGTGGGGAGGAAACGGGATGTGGCGGAAGGTTGAGGGGTGGAAAAAGAGAGCATTCTCTTTGTTACTCCACATAACTGGAGTTGTTTGAACTTTACAACGAAATGTATTAATTATGTAAGTAAAAAGAAAAAAAGATGTAGGATTCCAGTATGGGAAAACCACGCCAAGCATTGCCAAGGGCCTACCTTCTTGGAGAAGCCAATTTTTACCCTCAGCGGGTTTGCTTGAGACCAGCTGCTCACTTATCTCCAACTGCTTCAAGAAGCTGAGACTTGGACCCCCCTGCTGGAAGCATTGCCTGCAGAGCTGGCTTAATGATCTTCTATTACTGCTGGTTAACAGTCCTTCTCTCTCCATTGTGCAGAGCAGACACTCCAGACCACTCACCTGCATGCAGGGCACCAAGGTAGTCTGGAGGGCCTGGAAGACCCCTCCTTGGATGGTTCTCCTTCCTTTGGCAAGAACTGTGCTAGAAACCTGGGGTTCACCAGAACCACATGTTCCTCTTTGATGAGGAGTGGTGAGGGGGCCCTGAGTTGCTAGTGCCTTTCCTTACCTTTCTCGGCAGGATCGGTCAGTCTTAGCCAAAGCCAACCAACCAGTAGCCCTGAGTGAAAACAGGGACCTCCCAGCCTCACTTGTATCCTGTCTCCGTCAGCGTCTTCTTCTGTCCACCATGCTTCAACTCACAGGAAACAAAGAGGATGAGTCAACAGACTGTGGTTGTTAACCACTTCAATGGACCAGGGAGGCATGACCTTGAATGTCTTCCCAGGTCAGACAGGAGTTTCCCTCATGAGAGAAGAAAACACCTGGCAAGTTAGTGCTGGTTGTCGGCAGGAGGCCTCTGATCCCTGCCATGTGGACCTCTCCTTAGGGCTGCTTGAATGTCCTTATGTCATGGCAGCCAGCTTTCCTAGGGGCCAGGGATCCTAACACGATCAAGCTGCATCTTTTATGACCTGGTGTTAGAAGTCACACATTGCTTCTGCCACATTCTATTCATTAGGAGCAACTCAGTTGAGTCCAGAGTCAAAAGGAAGGGAATTGGGCTCCACTTTTTGAAGAGAAAGGTATCAAACAAGTTATGGGTACATTTTAAAACCACCACAGCTATTACCTATCAAGCCTTGTGTAGGTGAGAAAGACATAGAAATGAGACATACAAAATCCCTGCCCTCAAGAAGCTTTTCAGCTTAACAAAGGAGACTGACCTGTTATGTAAGCTGTGGGAACACAGAGGAGGAATCTTTCTACTGGGGGAAGGGAGCCAGTGGGAGAGGAGCCTCTGAGAGGAATAGCATTTGATGTGGGCCTTGGATTGTGAGTAAGAATGTGTTAGATAATGTGAACCCCCCATTCCAGACTCCTTCCTGTATTTCAGAAGCTGAAAATATAAAACTACATTTCCCAGCAAGATACACAAAAGCAAGATTTGAAGGACAGAAGTCAGGCATGGACCAAGCTCCCATTGCTTCTGTCATTTCTGCTGACACATTTACCATGGACATGTTTGCCTTTTCTGAGACACCCATGGCCGTGGCCCCGGCATTCAGACACTGGCTCATGGATGCCCAGAGAAAAAGTGGGACATCCTTGTGCCAGTGAGATTGTGGCTGGTGTGGCGAGATTCTGGGGTAGTGGCTGTGTGAGTTGGTGGGTGGCTTCCTGAGGGTAGAAAATGCTCAGGCCTCCCAGAGCCTCTTCTAGAGCTGGGATACAAGGACTCAGAGCACATGGAGAGCTTCCTCAGACTTACCTTCCAGCGCCTCCTCCTCCTGGCCACCTCAATTTCAACTCTTTTCTGTCCTTAGACAAGTGAGGAGCCACCCCTTTGCAAGTGCTCGGAAGTGATCTTACTTCGGAAAGGGCCAGGATCTTGAAGCCTTCACTGAAGCCGAGAGGGAAGCTATTTCATTTTAATAGCCAACTACTCCAGGTTCAAATACATAAAATGCCAACAACAACAACAACAAAAATTAATATGGCCCTCTCCAGACTTTTACTGTTTCCCTTACTGAAAGCATCCACATACCCACAGGCAAAGCTGTCAGCCATATGGAGGTGTCACTGGATTCATTTTTAAGAGATAAATATGGGAATTTGAGAACATTTATAAACTCAGCAGTACTGGGAAGCCAGCTTTGTTTCACCAATGTTTGCCTGTGGTTTCAGGGCTGAGATGTGCAGGTTGTGCAGAATCATCTGCCTCCAGCCCAGAGACACTGACTTGGGCAGGGCTTTAACTGCTTATCTTCAGTCTTTAATGCATCAACATCACATGGCAGCCTCTATGGTCTCTCACTAGCCCAGCACCACCCCCTACATACACATCAACCCAGACACTCTTTGGAGAATGACATCTCCACACTCACTAGGTAAATATTTATAGCTTAAGGAACAACAGGCTGAAAAGCACACAACAACCATGGATCCCACCCTCAGTAAGACTTGCCTGGTCAGTCTGGCTTGTAAACCTCTCTGAGTGAAGGGCAAGGCGTCCTGGAGAAGTGGCTACAAACACATATTGCTTGGCTGAGCCCCTAATGGACACCATCTTGAAACCAGAAACCTATTGTAGATTTCCTGCGTAGCCCACGAGCTTTGGATCTCCATGGGGGCACACCCTCGATGGAAGACAAACATGAGGATGAGATGAATTTGATGTCTGAAAGATGACTTTTTTTTGAACAGCAATAAAAAAGGGGGGTCTGGAAAGAAGGAAGGAAGGAAGGGAGGAAGGAAGGGAGGGAGGAAGGAAGTGTTGATGAGGATGTGGAGAAATTAGAACATTTGTACAATGGTGCAGCTACTGTGGAAAACAATATGATGGTTTCTCCAAAAATTAAAAATATAATTCCCATAAGATCCAACAATTGCACTTCTGGGTATATACCCAAAAGAACTGAGAGCAAGGTTTCAAAGAGATATTTGTACACCCATGTTCATAGCAACATTACTCACAATAGCCAAAAAATGGAAGCAATCCAAATGTCTATTGATAGATGAATGGGTAAACAAAATGTAGCATATATGTACAATGAAATATTATTCAGCCTCAAAAAGGAAGGAAATTCAGACACATGCCACAACATGGATGAACCTTGAGGACATCATGCTAAGTGAAATAAACCAGTCAACAAAAGACAAATACTGATTGGTTCCACTTACTTAGAGTAGTCAAATTCATAGAGACAGAAGGTAGAATGGTGGTTGCCAGGAGCTGGGGTAGGAAAGAGTGGCGATTGTAATGGGTGTAGAGTTTTAGTTTTGCAAGATGAAAAGAATTCTAAAGATTGGTTGCACAACAATGCAAATGTACTTTACTGTAGTGAAGATGATAGATATTGATGTTATATGTATGTTTCCACAATTAAAAATTTTACAAAAAAGACCTGAAGCCAAGACTACATGGTATATTAACTAACTTGAAAATAAATTTTTAAAAAATTTACAAAAAGAAAAGCATTGTATGTGAACTGCCTCCCATACAGTGTTTGAGCATTGCAATTTGGACCAGAAGGGGCCTATAGAATGTCTCCCTTGAGTCTGCAGAGCACTGTGTACTTTAATGTAGTGTGATAACAGCTACCATTTAGGGGGAAGGGGTGCCTGTAACTGTGAGAAGTGCTTTACTTGTGATCTCTTATTTAACCCACATGAAAACCCTAGGAAGTAGGTCTCATTATTAGAGATGAAACTCAGGCTTCACCAGAGTAAGTAACTTGCTTGAGGTCACAGAGCTAATACAGTATGGCCCTGGGGCCTGAACTCAGGACTAGTGGGCTCTGAGGCTTCATGCCCACCCATTATCCACTGCCTCCTCAGCACAAGTTGACTTTGCAACATCCACTTTGCTTCACCTTCCTACCATGATTAGAATTCTGGTAAGGGCGTTTTCTGTCTTCTCCATTCCCACCAACCCTCTCCCCAAGAAATGTTAAGAAATGTACAAGGATAACTTCATACCTCTTCCTCACCCTCTTCCCCAAAAGGCTCACCTAGGCCCACACACAGGGCGCAGTCATGAGTGTGGTAGGTCATGTGCTACCCCAGAAGGGAGACGATGAACTTTAGAGCCAGAGAGCTCTAGGTTGGAAGCCCAGTCCACCCCTTTGTAAATGTTTGGCACTGAGCATGTGACACTCTCTCTGAGCATCCTTCATCATCTATAAAATGGGTAAGGAATGCTCCCCTCTTGGGGAGGATATATATATATATATATATATATATATATATATATATATATTCAATATATACTTTGAACTTCAAAGTGTATATATATATATACATATATACATATATATACACTTTGAAATTCAAATTCATTGACTTGAATCTCATCTTAGCCTCTGCAAGGGACAAGATCCATTTAGAGACTTCTTCCTCCATAGATTAGAATTGTGTCAGTTTCCTTAGAAGGCAAAGTGGCTACAACTGGTTTTAAATATTATTTCCCTCTTGGGGCACCTGGTTGGTAGCTCAGTTGGTTAAGCATCCAACTCTTGGTTTCAGCTCAGGTCACGATCTCATGGTTCGTGGGTTCAAGACCCAAGCTGGGCTCCATGCTGACAATGTGGAGCCTGCTTAGAATTCTCTCTCTCTCCCTCCCTCCCTCCCTCTCTCTCTCTCTCTCTCACTGCCCTTCCCACATCTCTCTCCTCTCTCTCTCAAAATAAACTTTTTAAAAATATATTATTTTCTTCTTCTCTATTATATGTGGAAAGCTCCAAGAACTGTGCCAGCTCCATTGTGGTCACTTTGAGGACCAAGAGGCCAATGGAGGGCTAGCAAGGAACAGTCTTCCTTATTAAAGCAGAGGCTTGACCCCTCCCAGTCTTCCTACAGAAGAGTTTTGTGAGGAGTTGATCCATTCTGAGGTGTTCTGATATCAGAAACCCAACCTACAGGTCTTAAACAACCAATGCAACTTACTGATTCAAGAAATCTTAAGTTCAGAGGTAGTGTGGGCTTCTGGCATAGGTTGTTCAGAGAATCCCAATGTTTTGGGGGCTACAACTCTGCCTGTGAGTTTCTCACCTCCACCCACCCCCTGTCAATTTTTTTTAAACCGGCCTTTTCTGGAGGGGCTGCTGGCAGCTTCCAGGACTACATGCTAATTCATTCACATCTAATGGATTGGTGTGGCTATATGTCTACTCTTAAAACCACCCCAAAAATCAAGAGCATCCCAAGGCGGTAGGGATTATGTTGATGATTAGGCTAATTAGAACCTATATCTGAAATCAAGAGTTGATTTGATCCTAGACTTAAACTACATTGTTGCTACACACAATGGGATGGCTACCATTTATCAGTATGGGTATGGGTGTGTTGTGTTGTGTGTGTCAGTGTATGAGTGAGGTGTCAGTGTGTGTGAGATGCGTATCTGTGTGTACGAGGGTGTGTTCTGTGTATGTAATGTGTCTGTGTGAGCATGTGTGTGAAATGTGTGTCTACAAGTGTGTGTGTGATTGTGTGTTTGTGTCAGAAATCCATGTGCCCAGAATAAGTATCCCTTCCATTTGGGGCCTTTCACTCTGACCTCTACTGCTACCACCTTGCTGGCCCCTAGGGGGCACTGTGCTTACCTTTTGACCCCATGGTCAAAGTTTGTGCAAAATCCCTTTTTGCCTAAGCACAAATGATAGATTAAAAACTTTAAAAATATCTTCACTAACAAAAAAGGAGAACAGAAAGTAAATCAATTCAAAGAGCATAAGAAACATACAGTTATTTCTGACAATGTACATTGCTGAGCCGATAACTACCTCTTTCTTTCCCCAAAGTGCTATCTGCCTTTGAGCCTTCCCAGTTCCTGCCTCGCTGTAACTGACCAGCACAACGTTATTCCCTGCTTTGCAGAACAGTCTCCTGGAGACCTGTCCCCTTGTAGCCAAGGCCAAAAATCCCATCTGTACTCACCATTTCACTCAGGGCCCTTCCTCCTCCCCCATCACTGTTCCAGGACAACCTTTGGCCTTCCCAACAGCAAGGGGCCCACAGTATAACAGCTTCATTACACTTTATATCGTAAGAATCAGCACCATCTAAACACAAATGGGGCGGGAGGTGGAGAGACTGGGTGGCTCTGTTGGTTGAACCATTGACTCTTGATTTTGGCCCATCATGATCCTAGGGTCATGGGACCTAGTCCTGGTCTGAGCCTCAGCATGGAGCCTGCTTGAGATTCTCTCTCTCCCTCTGCCCCTCTCCCCTACTCAGACTCTCTCTCTCTAAAATAAAAAAATAAAATAAAATAATAATAATAACAACAAATAAATAATAAACACAAATAGAAAGGTTGCCTCACACTCTCCATCAGTGCATTTTAGATTCCTACAAAGGCCTAGACGGTCCCTTCTCCCCAAACCCTAGTCCAATTCGGGTTCTGGCTGTGTGGCCTGCTGCACAGCCCCTCCCCTCACCACCACCCCACCACACCCACCCCACAATTAAGCAGAACCACAGGCCTCTGCTGCCCTCTGGTGGAACCTTGCTTACACAGCCCTGGGGTTCTGCAACAGGAACCAGGGGTCTTTTCCCCAAGTCTTTCAGACTTCACTTCAGACTTCAGACTCCAATCACTGGAACACAGCTAGTAATATTTTAACCCACCCATCGCTAGCCAGATGCTCAATTATAAAATATAAGAATAAAAAAAGAGGTGGAAGGGATTTAAAACTCTCACCTCAAAGGCCTCAAGGGCCTCAAGGGCCACAGTGACTTATTCATTGACTCGTGAGTCAAATGTTTATTACACACCAACTATTTGCTAGACACTGTGCTGTCACTAAAGATACAAAAAGAAATAAAAAATGAAACTATCCCTTAAAGGAAATAAAAAGGTGCTGGAAGAGCATATAACAAGGGGAAGCTACTTGGATGAGGAAGAAGCAGCACACCAAGGACAGGATACATGGTCTGGGCCAGAGTGTCCCCAGCAGAGAGGCAAGAAGACCATTGAGAAGCCCAAAGAAGGTGACTGAGGTTGGAAGTAGCCAGAGCTGTAGTGCGGGTACAGGACACAGGCCAGGAAAAAGTCTGGACATCATTCTCAATGCAGTGGAAGTCATCTAAGAGCTGGGAAGTGGGTTTTGGAGTCCCCCCCACTCATCCAGCCATACCCCAGCTGCTCTGCAGTCTCTCTCTGGCCCCCTCTCATCCTCTCACCTCTAAATTCTAGTGTTCCTCAAGTTGGTCCTACCTCTCTTGTCTCTTTCCACACTCTCTTCTCCCTCCATCACGTCACCCTCTTCTACAATTCTCAATAACATTCATACTCAGGTTGGTGTCTCCACCTCGACCTCTCCTTCTGGCTCCAGATCCACCTATTGAATAGCCTCCTTGCTGTCTGCTTTAGATTCCTCAGACATCTGCCACCGAACATCTTAGCCCTGCACTCTTTTTTTAATTTTTTTTTTGACTTTTATTTATTTTTGAGACAGAGAGAGACAGAGCATGAACGGGGGAGGGGCAGAGAGAGAGGGAGACACAGAATCAGAAACAGGCTCCAGGCTCTGAGCCATCAGCCCAGAGCCTGATGCGGGGCTCGAACTCACGGACCGCGAGATCGTGACCTGGCCGAAGTCGGACGCTTAACCGACTGCGCCACCCAGGCGCCCCTTAGCCCTGCACTCTTGATATAACCCCAGCCCAATCACCTTTGCTCCCAAACCCATTTCCCCTCTACATATTCCCCATCTCAGCAAATGGCACCACTCGCTGGGACTCTATAATGTAAACAAGCCTGGATATATTTTACAGGTCCCTCACCTTCTTCCCAGTCATTGCTATTTTTCCATTTTAAAATGACAACATGCATAAGGTGGGTCAATTTGAAGGATCAGTTTTAGCTGCCTGGCCTGCTACCCAGACCCTCCCCTCACCACCCCCACACTCCCCAAGAAGCAGAACCACAGCCCTCTGCTCCCCTCTGCTGGCGCTTTTCTGTCACAGCCCTGGAGTCCAGACACGGGGACAAAGGCCCTCTTCCCCTTCCTCCAGGGCCCTTTTCAGAGTTCCCCTTTGGTCCAGAAAGGTACAAAATGAAAAGAAGGCCCCTGGGAATCAGCTATGATTCCTCCCTGTGACTTGTCTACACCCAAGCTCTCAACAAACTTGTTGATTCTACTTCCTGAATGTGTCTCAGAGTTGCCCATTTGTCCCCATCTGCACTGTCTCTCTGTAGCCTGAGCACCACCATCATCTCTGGCCAAGAACACTGCAGCGACCCTCTAACTGACCTCCTCACTGCACTTTTTGTTCTCCCCCCCTCTTCCCATCTCCGCATAACAGCCAGAGTGATGATGTTATACTCTGGGAAGTTGGAGCATGGCACCTTCCTCCTCCAAATCCATTTATGTCTTCCCTTTGGGTTCAGGACAAAACCAAGCTTTCCCCACAAAATCTGGCCTATCTTCCAACCCCGTCTCCCCTCTTTCTCTCCTGTGTTTACTGTGCTCACCACACTAGTCTTTTTTTAGTGCCTTTCAAAACCACCAAGCTAATTTCTGCCCATCAACCATTGGATACATAGCCTTTACCTGGAACGTTCCTGCCCCCGCCTCCATGAGCTGATTATTTATTCTTCAAATGTCAGCCTGAAGGGGCACCTGGGTGGCTCAGTCAGTTAAGTGTCCAACTTCGGCTCAGGTCATCATCTCCTTGTTCGTGAGTTCGAGCCCCACGTCAGGCTCTGTACTGACAGCTCAGAACCTGGAGCCTCCTTCAGATTCTGTGTATCCCTCTCTCTCTGCCCCTCCCCCACTCATGCTCTGTCTCTCTCTCTCTCTCTCCTTCAAAAGTAAATAAACATTAAAAAAAATTCAGCCTAAATATCACCTCTTAACAAAATCCTATCTGTCCACTCTGTCCAAAGCATGTCCACTTATAGGTCTCCCCAATAGCAAAACATCAATCAATAAAACAGTTTGATACAAGAGAAGAAATTAATGTAACCAAAGAAAAATCAAAATGAGACTGTAATGCACAAGGGAATTTAATATACTATAAAGGTGTAAAGGTGAGATTTCAAATCACTGGGGAAAAGAAAAATGAGTAAACAAATGATGATGTCATGATAGTAAATATTTACTGAGATAAGAACAAAGCCAGGTACCTATCCCACTCCTGCCCAAATCAATTTCAGATGGATCAAATATTTAATATCAAAATAAACATCTAAAAATGTGGATTACCTTAGCAGTGCTAATCTAAGAAAAGGGTTTTCTAAGAAGGCTATAAAATCTAGGAGCTATAAAGGGAATAGTTGATGAATTCATCTAAGTAGCAATCTAACTTTGGTATGAAAAAAGAATGGAAAAAAAAAAAAAACACCAAAAACTTAAATCAAAAGACTAAGTTCCAAAATAGGGAAAGTATATTTATAACATATTTGTCAAAGACCTCTTTTCCTTAGCTTAAATGGAATTGATATAAATGAATATTTAAAAAAACAAAAACAAAAACGGGGCGCCCGGGCGGCTCAATCGGTTGAGTGTCCAACTTCGGCTCAGGTCATGATCCTGCAGTTTGTGAGTTCGAGCCCCACATCAGGCTCTGTGCTGACAGTCGGAGCCTGGAGCCTGTTTCTGATTCTGTGTCTCCCTCTCTTTCTGCCCCTCCCTCACTTGTGCTCTCTCCCTCTCTTAAAAAGAAATAAACATTTAAAAATTAAAAAAAAAAAGAACAGCTCAATAGAAAAATGCAAAGGATAGAAATAGTTTGTAGAAAAAAAAGTTCAAAAGACGATAAACATGTGGAAGGGTGCTCTACTTCACATATAAATTTAAAAACGCAAATCTAAAGAGTAAGAAAACATTTTTTCTTCACTCGTCAGGCTGGTGCAAGGCTTCTCTGCTGCTGCCAGGACTGTGGGAATCAGTACCCTCGTCCACCTGTGATGGGAGGAGGTTATAAACCGATGAGGTCTTACTGCAGGTTAATGTGATAAATTCCAAAATTTTACAGGTGCATGTCCCTTCACATAGCAAAGAATTTACATACGATTGTATGTACAAAAATGCAACCATATATAGGTACAGAAATCTTTTTGGTGGACTTTTTAGAAAAGTGAAACCCAGGGGCACCTGGGTGCCTCAATCAATTGAGCATCCAACTCTTGATTTTGGCTCACATCATGGTCTCACGGTAAGATCAAGCCCTGTGTCAGTCTCTGCACTGACAGTGAGGAGCCTGCTTGGGATTCTCTCTCTCCCTCTCCCTCTCTCAAAATAAACAAACATTTTTTTTAAAAAAAGTAAAGCCCAGGGGTGCCTGGGTGGCGCAGTCGGTTAAGCGTCCGACTTCAGCCAGGTCACGATCTCGCGGTCCGTGAGTTCCAGCCCCGCGTCGGGCTCTGGGCTGATGGCTCAGAGCCTGGAGCCTGTTTCCGATTCTGTGTCTCCCTATCTCTCTGCCCCTCCCCCGTTCATGCTCTGTCTCTCTCTGTCCCAAAAATAAATAAACGTTGAAAAAAAAATTTTAAAAAATAAAAAAATAAAAAATAAAATAAAAAAGTAAAGCCCAAAGCGTCTATTAAAAGTAAATAAATTATATGTCATCCATATGACACAATACTTTGCTTGATTAAAAAGAAAAAGGAGATCTGGATATGTTAATGTACTAAGAAATTAATGTAACCAAATAAAAATCAAAATGAGACCGTAATGCACAAGGGAATTTAGTATACTATAAAGGTGTAAAGGTGAGATTTCAAATCACTGGGGAAAAGAAAGATGAGTAAACAAATGATGATGTCATGATAGTCAATATCTACGGAGATAAGAACAAAGCCAGGTTCGCTAATGGGGGGAGATTTTTAAGACATATTAAAAGAAAAAAGCATAGTGTAGAGGAAAATGATCCCTTTTGTATAAATTATAACATTGACACATATGTGAGTAAATGCATTGTTTTTTTTTCTAGAAGAAACCTAGTAAACTATGCTTTTTACTTTTAAAGAGATAAAATGGGACATAAAGGAAAAGAGTGAGGGGCACATGGGTAGCTCAGTATGTTGAGCGTCCGACTCTTGATTTCAGCTCAGGTCATGATCTAATGGTTCATGGGATCGAGTGCCACGTCAGGCTCTGTGCTGACAGAGTGGAGCCTACTTAGGATTCTCTTTCTCCCTTTCTCTTTGCCCCTCCCCTGCTTGAGCTTGCTCTCTCTCGCTCTCTCTCACAAATACATACATACATACATACATACATACATACATACATACATAAAGGGAAGGAGTGAGATTCTGTCTTTTCATTTTGTGTCTTTCTGAAGCAAAGTTGAAGACCTTGGAAATTTTTACTTTGGATCTATATTATTAACAGTTTTTAAAAATTTGGCACTAAATTGTTATCAAATTATGGCCTCTCAGCTCTGATTGCACCTTTCAAAACATGTTCTGTGCTAAACAACAGGATTTTTTTTTTAATTTTATGTATTTATTTTGAGAGAGAGAGTGCAGGGGAGGAGCAGAGAGATAGGAAGGAAGAGAGAATCTCAAGCAGACTCTGCACTGTCAGTGCAGAGCTCGATGTGGGGCTCGAACTCATGAACCCTGAGATCATGGCTTGCAGTGAAGTCAGATGCTTAACCAACTGAGCCACCCAGTCGCCCCTTAACAATAGGATTCTTCAAGCATTTCTCCTTTAAAGTGAATAAGATGCAAACTTTCTCAGTTGAAGGCAATGGAGGGACATTTCTGGAGGAAGAGGCTGGCCTTCCCTTTTCTGGGGCAGAAGGGTGGATATGAGGATGCCTACTGAAGCTTACCCCAGCCATGGGCCCAGAGCACCATCCGTCTGTAACTCTGCAGTCTTAGCGGACAGACAACCTTTCCACAGCCCTCTCCACAAGCACTCAAGCCCCCATATGCTCCACATGTCCTAAAGGCCTCCTGCACGTGCCAGGGCCGCAGATCACCCACACTACCCACACCACCCACACCACCTAGGTTGATAGCCTGCATCCCCTCCTGCAATCCAGAAGGTGGCCTACTGCTTATCCAGTGACTCCAGACCAGCTCCAGCTTGGCCAAATCACCCAACTTCTCTGCTATCAGATGGCTGACCCACATTGCTATGGACTGAATTGTGTCCCCCAAGATTTATAAATTAAACTTACCTAACCCCCATGGGATGATATCTGGAGGTGGGGCATTTGGAAGATAATTACATTTAGATGAGATCATGAGGGTGGGGCTCTCATGATGGAATTATTGCCTTAGAAGAAGAAACTCTAGAGAACACTGTCTCTCTCCCTTCCTCCCTCTTTTCCCTCTCTGTGAGGATGCAGCCAAAAGTCATTATCTGCAAACCAGGAAGGAAGCCCTCACTAGGGAACCTAATCAACTGGCACTTGGGTCTTGGACTTCCAGCCTCCAGAATTGTGAGAAATAAATGCCTTTTGTTCAAGCCATCAAGTCTATGGTATTCTGTTATGGCAGCCTGAGCTAATACCCTCACCTTCTCTAATGAAGCTGAATCCCTTCCAAGTTTGCCCTTTTTTAAGTACACTCCTTCAGCTCTAAGGTACCAGATAGTTTTCTTACAGCTTATAGTTACTCTTTATCACAGTTAATAATTCTTTATATTAAACTGCCCCCATTAAAGTTGCTGTGTAGTTTCTATCTCCTGACTGGACTCAAACTCCTTCCCCAGTATTTTCTATCATTAACCTTTTTTCCTTTTTTGTTTTGTTTTGTTTTTAAGTTTCTTTATTTTGAGAGAGAGAATGCAAGCGAGGGAGGAGCAGAGAGAGAGGGGAAGAGAGAGAATCCCAAGCAGGCTCCATACTGTCAGCGCAGAGCGCAACTTGGGCCTTGACCTCATCAACCAGGAGATCACAACCTGAGCCAAAATCAGGAATCGGATGCTCAACCAACTGAGCCACCCAGGTGCCACACCTTTTTCTTTCATAACACGTATTCTCATTTGTAATTACTTTATTCTTTTGTTTACTTTTTGCCAATGTGTTTCCTGAAAAACTGTAGGACCACATCTCTCTTCTGCATCTTTTCACTGAGCATAATAGTTGCTCAGTAAAGCCTTATTGACTGAGTGGAAAGCAGTAAAGTATAGTGACTAAGAACTCAGATTCTGGAGCCATACTCTGTAGGCTGAAATCCCGACTTAGCCTCTTGATAACTATGTGACCTTGGCCAGGGTACTTGCCTGTGCCTCAGTTTCCCCATCTATAAAATGGGGTAATAATCATTCCTACCTCATAGGACTTTTGTGAGGATTTAATTAGTTAATATGCATAAAGCCCTAGGAATGATTCCAGACACACAGTATATGCCATGTAAACTATGTTATGTGAGGAAAGATCAGGGGGAATAAAGACAGTCTGAAGACTGGTGGAAAGATCATCGTCTTCAAATATCTGAAGGACTGTGATGGATAAGACCCTGTTAGACAAAACCACAACAGAAATGCAAAATTATAGGAAAGAAGGGTGGGCTCATTATCATGTGTTTGAAATGGTTTGAGCCATCCCGGAGAGACCCATTATTCCCACGCTGTCTGGGTTTCAAAACTGAAAGTCCCACCCAGGGAAACGGCTATGTCCCAGGCAAACCAGACAATTGGTCTCTATCCCCCAACAAGGCCTGCTTCCCGAAGTAGTGAGTGTGTCTCTGTGACGGTTTTGAGCAGAAGCCAAAGAACCATGGTTCAGGGATGTTAGAGAAGTCATTCCCGCATGAGGAAGGAGCTGGAAATAGAAGCACTTTGGTCCAGATGAAAAAGCAGACTTTAGCAGAAGCCCAGGTTCAAACTATGGCTCTGCCACTTACTAGCTGTGTGATCGTGGATTACTTAATTAATGTCCTGAGCTTCAACTCCTTGATCTGTAAAATAGGGACAATCATTCCCAGCTTGTAAGGCTGCTGTGTGAGTCAGACAGACCATATGCAAAGTGACTTGCACAGTGCCTCCCACAATGTGAGCATTCAAGAAAGCAAAACTTTGCTTGTGGAGTTCTGAATCTAGGATTCTCTAATCCACGGCTCCCCGAACTGTGGTTCTCAGTGTGGCCCCTGGACCGAGGGCATCAGTACCACCTGAGAACTCATTGGAGAAGCAAATGCTCCACCCCACCCCCACTAAATCAGAAACGGATGGAGTCCAGAAATCTAAGTTTCAACTAACTCTCTAGGTGATGCTCGTTAACACTCAGAAGTTTAAAAAGCACCGATCCCAGGGACAGTGCTGTCTCCAAAATATGAAAATGGAAAATCTCTCCCAAACTTGAAACACTCTCCCTTTATTCCCCCACAAAATGAAGTTATTTTAAAATGAAAATAGTACTGAAATGTTGATCCTAATGTGTTTTTTTTTTTTTTTTTTTTACAATTGTCTTTGTAAACAGGCCTCACAAGAGGGAGTTATCTGCTGTGGGTAAATATGTCAGTATGACCTGCCCTTCATGTCATCAGCCAAAAGCACTGATAGATTGTCTAAGTTTGGTTATACTGTTTAAGCCACTACTTGATCATCATAAACTACACAGTCAAGTTGATTTTCCACACTCATAGAATGAGTTAAGTGGGTAGGATAGTTGGGAAAGAATTTCTTAAGTTGTAACATACTTGTTGAGGCAGAAAGTCACCACAGGGTTAAGTAAAAAGAATTTGCACTCCGGAGCACATTAATTTTTTCTTTGCCCTAACAAGTCCCAGAGCACAGTGATGTGTTTATAACATACATAAAGATAGACAAAGAATCAGGTAAAAGTATTTTTAAACAGTTCTAAACTCATTTTATAAATAAAGACCGTTTAATATACAAAACCTAAGATAATTCAGTCAAAGTAATCCATCTTTTCTCGAATATGTAATGCTTCTCGCAACTTTTAGGAATGAATGTGAAGAGCAATCTTCGTTTTTCAAGGTTCTGAAAATATCTTCAAAATATTTATTTAAACACTTAAGCAGAAAGCTTTGTCTACACAAAACAGTAACATGCAAATTCCATGAGTACGTTTGCTTTGGGAAACAATATCCCTTGCTGTGCTTCTGAGACTTTTATAAAGCAGTTCCAAATCGATTTATGTTCTGAGCACCTTCTAGGTTCCTTACACTAGGAAAAGGGAGCATTCCAAAAGTCTTCCAACCTTCAGGAAGGGCAAAGTCAGAGGGGAGAAAAGACTATATTCAAAAACTGTATTTAAATAAACTGTGATAGACACATGGCACATACCTTTCTTCCAGACTGAATGTAGTTCAATACCAAGCTGTTTCTGGAGACAATAGGAAGCAGAGGAAGGACAGTATCTTGAAGGATGTTAACGAGGAAGGCTTCCTGGAGGAGATGGGATACATGACGGATATCAAGGAATTATCAACGGTTTTGTTTTTTGTGGGTTGTTTTTTGGTTTGGTTTGGTTTGGTTTGGTTTGGTTTTGGTTTTTGGTTCTTGGCTTTTGGTTTCTTTTGTTTTGTTTTGTTTCTGTTTTTTATTTTTAGGAATTATCAACTTTTAATGCTGTGATGTGTTTACTTGTCACTGGCCTTTAAAGTGTATTAATCCTGGGATGCCGGGGTGGCTCAATTGGCTGAGCATCCAACTACAGCTCAGGTCATGATCTCGTGATTTGTGAGTTCGAGCCCTGCATTGGCTCTCTGCTGTCAGCACAGAGCCTACTTAAGATCCTCTGTCCCCCTCTCTCTCTACCCCTCGCTGCTCATGCTCTCTCTCTCTCAAAAATGAATTTTTAAAAAAACATTAAATTTTTTTCTAAAATGTATTATTCCTGCTGTTAGGATTTTGCTCAATATCCTTTCTGCTTGAAACATTCTTCCCACATTCAGCCTATTCAAATTCTTCCCATCTTTTAAGGCCACCTCAAATTCTTTCCTTCCTTCAACAAGAATCGATAATAAAATCCTTACAACAAGAAGGGGTCTTGTGCTCCCTATCTTTAGGGACGACCAGAAAGAGGGAAGAGAAGAGTTTGAGAGTCTGTGTCCTACTTGAAGTGAGAAAACCCAAGGGATAAAGCATATGGTCACAGTTTCCAAAGAAGAGCCACATCAGCATTGACCTATCCCATTACACCTCATCTTATTTCCACATGAATCCTAGGAGACAGATGCCACTCCTCATTGCTCCGCACCGTTGACAGATTACTGTACGCATGTCATAGGGTTGTTCCGAGGATTAAATGAGTTTCAGCATGCAGAGTGCTGACACAGTAAACATTCAATGCCTGTTTATTACTATGACTTAATTCATATCAATCAAAAAGATTAATTAAGTTGCTCAGGCATCCCAGAGATACCACACACTTAGGGATATTTCCTATATTAATTTCTTGCCTTGGGAATTCCCAGATCAAGTACGTAATATCAAACATCAAACCTACCTGACATACAGTCCCATGGTTGCAAATTCTCACGTGAAACTCTCACACCCCTCTCCCAACCACCTCTGTCACACTACCACCACCATTTGCAACTTGTAAATCCAGACACCAGACTGTCATCCGTCTTGGTAGGATTTTTTTCTTTAGTTCCACCCTACCCACTGCCCCTTGTGCTGAAGGTGTAGTTTTTAAGGGCTTGCAGCATGGGCCCAAAGCCTCTAATTCTGTCTCTGTGAGCATTAAAACTCAAGTCCTGGAAGTAATGGAAAAACAACATCCTTCTTGCATCCACCGCTATCTGGGCAGTCTTAGTATAGGCTCAAATTCCTTTACTTTTCAAAATATTTTTTTAATGTTTATTTATTTTGAGAGAAGGAGGGAGAGAGAGAATCCTAAGCAGGCTCTGCTCTGTCAGCACAGAGATGAACTGGGGGCTTCATCTCACAAACCATGAGATCATGACCTGAGCCCAAATCAAGAGTCCAACACTTAACCAACTGAGCCACCCAGGCACCCTTATAGGCTTAAATTCCTGTTATTCAGATCATTAGATCTCTCAGCTATGCATTTACAAGGACATTTACTATGTTGTTCTTGTTGGGTTTTTAATCCAGCATATCTAGGTGTTTTACGACTGGAGGATTTTCTGGTTATTCTAATTTTCCAGAACTAAGATTCCCATCACAGTTTTTCACTGACAATCAAATTAGGGCTGTTTACCTTTATGTTCTCAGCTCTTACCTAAGGGAGCATTTCATGTAGTTTTAAATTCCTAAAAATAAGCTCATGTTTTAGAGATGAATGTTTATTGAAAACCCAGAGGAAATTATGGTGTAGATTATAAAACAACTGCCCAGGGGCACCTGGGTGGCTCAGTAGGTTGTGTCCGACTTTGGCTCAGGTCATGATCTCACGGTTCGTGAGTTTGAGCCCCCCGTCAGGCTCTGTGCTGGTATCTCAGAGCCTGGAGTCTGCTTCAGATTCTGTGTCTCCCACTCTGCCCCTCCCATGCTTGCACTCTGTGTCTCTCTCAAAAATAAATAAACATTAAAAAAAAAAGCTTAAGAACTTTATAAATAAATAAATACAAGAGATCTGATTTAAGATGTCAAACATTCTTTAAGATCAACTATTCTTTTTTTTTTTATTTTTTTTTCAACGTTTTTTTGTTTATTTTTGGGACAGAGAGAGACAGAGCATGAACGGGGGAGGGGCAGAGAGAGAGGGAGACACAGAATCGGAAACAGGCTCCAGGCTCTGAGCCATCAGCCCAGAGCCCGATGCGGGGCTCGAACTCACGGACCGCGAGATCGTGACCTGGCTGAAGTCGGACGCTTAACCGACTGCGCCACCCAGGCGCCCCATGATCAACTATTCTTTATCTCTTTTTAATAATTAGCATATTGTATCAGCCTATAAAATAGCTCACTCTTTGGATTGCGTAAACATATGTATTTACCAACACTGCAACCAACCACAGTACCAACAACAGAAAACTAAAGACTCTTAGCTGTCTCTCTTGAGTATGTACTCAACAAACTCCACACTGACCAAATACACTAATTGCTTTACCTTCATCTGGTGCACTCAGGCCCAACGTGGTGAATGGCATTTCACGAAGCGACACTGCACAATCACGCCAGTTGAAATAAAATCTCTGTACTCATTCCAAAACTAGATCTATATAGTTTAAAATGCCTATATCGCCCATATCTGCTATGCTTAGGGAAAAGTAAGAAGCTGCCTGTAAGTACCAGAGTAAAGAGTCGCAATTTTGGTCCCAATTGTTGTCAGGTGATTTTTCTCTCTATCCAGTATTCTGATCCCTGCAGACCCTCTACCCCTCCGTGCCCGCTATATGCTAGAATGCCTCGAGCTTGGTCCGGGCCTTCTCTTGTCATTCTACGTCCTCTCCCTAGATTATCTTACACAATTCCATAGTTTTAAATTTCATTTATATGTCAGCAGCTCACAGACTTCTTTCTCTAGCCCAGAAACTGTCTTTTGAGTTCCAAATCTGTATATCCAACCTGTCTGATATCTGTCTCAGACATATCTCTGATACCCAAGTAGTGATGTAGTCTTGCCCTAACATACTCCTCTATAATCATTTCTATCTTGGAAAATGACTCTTCAATCACCCAGTAATTGATGCCAGAACTCTGGAAGTTCTTCCTGACACTACTTTTTCAATGACCTGTATATATAATGCATTAGCAAGACCTAGTGATTAAGATTGATTGATTGATTGATTGACTGACTATAGTGGAGGTAGAGAGAAATGGAGATATACTATGTCCACTATCTTAAACCTATTCCTAGCTGTTTATCATGTGTTACCTGGCCAGTCACCAGGACTAGTTTCCTAAGTGGTCTGCCCACATCCTCTCAAACACTCTAATCTATTCTACACAATGTAACCAGAACAATCTTTCAAAATGACAAAACCAATTCTTTATCACAGGCACATGCTGATTGAAACATATACACATCACTTAAAACTTTCAGTTACATTGCACCTAAGATAAAATCCCAACTCCATAACATATCCTTTGCCAAAAGAAGTCTCAGAGACAAAAGCATTTAGAAAAAAAAAAAAAGATTTCTTAGAAAAACACTTGCAAAAGTTTACAAGTGAGTTCAACTTTAGAAGGACTGGTTCACAAAACATGGTCCCCAAGGTTATATGGTTCATAATGGAAAAAGCAACTTTCTCATATGTTTGCCATACTCCCCCAAATAACTGCATATCATCAGACTTAGAAAAGTCAGCATTACAAAAGTCAGCAATTAAATTATTTTTGTTAGGGAATCACTAACATGCGAGAAAGGCTAAAGGTTTTATTCACTTTGGAGACTATAGATAGTATGATACTATCCTTTTTTGGCTTACCTCAGAGCACAAAGTGTTTTGTTTTTCTTAACTGTGGTATGTGACATACATACTTTCTCATCTTGGAAGCAGGGGAAGGTGCTAATTTTGCTTTATGTGGATAAATCTGGGCATGATGTGGCTACTTCTTATGTCTTTGCCCTCAACTTATGTTATGCTCCCCATATCTATGTTCCAGCCACATGGCCTTCTTTCAGGTTCACCAACTCTTCCCCCAGCACACTGTTCCCTGTCTGGTACACACTCTCTTGTAGCCTTTATGGAGCCAAATCTTACTCATCTTCCCAGTTACAACTTAAGTATCACTTCCTCCAAATCCCAATCTAAATCTATTCTCCTATTATTCAATCAGTCATAATGTCTGCATTATCAGTTAGGATGCCTTTGGTTGTCAGTAACTCAATGACAAATTCAAACACATTGCTAGGGTCTTCAAGGCCAGGGAGGTTTTGAGCATGGAGAAGAACATTCACCAATATGTGTACTTTTGTACAAATCTCACTTTATAAACATTAATATATAGTAAGCAGTATTTCCTGGAAATGTTGTCTTGTTTTGTCCCAAACAGTATTTACTAAGCATATGTGGCTATTGAGCGCTGGAAATATGGCTAATGCAACTGAGGAATTGAATTTTTAATTTCATTTATTTTTAATTAACATTTAAAACTGATAATTGCTTCAGTTTTTGGAAAACAAGCATACTTGGAAAAACTCAAATATGTGAATCTATTTTTGCAACTGCAAATTTTAAGAAATCTAAATTTTATGAAATCAATTTCCAATTGAAATTAAGCAATTAAGAATAAAGCATGTAAGTGTAAAGTACATAATGGATTTCTAAGATTTGTATAAAAATGTAAATTATCTCAGTTTTTATATTGATTACCTGTTGAAACTATATTTTGGATATATTGGGTTAAATAAAATGTCACTAAAATCAATTTCATCTACCTGCTTCTGCTTTTTAAGTGTGGCTAATAGAAAACTGTAAATCACCTAGCTTATTTAAAATTACATGACTACTTACAGAGTTAGCATTATGTTAGGATAGCACAGCCCTTAATGTTGAAATAGTTTACTCAACTAACCAAAACAAATTTAACAAAGTTTCCACATAAAAAGGCTTACAAAGTTTCCACTTAAAGTTTTTGAGGGAGTTAGGAGGAAATACAAATGTCGAGTTGGTGCTTTTAAAAGGTAAGTGTATAACATGCTGGCTGGATTGGAATTTAGGGCTTTTAGGGGGAGTGGATGGAGTATTAGGTAAAACGGGAGACCACTGCAGTAATCCAGGCATCAAAATGATGATATTGGTTCCGGGCTAGAATGGAGGCGGTGAGATGAAGAGAAGATACACCTGAGAGGCATTTAGGAGGTAAAATTGACGTGGTTTAAAAACTTAGATTCTTATCTGATTGAATGAAAACATTGATTACAGACTATTAATCATACTCTACACTGAAAACAGTAATTAAAACGTATTTAATCGAATTCTATAATGTAATCAAAACAGATTACAGGTTTAATCACATTCTTCAACAACTTTATTAAAATCACAAATCCAGCAGATTCTCATGTGCTTCCAAGAACCGAAAACGCGCGCACGCACACACACACACACACACACACGCACACACACAACACACGCGCACACATAAAATACAGAACTGTCATAATGATTACAGAATTCACTGGAACATTTACATTTAAACTGATCACAAAGGTAGCACAGGTATGACTTGCACCTAATATCTGCTAAAGGAGGAGCCCCTGACAGGGCTGAGGAATGCGTGATTGAATTATTCACGGCAATCTACAGAAGAAAAGATCGGCCAACTCCGGGGCACAGAGGCGGAGTCCGGCTCGGACACTATTGCCAGAATTGGCCGGAGGTCCCACGTCAGTCAGTGGCCAGGCCCCGAACTCGAGCCTCATTCGTCGTCCGCCCACCACGGGGCGGGACGGCTACGCCTTCGGCGCTTTTATTCACGCCGCGCCAGTGCGGGTCTGATTCGGAAGCCGCAGACCCACCGAGGAGCTGGCACGCTAACGAAAACCTCGGCGCCGTCATTTCAGAGTCAGGGAAACATCGTCAAGGAAACATCAGAGACACAGGCTGAGCCTGCCGTCCGACAGGCCCTCCCGCGGGGAATGCTTCCGGGGCAGGGGGCGGGGCTGCCGGAAGTGGCCGGACGCCGTCTGCTGTTCGTTGTTTAAGCGGCTGACGGGAAGGAGAAGCCGAAGCCCCGGCGGCGCCGCGGGGCGGCAGTCACGACCTGATCCCGGGCGGCCGCTAGCCTCTGGACGAGCCAGAAGCCAGGAGTACCGGCTGCGGAGCGGAGGGGCGAGACGCCCGCTCGCCTTCTGATCTCATCATGTCGCGGGGCTCCATCGAGATTCCCCTCCGGGACACTGACGAGGTAAGTGTCGCGTATGGGGGAGGGTGGGGGCCGTGAACTTGGACGATCTCTTCCTCTCCCCTTCTCTCGACTTCGTCTCCTAAGCGAGAGCACCTTCTCCCCCAGGAGCCCAGGTCGAAATCCCCCGCCGAAATCCCAGTCACCTCTTTCCCCAGCTCCTGCACCTTCCCAGGCTGGGAACATCACGTCCCCGCAGCCTCGGAGCCACCCCGAGGAGTACTTGAAAGTTCCTTTCCTACCTGTTCGTTTGTTACAGTACTCTGCTCTCTTCCTAATTCACGGGCGCAGGGGTGTGAGAGTGCCGATAAATTGTAAGGCACCTCAGATAAAAGAGGTGGGCGCTGATGTCACCGTGGTCTCTCTGCTGCTCAAACTATCTTTCCCAGAGAGTACATAGGAGTCGCCCTTTATCCCTTAGAAACTCGCGTCTGTCATGGTGCACTGTGTCCTCCACACACGGCTCCATCAGCGAAATAGAGACCCAGAGATATAGCCTCCACTGTGCACAGATAGAATTTAACCCTCTCTCCCTTCCCACGCCTCGTCATGGGTAGTCTGGGGCTTGTCTGAGTAAAGCTCTCAGCAGTGATGTTTATATCCAATATATATATATCTCATACTTGTACTTTTGTTGGGTTGAGATAAGATACTGAGATATAATTCACTTAGCGTCAAATCCACTGGTTTTCAGTAGTATTTGCAAAGTTGTGTAACCATAACCATTATCTAATTCCAGAACATTCACCTACTGTTAATTTTTGTTTCCACTTTCAGGAGTGTCGGTGACACGCAAATGCTGTCTCCCTGATTAATGTGTACAGGGGCATTCAACTTTGCATTGCCTCTGGATTATGCCTCTCAAGTTGTCAGACCTATAGCATCAGAGTGTCTGGGGTGCTTTTCTGCAATCTACCTGCATTATGTGTTAAGCAGGGTTTGGTTTTGTTATTTTTGAGCAAGCAAAGCTTTTGGAACATTTTATAGTTCTGGTGATTTGAAGACAACTAGCGGTATTTGTTGGCTTCTCTATGCTTTTATCTTAATATTACCATATGACCTATTTGACATGTGTGCCTTAAACATTTCTTAACATATCTTTGCTCGTCCCTATTGAAAGTGAACACAAACCCTCTGTGTATCCATATTGATGTATATTCTGAAAAGCAGCAAAGAAGAAATGTGAATTTAAGGAAGAAATAAAAGTTAAAACCTACATTTTGTGTTTTAGGTCATTGAACTTGACTTCGATCAGTTACCGGAGGGAGACGAAGTTATCAGTATTCTGAAACAGGAACACACACAACTGCACATATGGATTGCTTTGGCGGTCAGTGTTCATGTAACAAATATTTTTTATATGTTGACTGGGAAAAACCTATGATTTCTATTTCCAGATACAGTAATAGCCAGCTTGGGAGCATGATAAGTAAATTGTACCGTGTGTGTGGAAGTTAATTGTATTACCACTTATAGAACAAGAAGACCAGTTTCCCAAGTGATGTGCTAGTCCACTGGTAAATTAGTATGGGTTGGTAAAGGCAAAATTCATTTACATTAAACAGTATTCTGTGCTGATTATTTCTTTTTTTTTTTTTTTTTTTTTTTTTGTGCTGATTATTTCTTAATTACTCAGTGAAGACTGGCTTATGGTCTGTAGATAATCTGAGAAAAAACAAGATACCACCATGTAAACATTACTTAGTGGTGTTGTCCATAACAATAAAACATTTCCCATAAAATACTCTAGAAAGTGATTACATTCCAGGCTCGCTCACAAAAGCTCTTTGGGGTGAAGTTTATCTCAGTCTTGTTTTTTGTCCTCTTTGATCCCTTCCACAGCATAAACCCTCCTGGAGATTCTCAGGAGAATCACTTCAGAGAGCCTAAAATTCTAACATCCTTCACTCTCCCCGGAACTGACTGCCTAATGTTTCCTTTTTGTGAGAACATCCTAGTAGATTATTCTGGTAATATAATACAACATATACTGCATTCATTTTTGCAAAGCAAGTGTGCCACAGGTCACTTTCATGTAAAGATACATAGGAGGTACCTTATATTATCTTGAAAGGTAGAAGTAGATCTAGAATTGAACTTATATCCAGTGCTCAAACTTAACTGTAAAGAATTTCTTAGATATAGATTTACAGAGAAATGCTTTTAGTGACAATAGTGCCTTTCTGAAGTGTCGTTCTCCTAGTCTGTGGAGAACAAGCCATTAATGCTTGTCACATAGTTTTTAAAGCCAGAGGGAATTTAGATTTTCTGTAGTGTAATGCCTTCTTTAACAGCACTTACAGAAAAAATGGAAGATTGAAGTATTAGCATGGTACCTGTGGTAAAATTGATGAAACATTGTGGGCTGTAGTATGTTACAAAGAAAAGAGTGTAGGCTTTTGGATCAGAGAGACCTTTGTTCAAATTCCTACTTGGCTGCTAACTAGCTGTGTGACCTTAGACAAATGATCTACCTTCTCAGCCTGTTTTCTCATCTATAATGTGATGTTAGTATTCACTTTAAGAGTGATTGTAGTAGATTACATTGTAGTAGATTGTGTAGATTAAAGATAAGTATGTAAAGCTCCTGGTGCAGTCTGTGGCTCATAGTAGTTAATAAATGATGAATATTCTTTTTAGTATTAATAAATGAAACAAATGCCCAAGGAAGTTATTCAGCAGGCCCAAAGTCATGGATAATTTCGATAGATCTAGAACCAGAGCCTAAGTTTTCTGTTTAGAATTCTGTATCCCTATCCCTCTCCTTATTGCTTTTTCTCTTGGGCTCTGATTTAGTTTGAAATCAACTATTGCTAGCTAAGTAGTAATTTGGAAACATTGATAGTGATTATCACTTTTTTAACAGCTTTATTAAGGCATAATTCACCTATAATAAACTGCACATATTTGACATGTACCATTTGAGATGTTTTACCATATTTCACCCCTGTGAAATCACTACCACAATCAAGAATAATATATCCATCACTCCCTAAAACCTTCTTCCAGACTCTTTCCCACCCCCCATGGTGCTTAGCCTACACCTGATCTGCTTTTGTTGCTAAAGATTGCATATTCTAGAGTTTCATACAAGTGGAATCATTTCAATATGTACTCTTTTTGGTCTGTCTTCTCTCAGCATAATCATCTTGAGATTTATCCACATTGTAGTACGTATGAGTAGTTCTTTACTTTTTTCTACTGAGCAGCAGCCATTATACCACAAGCAGATTACCACTGCTTGTTTATCCATTCACCTGTTGATCAACAATTGAGTTGTTTCCAGTTTTTGGCTATTACAGACAGAGCTGCTGTAAATGTTTGTATGCATCTTTTTGTATGGACATATGCTTTAATAATCCTAATCTGATTCTTTACCTTTTAGCTGGAATATTACAAACAAGGAAAAACAGAAGAGTTTGTAAAGTTGTTGGAAGCAGCACGTATAGATGGCAATTTGGACTACAGAGACCATGAGAAAGACCAGATGACCTGCTTGGATACATTGGCAGCCTATTATGTACAACAGGCTCGGAAGGAAAAGAATAAGGATAATAAGAAAGATCTTATTACACAGGCAACCCTGTTGTATACCATGGCTGATAAAATTATTATGTATGATCAGGTAAAATAAGATTTCTTTGAATTTATGAAAGGGAAGAAAAATACCACATGAAATAAAATGTGTGTGATAGGCAACAGATTTTTTTTTTTTGAAGGAATTTTTCTTAAAATAACGTGGTTGATAATAAATAGTCAAAAGAAGGAATTCCTTGTTAAAATGGAAATTTCTTTGGTTGTTGTACTGTTGAAGTAATGTGGGCAAATTTAGCATACATAAAACTTATCCACATGTTGAGTCAATAATTCTTTCATCTCCGGGTGAATTTCAGGCATATTTTAAGGAGTCTAACTTTTCTTTTCGTCATTGTTCCTGGCACAGACGACTTGCATTTCTGGATAATTTCTTGATTTGTAATTAAGAATTGCCTATTGGTAGTTCAAACACATTATAGTCAATAGAAGAATTTGTGTGTTACTCCACCTCCTTCCTATCTAGTTTTCATTTTATTGTATATTCATGGTAAATTATGGTTAGTCTTTGGTAAAGTCAAGTCTAAGATGATGTATTACTTTTTCAGAACCACTTGTTAGGAAGAGCCTGCTTCTGCCTACTGGAAGGTGACAAAATGGATCAGGCTGATGCACAGTTTCATTTTGTACTCAACCAGTCTCCAAATAATATTCCAGCCCTTCTTGGTAAGTCATTTTTGGCAGCCATTTTAGGAAACTGTTTTTCATCATATGCCTGGAATATATTTCTTTGGCCTAGACAGCAGCATAGAAGAGCTTTACCTTATGAAAACGATCTGCAGGGCACCTACGTGGCTCAGTCGGTTAAGCATCTGACTGCGGCTCAGGTCATGACCTCACGGTTAGTGGGTTACTGAGTTTGAGTCCCGCATCCAGTAAGCTCAAGCCCCACTTCCAGTGAACACGAGCCCTGCTTCGGGTTAAAAAAAAAAAAAAAAAGCAGTCCCCACTTTGGGCAAGCCCCACTTCTCTCTCTCTCTCTCTCTCTCCCTCTCTCCCTCCTCCCTCCCTCCCTCTTTCCCTCTCTCCTTCTCCCCCTCCATACCTTGTTCATTTGTGCCCTCCTTGTCACGTAACTAAATAAATACGTAAATAAATAAGATCTACAGTGATCTATGATCATTGTTTCTTTTTAAGCTACATAAATAGAAGCTATACCAGTTAAGAATAATCTGTAATCCACTTCTAAAGAGTCAATAAGCAATTTCTATTTGGACAACGGTCAGCTCTTTTACTCATTGTTTTATAATATTTAATATGACTTTTATTTATAAGCATACATTAATATATTCTTATGGAAAACAGGTTTTGATATGAAATCATTTTTACCGTATTCAAGTATTTCTTATTCAGAGATGTATTTGATTTAGGTGAGTTCATGTAGAGTGTATGAGACTTGTGTTTTTTAAACAACTCATGTTTATCTTTAAAAATCATTTAGGGAAAGCTTGCATTTCATTCAACAAGAAGGATTACAGAGGAGCTCTTGCTTACTATAAGAAAGCATTGCGTACTAACCCAGGATGTCCAGGTAAGAGAAAAACTTTAAGTCTAAGCTGTGTATGATCCAAGTGAAAATATTGAGGATTTGACAGTTGCCTATGAAGTTAGTTGTGAAAAGATGCTATAGGGTTGTTGAAAGAATTGAAATTTTTTAAAAATGTTATGTTTGATCCAAAAGCTGAATAGCAGATCGTCTTATAATCTTTTTGTTCTTACACTATTTTTCTATTGAAAGTCAGTGATTTAGCAAATCTTATTGAGAATCAGCTATGTGCCAGGCATTGTTCTAGACCCAAGGAATGCAGCAATGAACCAAAGAGACAAAAATCCTTGCTCCCGTGGAATTCATTTTCCAGTGGAGAAGATAAAATGAGTAAAATATAAACTATGCAAGATAGTGGTAAAAGGAAAGTAAAGCAGAAAAGGTATATGAGAAGAACTGGGGGTTTGCTTAGAAAAAATAAGGAAAATATGTCAGTGAAACAGTAACATTTGAGTAAAAACCTTAAAATAATAAGCATGTAGATTAAATGGGAGAAGATTATTCCCAGAGAGGGGGAATAGGAGGTACAAAGGCTCTGAGGAAAGAGTGGGCCTAGCAGGTTTCAAGAACAGTGAGGAAGCTAGTGTGTCTGGAATCAAGAGGGAAAATGAGGAGGAAAAGTAGTAAGAACTGAGTCAAAGATATAACCAAGGACCAGTCATGTAAGGCATAATAGATTAGTATAAGGACTTTAGCTTTTACTCTGACAGACATAGGAAGCCATTGGAGGGCTTTGGGCAAAGGAGTAAGTAACATGATCTGACTCATATTGAAAGGATCGTTTTGAGCTTCTGGGCTGAGACTAGAGTGGGGCAGGGGGCAAAGATAGAAGTAGGGAGACCAGGCAGAAAGCTGTTGCGGTCATGTGGGCCAGAGATGATTGTGGCTTGCACTAGGGTGGCAGTAGTGGAGGTATAAGTGATCAGATTCTGTGTACACTTTGAAGGACGAACTGACAGAGTAGATGTGATATATGAGCAACTGACAGAGTAGGTGTGATGTATGGGCCAAAGGAGGGATCAAAGGTAACTCCTTTGCATAAGCGACTGTAAGAGTAGAGTTACATTTTAGTATATCTGGAAAATAGTTCAAGAAGAATTATTTTCAACATGAAAAATTTAAAATACCTTTTAGATGTACAACTGGAGAGGTCAGGAGGGCTGTAGTTCAGGAAAGAGGTCTGAGCTGAAGTAATTAATTTGGAAGTCATCAACATATAGGTGGTGTATAAAGCCATGAAACTATGAGGTCGCCAGGGGACTGAGTGTAGGTAGAAAAGAGGCCCAAAGATGGAGTTCTAGGGCATTCTGGCATTGTAGAGGTTAGGGAAATGAGGAAGATGCAGCAAAGGAGCCTGAGAAGGAGCAGCCAGATGTAGGAGGAAAAGAGAGTAAGTGCAATGTCCTTGAAATCCAGTGTAAAATGTTTCCAGGACAAGACATCAGACAGTATCACATTCTATTGTTAGGTCAAGTAAAGTAGGGACTGAGAATCAATCATTGAATTCAGCAGCATACTAAGCATTAGTGACCTTGATAAAAGCAGTTTTACTGGAATGGTGGGGGTGAGATCCTTGTTGGAATGCATTTAAGAAGATAATGGAAAAGGAAAGTTATTAGAGGCAGCACCCACCTGTAGATAGATATGTCAAGGAGTTTTGTTCTCAGGGGAAGAATAGGAGTGGGTTGACAATTGGAAAGGAAAATGGAATCAAGAGATCTTTCAAGATGGGAGAATGTATATGGATGAGAATGATCTGATATAGAAAATTTGATAATGCAGGAAAAAGAGGAGAGGGTTGCTGAAGCAGTGTCCTTAAATAAATGAGAAGGGGTGAGATCTCATGACCAACCAGTGGAGAGGTTGACCCTTCATGGGAACATGGTAGAGTTTTGGCATGGCCTTAAAATTGGGGAGCACGTATAAGCATAGCTCTGAAGAGAATGACAGTATGTGCATGTAGTCAGGCACGATATTGAAGACCTTACTGAAGCTTTTTGCTCTCTGTTTAAAAATTTCTCTTCAAAAATTAAGACACTGAAGGTAGAGTGTAACCAGGAGTGTTGGAAGACAAGAGAAGTACCAGTATTGTAGGTGTTCTGTTTATGATGAGAAAGGAGGAGAGCAGTATGGTATACTATCCACTGAAAGCAAGTTTGTGGTCTACCAAAAGATTTTGTAGTATAAATATACTGAGGTTAATTTCAGGATTTTGAGACTCAATGTTTAAGTATTTTGTTTAATTTGAACCCTAAAAATGTCCTAGTTTGACAGACTGAATGACTGTTTTTTTAGCGGAAGTTCGTTTAGGAATGGGCCATTGCTTTGTGAAACTTAACAAACTGGAAAAAGCTCGTCTGGCATTCAGCAGAGCCCTGGAACTCAACTCCAAATGTGTGGGAGCATTGGTTGGACTGGCTGTACTAGAACTCAACAATAAAGAGGTATGTGAGTGAAAAAAAAATTTCCTGACTGATTTGTCAGACTTACTGTTCCTTATCTAAAATTCTTGAGGCCAAAGTGCTTTAGAGGTCAAGACTGCAGGTAATAGGTTATTGGGATGCCTGGGTGGTTCAGTTGGTTAAGCATGTGGTGCTTGGTTTTGGCTCAAGTCATGATCTCACAGTTTGTGAGTTCAAGCTCTGCATTATTAGGCTTTGTGCTGATGGTGTGGAGCCTGCTTGGGATACTCTGTCTCCTCTTTCTGTTCTTCCATCCCCCCTTTCTCTCTCAAATTAAGTAAATAAACATTTAATAAGAAGATTTCATGTAATAGAACTATAATATGATGCCTGGACTGCATAATATATAATACCCAGGTATTAGGACACCACCCCAAATGCAAACATGTAGTTCTGTGTCAGAGTGAGTGACTGTTCACACTAATAGGGTAACCTCACAATTCAGGTAAAGTTTTGCCACCAAGTGAGCTTACTCCAAGATTACAAAACAGCTTGTGTTTTAAGAAGTTTTTGGATTTCAGAATTTCAGGTGAGGAGTTGGTAGGTTGTATATCAGTTTGGCATGCTTTCAATTGCAAGTAACAAAAAGCATACTACAATGACTTAAACATGAGGGGTTTTATCATCCACTAAACCAGCTATCTAAGGTCTTGGATTTGGCACCTCAGTATCATTAAACCCAAAGTTTTACATCTTTCTGTCCTTAGTATGTGGATTTTCCTTCTCGTGTCTGTCACCTCATAGTTGCAAAATAGCTGCTGCATCTCCAGGCATCTCATCATTTCATCAGCCTGATGGAGGGAGGAAAGGGAAAGGATAAACGGCTTTCTGTTAGAGCAGTTCTGTCTCCATTATGCTTCCACTTGTGTATAATTGTCTAGACAGGGTTATCAGGGTTTCTCAGCACTATTGACATATGGGGCTAGATAGTTTTTTGTCATGGGAAATTATCCTACCCGTTGGTAGGCTGATCAGAATCCCTGACTTCTGCCCACTACATGCCAGCACATCCACCCTGTTGTGATAATGAAAAAAATGACATTACCCCCAGTTTAGAAGTGCCTGGGCCAATCCCCAGAGAAGAGAAATAGATTATGTTAACTGTTTTAGATCAGTCATCATTCATCCCCTGAGGTTTGCAAAGAGGAAAAGGGAACTTTCCTTCCTGAAATTAAAAAATCTCCACAGGCTGTAAAGTCTGGCCTCTGTTAACAGCGTAAGAAGGGTGTACAAGCTGTTGGGTAATCCACAAACATCTGCCACACCAAGAAGACAGCTAAAATCTATAAAACTAGAAGGGGGCTTTTTGTGAGGGAGGTTCTAACAATTTAACTCAGTATTTGAAATTTTTTTTATCCCTGCTGAATGTTAACTAAATAAGAGCTATGTTTGGTGTCTGAACTTAGATTTATATAACCTATTTTTCAGACTATAAGGAAAATTTTCAAAAAATGTTGATTAAACGAACCATGAGGTCCTGACCTGAGGCAGAGTCAGATACTTAACAACTGAGCCAGCCAGGCGCCCTGATCCCTCTGGTTTAAATGAAGGAATCCACCTCCAAAACGCCTCGTCCTCGGCTTGCTCTCTTAAATTTCAGAGATGCTAGGAGTGCCTGGGTGGCTCAGTCAGTTGAGCGTCTGACTTTGGCTCAGGTCATGATCTCGAGGTCCTTGAGTTCGAGCACTGTGTTGGGCTCTGTGCTGACAGCTCAGAGCCTGGAGCCTGCTTCAGATTCTGTGTCTCCCTCTCTATCTGCCTCTCCCCAACTCATGCTCTATCTCTCTCTCTGTCAAAAATAAATAAACATTAAAAAAATTTAAATTTCAAAAAAAAAATGCTGATTAAATAATGGCCCTGTTGTCATCATTTTTCTTTTAGGCTGATTCCATCAAAAATGGTGTCCAGCTTCTTTCCAGAGCCTATACTATTGATCCTAGCAACCCCATGGTATTGAACCATTTGGCAAATCACTTTTTCTTCAAAAAGGTAAGAGAACTCAATTTATTAAAGTTGTTTGCTTTTAAATCCTGATTTGTTTTTCTGTTCTGCAGTTGATACTCTACTTGTTAACTTGGAAAAAAAAATTAAAAATCTCAGGAGGTTTTTTCAAATTAGAGTTTGTATTAGTTAATTGGGGGTGGGTATGTTTGTTCATTCATTCACTCATTTTATATTTATTGACCCTTTATACTATACCTAACACTGTGATAGGGATGTGGAGACCAATAAGATAGAATTTCTGTACTCAGGAGTTCAGTTTCATAGAAAATGCAGACATGTAAACAAATGTAAATATAGAAATAAAGGTCTCTACCCTGCTGTGGTAGAAAAACGAAAGAGGAAGTGATCAAGTGGTTAAGGAGGTTTTCACCAAGAAGGAAAAGCCCTTGAACTGGGTTTTTAGGAGGAGATCTTTAGGTAGTTGAAAAGGGAAAGGTACAGATCTATGAAATATTCTCAGTAGTTTAGTAAAAGCATGGCATATGGTGGGCTCATGACAAACAATGCATTGGATCCAGATGGTGGGACACTGGTGTGATATAAGGTGTTTGGACATACTTCTCTAGGCAACCAATGAATCATTGAAGTTTTTGTTTGTTTTTGCATATTGATCAAGATGTATTTTTTAAAGTTGCCACTAATTCTGTAGAAGCAATGGTATTTTAGATTTTTTTGAATGTTAAAATTCGGTATTTCATTGGCAAAGTTATTATACAGTAAGTATGAAAGTTTTATCTGCCATATGGAAACCAGGTACTAAACTGTACTAAGAACTTTAAACTAAATAGCAAGTTAGGTAAAAGTTCACTAAACTGTATTAATCCTTATTAATAATAGATACTATATCACCATAATTATTGCCACTAATATGCAAGTACTGTTATCTTTTTAAAATGTTTATTTATTTTGAGAGAGAGATTGAATCCCAAGTAGTGTCTACCCTGTCAGCACAGAGCCCAATATGGGGCTCAATGTTATGAACTGTGAGATCATGACCTGAGCCAAAATCAAGAATTAGACACTTAGCCAACTGAGCCATGCAGGTACCCCCCAAGTACTATTAAATATGCATTCTGTGGGAGTACCTGGCCGGCTCAGTCAGAAGAACGTGTGACTCTTGATCTCAGGGTTGTGAGTGTGAGCCCCACGTGGGGTGTATAGATTACTTAAATAAGATTTTTCAAAAAATGCATTCCATGAATTTGTATAATAGTCACAACATTCCTATGAGATAGTTAATATTATCCTCATTTTGTGGATGAATAATTGAGGCAGAGGTTTTAGCCTAAGGTCATACAGCTATTAACCATAATGCTGTACTTCCTCTGGCTATAGAAAGCATACTTGCTGTTCATAATGAATTAATTATTTAAGCTTTATGCTGTAACTTTTATAGTATGAAAAGGCAATTATTTAGGGAGAAGATGGAAATGTATCTTATAAGTACTTAAAGTGTTACTGTTTCAGATAAAACAGTTACAGTAAGTTTGGTTTTTACTGAAAAAAACAAAGGACTGATAATCCTAAATATTTGAATATATATTTAATAGTCATTGCTCACAGCTGTTAGGACAACATTCTTGAACCAAATGAAAAGGATTCCATTTTAAATTTGGGGGACACCTAGGTGGTTCATTCGGTTAAGTGTCTGACTGATCTAGCAGTTCGTGAGTTCGAGCTCCCTCTGTCGGGCTCTGTGCTGACAGCTCAGAGCCTGGAGCCTGCTTTGGATTCTGTGTCTCCCTCTCTCTCTCTGCCCTCCCCCGCTCGCACTCTGTCTCTCTCTGTCTCTCAAAAATGAATAAACGTTAAAAAAAATTTTTTAAAAGGAAAGTTAAGTAAGACCACTTGCCAAAATTCACTCATCTAGCAAATAGTACAGTTGAGATGTAGTATTTCAATTCTCTGCCCACTACACTGCATTGCCTCCCCTGTAGAGGAATCATTTAACCAGATGGGGGGAAAGGTATTATTAATTAATATCCCAGACACTCAGTAATTAACTAGTAAAGTAGGTTTAGAAATGGGAGGAGCCATGGTGACTCCTGGAGCAATTACCACAGACCTCCAGAAAGAACTGAGAACTGAACTTGGTTGTTTGATTGGAAAGAGAAGCAGCTAGAATGCAGAGTGGATTAAGGACAAAAATTGGGGCGTGAGGGGAAATCAAAGAGATGTGAATGAGGACTTTAAATTGGAATGTAATCTTCAATACTTTTTATGTTGAATTTCAAAGTAGAATCATTTTATTCCCTAAGAGATATGTCATGAGTCAAGGAGTAACAAAAATAGAAAAAGTATATTCCAAACCCAACATTTGACCTTTACCCTCATCCCAGGGACCAATATATAAATTTAGCTAAAAGGCTGTGCAAAATAATTCAGAGTGTAGAGTTTGAATTATTTAGTTCAAATTCAGGTATCACCACTATATAGTTATGTTGCTTTGGGCAGATAATTTCCCTAAACTTAAATTTCCTTACTTGTAAAACAGTAATAAATACCTACTTTATAGGATTTGAGGAGTGGCATTTAGAATTAAATGTAATGTGCATATTAAATACTTACTAATGGGAAAGAGTTACTGTTAAAACTACAATTACATTATTATTCCTAATATTAAAAAAAAAAAAGTTGAAACTGTCAATTGACCAAACAGAGGCTCTCCAGACCAGACTTATAGCCAAGTGGGTAAAACATATCCTTATTAAAACCAGAAAGTTGTTTCCTATCCCTGATGTATAAACTCTGACTTTGAGATTCTCAGGAGATTAGCTCGGTAATCCAAATTAAGTCATGACCATGGGAAAGTCATGACCCATGTATTCAAATAGAGCTGAATTCAAATCTGGTCACTTAAGCTTGCTACCCTCATGTGTTAGAACATTTCTTTGGTGTCGGGAAAAAAAATATTGTATTCAGATTCTAGCTTTTCCACGATACACTTTATTTCTTTAAGCCTCCATTTCCCCATCAATAAAATGATAATAATGACAATCTTTGCAAGATTTTTGACTGAGCCTAGAACTAATGTAAATATCATACCTACCACAGTGCTTGGTATATAATAGTTCTCAATAAATTGTAATTGTTCCCTTTACTAGTAATAAGGGACTTGACCTCTCAGGGTTTCTCATCACAAAAATACAGCGGATACCTCAAAGGATTGTTGCAGGATTAAATGAAGTAAGAGATACAATGGGTAGATATTAAGTTCTGGGTAAATAATGTTAGTTCCCATCTTCCCTGAAGTTATCAGCAAGGGGAATGAGAAAAATGATTTGTAATTCTAGGTATTGTGCTGTTATTGTTCATTCAGTGAACACATTTTAAAAATGAAATTTGAGGAAGCCTTATGATTGAGACTGTTTGAGTTGTTTGAATTTACTCATTTGGTTTCTGGATCTCCTTGTTCAGGATTATAGTAAAGTCCAGCACTTGGCTCTCCATGCATTCCATAATACAGAAGTGGAGGCTATGCAAGCAGAAAGTTGCTATCAGCTGGCTAGATCATTCCACGTTCAGGTAAGGTCATTTCCAACCTTCTCCAAATAGCTAATTCTTTTGTTTTATAGTTTTTCAAGTCTTTTCAAAACTTTTGTGCATTAAAAAGAAGGCAGAGAATCTTTCGTACATACTGTTGGTCTTGTTTTATTTTCATTTTTTAGGAAGATTATGACCAAGCTTTCCAGTACTACTATCAAGCCACACAATTTGCCTCATCCTCTTTTGTGCTGCCATTTTTTGGCTTGGGACAAATGTATATATATCGAGGTGACAAAGAAAATGCATCTCAGTGCTTTGAGAAAGTTTTGAAAGCTTATCCTAATAATTATGAAACTATGAAAATTCTTGGCTCTCTATATGCTGCCTCAGAAGATCAAGAAAAACGAGATATCGCTAAGGTACATTTTAAAAAATCTTAGCTATTCTCCATTATCACTAGACTGTCATCCCTCATTCTTGTTATTGCTAGTAGAGATATGATGGAAGCAGTTTTGTTAGCCGAGCTTGTTCCAGTTGAAAATAACGAACAGTTGACGTATTAAACAAGGTAGAGTAGCTACCACTTTTTACTTTGACGGCCTGTAGTTGCTTAATTAAGCCTGCTTTAGCTTAATGATCTCTTTTATCCCAGGGCCATTTGAAGAAGGTCACAGAACAGTATCCTGATGACGTTGAAGCTTGGATTGAATTGGCGCAAATCTTAGAACAGACTGATATACAGGTATTTTAGCAGTGCTTTTTGTCTCCTACATAATGTGTTTTTTGAAAGTGTGGTATAGTGTTTCTCCCTTTCGTTTTCACTTACACCAAATTCTCTCCACCATGAAAATACAGGGTGCCCTTTCAGCCTATGGAACAGCTACACGGATCCTTCAGGAGAAAGTGCAGGCCGATGTCCCGCCAGAGATTCTAAATAATGTGGGTGCCCTCCATTTTAGACTTGGAAATCTAGGGGAGGCAAAGGTAGGAAAATAGAAATATTCACTTCTTACATACTGTCAGGTGGAATGCACACCTTTTTAGATGTACCAACTAAGTCTTAACAATGTAATTTTCTTTTTTTTTTCATAGAAATATTTTTTGGCATCATTGGATCGTGCAAAGGCAGAAGCTGAGCATGATGAACATTATTATAATGCCATTTCTGTTACAACATCGTACAATTTAGCCAGGCTGTATGAGGCAATGTGTGAATTCCACGAAGCTGAAAAACTATATAAAAACATCTTACGGGAACATCCTAATTATGTTGACTGTAAGAATTGTAAACTTTTTTTTATGAATTAAAATTCCCACAACAGCAGCAAAAATTTAGCCTGAAAAAAAAAAAATCTTTCTTAGAACCAATAGTAAAAAAATATGAAGGTTATCATGTCGCCTTTTCTTCAAGGCAAATTTGTGGCCTTAAAAAAATAAAAAAGATGCAGCTTCACTTAAATTTATGCAGAAACTAAAAGAAACAACTAAAAATGAGTTGAACCATATTTCATAAAGTAGGCGATCTTCAGTGTGCCAGCTACCTTTATTAGACTTTGAACAATTCCTTGGCATGTTTGGTGCTAGATATACTTTTCTGATGCTCCTGCTCTAATTTCATATTCGCATTTTTGCAATGTTTATAATAGTGAGAAAAAGCACTGTTTTACCTCAAAATAATTATTACTAAAATGTCCTACTTTGAGTTTTTACATCCTAGACGTAAAATTGAGACAGTTTTTAATTAAAAATGATTTGCAATACTGTATTTCCCTTAAAAGTACTTAAAGCTATGATATTTTGACTCTGGTTAAATCAGGAGCTATTAACTTGGCCCCTGTCATGCTGCTATGGATACAAAAGTGATTTAAAATAAATCAGATTTAGTTCAATGCCAGGCTGAATTTGGTTTGATGGGTAGTAGTAAACCATTATTAGTTTCTGGAGAAAATAACAACTTACATTTGTGCGGCACCTTTTTACTGTTCTTTAAGCGGAAGCCCACAATTAGAGCCCAGGTTTTCTAACTAGTAATCCCTAGTAGTCCATGCTTTCACTATTTTGCCTATGACAAGCAGCTTTTTAAGAAAAAGTGACAGTACTGTGCATCAGAGAGAAACTGGAAACAGAACAGCTCTGAGTTTTGAAATAACTTTGCTGGAGATAAGGGCTTGGACCAGGATGTGAACACTGGAATAGAGTGGAAGAAATAAATCCGAGATTTCAAACAGTGACTTGATGGGAACAGAATTGCTCTTTAACTTGTGAGATTATTAATTAGTTTTATTGGTGCTCAATTTTTTTTACCTATGGGATTTTTCTGTTCATTGTGTGAATGTATTAACAGAAATCAATCATTTCAAAAGTATGGCTTTAAAATTATGGTCTTTTATAGATAATATTTTAAACGTAAAAACTTTTAAATGTATATTTTTAGGCTATCTGCGCCTTGGAGCCATGGCTAGAGATAAAGGAAATTTTTATGAGGCTTCAGATTGGTTTAAGGAAGCTCTTCAGATTAATCAGGTTGGTCGTATTAACTCTTAGGTTTGAAAAACAATTATTTCACCTTTTCTCCCTAGATTTTCATTTTAATGGCTATCATTTCTCTAATATCTTGACATCACCCTATTTTATTTACTTGTTGAAGATACTATAGTGTAGAAGTTATGTAAACTTTTTGATTGTTAGCCACAGAAATAGATTTTACATCATAGTTGAGTATACACACGTGTGTATACAACAACTAAAATGAAGGTTTTGCAAATCTTTATGTACCGTTGCCATGTGCAGTACACTGGCATTATTCTATATTCCATTCCATCTATATTCCATTCTGTTGCATTTCTTATGCTGATAACTACATGCTAAAGTGATTTTACAATTCATTAATCCATCCCCACTCTCAATTTGTAAATGTGGCTTGTAAACCTCTTTGGTAATCAGCTGTTGTGGAAAGGTGATTAATATCTCTGAATCCAAATTACAGATTTTGTTTCTTTTTATATGTGTGTTTCAGGACCATCCAGATGCTTGGTCTTTGATTGGCAATCTTCATTTAGCAAAACAAGAATGGGGTCCGGGACAGAAGAAGTTTGAGAGAATATTAAAACAACCATCTACACAGAGTGACACTTACTCTATGCTGGCCCTTGGCAACGTCTGGCTCCAGACTTTGCATCAGCCCACCCGAGATCGAGAAAAGGTAATTTCTTTTTGTCCCTTATTTTTTTTTTTCTTTTTGTATCTTTAAAACAAAACTGACACTTGATTCCTGTTTGAATTTTGTTTTATAATGTATGTTTCTTTTTATAGGAAAAGCGTCACCAAGATCGTGCCCTGGCCATCTACAAACAAGTGCTCAGAAATGACGCAAAGAATCTGTATGCTGCTAATGGCATAGGTGATTATAAGACATGGGCATCTGTAGTGATTTGTGAAATGAATGCTTTCAGAGGAATGTTTGTAGATCATAATTTCTCCCTAAATGTAATAAATGAAGTTGTATTAAAATAGGGCTTTTAGTGGCTTTTCTGGCTACAATTAGAAAATTCTTTTTTTTTTTTTTAATTTAAAAAAAAATTTGCTTTTTATTTATTTTTGAGAGAGTATGAATGGGAGAGGAACAGAGAGAGGGAGACACAGAATCCAAAGCAGGCTCCAGGCTCTGAGGTGTCAGCACAGAGCCCGACACAGGGCTGGAACCCATGAACCATGAGATCATGACCCAAGCCAAAGTTGGATGCTTAACTGACTGAGCCTCCCAGGCGCCCCTTAATTTTTTTTTAATGTTTATTTATTTTTGAGAGACAGAAACAGAGTGTGAGTTGGGGAGGGACAGAGATAAATGGAGACACAGAACTCGAAGCAGGCTCCAGGTCTGAGCTGTCGGCACAGAGCCCGAAATGGGGTTTAAACCCATGAACCATGAGTTCATGACCTGAGCCAAAGTTGGATGCTTAACTGACTGACCCATGCAAGCACCCTTACAGTTAGAAAATTCTTAAATGTGAACCTTTTTATAATTTTAGGAGCTGTTTTGGCCCACAAAGGATATTTTCGCGAAGCTCGTGATGTATTTGCCCAAGTAAGAGAAGCAACAGCAGATATCAGTGATGTGTGGTTGAACCTAGCACACATCTATGTGGAACAGAAGCAATATATCAGTGCCGTTCAGATGGTAATGTCTTATCGTTCAAGATATTTTTGTATTATGTTCATTGGTTTTTTTTAAGTTTATTTACTTAGAACAAGCTGGGGAGGGGTAGAGAGAGAGAGAGAAAGAGAATCCCAAGCAGTCTCCACACTGCCAGTGCAGAGCCCAATGTGGGGCTCGAACTCATGAACCATGAGATCATGACCTGAGCTAAAATCTGGAGTCAGACATTCAACTGACTGAGCCACCCAGGCGCCCCTATTGTGTTCATTATTGAGCAGATGTTTTCTTAACCATTCTGGCCCTCTCATGGAGCTGCATGCTATTTCTTGTGATACTGTGTCTATTCACAGGCTTATCATCATATAATGTTAAGGCCAGTCTTTGGTGTCTAGACAGAGATACGAGTCCTGGTTCCACCCCTAATTGCATGCCTTGGGCAAAGGACATTCTCTCTGAGCCAGTTTCCCATTTATGGAGATCAGGGACCTTAAATTCACAGAATGGTGTAAACATCCAGTATGAAAAGTACTGGACACTATACTTGGCACTAACGTACTAGTATATCAGTAAATACCCAAAAAATAGGATTTAATATTTGTTTGCTTGTTTTTGTTTTTGTTTTTTTTTAATTTTTTTTTTTCAACGTTTTTTTATTTATTTTTGGGACAGAGAGAGACAGAGCATGAACGGGGGAGGGGCAGAGAGAGAGGGAGACACAGAATCGGAAACAGGCTCCAGGCTCTGAGCCATCAGCCCAGAGCCCGACGCGGGGCTCGAACTCACCGACCGCGAGATCGTGACCTGGCTGAAGTCGGACGCTTAACCGACTGCGCCACCCAGGCGCCCCTTGTTTGCTTGTTTTACGTTCTTCTTTCTCAGATGGGAAAACTGAGTTTCAGAAAAGTTAAATGACATTTTAAAAAGAAAAAACTCCATGGGGATTAGTTTTTATCACTATAGAATTTTGTTAGGCCTTTCATATTTATGGAGTGCTTGAACTTAAAGGGTCATATTTAGCATCTAGTGGTGCCTGGCTGGCTCAGTCCATAGAGCATATGACCCTTGATCTCAAGGTAATGAGTTCAAGCCCTATGTTGGATGTGGAGGTTACTTAAAAATAAAATCTTAAAACAAATATTTAGCATCTATAACATATTAAAAAGTAAAAACGTCCTTAGGATCTATGGGAAATACTATGATAAAAAAAAAAAAAGGTTCTTATCAGAGGTAGATGACAAGGGCAGGCCAGGCTCCTTGCAGTGGTTAACCTTTTTTTCTAAGGAGGGTGGTTATTATCAAATTCAGAATATTTGAAAGGTACTAGCCACAAGGATTTATAGGATCCAGACTGCATATGGTAGTCTCAGAGGTTGTGTTTTTGGAGGTAGGCCTTCCTGTTCTGCAGAATGATAAAGTTGCCTTTTAAAAATGCAAGTTAATTACTAGGGATATTCAGGGGGAAACTCTTTAACCATCTTCCATGAAAAAGAGCTTACTTATGACAAGATATGATCCATGGTCAAAAAGCGAAGTGTTCATGACAAAATTGACACCAGTATTGCCATATATTGGTTTTATAAGAAAACTTTAACAACCAGAACTGTGAGACTTCTCATGCTCATTGCCAGTAGGTTCCATCAATCCTAAAGAAAGGTGGTAGAGAGTATAGCCCAAAGGAACCAGGTATGTAACTTATTAATAAGTTGTCAGTAAGCTTGTCCATAGATTTTATTGCCAGAGATATGAAAAAAGCCATCCAATCTATCCTTTCAGTATTGGTCCAAGTTTCAAATGGAAAAACTATTTTGAGTATCTAGTTGTTGTTTTGGTTTTTTTATCAGCTTTTTGTGTTGTGAAAACCTATCCTGGTGAATGTCTAAAATCATTCTCAAATTATTCTTTGAAATTAACCATTCAAAGGGTAAAACACCTTTTCACGTAGCTTTAAAATTGCTTGAAATCTTGTTACACAATGACAATATCATTTAATCCTTGTTGTATTTTAATTAACTTTTTGTTTTGTTATAGTATGAAAACTGCCTCAGAAAGTTCTATAAGCACCAGAACACTGAAGTTGTACTGTATTTGGCTCGGGCACTCTTCAAGTGTGGCAAGTTACAGGAATGCAAACAGACGTTGCTAAAGGTGAAAACGGGAACTCCTTATTCTCACTTAATTCTAGGCTGCGTTACATACTTTTATTCTATTTTATGCATGTTTGTATACCTAACATTATATTTGAATAAACTTCTTTTCTTGTCATTAGATCATATGAAATATTTGCTTTGTTTTTTACCTACAGGCTAGACATGTGGCGCCCAGTGATACAGTACTTATGTTTAATGTGGCCTTGGTCCTGCAGAGACTAGCTACCTCTGTTCTGAAAGATGAAAAGAGTAATCTGAAGGAAGTACTTAATGCTGTGAAAGAACTGGAGCTTGCACATAGGTAAAGATTTTGTAGAAACAGCTTTTGAAATGCTTTGTTTCTTTAAATTCATTTGTCTCATACAGTACTGAAAATCACTTCCCTGAAGCGATCTCTACTAGAAGCATTCCAGTGGTTTTTAAGCCAAAGCAGGTGGCTGCCACCAGGTGGCGCCAAACTGTGACCAGGACCCTGCCAGATTTGGATGGTGTAGTGTTCCCTAGAACTGGCTGGCTAGTTTTGTAAGCTTGCCCTAAATTTTCATTAATCTGACAGTAATATTACCCAGAATTTTGCACACTTGAAATTTTTAGACCCCACTTATTTTGGTTTTACTACTTATACTGCTGTGTCTTTTCATGGCATATTAATTTTCATTGAGCTAAAATTAAGGCCTGTCCTCTTAAATATTGAATGGGTTTCTGCACTGAGCTCAAAATGTATGTACTTTTACGGGATTTATTTGTAATTCTGTGCGTGGTAAAATCAAAACTTGATATCTCTTCAGGTTTTGTCTAACCTTATTTAAATTCTTATAAAAGCATTTCTTGCCTCACCTGGTAGACTAAGTGCCTTTATGGCATACACCTCCTAACCCACATGCGGACATATTTAGTAAATACAGTGTTTAGTTTCATATTGGCTGTATGAACTGATTTTGGGTTATTTGTGAATTTACTGATGATATTAAATATGACTACTTATCTTCATTTACTTGTTTTTTATTAAACATATTGAGTGCTACTTTGATGAGAGTCTTTTTAAGTAGGTCTCATATAATTTTCTTATTGAGATAGCCTTTCATGTATCAAATAGGTTCATGTAAGTCAATCAATACATAAACCTTTTCTCAGACTATTTTTGTAGAGCAGATTAAAAATCTAAAGAGCCAGGGCACCTGGGTGGCTCAGTCGGTTGAACATCCAAAGTGATCTCGGCTCAGGTCATGATCCTTGTGGTTTGTGGGACTGACTCCCACGTCAGGCTCTGTGCTGAGAGTGCAGAGCCTGCTTGGCATTTTCTGTCTCCCTCTCTCTCTCTCTGTCCCTCCCTTGCTCATGTGTTCTCTCTCCCCCCTCTCAAAATAAATAAACATTTAAAAAGTAACAAAATAAAAATCTATAGGGCCTGTTTTATTATAATTTTTTTTCAGTGAAGTATTTTATTTTCTCATTCCATTTAGATACTTCAGTTACTTGAGTAAAGTGGGAGATAAAATGAGATTCGATTTGGCCCTTGCTGCTACAGAAGCCAGGTAATGTTACTACTTATGGAAGGTGACTTTGGGTGAAGCAGTGATGTCGATGTGCGCTGGGTGGCCTTCCAGGGGTCGGTCTTTCCCACTTGTCTGTGAGACTCCCCAGCCTGGACAAAGTCTTTTTTCCAAGGGTCCTTTCAGGAAATATGACAAAATCAATTTAGTACAAGTACTTAAATTCTGTGGGGAAAATACTTTCTATTTTCACTCTTTGATTCACATGTGGAGATAATGTTGAAAATATATCTGTGACTGGAGAGGACACTTATAATTTAGAAAGTTACCAAAGTTGACAGTATTGACTTATGAGAAACTAAGTTAATTTTGTTAATTAAAATATCCCGTAAATATCTGCTAATGAGCTGGCTCTCTGGCTTGTGTAAGGAAAACAGATCCTCTGAGTTTTTGAGCAAAAAATGTACTAGCTACATTCATGTTTCTCTAAATCTGGAATATTGTAGGCAGTGCTCTGACTTACTGAGCCAGGCCCAGTACCATGTCGCCCGGGCACGTAAACAAGATGAAGAAGAAAGGGAGTTACGGGCCAAACAAGAGCAAGAAAAGGAACTGTTAAGGCAGAAACTTCTTAAAGAACAGGTATTTATTGTGTTTTCAGTTATACTAGAATTCAAGAATGGTGTGCACGCACACATACGCCTTGCATGTTAAAGAAGTCCTTCTGCTGGTATTCGTGATATTTTTTCAACATTTTGATGCAGTTTCTTCCTACTCTTTTTTTCCTCATAGGAAGAGAAACGTCTCAGAGAAAAAGAAGAGCAAAAGAAACTTTTAGAACAGCGGGCCCAGTATGTTGAGAAGACCAAAAATATTCTTATGTTTACTGGAGAGACCGAAGCAACAAAAGAAAAGAAAAGAGGAGGTGGTGGTGGACGGGTAAGACGTGACTCCTGCTGGTACTGATGGCACCATCCTTGTCATTTGACTTTCAGAAGTGAATATAATTGGTTCTGTTTACTCAGTGCTTAGTCCTTAGCTTTGACCTCCTCCTTTGCTAAGAGGCAGTCTTCCAACACAGTGCTTTATATGGTATTATTTGGAAATGCATTCCAGTGTTAGCTCCGTACTTGGACCTGGTGGTGACCTAAGCCACTTGAGCCATTCACCCTAATTAGAAGTCTTCAAAATATGGGCCTCACCCACCACCCCTGCCATGCAACTTGATAAAAGATCCTTCGTTTGTCAAATGGCTGATAGGATCTGACCTCATTCCACCAGCCAGGCGAGAACTGATTATAGTCTTGTTTGGATTGCAGCGTTCTAAAAAGGGAGGAGAGTTTGATGAATTTGTCAACGACGATACCGACGATGACCTGCCTATATCCAAGAAGAAGAAGAGAAGAAAGGGCAGTGGTAGTGAACAAGAAGGAGAAGATGAGGAAGGTGGTGAAAGAAAGAAGAAAAAGAGGAGAAGGTATTATCAATGTGTTGTGAATGTATTTATTGGAAAATGTGTGCAGTTTAGAATGAGAAAACCTGCGGTGCCCACGCTATCCACGTGCAATCTTAGAAAAGTCACCAAGCCTCAGTTTCCTTTGTGTAAAATGTAATAGTGATGCCCACCTCAAGTTTTGCTAGATGTGTAATATGTGAACTAATGTGAAAGAAGGGCCTTTTATTTTTTTATTTTATTGTTGTTTTAAGTTTGTTTGTTTGTTTGTTTTGAGAGAGAGTATGCATATGCATGCACGTGCAAGCAGGGAAGGTGCTGAGAGAGAGGAAAGAATCCCAAGCAGGCTCTGTGCTGTCTGTACAGAGCCCAACTTGGGGCTCGAACTCACAAACCACAGGATCATGATCTGAGTCAAAATTGGAAGTCAGACACTCAACCAACTAAGCCACCCAGGCGCCCCTGAGAGAAGGACCTTCTAATCTTCCTGGTGCCATTTGCTATTAAGATAAGTGGTGCCCCGCCCATCTCTCACCAGAGGTGCCCCTGAGCTGTCCCGTTCCTCACTTGTGGTGCTTCCCTGTCCAGGAACCTCCAGTTGGCTCTCTTAGCAAGGCCTGTTCTTCCCACCCCTGGCTGACTCTACTTGGGGAAGAATCTAATGAATTCGTTCCGACATGGACCTGTTAAATGGAAGCTATGATCGGACATCAGCAGGCCTGGAATGAGTAGCTGGCAAGGAAGGAAGAAGAGAGGAAAGATGTGAGATCAGGAGCCTGGGTCTTTTCTCCCATCCTCTGTCCCTCCACCAAGTACAAGATTCAGGCTTATCTTAGATGAATAAGAGGACTCAACAGAGACTAAATTATTTGGTGGACATTGCATAAATACATGGTTCTTGCAGACTCCTGAGCTGTGTGCAGCAGTTGTAAATTATGGCCTCTGCCCTTGACGAGTGTTCAGTATGGTTGAGGATAGCCCAATAGAGAATAGCATTCAGAATGAATAATATTTTGATGACAAAGTAGTCTTAGACTTTCTAGGCATGAGTGAACCTTGACAGACTTTCTCTTGTTGTTCACTCTTGAAGACCTCCAAAGGGAGAAGAAGGATCTGATGATGAGGAAACAGAAAATGGCCCCAAACCGAAAAAGCGACGTCCGCCAAAAGCAGAGAAGAAGAAGGCTGTAAGTCTATAATACTGTGTGGTTTTTATGTCCTGCTGTAGGCACAAAGGCTTGCCCTACACAAGCATGTATTCTTCCCCTGCAGTTTCTTCAAACACAAATGCTTCTTTTTGAAATGTGTTGGTTGCTATTTGTTATCATCACACCGCAAACTAAGTTTAACAAGATGTCCTAACGTAATGCAACCTAGGAATCGTGATTAATCTGCTATGTCTGATCTTCTTTCTGTAGCCCAAGCCAGAGCGTCTGCCTCCTTCAATGAAGGGAAAAATAAAATCCAAAGCCATAATATCATCAAGCGATGATTCTTCAGATGAAGATAAACTTAAAATTGCTGATGAAGGGTATGAATTTTTCCCTTAGCGCATTCTTTTTTTTTTTTAATGTTTATTTATTTATTTTGAAAGAGAGAGAGGATGTAAGCGGGAGAGGGTGAGAGAGAGAGAATCCCAAGCAGGTTCAGCACTATCAGCACAGAGCCAGACACAGGGCTTGAACTCCTGAACCAAACCGTGAGATCATGACCCAAGCCAAAACCAAGAGTCGGACGCTTAGCTGACTGAACCACCCAGGCACCCCTCCCTTAGTGCGTTCTTTTATTTTTTTTATTTTATTTTTTTAATTTTTTTTTTTCAACGTTTTTATTTATTTTTGGGACAGAGCGAGACAGAGCATGAATGGGGGAGGGGCAGAGAGAGAGGGAGACACAGAATCGGAAACAGGCTCCAGGCTCTGAGCCATCAGCCCAGAGCCTGACGCGGGGCTCGAACTCACGGACCGCGAGATCGTGACCTGGCTGAAGTCGGACGCTTAACCGACTGCGCCACCCAGGCGCCCCAAGTGCGTTCTTTTAATGAAAGATAAGAATGGTCACTGTGCCAAAATGTCTTCCCTCCAGCTTCTTAGAATCTCTGAGGTGGAAGAAACCTTAGCACACTTCTTAATCTAACTCTGTCATTTTGTCCTGTCACATGTTTTTCCCTCAGAGAAGAAAACCTATTTTGAAATCTCATTTCTCCATGGATATTAGGTGAAATTTCCTGGATGGTATCCTTCTAAATGAATTGTCTCACTTTCCTACACTTACCAAACTGGCTAAAACTGTTATGAATAGCTGATCCTGGTCATGTGGAAATGGGACTTTCTTGACCATTTCCTCCCTTAGGGCAGTGCTGACTCAGCTGTGCCTGCTCCATGAGGGACTTCTCCTAGACTGCTTGCTTGGCCACTACTCTCCTTTAGCTTATGGCACACCAGGAGAAGCAGTATTGATTTTACTTGTCCTAAACTTGTTCCTCAAGCTGGAGGGTCCCCAGCTTGGGATAATGCTATCCCATCCCATGTATTTCTCCTGATGGCTGTCATTTCATTCATTTGTTCAACAGTCATTTGAATGTCCATTAAGAATTCCATGAGATAGTGTGCTGACTGCTTGGGGATGCAGAGGAAAAAGTCCTAGACTCTGGCTTCAGAGAATGTGTGCTTTAGAAGCAGTGAAGTGTAACATAAACAAAAAGCCACATTATAGTGGGATAGCTATTGTCACGTATGGTTTTGTATATTGCTCTCCAGGGTCCATACCTAATCTGGAGTTGAGGGGAGGGTTGTAAGAGACTTGTTTTGTAAAAGAAAGGCTGTTTGAGTTGAATCTTTGAAGAAGAATGGAGTGCTGGTTGGTTAGAGGTGAGCAGTTAGCATGTTGAGAGAACTAAGGGTGACAGTGGGGGTGCTGAACGATCTCTAGAGAGGCATCTGTAAAGACTTGCAGTTCCTTTTTTCTCTGAAGACACTGGCTGACACACATTGGGGTTGCTTTACCCTTGCCCACAGTGTTACCCTGGTCAGTGGTAAAAGGCCAGCATGAGCAGAGCAGTGAAATGTATGGTTTTAGAATGAGCATCGTTAAAATGTGTAGGCAGAAAGGTCCATGTGAGAGGCTGAGCTGCTGTCAAACTATGAGGTCAAGGCCAAGTTGATTTGAGCCACTTGCATCAGTTAAACTTGATCCTGAGTGTCACGAAGTGTTTGCTTATTTGGCCAGGTGGAATGGTGGGAAGTGGACCCAGGAGGCCCACTGGCCTTTAGTATATATAGGGAATGAATGTAGTGTCTTCCTCTTACTCTTCATACCTACTCAGGGTGACCAGAGTTACATATTGTATGTGTAGGTCTCTTCTCTCAGATTTAAGCACCAAGAGCCTTCCTTCAGTCATGTGGAGATGGTTTCATTTCTGAACAGAAGAATGTATTATGTCTCCTTCGCCCTTTTTATACTGAACCCTGTGCCATTTAATATTCCTTTCCATGGGATCCAAAACTGAGGAATATGCCACAGGGGAAGTATGTTCTCCTGTCCAGAGCTCTGGGGGGGGTGAGCAGCTGTCACCACAGTTATGGGAATGTTCTTTCCTCCAGAGCCTCCAGGAAGCCAAGATTTCCTGGGTGCCACCACCATATCAAGCATAGGTACAAGTCCCATTCCCTTTAACCCATCAACTGATAAGTAGAGGGGAACTCAGGGCAAAAGTAAGTGAGCTACAGAAGCCTTTTAGCCCTGGCTTCTTATCTTGAGTAAGACTCAACTCTGGTGGAGGGCACGAGTCCAGCAGCAAATCCTGGATAGAAATGGTGCCTTTGCTCTTCAGGTATCTGATAGGATGGGGAAGAGTCCCACTCATCCAGCCTTGGGAGATGGTTAATTCTTCAGAGTCCCTACAGCCAAGCAAAATCCTAGGTTTCACTTCTGCTATGAATTTGCTGATAAAGATAAATGTAGCCCTTCCTTTTCATAATTTTATGTATGAAATTGAGAAGTGCTTCATTCTGCTGAAAGGTGCCTGATAGAACCCAGTGAGAGTCCTCCTTTACTGTTTAAATGCTGTGTCATAACTAAAGTGCCTTATTTTTTCTTTTTAATCCTTTCTGATTGTGAAATATATCAAATTTACAAAACAGAACACAAAACAAATATCACAAAGTGAACACCGGAGTTAACACCCTCCACGTCAAGAGATAGAATATTAAATGCCCTTATTTGTTTAGAAAACATTCTCCACTTGTCAAGGCTCCCATTAGCCCAAATCCTGGTGTCTAACCAGTGCTTGTCTTTGCCAGACATCACCGCAACAGCAACAGCAACAGCGACTCCGACGAGGGTGAACGGCGGAAGAAACGTGCCTCTTCGGACAGCGATTCTGATGAGAACCAGAACAAGTCTGGCAGCGAGGCCGGCAGTCCCCGGAGGCCCCGAAGACAGCAGTCAGATGAGGATTCAGACAGTGACCAGCCAGCCAGAAAGAGAAGGCCCTCGGGTTCTGAACAGTCTGACAACGAATCTGTGCAGTCTGGGAGAAGCCGCTCTGGAGGTTCTGAGATGGACTCTCGCCCGGCTTCTCCAAGTGCTGAGTCAGACCACGATTCCGAGAGAGGATCTGATAACGAGGGCTCTGGCCAAGGCTCTGGAAATGAATCAGAACCAGAGGGATCCAACAATGAGGCCTCGGATCGGGGCTCAGAACATGGATCAGACGATAGCGACTAGGTTTTATTTCATAAATAAGCTTCATCTCTGGAGGAAACTTTTTTAATATATGAAAGCTGTGACAGAAACGCTTCAGATGTTTAGTCAAACAATTGTGAAATTTTTCCTAAGGCAGTTTTTTTTTCTACCCATTTGTATATTACTAAGCCCCAAGAGATATTTCCTGCGCTAAAGTCCAGTATCTGAGTCTCTTGAGCAAGTGAAGATTGTGACTGTTCCTCGTTGCGGTACAGTTCTACCTGTCATGTGTGAAAACCACAGGAAGAATAAACCCAGATGCTAAATCATTCCTACAGAGGTTTGGCTGCAACTGGCAGAGACGTCTCCTCATCTTCGTACGTTAAGCAGCATACTGTTTCGGTTTTTAATTGCAGTCTTTGACCAAGTGGTGCAGGCAACTTGGTGTTCATGTCTTTGTTCCATTTTAAGTTTAGATTGAGGATATTTTTATTTTCTGGAGGAGGAAGTATCTACTGTATAATCGCACCAAAGTACAAGTGAAAGGAAGGTTTTCTCCAATAGTGTAACACTGCAGCCGTGTAGATAAAAACCACAGATGCGTAATTTGTTAGGTCGACTAAGATGTGGACAAATGCTTTTCTGTTAGTAGAATGCAAAGACCTACATACGTCACACAATAAAATTCTCTTACCAACTTTTATGGGACATCGTGTCATTTTTATTTGCTCAGTATGTTTGTGTATGAAAATTTAGCAGTAAATAAACTATGCAAATATTTGGAAGAACCTGAACTAGGCTGAAGGTTGTTTACTCAAAACTTCACAAATTTTTTTTAAAAGATTTTATTTTTAAGTAATCTCTCTACCTAACTTGGGGCTCGAACTCACAAGATCAAGAGTCTCATGCTGTACTGACTGAGCCAGCCAGGTGCCCCGAAACTTTTATAATTCTTTATAGATTGTGGAGGTTTTTTTTTAAGATGCAAGCAAACTAAGGTACTCATATGTATTTGTATTTTCAATAATTCAGTGATTAACAGTTTGAGTAACATTTTTTATGTTGCACTGTATAGTTTGTAGAAAAGCTGTAATTAGTAAGTATTAGGCATTGAGAATGCAGAGATAAACTGTCTTTCCTGCCAAAAGTCTAATGGAGATCAGTTCATTGTCCCTATGGTGTGAAAAGGGGAATGTTTGCACAGGTTGTGGGTGCAGAATGGAGGATGAAGTCAAGACAAGGTTTCCTGAAGGACAGGAGACCTGTGATGATGACTCAAGTGACCGGCCAAGTGAAGTGTTGGAGTGTGTTCTAGGCCGTGAGGGGCGCGTGTGCAGCTCCGGGAATTCGAATGTAAGAGAGGCAATGAATTTCTGCCTTTGAAAGGTGAGGAGCCTGAGATTCAAAAGTTCATGCAGGTGGTAAAGGTGAGATTCGAACTAGAATCCAGGTCTTCACTTTCTCCTTTTTCCAATACGTCACATATAAGTGAACTAGCCAATCCCCAAGTTACAAAAATCCATCTAAGTTAAAAAGCATTTCCCAACTGATAACTCGACATCAAGGAGTAACTAAACAAACGTATGTTGGTAGAAAGTCCTTTGGAAAGCAATTTTTGGAGGGATTTAACACAATGCTATCTCGCTGTTTGAGGTTTTGGCTACAAAGGTGCTTTTTAGTATATGCCCTGATTTGTAATTTTGGAACGCATTCCACCTCAATATGGGTATTTCTTCCAGGTGTGCCCTCAGATTAGGGCAGTGACATGGTGCCCACACCAGAAGCCACTGTGAGGTTTCTTCTGGGAGAACTCCCCTCTGGCCATAATTCGGAGCCTGGAGGTGACTGAAATGACCAAGAAGTGGGGACTGCCCCCACTGAGGAAGGGGAAGGTCTTCCTGACAAAGGAAGCCTTTGCTCTGTGGCCGCTGCCTGTCCTGGGGCCTGCATGTCAGGATCAGCCTTCCATTTCTTTCCTTTTTTTTTTTTTTTCTTTTTTTCCCCAGGCATGATTGACAACATTTTATGACTTTCAGATATACAACATAATGGTCTGGAATTTGTATGTATTGCAAAATAATTACATTAATGTAATCTAGTTAACATCCATCACCACACATAGTGACAAAAATGGAAAACAGTATGGAAGTTCCCCAAAAAATGAAAAATGGGAGCGCCTGGGTGGCTCAGTCGGTTGGGTGACCAACTTCGACTCAGGTCATGATCTTGCAGTTCGTGGGTTCGAGCCCCGCATCGGGCTCTGTGCTGAATGCTTGCTCAGAGCCTGGAGCCTGCTTCAGATTCTTTGTCCCCTTCTCTCTCTACCCCTCCCCCACTTGTGCTCTGTCTCACTCTGTCTCTCAAAAATAAATAAATGTAAAAACAATGAAAAAAAAAATGGAACTACCATATGATCCAGCAATCCCAGTTCTGTTTGTTTATCAGAAGAAAATGGAAACACTAACTTGGAAAGGTATATGTACCCCCATGTTCACTGCAGCACTATTTATACTAGCCAAGATGTAGAAACAGATCATCTAAGTGTCCCTGGATAGATGAATGGATGAAGAAAATGTGAGATATCTTCCATTCCATACACACAATGGAATATTATTTGGCCATAAAAAAGAATGGAATCTTGCCATTGGTGACAACATGGATGGACCTTGAGTGCATTATGCTAAGTGAAATAAGCCAGAGAAAAAAAGATAAATATTGTATGATCTCACCTATCTGTGGAATCTAAAAAATGAAATGAGGCTCATAAATAAAGAGAACAGATTGGTGGTTGCTAGAGGTGAGAGGTTTGTGGGGAATGGGCTAAGGGGGGTCAAAAGGTACAGACTTGCAGTTATAAATCATGAAATCACGGGAATGCAATGTACAGCTTGGCAACTATAGTTAATCATACTGTGATGCACATTTAAAAGCTGCTAAGAGTACATCTTTTTTTTTTTTTTTTTTTTAAGTAGACACCATGCAGGGCATGGAGCCCAGGGTGGGACTTGAACTCATGACCCTGAGATCAAGACCTGAGCTGAGATCAAGAGTCAGATGCATGGGGCACCTGGGTGCCTCAGTGGTTGAGCATCTGACTTCAGCTCAGGTCATGATCTCGCAGCTCAAGCCCCATATTGAGCTTGCCATTGTCAGCACAGAGCCCGCTTTGGATCCTCTGTCCCCCTCTTTCTGCCCCTCCCCTGCTTGTGCTCTCTCTCAAAGATAAACATTAAAAAAAGAAAAACTATTAAAATAAAAAAAAGACGCTTAACGGACTGAGGCACCCAGGCACCCCTAAGAAAGTACATCTTAAAAGTTATAATCACAAGAAAAAAAATGTAACTATGTACAGTGAAACCTATCATTCAACCCTCTGCCCTAGTTCTTGGTGGTCTCTCAAACCTTTATGATTGTCCAAGCAGCCTATTTTATTTTTCATAGCTCCCAGTAGTTGAGGGTATGCCAGGACCTGTCAGTGTCGTAAAGGACCTCAGACAACGCCTAGATCCAGGCTGATTGGAAACCAGACCCTCAGGCCCAATAGGTCCTTTCACAGGAAGCTGTGCCCTGAGGGTGGTGGCTATTTAATATATGGGACAGCTGGAGCAAGGCAGGGAGCACAGAGATTGCTTCCACAGGCCTCCGTTCCTTGATTGCAGCTGTGTAGGCCCCAATTAGTGGGCAGGCCGAAGCTCCTCAACAAGCAAATAGGCCTCCTTCCCAGAAAGACTGGGGCTGTATTTCAGTGTGCTCTCTATACAGAGGCCAGAACATCTCTGATGATTACTGTCCCATGGGACCCAGGAATACAAGCCCCCAGGCGCTCAGAGCCAGGTGATCAAGGGGCATCCCCTGGGCTACAGCCACAAAAACTGGGTCATGGCAAAACCAGGGCATCAGCTGCATATAGAAGCTCCTCTCCGGGAGAAACTGGAGCTGAGAAGCACGCCAGAGAGGGGCCTCAAAGATGGCACCCGCCAGGAGGGAGCAGAAAGATGGCGTCCATCGGTTTTTGTCCAGAGAGTATCCCAGCAGGCCCCTGCCCTCGAGTCCAACGCTTTAAAATTAGCAAATGACCTTCTGTCACATAAAGTCTGAGCACTTTTCAAAGGCTGCTTCTGCATCGGGCCAGAAGCCCGTGAGTTACACGGTGAGTAAGTCCACGTGTGAGTTCTTTCAGAGCTGTTTCTCAGTTTGCCGCAGCCCCACGGGTCTTTTGGGCTTGGGCCTGCTTGTTTTTCAAAGCTAGCTGTTTTGGGGGCTTGTCTTTCAGGAGCAGGTCTCAAAAGCTGGGGTGACTAATATGGGTACCAACTCCTCAGGGGAGAAGCTCTGGGTTTTGAGTCCCCTCCCAATTGTGGGTTGCTGCTGGGGGGTGGGGGGTTAAGGGTGCAGCGGTAGGGGGCAAGGAAGTGAGGGGGTAAAGGGTTGAGAGGGTGAGGGGTAGGGAGGTGAATGGGTAGGGGGTAAGAGGGTGGGGAGTTGGGTTAATGGTGAGGTTGTTTTTCAGCCTTTCCTACCTGCTTTGATGTGATTTTTTCCCTCTCATTTGCTGGATGTGAAGGGGTCATTCTGCTAGTTTTGGGGGCTTTTTCAGAGCAAATTTTTCCACGGGTAACTGTAGATTCAGTGTGTCCATGGGAGGAGGTGAGTTCAGGATCCTCCATGTCTCCATCTTGAACACAAACCTCAGCTTCCCTTTCTTAGTGAGGTCAACGTCAGCAGGAGAAGGCAGCAGGAAATAGTTGGTTATGAGCAGAGATACTGGAATCTAGGTGTCCTGGAATCGAATCTTGCTTTGTGATGCTGACAAGCCATGTGACCTTGAGCAAGTTACTTCCCTAGTTGAGCCCCTCTCCTAACTAGGAGCCATTTCTCCTACACTGTAAGTTTTGAGAGACTCGCATGGGTCTGTCACAATTAGAGAATGTGATTTACGTTGGCTTTCACATTAATTCCAAACTAGTCCAAGTATCACAACTATTGGAGCTATTAAACTTTAAAATAAATTTTGCTTAAATTTAGGCAAGAAAACCCACGTTGTTAATCTGACTGAAACTCAATCACTTCCTCTGCTGAAATTACTATTTCATAGCATGAGTTTTCTTAAGCAGGCGACTCTTCCATTATAGTGGAAGACTATACTTAATTCATAGGATTGTTGTGAAGATTATGAAGGCAGGTTCGATAGTGAGCCTGTGATGAACTCCCAGTAAAGTCCTCCCTGTGACTGAATCGGCTCTGAATGTCTGGCACTATTGACCAAACTCAGCAATCCTTGTTTAGACTGAGTGGGGACCAGGGCATTACTCTTTCCTTTTAAAAAACTCTTGCTTCTGCCTAGTTCCTCTGGAGAAAAATATTTTTAATCTCCAGGAAATGTGGCCTTCCTGGAGCTTTCTAAGTATCCCTTGTTTTGATTCTACTAACAAACAATTTCTTCCCTGGGAGATTAAGTAGCCAATAGAATCAAGATAGACCTCTTAAAGGGGCACCTGGGTGGTTCAGTCAGTTGAGCATCCAGCTTCGGCTCAGGTCGTGATCTAGACGAACAGGGTTCGTCTGTTCAAGCCCCACGTTGGGCTCTCTGCCATCAGCGCAGAGCCCACTTTGGATCCTCTGTCCCCCTCTCTCTTCCCCTGCCCTGCCTGCGCTCTCTCAAAAATAAATAAGCATTAAAATAAAGATAGACCTCGTATCAGCTCCCAAAACCAGAATTTGGAGCATGGGCCAGTACAGTTTTTTCCTAAAGATAGTTCCTGATGCTTTGGTATTTGGGGAGTGTTAGCACTGCATATAATGCTTATCATGTAGCATCGGGAACACAGAAAAGGGTATATGCTACAGGCAAATCAAGTTCATTTAGACCTCAGTGTGCCCACTGATTTGGGAGGCTCAAATCAACAGACTGTAGCCTGTCATCAGGGCCTCACTTGGCATCAGGCCCTGGCTTCTAGCCCGACTCTGACACTCACATTGATGTGACGAAGCACTTTACTTTTCAGCCTCCGTATCCCTATCTATCAAATAAGGTGGTTTGACAGCCTTTCAAGTTAAACATTCCAGGGTCATTGCAGAGAATTTTGAACAGACCATCTAGTCTACTTCAACAGCCTGAGTAACCTGAGGTCTTTCCGTTCCAAGCAATTGGAAATCATGGCTGCTATTTCAAGCTTAATTTTTCCACAGATTCAGATAAATGATATGTTTTGCATATAAAATATGTATATTCGCTCTTGATTTTTTTGTTTATTCCGTTTACTAGAGCCAAAATGTTTTTGTAACATTTGTCATTCTGAAAATACTGAGTTTTAAATACCTCAACTTGTTTCTGCATTTTCCTTGACATGTTGATCTATTCTAGATTGCCACTGTTGCAGCACTCCAGGGGCAAATCTGTACTTGGTCATGTGGTCCACAGCTCAGTAGTGAAGAGAACACTTACCTGGTGCAAGACATCGGGGCTAGATTTTGAAGTGTCTTATCCAGAAGTCAGTAAATTAGTGAATTCACCTTCTTGTCCGTTCTGTCCCCTAAATCTCTAATCCAGTCTGTTTGACGCACATTTTCCCTGAAACACTAGTCCCAAAAGATACTCCTTAAAGAAGAATTCCATAACCAGATAAGCTAGAAAAACGCTGAATTCTAGAGTCCTTTGCAGGTAAGATGCTTTTGGTGATAAACCACAGAAAATGCTGTTTCAAACTGATTTAAAAATAAAATTATTGGGGCACTTGGGTGGCTCAGTCGGTTAAGTGTCCGACTCTTGATTTTGGCTCAGGTCATGATCTCACGGTTCATGAGATTGAGCCCAGCATCGGGCTCCACACGGACAGCACAGAGCCTGCTTGGGATTCTCTCTCTCCATTCCTCCCCGCCCCCCTCAAATAAATAAATAAACTTAAAGAAAAAATAAAGATTATTTTGTCCTCTGCTGGACATCTGGGGTGAGGGGGGAGGAAAGGACAGTTCAGTCATTCTGTTTATCATGCATACGCAGAAGAAGGTATAATGTAGTAAGTACGAACATAATTCAATACCTCGGCCCCTACCAGAGACTGCTTGTATACCTGTTCTCAATGGCACCCCTCTCCATTCCCACATGTGATTCTCCTCAGTGAGGTATTTAACCCTCTTTTGATGATCCAGGGTCGTAATTCAAACAGTGGTTATTGTTGTGTGCTCCTACAGAAAGTGAGGTATGTCAGGCTCCCCACCTCTGACCTGAACGACCTCAGACTCTTGATTGAAATAATCTATTCCTATGTCCCCACCAGTGAGCGAACTCGAGCACAGGGATTCTGTCTTTTTCATCTATTTGCTAAGAGCCGAGCATAGGACTTGGCAAGACGTAGGTACTAATTTATATTTTGTTCTCACAACTGAATCTCTAATCTAAAAATGGATGCCGCCAGAAAGAATCGGACTCGGAGGTCTCTGGTAACTCCATTCTTCTCTCCTACAAGAGCTTTAGCAAATCCATTTCGCCGGAGTCGTGTTTACATTTGACCTGTGAGTGGCAAACATTTGGTCAGAGTCCAAGTGCCCCATCACGGACAGACAAGGTGACCACCCGCAAGTGCACTGCCACACTCTCCACGTGGCTGTAAAGGGTTCGGTGGTTGTTTGTTAGAAACCATTCTGATCGCTCAGCAGACTTTGTTCTCATTTTTATAATTGTGAAGGTACTGCGTATTGGGCAAACTACTGAAAGATCATTACTCTTGAGCCTGATCCTAATAAACAAACCCGGAAGTTGATCTCTAAACCCAGACAGGCTAGTTCATCTAAGCAGGGTGGAGTGTCTATGATAGCATCTTCTCCCTGAGAAGGATCAATGCCAAATCCTTTGTTCTCTCCTGGACTGTTTTGTTCTTTGGAACAATGCTGCTTTGATTTCTCTTTTGGGAGCTGGTGCTCCAAGTTCCTTAGCTGGGAAATAAGTGGAGACTTCATTTCCTGCCTCGGCCCACTGCTGGACTGTCCTGGCCCCAGCTTGTGTGTAGACGCGTTCTTCCGTCTCTCTCCTCCTGCTACTTCCAACTCAAAGTGGCAGCAGAAGCGATGTGAAGGAGCCCTCTTGGGCCAAGGAGGGGTGAGAAGGGAGCATCACCATATTCCTTGACCTATTAAGTGAGGGATGAATGCTGGGGTTTATTTTTTATTATTTTCTTAATGTTTATTTTTGAGAGAGAGAGAGCGAGCACAAGCAAGGGATGAGCAGAGAGAGAGAGCGACAGAGACACACAGAATCCAAAGCAGGCTCCAGGCTGCGAGCTATAAACACAGAGCTCAACGTGGGGCTCAAACCCATGAGCCGTGAGATCATGACCTGAGCCAAAGCTGGACACTTAACTGACTGAGCCACCCAGGCGCCCTTGGTGTTGGTTTAAAGAACGTTGAAACCTTGCTTCAGCACCTGCACCTGTCTTATCAGTCCACCCTGAACACTCTGGCCTCAGAATCATACACCTCCTTCCTGTCCATGGTTCACAGAAATCACAGAACTCAGGTTTCCACCCCTCTGATCCTCCGAGAAGACTTAGGGACTCTTCCTGCTGGAATCTCACACTGCAAACAGTTGGCTTCGTCAGAAACCTCTATTCAAGGCAGATTCGAGGCTCTCAGTTGTCATATGAGCTGGCATTGACTCCCAGTGACATTTGTGCTGTGGCCACTGGCCCCTATGCCCTATCACGAGGATGGCAAGTGCTTTACAGTTATTTGGCCCAAGGGAACAGGGTCTGAGAATGGGGAGAGGCTTTGGCCCCTTTGAAAAGAGCTGGGACTCCACCCATAGAAAAAGTTGGAAAATCAGTTGTTTGGATCGTAAGAAGACCTGGGGGCACAGACTTGCTTCTCCATGCAGTAGAAGCTGAGTCCCAGGCCCCCGCTCCTGGAGACATAGTATAATCCTTGGTGGTCAGCAGGGGAGCCTGTATTATGTTGTGCATCAGGGTTATCAAACTTTAATGGGCTCAGAAATCACCTAAAGATTCTGATCCAGTAGGTCCGGAGTGAGTCCAAATATTTTACAATTCTAACAAACTCCCAGATGATATGAATCCAAAGACTACAATTTGAGTAGTGAGGTTGTACCTCATGACAAGTGTACCCCTGGGGCACCTGCGTGGCTCAGTCTGTTAAGCATTTGACTCTTGATTTTGGCTCAGGTCATGCTCTCTCAGTTCATGAGATCAAGCCCCATGTTGGGCTCTATGCTGACAGTACAGGGCCTGCTTGGTATTCTCTCTCTCCCCTCTCTCTCTGCTCCTCCCCTGCTCTCTGTCTCTCTCTCTCAAATAAATAAACATTTAAGAAAAAACAAACTGGGAACTGTGGGAACACCCACAGTTTTTTTTCATTGGGGCTAGAAGGCCCGGCTTCTAGCCTGGCTAGAAGGGGCTTGGTGTGGAAAGACAGGGAAGGGGGAGGAAAGGGTCAGAGAAGGGTTAGGGAAACAGGAGAAGATAGGAAACCATTATTTCGAAGAGCAGGAAAGTGGGCATACCTGAGAGGCAGTAAAGTCTGATGGTGTAAACTTCAAAGGGTCTGAGTCCTTGGAAGAAAAGAGGACAGAAGTGGTTGGAAAGTGCTGATGGGAAGCAAGGTGGTCAGGGGCCCATCCAAGGCCACTGGCACGAGAGGAAAGAGAGCAGGGGAAGTCACGGGCTCAGGCAACAGCAGATTTCCTTCAGAGAAAGAAGATGACCATAATGTTCAGAGCAAGATTGCATATATGGGGACGTTTGCTGGTGACAGACTGGGGGACCTAAGGGACATGAAGAAAGGGTTTGAGAGAGCAGGGGTGGGGAATTGGGACAGAGTAGCATATATACAGAAAAGTTCGGGGTGAGGGTCTAGGGTGGAGGACCAGGGGCCCTCGGGCTTCTGGTGGGGTGGGGAGGGAGTGAGGCATGATGGGAAAAAAGGTGCTTAGAGTGGGGGTACAGTCTCCTATGACTCCAGTAACACAGGGGTCCCTACTGAGGGAGGGGGCGGAGGGGAGGGCAGGGGCATAAGAACTACAGAACGGTGTCACTCCTGGCCCCGCAGGCTGGGTACCTCTTCCCCAGGGCCTGTTGCGTTGTGGCACTGGAGTAGGGAGGGATGTGGTTGTGACCTTGTCTTTCCGTGGCACGTTGTTACTGACGTGGGTTTTGTTAAAGCAGTGTGGTTAGGCAGTGCAGCGTCCACATTGCTCTGGTGACAGGACTCCCTGCTCAGCATTTCCAAAGATAAAACAGTAATTGTGTTTCGCGTCCCATGTACCATATATGCCCAAATGGAAGGTGGCCTTGAATTACAGTGTGATCCTTTTCCCGCGGTAAAGCGTCTCTCGCTGCTCAAAAGGTGCTTGATTTAACTGAAGTTTATAGACTTTGGGATGCAGGCGAAATAGTTCAATGTCTATTAATCACAGGTATTAATTAATTTACAAACATACATTTAAAACCACATATAAAACAAAACATTGGTTAAGAACTAGTGTTTTTCTCCACATTTCATAAAATAATTTTACCCAAATTCATCATAAAATCTTTGACCAGGGCCTTGGTCTCCAGCCACGGTCCAAACTATGTGGCTTTTTTTTTTTTTTTTAACATTTATTTATTTTTGAGACCGCATGAACGGGGGAGGGGCAGAGAGAGAGGGAGACACAGAATCGGAAGCAGGCTCCAGGCTCTGAGCCATCAGCCCAGAGCCTGACACGGGGCTCGAACTCACGGACCGCAAGATCGTGACCTGAGCTGAAGTCGGACGCTTAACCGACTGCGCCACCCAGGCGCCCCTAAACTATGTGGCTTTTGAGAGGAGGTATCCTTCCCTCCCCGGGCATTGTTTGTGATCCAGGCCTGACAGTCTGTCTATGTTTGGCTGGAGACGCATCCTGAGCTACATGTGCTCATTCACATCACAGTAAGACTTTGGGCCTTTCCTTTTGTCTAGTAAGTGCACCTTGTGCACCTCCATGGAGCATACTGATTTTTAAGTTGATCCTTAAAATGCTTATTTGTAATTTTTGCTAACTCTTCAGATGGTGTGATTACATCCCCAGGAATAACGATTAAATCTGTGTTAAATTTCTCTGTGCTTTATTGGTCTGTTTTGGTCTTTTACACCGAGCCTGTCGGGGGGATATCTCCATACACATTGAAAACTAGCATTGATTGGGCCATTTCAGGTTCATGTTGATGGGGTTTTGGAGTGGTGGTGGGGGTTCAGAGCCGACAGCCAAGAAAGAATTCTAGAAACGTCTTTGGTGCAAAAAAGGGTGATTTTATTAAAGCATCAGGACTGGACCCGCTGCCCTGGGGTTGTGAAGAGTGACTGCTTATATACTGTGGAGTTGGGGGAGGTAAAGTCAAGAAGAAGTTTTTTGTTTTTTAATGTTTATTCATCTTTGAGAGACAGAGACAGAGCGTGAGCAGGGGAGGAGCGGAGAGAGAGAGGGAGACATAGAATTCAAAGCAGACTCCAGGTTCTGAGCTGTCAGCACAGAGCCTGATGCGGGGCTCAAACTCACAAACCGTGAGATCATGAAGTCAGGTGCTTAACTGACTCAGCCACCCAGGCGCCTCTCAAGAGTAAATTTCTTAAAGGGATTGCCATATGCTAAAGAGGATTTAGAATTACTGGAGGCCTAGCTGTTGTCAAACTAAGGTTGTTTTTCCCTCTAGCAAAGCATTATCATTAAGATAGTAGGGAGTTGCTGGAGATTAGGTTATTGATAAGATCACCCTTTTCTTGTAATGTTACTAAGATATTTGTAAACCGATGGAGACTCTATCACTTTAACCATTTGTTTTCTGTCCTTTGTTCTTGGGCAGCCAAGGGTGCCTGAGGAATACCACACTGATCCCACCCAGCCGGAGGGGGTGGGAAGGTGGGGTGGGGGGTTGTGCTAGCTTACGCTTGGCCCTCAGCTTGCCTTATGGTCCCTCATGAGTGTGTCATCCCCAAATAATACATCCTTGTGCACAAAAAGTAATTGAGAGGGTCTCCTGTCACTTGAAACAAACTGTTAATGCTAAAATGTTGGGCCTTTTGGGGATGGAAAACTGCAGGTATCTATGGTGTGGGTTGCCATATTTTAGTTTCCCCACCTTTGAAAACCAGCTCCAATGTTGACTGTGTCTAACGGAAAACATATAAGCTTTAGAGTTATTCATACTGTAAATCCTAGTTCTTCCAACAACAAACTATGTGATTTTGGACAGTGGCTTCATTTGAATGGTGGCTTCATGTCCCTCAGCCCTGATTTCCTATGGGTTCAATTGGGATAACAATGTCTGCACCCCAGTACTGTTCTGAGATTCCAATGCAATAATGTATGCCATGGGCCAGGCACATAGTTGGGGCTCCCAGAAGCCAGCCTTTTTCTTACTGATTTCTAAGAGCTTTTTGTGGCTTTTTTTTTTTAAGTTTATTTATTTATTTAGAGAGAGACAGAGACAGCATGAGTGGGGGAGGGGGAGGGAGAGAGGGAGAATCCCAAGCAGGTTCCATACTGTCAGCACGGGGCCCAACGTGGGGCTCCAACTCACGAAACCATGAGATCATGACCTGAGCCGAACGTTTGACCAACTGAGCCACCCAGGTGCCCCTGTGGCCAACTCTTAATTGTAAATATGGCAAATATTTTTCTTAGTTTGTCCTTTGTTTATTTTGAGCCAAACAGGTTAATAGACAAATCCATCAATATGTTCCTTTGTGGTTTCTGGATCTTGTTCGTTTGTTTCCACGCAGAGGTGGGTTTTCTGTGAAGTTGAAGAAGCTTATGCTTCAGGGTCCCCCACCTCCTTGGGCCCTGTACCTAATTTTGTATTTGTAATTTTGTATTATTTTTCCTAAAATGGCTCCTCAAATGATTTCATCTTCGGGCCTCACAAACTGAAACACATATCATTGGCTGTCACCAATGATATGCTCTGAAAAGTCACCTTGCCCCAAATTATGGAACTCTTTAATATGATTAATTTTATATCTTTTCACTTATTTTTATTTTCTAAGTTTTCAGCGCTAACGGGGATTACTAGTGCGGTAATTTTTTTCAGAGTTGATTTTTCTCAGAACAAAATAGAGCTCTACCATCCATTCATTCATTCATCCAGGCTCTTCCCTCACCTTCTGCACCCAACTGGGTAGTGAGGTGGGTTCTGGGGAGGGGACAGGCAGGGGTGGCCTGGAAGGCTTCGTCATGGTGGCAATGGGGATGCTAGTAGAGCAGGGGCAGGTGTGCTAGTTTCCGTTTCCTAGGGCTGAAATTGAGTGCCTCAGAACAACAGAAATGGACTCTCTCTAGTCCTGGATGCTGGAAGTCTGAAATTGAGACATTGGCAGGACACCTGAAGGCCGTAGGGAAGCATGTGGTCCATGCTGTTCTCTCAGCCTCTGGTGTTGCTGGCAATCCTCGGCATCCCTTGGCTTGTAGAAACCTCACTCCAGTCTCCACCTCTCTCATCATATGGCGTTCTCCCTGTGTGTGATTGTCTCTTTTTTCTCATATGGACACCATCCATATTGGATGAGGACCCATCCTTACGACCTCATCTTGATTACGTCTGCAAAGAGACGATTTCCAAACAAGGTTACAGTCACAGGTCCCTGGAGTTAGGACTTCCACATATCTTTTGGGTGAGACACAACTCAATTCATAACAGGGGGATGTGGAGGCTGATTGTTCCTCACCTCAGTCCTTTGGCCGGACCTTGAGAGGCACCTGCACCATCAGGTGCTCACCCAGCTCTGATTGCACCCTTCCAGGAAGGAGGAGCTCACTGCCCCTGGGTGAGTCTCTTTCTTTCCTTTCCTTCTGTTCCCCCAACAGGTCTAGCAGAGATGAGTTGTGGCTCCTGAAATGCAGGGCAGGGTTTGAATGATGACCCCATGACAACGCTGTGTCCTAGTACATCAAAAACGCACACAAAAGGTGCCCATGACTTCTTGTTGAATAAATGAAAGACCCTGGGCAAGGTGCCAGTTTCCTTATCAATAAGATAAAGATAATAAAGTACTGGTCTCCAAGAGGTTGGGAAGATTAAATGGGATGATTAATGTGCCTAATCCAACCCCGCATGTACGAAATGCTCAAGCAATGTTAGCTAGAATAAGCACGCTAATATGCCATAGCAAAGGGTGGATAATATTAATGAATAATTAATATTATTAATAATAGTAATCCTCCAAAGGCAGTCTGTTCCACTTAGAGAAAAAGCCACAGTCCTCATGATGTCCTGCTCTTTCACATGCCTCCTTGCCGCTCTCCAGCCGCAGGACCCTGCTCTCTGCTCAGCCACACTGGCTCCCTCATTGTTCCTCAGACGCCCCATGTGTGTTCCCATCTCAAGGCCTTTGGCTGTGCTTCCCCTGTGCCTGGAAAGTTCTTCCTCCAGACATTTGCATCATTCACTCCCTCACTTTATTTAGATCTTTGCTCCAGGGCCCCTTCCTCACGAAGCCTTCCCTGAACGCCCTATTTCAGCTAGCATCTGCATCACTCCCTGCTCTTCTGTTTTATTTTGCTATGTATAGCACTTTCCATCAGACACCAGCCACTTGTTTCTTCTCTCTCTCCTGTCAGCCAGAATGTGCGCTCCAAAAGAAGCCTTTGCCTCATTCACTGTTTCATCCCTAACACTGGAACAGGGCCCAGCATGTAGCTGGTACTCAGTAAGTATTTCTAAGATGAAGGGACTTGTAGAGCAATCCCCACATCTGTCAAACACTGTTTCTCATTACCTGTCTATCCTCCTTGCAATGACCCTAGGAGGTGGCCAAACCAAGGATTATTTCCATAGATAAGGATGGGCGCCTGGGTGGCTCAAGTTGGTTAAGCATCTGACTTCGGCTCAGGTCATGATCCATTGATAAGGCATATGAAGCCCAGAGAGGTGAAGCAGTTCGCCTAAGCTCTTGGAACTAATTACTTGGGAATTAGTAATTACTGGGATTCAGGCTCGTAGAACTAATTCCTTGGGAAGCTGGGATTCAGGCTCCAGTCTGTGACGCTGTGGGTCTCACGCAGACCTGAGTGGCCCTCAGGATTCACTGATAATCAGTCACACTGTTGACATCCACGGTTGACAGGGGGACCAGACCAAACCAAATTCTCCCTCTCCCCTCCCCCCTTGATGAGCATGCCCAATAGGTTTGGTCCTCTTTCCCTTGGGCTGTACCAGACGAGTTCCCTGGTGTCCTTCTCCCGAGAGGGGTGGGTGTCTTCTCCTCGGAGCCCAGCAGAGGGCGCGGTGGAGACAGTAAGCCTGACCGTGGCTCTATCCCATCCTTAGGGACTGACTCCAGGTGAGGTGGACTGACAGGACAGTCTGTGGGTCTGGGTGGCATGTGGCTCCAGGGTCCTGTGTATGCTCCGCTCTGCTGTGTGCTCAGGCGTCTTCTTGACCAGAGCCTGGGGTTTCCTTGGAGGACCCCCGTTGGAAGGCTGACTCTAAATCTAGTGAGGTACGAGGAAGGAGCTTTGTAAGTCCCTGTCCTCCTGGCCCCGCTGAGGAGCTGGTCCCTGAAGCTGCCCTGCACTGCCACCTCCGGCTGAAGATGAAAGATGTCCCCTCAATCAGAAGTGTTGGTGGAGCGCCTCTGGGGTGGAGGGGGTGGGCGGGTAGATGGGGGCTCTGCGGAGCCAGGAGAAAGGTGAAGCCGGCTTCCCTACCACTGCCTAGAGAGCCCCCCGCATCAAACGCTTGTCAGGAGAGTGGTTCTTCCTTGAAGTCACAGCTTCTCCAGGGTGTTTCCTCCTCTTGGCTCGGGTGGCCTATCACCGGCCGTGGTTGCACCGTCAGCTCCCATCTACCTCCCCCGCTGTAGAGGAGGGGGCTCTTGCCTGGGAAGACACGGTGTCTCACTGCGGCCGTGTCGCAGCCCTAGCACAAGGCTGGCAGTGAGTGATGAGGCGCTCACCTTTGAATGTACGAATGAATAAATTAACGTGGGATGCTGAGCGTTTTGTAATTGGATTCGAAGCAGATCTGGTACAGATCAGGACAAGAATGATCATGCCGTCGGGTATCAAGTATAGTCACTCGCTCGGATTGCCAGGAAGTCAATGAGCTTGTTTCAAGGCCAGACTCTTACACAGGACTCTATCTGGACCCTGACCCCAAGTTTGTGTTCTTGAAGAGACACACCTTTTCCCTCATGCCCCAGTTATATAAAATTCGTGTTCCACAAAACCTCGATTCATTGTTGCATTCCATAGAATGCATTCCATTATTGGTCCTTAATATGTGTCTAGCCCTGTGCCAAGCCCTGGGAATAGAGCAATGAACGTGACACTCCCCGCCATCTGGGAGCTCTCAGCACAGTGGAAAGCCCGGCAGCAAGCAGGTGGTCAGAGCGCAGTGTGGTGAGTGCTAGAAGGGGAGTTGGAGTACAGAGAGGCCACCTAGCAGACAATTATGTTTTGGCTGTCTACCCAAGTTCCCTTCCAAAGTTCTTCTTTCCCTCCGCACTGTAAGTCTTTGCAGGCACCAGGGCCTGCTTGACACAGCAGGGGCCCTAAAGATCCAGGCTCCGCAAGGGGAGAACACGTGATCCAAGCCTAGTCAGTTGTGGGCTTCTGCCTGGGGCTCTGAACCTGGACCCGATGTCACTGGGGGATTCAGATACCGGCACAGGAGGCTCTGGGGTGTGATGGGGGTGCTGGCAACATTGCTCTGGTCAGGCGGTTTCTGTGGTTCAGGCTACCCAGCTTCCCTTAGTCCCTCTTCATTTCTAAGTCTGGTCTCAGGGCTCCCTTGAAGGGAGTTCCGATAAAGTTCCTTTCTACTCAGTTTGTCCAGCGTTAAGTTTCTCTTCTTTGCATCCAAGAGCTCTTGATTGGTACAAACTCCTCACCTAGTCTTGGCAGAGGAAGGCAAGCTTTCCAAATGTGGAACATTTATGCTCATCTCTGAAGGATGAGTGAGAATAAGCTAGATGAAGGGAGATGAAAAAGTGGGAATAGTAAGAACAATGGTCCAGGCACAGGGAGCAGCCTGTGAGAGACCCAGAGATAGATGAAACAAAACAAAACAAAACCCCAAAACACTTAAAGGGGCAATCAGCAGGTAACTCCATTGCTCCATTGTTAAAAGAATTTGGATTTTCTTCTGAAGAAAACTTGGAGCCACTAAAGGGCAGAGTTTTAACACTCTGTGATGCAGAGAATGGACTGGAAGAAGAGCAAGATGAACGGGAAGGGCGACTGTTCGGAAGTCAATTGCAGTGATTCAGGCGTGAGACAGTGGAGCCTGGTGCGGGGCAGTGCAGTGGAGATGGGAAGAAGGCAAGGGCTTCGGCAGCTATCATGGAAGGAAGATGGACAGAATGTGGTTGGGAAGGAAGCGAGGTCAAGGGTGACTCCTTTTGGGCTCAGATGGGAGTATCATTTAGAGCCAGAAAAGGAGGAAATGTTGGTTTGAGGGAGTTTAGTGATGGACACACTTGAGTTTGAAGCGCTTGGGGCACATTCAGATAAAGTGTCCAGGAGCTGGTTGGATGTGCAATTTGATGCTCTTCCAAGACACAGACGCCTTCAGGATGTAGATGGTAATCGGAGCAATAGAAGTTGAGTGTTGAGCAAAGCGTAACAGTAACGTTTATAAGCCAGGCTAGAAAAGAGCTTTAAAAGGACACCGAGAAGCCTGAAGGCAAAGAGATAAAAATTGCTGAATGCTTTTCATAGGTCAACTAAGACTGAGAAATGCCCATTGGATTGATCTGATTGGAAGCTCGGGATGGAAGCAGCTAAGGTAAAATGTGAATTCACATACATCAAAGGCCTACTTCCGTAGGAGGCTCTCTTGCTAGTGACATTCACATTACTTTCAGTTCTCGTGGCATTATTCCCATTTTCAAATCAGCTCAGAGGAACAAAGTACCTTGCCTAAGATCACACTGCTACTAAGTGGTAGGAATGAACCCTATGTTGTTACTCAAGTCCGTCCTTTCCACTTTTTCCTTTTAGGTCCAGATCCTGTCAGGTAGAGTAATTTTATTAATTTGTGATTTGGTTAAGTATTCTGTGTGCTAGGCTCTGTTCTAGGTGCTGGGGATAGATACAGCCAAACAGAACAAAAAACTCCATCTCCTCACATTCTGGAGGGAGTTAGACCTAAAAATGCAGTAATGGTGGTCATGGCACAATCTAAAAAGGAAGAGAATGAATTATGTGCGTTTTGTTTTTTGTTACTAAAGGAAGCTCTACACCCACGTCGCTATAACTCCAAACCCTGAAGTCAATAGTCACATGCTCTTCCCACTGAGCCAGCCAGGTAGCCCTGAGTTACATTTTTTAAACAGGGTAGACAGTGGGGTCCTAATTAACCCGGCATTTGAGCCACAACTTGGGGAGCCAAGTCATCTAGTTATGGGGGTGAGGGGAGAAATGGGAAAAAGTCTCTTATGCTTGGCATGTCCCAGGAAGTGGGAGGCCAGCGTGGCAGGAGAATGAATGAGGGCCAAGTTGCAGGAAATTAGAGAAATAGGGTGTTGGGAAAAGGACAGGACTGCAGACCAGATCAGATGTAGGGCTGTGCAGACCAAAGTACTATCTTGACTTAAAACCCACTACACTATGGAATGGTATTAAGATACACCACTGCTACTACACCACGGTCGTTATTTTTGTGCTGTCCAGCCATCCATGTATGGTTAGCTTCTCAAGTTACCATGTATTTCACAGGACAAAGAAATGTCACCAAGTTTGTTGCTATGCATTAGTAAGGGTTCTCTAAATTTGTGAGACTTCCCCTTGAATTTTCTCTCATCTGTCATTTTTTTTTTTTTTTAAGGTTTGAGAGAGCAACAGTGTGTGTACAGGAGCAGGGGAGGGTCAGAGAGAGAATCCCAAGCAAGCTCCGCGCTGTCCGCACAGAGCTGGACGTGGGCCTCCATATCACGACCCATGAGATCATCGTGAATCGAGAGGTGGACGCTTAATTCACTGAGCCACCCAGGTGCTCCTAAACCGTAATTCCTAAACCTGCCTGTAGTTGCTACTTAAGTCACACACAACTCTATCAAGTATCACAATGTTTATTGATAGATACAAGTATATAAAATCAGGGCATGAACATGACTTGATAAATTAAGTAGACTTAATTTCAATACTATAATAAGAGGGACCAATTCAAATTCTCACCATTTGTTTCACACCCACAAAACCACTTCAAGGGCATTAATGATCTCTCAAAACTGATCAGTTTTGTGCAAGTAAACCATGTTTCTTTTAAAAAGACTTGTGCACTTGCCCAGGCTCAAGGATATTAAAATCTAGCACATAAAGCCCATTACTAGAGGTAGAAATACAGGCAATATACTATTACGGCAACAACCATCAATTACAGTTAAGAATTTTTCTGTAACAACCAAATGGATAATCAAATATTGCAACAACTCAAGTATTACTGAGCAAAGTGCATTTCTACAGTATTCAGTGTTGCTATTCAGTTTTCTAACTTAAAACAGCCTATGATAACTGGCAGCAAAGAAGGTCCTTGCAATAGACTGCCTCTGCTTGAGAACTTATGATGTAATTATTGCATGCTGCTAATATACTATCTAAACATTAAAGATACTCCTAAAATATTTGATGGTAGACTATGATTAAGACATTACACTACAAAAAAACCTTATGCAGAAGGAAATCCTAACTGACGTGCTTCTGCTTTAAATATTGTGAAAACATTACAGCGGAATGAATTTTCGCAGTGGTTAGGTCAAATGCAGTTACGTCATAGCAACAGTATGTTTTGCACAATTTAAGGCTTTGGCTGGTTCTTTAGTCAGCTTCTTCCTCAGATTCTTCTTCTTCAGCAGTTTCTAGCCAGGTTAGCCACTGATTCACCTGTAAATTGGTAAGTTAACAGAATTAAGCCATACTTCTGAAAGAGAAACTCAAATCCATAGTTTTGACTTCGCTCCTTTAGTGGGTTTGCTAGCTTGATCCTAAGTTTTAGGTGGTACACCCTTTATAATAACAAAAGCCTCAGAACATACTGTAAATATTACTTGGCTATTAAAGAGAATTTATTCTTTGTATTTGGGAAGCTGTTGACTTCTTGACACTACTTCCAATCACATCGTAGGCTCATTTTAGTATGGGACAGGGGCTCCTCCCAAACCTGAATTATGTTAGCAATACTGGGGAGAGAGACGAGAGAAAGATCCCTAAAAAGATTTCCAGCCCTATCCCAGAATTGCTAGCAGATTCCCCAAGGGCAGGGAGAATGATTAGCTCACAAAGCTCACCTGTGAACCTTAGGAAGAAAATACTGTAGAGACCAGTGCTTCTCAAAGCCTGATCCCCTATGAAATCAGCATGAGAATCGCCTGGACTGTGTTGTGTACCACAGACCCGCTAAATCTGATTCTCTGAAACTGGTTTTTCAACTACTCTGTAGGTGATTAATATACTGTGATTTTAGAATCCCCAGAGATATAAAGGTCTTCCCCTAGAACTAGAATTCCACTCACAGAAAATGAAGATGTGAGAAATGAGAAGCAATCTCTTCTTTACTAACATTTTTTTAAAAAGCTTAAATCCAATCTTGTGCAATCACTCAACCATTCAACCTTTGGGAGTAGCTTTACTTCTAAAAAATGTTGGGGCGCCTGGGTGGCGCAGTCGGTTAAGCGTCCGACTTCAGCCAGGTCACGATCTCGCGGTCCGTGAGTTCGAGCCCCGCGTCAGGCTCTGGGCTGATGGCTCAGAGCCTGGAGCCTGTTTCCGATTCTGTGTCTCCCTCTCTCTCTGCCCCTCCCCCGTTCATGCTCTGTCTCTGTCCCAGAAATAAATAAACGTTGAAAAAAAAATTTTTTTAAAAAATGTTAGCCGCCAACATCTTACATATGTAATCACTAGGATAGAAGCCTTACACCACTTCACAGCTTTCCCTCACTGTACTATTTTTACCAAAGCTTGTAAACATGCAGAAAGATACATACAGATAAAACTACAACTATTTTGCCTCCTGTACTTCACTAAATACTAAGTAAACTGAAAAAAGCAGACTAAATGCCTCCAACAAAAGATTTACCTGGAACAAAGCCTTGCCTTTCCCAGGAAATTCTTGGGTTATATCTTCTTTCCAAGCCAAAAAAGCTTCTTCTTCAATAATTTCCATGTCATAAAAGTGAACAAAAAAGCGGAGCAACATGCCTAAAAGATAACACACAAACCCCGTGATCTAGTGTGATGTGGAAAAAACTGCCCCACGCTCGCCACCGTCCGGCTACTGTCCTCGGCCACTCACCTTTGGGGAAGTTGCTGTTGTAGCAGTGCACCTGCAGAGCATACAGGGCACTGACTTGCAGATCAACGTGATCATGAAGGAATTTCTGCATTACTGGCTTGAAAGAAAGCAGCAGTTGTTTTTCCTGCTCTAACTGTTCTTTGGAAGGAGCAGAGGAAGAATCTGTCTCATCACTGGGTGGGTTTACTTCACTAGAAATATACTGTAAGAAGCTGCACAGAAAGAGATCTTGTCAGAACCCCAAAGCAAAATTTTCTAGCCCAAGAAAGACCATCCTTAGTCCCTTGCCTTATATTTTCTAGTAAGTAAGTGTTAATGTAACCCTGGACTTTACCTTACCTAGTCATTAAGATGTTCACAAATCCTTTATCTACATGAAGTTTGGGGGAGATGTTATCTTTAATCCATTTATATATGGTTTGAGGGGATGGATCCAACTTTATTTGCTTCAACAATTCCTTCTCCAATTTGAGGAGTGGGAATAAGAAACTCAGTCCCTTTCCTTCCAAAATCTCCAACATGCGGTCCTTATTCTGATCAATTTCTGAAGAGACAAAACCATCTACACATCAGCAGGTAGTTCATTGTAGCCAGTGGGCCTGTCTAGAAAATGGCTTTACAAATGATTTCCCAAATGTACAAGATTTATAGTAACCCAGCAAAGCAAACACTTAGTATCTGGATCAAATAAGAGCAGTTAAATCATTATCACTTTTCATAAGGTGAAATCTAACCTATGGTAATGCTTATCATTATCTGGACAAGATAATCCAGTCTGATTTGTATAGATCCACTCAAGATACTAAAGACTCTTCAGATTTTGTATTAAGAAAAAAAAATCCCCAAAATTCTCTTACCTGGGAGCATTTTCTGCATATTGACCTTGCTTTGTTGAAAAAGTTCTGTTAACCATTCTCGATCTTGTAATTTAGCTAATTGCTGAAGACAAAGTAAGAAGAGAGGAAAATGGGTGCCACTTTCCAGTGGTTGAGCTAGTTCTGAAATGCTCACCAGCTCTGAAATGATGGCACGAGCTGCAAACTGTGCTAAATATGATTTCACCAAGGGGATGTCAACCTCCAGTTTGGGGCACTGGTCCAATACGTTCAGGAAAGCCTTAGAAGGAATACACAACACAATCAACTTAGCAGTTCTCAAGCGTGAATGCAAAAAAGTTCCCCCAGAATCAGAGCAGTGTTCTCACCTGCATGAAGTTGTCACTGGTGGCTATCCCTTCCTGTTTGAGCAAACTGATCAAAGAACTTGCTTTTTCTTTATCTTCATCACTTCTATCTAGTGACAGGATAATTACTTTGCTTAACATCTCAGGAAGAAAGTGTTTAGGAGCCCTCATCTCTCTCACACCACTGACCGCTTCATTCGCGTTCCCACTATTCAGATATTCAGTCACAACAGTTTCCTGAAAAGAACACAATCCAAATCTCTTTAGTGTTTTCCTATCTCAAATAGACTCCATGAATCAGACTATGGGATTATTTGAAACTTACAGTTAGTTTAAGTAGTTCTTCCTTTGATGGTGGTGGCTTTTTACTAGTCTTGGCAGGCTTTTCCTGGATAAGTGGAGGATTAGTTTTGAGACCAAGCTGAGGTGTCTAAAAACAAACAAAAACACAGCAACATGACAAGTATGATTTAATTTTTTTAAAAGTGTGTGAAGTTATAGGAAAGACCCTAAAAAAAATCTTCAGACATCTTCATAAAATACCATAACCATAGAAAATACTATCCTACTACAGTCCATACCTGTCCCAGAGGTGGTGTTTGAGTGCGTGGTGGTTGTGCACTAGGAGGAATCATAGTTATCTGGGGTTGAAGCTTTGGCACTTGATTTTTATTCATTAAGAACGACTGAGCAGGCCTCAGGCTAATCTAGAATTGAAAACAAAACAAAGTTAACATGCAGTTGGTAAACATTAGATCCAACATCCTAAGATTAATTCAGTATATACAGACATCCTAGAATCTAGGGCGGAAGTTAGAGAATGGACCGCTGAAAAATAAGCTCCATGTTAACATAACTTCTGGCAAGAAAACTAAAGATCTGATCCACATGAAAATAATATACAGTTACAAAAATCTTGTATTTGTACTAGGATTCTCCTGGAATAAGCATCACTAAAATATTAACTAGAAAATGTCTTGTTTTATTCTTATAGTTAAGTCATTCTATATACAGAAAAACACAATTAAAATCCTGACAACCATTTTCTTTGCTTTAATTGAAGATTTTAAGAGACTTGCCCTCATATCTCATAATCTTCGCTCATAGGACGCTGGATATCCAAAGAAAGAAAAAGAAGCATAGAAAAGAAAGAATTAAAGAACTCCAGCATTAAGTCCTCTTAATAACGCGTCTTATTTATAATCATCGGGCAATAGATTTCTGAATTGACAAACTATGGCATAGAAGTAACATAGGCAAATGTACCTCATCTGCATTAAGCTGTCCTTTCTTAGAAAACCGAGGTGGCATATCCTTCGACTGTCCTTGCAGCTGGGATAAGAGTCCCTGACTCTGGTTATGGTAGAGCTGGCTTAGACCCTATTTTAGAAAGGGAGAAAAAGTCTAGATAAAAAGGGGTCCACAAATTATGGTAATCAAGTACCAAAGGGATGAGCCAAGCCATAAGGAAAGCTAAACTGAATTTGCCCAGAGAAAGTAAAGATGCAACAAGGGAAGAATAAAAATCTAGTCCTATCAAATAAAAACGCTGTGATTTTACTAATTTTAAGGATAAGCATCTCACCCAGTTTTAAGTAACTGGTCACACAGATGCTTTGGTTTAGAAAAACAAACATTACCCTAAAATATCACTTTTAAAAAAGCAAAAAATAAATCACATGTATTGGAGGATTTAATATTTGTTGCCTAAGCATTCTTACGTTTCCTTACCTGGCTTTTCATAAACTTGCCTCCCATCTCTCCAAACTGCGATTGTGTGGGAGGCATGATGTGTCCCCCATGGCCATTGAAGAGTTGATTAGAACGATGACGCCCCATGGTGGGTGAAAATCTATCCTGGATAACTCCTGGACCAGTACCAATTCCGCTACCTTAAAATACATACAGGAACAACTCTTTACAACTCTGCTACTGTTAAAACATTTAAAGCTGATTTTTTATTTTAACAAAACCACGGTTTTGTTCAAAATCACCTGGCATTTGTCCAAACATATCAGCAAGTCCTCCAAGTGGGTCCCTATCCATTTTCATCCTGGGTGGCATGAACGGTCCCTCCAGAAAGAAGTCACTTCTCATCCCTTGAGCCATAGGAGCAGGAATAAAGACTCCTAGATCCTTTAGAAATAGCGAATAAACACCTGATTCTAGACACTATTTTACATAAATAATTCTCATTTGGGGGGGAAAAAACCCTTTCAGGCTACTGGAGTGCTAATTATGCAATTTCTGTATATAATTTCTTCCCCAAATGGTAAACAAGAAACTAAAAACATTAATAAGCTCCACCAGTAAGCGGAGTCTCAAGTGTTAATAGGATCCTTGTGGTTCAATAAACTTAAAACCAACTGGATTAAAAAAACACCAGTATCTTACTTTTACTGCATCTTGACGGATTTGATTGATCGTCTTTGGTCCATTGTCAAGAAAAGCCTTGCGAGGAACCCAATGGTGTTCTCGCAACTCTACGGTATCCTTTAATTTAAAAATAGTTCCGGTAAGTTTTAATTCTAGTATGTCCAAAGAGAAGAAATCAGCTTATCAACACAGTTAAACCAGTTTTACCTGCAGCAGGAAACGAATCCTCGCTGGCAATTCCTTACTTAGCATCAAGGAGCACATTCGGGCAAAGTACTGATCCATTAAGGACTAATAGAAGAGAAAAATACTTCACTAAAACATGTTATGACAAAAGTGTACTATTTAAGGCTTTTAAGACTTCTCACGTTATAATCAAAGTTGATGGGCTAATATGATAATCCCCTGTATCACAAAAACAAGTCCTTTGATTTGAAGAAAATTAACACAAGCTACTTAATAACATACCTTGGCTCGTTCATGGTCTAATCTAGGTCCCACTGTCCTCATTATCTGACAGAGGCACTCCAAATCCTCTCCCATATCTTTGAGTTGGACTCTCTTCTTCTTTTCCAAAAGCTACCAAAAAGAAATGCCAATGTGTTGACAAAATCTTATTTAAATTGTAACACTTTTCTACCTGTATTTTACAAAACACACTGCATACTTCAAGTCACCATTTATAACATTTAACTAGCAGTTTTGCTGACCATTCTGAAATATTAAACTAACCGACCAACATTCTCAGATAGTACAAAGTAATTATAATTGACCCCTCTCCCACAAATAATCATGTAACCAGTGATAAATCTAAGCCTACATGCACATACTTACTGTTTTGATGCACTTATGAAGGATAGATTCATGAATAAGATCAAGCTTTCCAAGTTCTCCAATGAATTTGATGTTCCCCAACATCTTGATCTTAGCAATGGCTCTCTGTTCCTCCTCCTCGGGGAGGAGGGGATTTTCACGCTTATCATAGACTGAAAATACACAACAGAAAAAAGTCAACATTCAGAATGAAATTCAATATCCCCAGTAGTACTTAGGTATCAAACATAAACTCTCACCATCAACATTTCTGGTTCGGTTTTCAAATTCATCTTGTAATTTGGAAATTAGGAGGCGTCTGAATGTCTATTGGAAACAAAGACATTTGGCAGGTTTTGTTAAATGAAATCTTTCAAATCAACTTTGAAATAAGCAAGCAAACACTACCACTTACTGTGCTTTGCTTCTGTCCTGGTTGACCCTCTGCTGCTGGGCCATCAAAGTTTGGTGCATCTTCTGCCAATCGCAGACATAGCTGAGCATACAGTGAGCTATACTTTGGCTCTTCTAGGGCTTTGTCCACAATCTATAGAAAATGGCATTTTTCTTTTTTTTAAATAGGATAACCTTCTGAAAGTACCCTTCCTTTAACTTAATACTTCCTTATAAGCCTTAAGGATCTTAAACCTCCTAACTTTACTGACAAACTCTGCCTCATTTACCTTATGCATATAAAATGATTATTAGCACACAGCCTGACAAATACAAGCACTTAAACACTAGCTGCAACACGGTACCAAAAAAGTCCAACTATACAGATCTCTTACAAGTAAAGCCCCCCCACCCCCTCCAAGAGTTAAAAATATCTTGGATACTGAAACTATAAACAGACACTGAAATCTTATTATCAACTATCATACAATTCATTTCCAAGACCAAAATAAGTTTTCCACAGAAAGAAAAACACAAAAAATGTGAATAGCCTGTGCTTAGCCCATTTAACTCTCCAAGCATTGTATGAACAATTTACAAATTCACCTTTTAGGACAAAGGACAACCACACTTGGGGTAAGCACTGTGTAATGTATGAAATTAGCAAATCTGTTGTGTATGTGAAACTAGTATGAAATTGTATGTCACACTATACTTCAACATGAAAAGTAAAAACCCACCTCTTAAATCTGATGCCATTAAAAGTTGGTTATTTTTAAAATCACCATCACAATTCAATAAACACGTAGCTCACGCCTCCAAGTTTTAAGCAACAATGTAATGTACAGAAAACTTGGGTGTGTTAACTATTTTACTCTCCCTTTCAGCTAAGCCAATTTTTAACTTACCAGCAGTATGACCCCTTTAAGGATGAGTTTAGACTCTACACCCACATTGAGGAGCTCAAGGCATAGCTTGTCAAACTTTTCAGGAGTAAGCTTATTTAGTATGCTGGGGAGAAAGGAATCATACTAAGTGTCAGGCAACACACAAAAAATTAGAGTTGAAAAACAACTTTGAGATTAATTTTTTCTTCAAGACCCATCTTACCCGTATAACCAAAGGTATGTTAAAATAAAGCTGTTATTCAGGTAATATCTGTACCTGCTTCGGGGTCCCCAGCTGTTTGACAAATCTCACTACCTCAAAAGTCAGAGCAAGAATCTTATTAAGGCTAAAATCCAGGAACTAAGACCAGTGTGTTCCATGCTTCTTCAGTGGGTTACACATCAGGCATGGGAAATAACAGGACAAAAAGGCTTATGTATTTTAACTCAATGACCACAAGCAACCCTTAAGCCTCAAAATAGCCAACATGCTGCTCTTCAGTTTAAGATAAAACTGCCAACACTGGCATTCGTTAAAATACACACTTTGGACGTGAACATTGCCTTCTAAGTAATACAGCCTACACACGAGACAAACCCAGCCAACCCATTCTTTTTCCCTCGTTTTAGTGAAAGAACAAAGCAGATCTATAAACTTACCCTCTTACTTTCCTGAAGATTGCATCATGTCGTTCTTTTTCATTTGCGGAGTTGTTTGCTGCGGAGTTGTCATCTCGTCTAGTGCTTCGTGCAGGAATCCATTTCTGAGCGTTTTGCCCTGGGGTTTTCCCCAGGAACTCGCTAGTAAAAATTTATAAGATTCCTAATTAAGATGATTTAAAACCTAGCACAGTCACTTATCAAATGTCATCCCACTCGGATATCTTTCTAAATAGAGTAAGCAGTTTACATGTTTTCAGTTTCCCTTACAACTAAGCAACTCGCAATCAATGCTTCTCAAATTCAGAATCACCTGAAGGGCTCATTAAAAGAGATTGCTGGGCCCACCCGCAGTTTCTGTTTTAGTGGGTCTGGGGTAGGACTAGATAATTTGCATTTTTAATAAACTCCCAGGTGATGCCAATCCTGGTGGTTCTAGGAGTCACACCTTGAGAACCAACATTTTCTAATGTTGTGTGACCATGTTCCTTGCATGCATACAGCTCTACCACTAATTAGTACAAGTAACTGCTGATAATAGTAATTGTTGATTTCTGAACATTAATGAAAACAATCCAAAGAGCTAAGGATAAAGAGCAGTTCGAGAGCCCTAATTCAGGTAATGTAGCAAAAAGGATAATTAAGAGCTGATATTCTAAGACATGTAGCAGAAACCATGCCCAGTATGATTAAGATTCTCGATATCTATAACTACATCGTTATATGTGTGAAATACTATTAAACTAAATCTGTTCTATGGCAACTCATGGCTTCTACACACTTACTATACCTGTTGCCAGCAGTCTTGGGATAGTGCTGAGGTGCACCCCTACTTCCTCCTCCGCCCGAAGAAGCACTATTTAAAAGAAAAACTTCTTTAAAAATCCATATGCCACCTGTCTCACTTAAAAGGGCTAAAGGGTCTCTGTAAGTATTCTGTATTTCAGAAATTACACTACAGACGAAGAGGAAACTGGGCCTAAAGGAAAGTCAAATCACTGACAACTACTCTTCAGAGGACAAACAAAAAGATAATGAGAAGTGAAGAACTTAAAAAAAATGTACGTGGCACATTATACATTGAACTTGCAGCATATTAAGTCAGAATTACTTAGCGTGGGGATTCTTTTGATTTTGCGATTGGTCTCTTGGTAACAACTGCCAAAAATAAATCTCCACATACCTGAAACGAGAAGCACCCCCTTCTGCGATCGCACTCTCCACTTTGGCGGCTTGACAACGAAGAATCTTCAAAAGAATAATATTAATGGATGGGGTGGGGAGGGAAGAGGATGGGAGAAATGAAAAACCTAGAATGAGAAAGAGTACCAAAATTAGACACTGCTAACACACAAATCTATAAAGTTTCCTTCAATTAGAATTTATTTCAGATCCTGGCACTGCAGTTAACTGAACTTTGACTGCATTGCAGATCTCCTAAGACTAAAATAGAACGTACTCAAACACAAGTGGACGATTATTTTGCTTAGCCACCTGGAAATTCCCTTATGTTCAAAGATGCAAAGAACCTTCACAGAAATACAAGAGACAGCATTTCAACTGTGAACAACGAATCTTTGAAAAAGCCACATTCTACTTTCTTGAAAGCTGAGCACCGACATCAAGAACAGAAAACCTAACTTATCGCACGGGCACATTATGTGGAAAATATCCTAAGTTTGCACTGCCTCGACGACGAGCCCAGCGGGCCGAATAAGACCTGACTAAAGGCTGTTTAGCAGTTTTCCTTCACTGTCCGTTCTTTTAACCCCTCCGCACACAGGGCATCCAGGAAGATGCGAGAGGGACATGGGTGTACGGTGGCTGGCACTCAGCAGGCGGAAGACACCGGCAACAACATGGCAGCAGGAACCTCCGCCCCATTTTTTCCCTTCCTGGGAACAAAAGAGCAGTGGATTCCTCCCACCCAGGCTGGAGTTAGGGAAGTGCTTCCGACAGCCTCCCCTCGAAGCCGCTGGGGGCAAGCCTCGGCGGGGAGGAGCGGAGGCCGCCCCCGCCGGCCCAGCGCCCGGCTCTTTGTTCTCCAGGCAGGAAGGCGGCCTCCTTCCCACCCGCCGCCTCCGAGCGGGCCCCCTCCCTCCGCATAAATCCCCGAGGGACTGACAGCCGCTTCTCCGTTCCCTTCCCTGCTGACAAAAAGACGCAAATCCTAGTTTCCTCTACCCTCGCCGGTCCCAGGCGGGGCCCGCTCCCCGCCGGCACCGGAGCCTCACATACCGCCTCCCCGCCGGGAGGACGGACTCCGGGACTCCTACGCCTCGGCTGGTCCCGCGCCAACGGCCGGGCCCTCCCCGCCGGCCTGCACGTCGCTCCCCGCCGGGGCGCGCGTGGCCCCGCCACGCTCTCTCCCTCCGAGCACACCAGCGCCTCGGCCCGCCCTGACCCCGGCCACCGACAGCCACGATGACGGCCGGGGGACGCCACGGCTCCCGGTTTCCTTCTACTCCATCAGCAACGGGAAAGGAGAACAAAGGAGAAGAATTTCTAGGTGCCCGGAGCGCGGAAAACACGCTAACAAGGGCCGCCCCGCCCGGCTCCGCCTGCGGCCGCCATTTTGTACCGCTCGAGAAGAAGCGGCCAGGGGACGGCGGCCATTTTAGAGCGCTCTACTCGGCGGCGGCGGCTCCACTCACCTTCACCGAGAACTCAGCAGCTGCCGCCGCAGCTGCCTCCTCAGGATCCGGTCGTCGGGGACAGGGAAGGGAGGGGGAAGGGGAACGGAAAACAAAAAAGGGGGAGGGAAGGGGGAGGAAGGAGTCGGGAACGACTTGAAACTCTCAGCTCAGAGGAGTCGCTGCCGCAGCCACCACCCGGTACTCGCCGCCACCTCCATAGAGCTCCGACTCGCTGCTGGCGCTGAGGCGTGTCTGAAGCCGAACTTATCACTCTGGAGCAGCCGAACCCACCAGAGCCGCCCCGAATGGCTCCTTCGTCACCCAATCAGCAGTCTGGTTGCACTCTACCACCAATCCGCGTAGAGCGGTGGGGAGGAGTCACAGGGCCAAGCTCGGTTGTGGCGCAGCCCCGCCGCAGTGCGCAAAGCCATATTCGCGAAGGCTCTGAGACCAAGCCAGTGGCGTAAGGGGAGCTGAGTACCGTGGAGATGCGGGCCACTTGCGTAAAGTCGGAGAGCCCTTCTGCGTCTGCGTTGGTGTGGCTGTCTCATCTTCCTCCTCTTTGTTCCCTGACTCTACCCTTGCTCGAGTTGTGTAGCCCTCTTCCCCTCTACCTCGTGTTGTCACCGGGAATATGGGGGTGGAACTCACTTCTCCCCTACCCTACCCGATTCCGGTCCGTGGCGAGTCAGAGCACTGATCTTTCCTGGCGCCCCCAAGGAGCCTTGATTTCCCCCCCGCAGCCCCGGCTTCTCCGGGACCGGCCTATAGGGTTGAGGCCTGGCGCCCCCGGGGCGCAGTGCCTGGAATAACTATTGGTCTCCAGGTGCTCAGCTACGGCCTCCTTAGGTCGGGGAGGCGGGAGGATAGGTTCAGGAGACAAGAGGATGCACCCAGATGCGTAAAGAAGACTTCATTCAGCCTCTCTTTTATTCTACCCCCTGCAAAGTGAATGAGGGATAAAAAGAAGGGGTTTACTGTCTTTGTACCTCACACGAGAAGCAGCTTTTCCCGAAGGAATGTCCGGCCAGCGGTCACAGGAATACCCAGACTATACCAGACTTCTTTGAAAGAAGTATTTGCGGAGCGCGGGCGTTTGGAGGATTTTAATTGCTAGCTCCTGATTTTTGTTTTTGGTTTTGTTTACTTGTTTTTAAGCACGTTGAAGATTGTCAGCCGTGTATTTACATTTTATGTAAGGTTCATAACAAATAGGATTAGGCTTTTCAAAGCATCAGGATGAACTATTTATACTTCTCAGGTAATATTTTTAAGGAGGGCTACCGGAAAATGAAGTGTTCCATCGTTTGCGACATTTCAGCTACAAAAAAAAATGGAGTCCTGGCTATGCAAAAATGGAGTCATGTTTCCATGTACTTAGAAGAAATTTCCCCATCTTCATTTTGAACATGCAGTTCTCGACACAATGTATATCAAGAGCAAGAAACTGTGTTTTAACATGCATGTCTTTTAAAGAGTGTCCAATAAAGGACTGGATTTTCACAGACCAGACATGTTTGACAGGTCAAAACAGCTCTTGGTGTTGAAAGCACCTAGTCCGTAATATAGTCTTCACGAAAGTTGCAGTTTGTCCTAGGACGTTTAAACCTGCTAATAGAAGGGTGTGGTGTGGCTCTGAAGATTTCTAACACAATTCCAGCATCTTTAGATCTTTGACATATATCAGGCTGATCATTATCCCTCATTCTTTTACTAGTTATTTGTTATTAAGTCAATTTCACTTGACCTTTATCTTTAACAATTGGAAAAGATCTCACTCTTGGAGTTAGTTACATGTGAAAAAAAAAAACAACATTTTGGGAAAGGAGGAAAATTGTGTATCAAATACAAGAAATTGTGTTTCAAATACTTTGTAATTTCAGGACCCTGTAGCTTCAAAATAACACCAGAACAATATTTCTTTATAATATTGTTATAGGGCTTTACAGGTTTGCAAAAGGGCTTTTCATATTTGTGGTACTTTTTTACATAACTGGTTTACATTCTTCATGACTGATAATACATTAATCTAAAGGAATAGTGTTCAACAACACTATTCTAGTCTAGATTTCAAAGAGAGTATTTACTGAGCCCTAACACCCGGATGGTCTTTTGAGGAAACTGAAACTCAATAATTAAAAATAAAGGTTTTACTTAATCTTTGGTAATTGTGAACTCCTCTGCTATGGACTTTGCAAGTATGAATGTATGTGAGAAACTTGGCTGGGAGAAAGTAACGCAACTAAGAAGGTGAAAATATGGATAAAACGTGATCATAATTACCTTTCAATCAGTAGGAGAGATTCACAATTTTGAAATGTTTCCATCACATCATGGATGTGTGAAAATTCAAGTCATTATCTGGATTTTAACTTTTAGTTTATAGAAAATTGAATTTTAAATACACCCACTTCAATATGCTAGTTTTCACATTTCCATTTTATGTCAGTTTTCTATAAGATTGAAAAACAGAGTCCTGACTGACTTGTTAACTAATATATTTTTGCATTCTTTTAACTAGCCATGTCAAATGCTGGTTATTATTCTAACACATACAACTCCTGGAGCATCTGCTACCCTCTTTGTGCTTCCAGATTCCCTAATCATACATCTCTAGCTCAAATCCCTAACTTCAGTTCTGAATTTCCAATAGCCTATTATTAATCAGAGATGCAAACTTGCAGCCATATTGTATTTGGGCCACACAGTAATTTTAAACATTTGAATTAGTTGACATTTACATTTTTGAAGATTTTTACACAGAAATCTAGATTTCTATCTTTTTATGAAAAATCTTCAAACATGGCAATACTGGGATTGAATTTCCAACAGGGCAACATTTAAGTATAGCTGAGTAGCCACTGCCTCATTTATGTTTTCTCTTCATTTCACTACAGTTAAATCTGATTTGATCTACTCATTTATATTTCTGCCTGGCCTCTATGCCAGTTTACTTTTTTGAGTTATTTGTTCAAACTCAAACAATTCAGTATGTAACTAACTGATCATTTTCCTATTATAAAGAAAAGGCGTCAGACTGGTTCAACTATCTTCTCTTACTGTGTAATGTTGGCCAAATTATTTAACTGCTCTCTTTTTTTTAGTTTTTAAATCTGTAAAATGGGAATAATAGTAGTTATAGAGTTGTACAGATTAAATGACATAATGTTTGTAAAGCACACAGCCTAGACCCTGACAATTAATTTCTGTTACCATAGTATCAATAATATTGATCAACCGTTTGACAACTGCTCTAGTTTTGCTAAGGATTCTACTAGAATTTATACTAGAAATTTGACTCTACATTTTCTCCTTCCTTTTGATCAGGTTTAATATTCAGTCAGTTACTAAGTCCTAGTGTTACTTCCCTCTAAATCATCTTTTTCCCTACAGTGTCATTGCATACATCCTAATCTAGGCCTTAGTATCTTAGGCTCCTAGTCTTTTCGTATCTTAGTCTCCTAGTCTTTTCCCTCTACTCTGTATACACATTAGTCCTCCTTAAAACACTTTTTTTCCCCCACAACATATTATCCATGCTCAAGAATATTAGTGCTTCATTGTTTTCTACATCAGGTGACCTCAACCTTGGCTGCACAGTAGAATCACCTGAGGACCTTTTATTTATTTTAAGGTTTTATTTTTAAGTAATCTCAATACCCAACGTGGGGTACGAACTCATGAACCTGAGATCAAGAGTCACACACTCTAGTGAGGCACCCCGCTGAGGACCAGGACTTTAAAACAATGTCCGGGCTGGATCCAGTTCTAGATAAATTTGGATCTCTTAGAGTCCAGGCATCAACCACTTTCAAAGCTCTCCGTGCGATTCCAATGTACAGTTAAGGTTTGAGAACTACTGTAGCAGGTCAGAGTATTACAGAAAATGATACATTTTACAGTTGGAGAAAACCCTAGGAAAAGGAAACTGCGTTCTAGAAAAGACAAAGGACTTTCCCCAAGTAGGGAAACAGGCGTTAGAAGTCAGGAATTCCAGTTCTTAACACTTTTGTCTGGCTTTCAAGCCCTTCATGTTCTGGCCCTACCATACCTCTTCTGTTGGCCTTATTTTTCACCACTCCCAGACACCCAATCTTCTGTCATAGAGCCAGTTAAGCTGGTATTGCTACCTCAAAAAAATTCACTCCCAGTGATTCTCCATAGCTTCGAATTTTGAGGCCATCCTCATTTATTGCCTCCAATTCATTCCTGAAGCACAGTTATGAGTGTATAATTGCCTTGCTCAAAAACCTCAGTAAGGTCTACCACAGCAGAATAACATCTGATCTCCTTAGTTTGGCATAAAAGGCACTTTGCAATCTTATTTTAGACTACTTCCCTGTTCCTAGGCACATCCCTCTTCTATTCCTAATTATCCATATTCTCGTTCTATAGTACTCAAATTTTACTTCATTATTATTCCAGTGTTCTATAACATATGGCTAAAATTTGGAGGTCTTTGTCTACTTGGCAGAAAAAAATAAAGCCAGTGAGTTAATATACTAATGGCTAGACATGGAACTTCGGCTTAATCTCTGTTTTTAAGGAGCTCACAATCTAGACAAAAGATATGTAATCTAGCCAATTACATACAAGGGCAGGGAAGGGTAGAATCAATGCTAAACTGCGCTGCCAAGAAAAAGTGCTATAAGGTTTCATGAAGCTGTAGCCATCCTTCCTTGAGTACCAAAATGATGATTTGGGATGGTCTAAATGGGCAAAGAAAGTTCTTGAGTTGATCGGAACGCTGATGACTTTTAGTTTAAAGCTAATCAGTTTTAATTGATTAGAGTGCCGTTTTAGGGAAATTAACCTTGTGCTTGGAGTAGAATGGATTGAAAGGCAAACCTGAAGGTAGGGAAATCAGTTAGAAGGCTATGTACTGTATTATTTTTATGGGGCTTATTTTTATTTCCCTTTCAAAATCATAAGGTCCTTGAGATGGAGAACATTTCTTTTGCATTTCCAGTAGAGTTCTTTGTACCCAGCAGGAGCTGAGAAAATATTTATGCATATTATCTTGTTGACATTTATTCGTTCATTTTTCTCTTGGCTTCCATGACTTTACAGTTTCCAGGATTTCCTCCTACCTCATTGTCTCCATTACCAATTCAGCTGTCTTTACTGGCTTCTCCTCCTCTGCTTGACCTCTAAATATTAAAGTACCCAAGGATTTATTTTGGACCTTCTTCTCTTCCCTCTGACTACTTTCCCCCTAGGTAATTCACCTATCCTATGATTTTAAATACCATTTATATAATGATGATTTCTAAATTCATAACTCCATCTGATTCATCCCTTCCCCCATGCAAACTATAGATATATGTCAAATTGCCTACTGAAATTTCCCCTTGGGTATCTAATAGGCATTTCAAATTTAACATGTTCAGAATAGTTTTTTCCCCCATTGTTCATTATATGCTGGTTGCTAAAGCCAAAACCCTATGAATCACTCTTAATTCCTGTCTTTCTTCTCCCATATCCAATGCATCAAAGTTCTGCTGGCTCTATCTGCAAAGTATATCTTAAATCGGTCCATTTCTCTTGATCTACATCACTGTCACTTTAATCTAACCACCATTATCTCTAGCCTGGATTACTGCAATAGCCTCCTAACTGGTCTCTCAACTTCATCTCTTGCTCTCTAATACATTCTCTACCCAGAAGCCAGTCATCTTTTAAAAACGAAAATCAGATAACACCACTTCCATGTTTAAAACCCTTTTGATCATGGATATACGTTATATCCATAGTAAAATTCAAACTTCTCATTGTGGCCTACGTAGCTTTCCATGATCCAGCCCTTGAATATCACGCTGGCTTCATCTCCTACCATGTTCCTCCTTGTCCTTGATAGTTCAGTCACATTGGTCTTTTTCTTTTCTTCAAACATTTTAAGTTCATGCACAGCTTTCTATTCCTCAAACATGCAAAGGCTGAGGCTGCTGCTTTTTCAAGTGCTACTGTCCAAAAAGCTCTTATTCCTGTTGTTGTTTTTTTATGTGGCTGGCTCTTTTTCATAATTTAGGACTCAGCTTTATCAACTTATGGTCACCTTTTTAGAAAAGTCGATCACCCTATGTAATATCTCCCTTCCAGCCACTCTATCTTATTAGTTGATTTAATTTTTTTCATAGTCCTTATCACTATATGAAATGATTTTGCATTCTTTCTTGTATATTGTCTGCTTACTGCATTAGTATGTAAGCTCAATGACAGCATGGACTTTGTCATTTTCACTGTTACATCCCTAGATACAGTGCTTTTAGAAGAGTTTCTGGCATATAGAAAATATCAGTGAATATTTATTAAATATAAGAATATACATTCTCTCATTTGAGTGTCAGTACAAATCATGTGGATAAGTAGGGAAGGGTCATTTCTCCCATTTTATTTTTTTTTTATTTTTATTTTTTTTCAACGTTTATTTATTTTTGGGACAGAGAGAGACAGAGCATGAACGGGGGAGGGGCAGAGAGAGAGGGAGACACAGAATCGGAAACAGGCTCCGGGCTCTGAGCCATCAGCCCAGAGCCTGACTCGGGGCTCGAACTCACGGACCGTGAGATCGTGACCTGGCTGAAGTCGGACGCTTAACTGACTGCGCCACCCAGGCGCCCCTCCCCCATTTTAGAGATAGGGAAATTGAAAGGTGGCTTTTCTAATGTAATTCAGTTAGACTATAGCAGAATCTCATACTTTTCCAAGCGCACCAAGCTATTTTCTACAGCAACATGACTAACTACAATGGGGATATTCTTGTTTTTTTTTTTTTCTTTTTGGTCACTTTTGCATGTGATGTGTAAGGTGCTTAGTTTCCTGTGGCTGCTATAACAATTTGTCCCAACGTGGGTGGTTTAAGACAACATAAATTAATTTTCTCACACTTCTGGAGGCCTAAAGTCCAAAATCAAGGTGTTGGTAGGGCTGTACTCCCTATAGAGGCTCTAGAGAACGCATCTCTTGCCTTTTCCAGCTTCTGGTGGCTGTTGGCTTCTGGTTGCGTCTCTCTCTCTCCCCTGTCTTCACATTGTCTTCTCCTGTGTCACAAAAACTTTCTCTGACTTTCTCTCATGATACATATGATTGCACACAGATAATTGAGAATAAACTCCTCTCAAGATCCTCAACTTAATCTTATCTTTTTGCCACTTAAGGTAATATTCATAAGTTTCAGTTTAGGATATGGACATATGTCTTGGCGGGGAGGTGTCACTATTCAGTCCATTAAATTGCTCATAGCATTTTATCCATAACTAACTTCTTAGAATTCTATTTAACTATGATAGTTAATTTATGTGTCTGTCAACTTGCCAAAGCCTCAGTGCCCAAATACTTGGTCAAACATTCTGGATATTTCTGTCAAGGTGTTTTTTGGATGAAATTGACATTTCGATTGGTAGATTTTGAGTAAAGCAGATCACCATACATGATGTGGGTGGGCCTCATCCAATCAGTTGAAAGCCTTAATAGAAAAAGGAATAACCTCTTTCAAACAAGGAATTCTGCCAAAAGATGGTCTTTGGACTCAAACCGTAACTCTTTCCTGAGTTTCCAGCCTGCCAGCCTGCCCCATTAGATTTTGGACTCACCAAGCCTCAACAATCACATGAGCCAATTCCTTAAAATAAATCTCTCTCTATATATAAATACAAATCCTGCTGGTTCTGTTTGTCTGGAGAACCCTGACTAATATAGCAGCTACTTGGAAAACTACTGTGGCCAGGTAGAGTTGTCTTTTTGGAGAAGTTGAAATTAATCTCATTTTCTTACTTTCTCTGGAAGGTTGATGGTTAACTTAAAATGCAGGTCATTTAAAAAGAGTATCTGGTCGTAGGTAATTTTTAAAGTGCAAGTACAGATATGCAAGACATTCAAACATGCAATTACTACGGGGTGAGTTTTAAATGCCAGAAGATGGGTTATTTATGCTGTTGCTTTAGGAACTAGTATATATATGTGCTGGAGTGGAATTCATCTACTAACTTGTTTGAAAACTTAATTTGTATAATGAGAATTAGAGATATGCTATATGAATACATGTTTCTCTTTATAGATTTTTAAGTTTCTCTCATGAAGGAAGACCAATCATGATAAGTACTGAGCTTAAGGATGATGACAATAATCATAATAATAATACTTCAGAGCTGTGCAGCAGTATTTTTCTAAGTAGTCCAAAGCATTTTCTCATGTCACATCATGCTATCTTTTAGGGTGGATGGTGAGACGTAGGTAGTATTACAGTTCTATAATTCTACAGATGATGCAACTGAGGTACTCTACGATCTATATCTAGGGTCTTGCTCCTGAAGTTGCCCAAGGCAGGGTCTAGAAACCAGGATACCCAGTTCTGTGCCAAATATTCTTCCTTCTTTTTAAGTTGTTTGCCTCATTTGTTTCCTGGGCTGGGAATTCAGGATCCCTGACCCTTCTTCAGATGTAGGAGGTAAACTAGAGCTGTGTTTGTTGTGTGTTTAGATATCCTGTATTTCTAGTAATTTTGCCACAGACTGTGGTATAACCCTGAAGAACCACTTCAATGATGGAGAATTTCAAGGATTTGTGAATACTGTTGGGAATTCCAGCACATTTGGACTTGAGTACTCTAGTACTCATCATGGCTTGCAATTTTAGACTAAAAATATTAGTGAACATGGGAAAGATATGAGAAAATGAGAAATGGGAAAGTTTTGTGATACCAAGTAAAGGAGTTTCTTTTTCCTAGGTTTATTCATCCATTGAGAGAGAGAGAGAGAGAGAGAGAGAGAGAGAGAGAGAGAGAGAGAGGGAGTGAGCACAGGAGGGGCAGGGAGAAAAGGGAGAGAGTCCCAAGCAGGCTCCCCACTCTCAGCAAGGAGCCCTATGTGGGGTTCAAACTCACGAACTGTGAGATCATGACCTGAGCCAAAATCAAGAGTCAGATGTTCAACTGACTGAGCCACCCAGGCGCCCCAGGTGAAGGAGTTTTTATAGCATAACCAGCTATGTGCTTTTTTGAATCTTAAATTTTGGCAATGAAACTCAAATGTAGAAGAATGTTCATTTTTACCCATAAAATTATAAATTCATTACATGTGATTGCTCTGGTTCATGTAAATATTGCTCAAAGTGTAGTAGTCATTCTACCAATAATTTTGGTAGGATAATTTTTGTGCTCCTAAAAATAATAACATATTACTTATAATAACTAAAGAACTTACTGAAAATAACATACAATGATTGAATAATGTTTGCTCTATAGAAAAAAATAGAGAGCCAATTATAAAAGGGAAAGAAATTTGAAAATAGTGTGGCAGACCTATGTGTAACAAAGTGAATTCTGGTTGCTAGTGCACCAAATACCTACCTTTCCTTGGCTATAAATACACTGTTCTCCGATTGACAGTTACATTTTATTGTGGTTGATTAAATAATAAGTGGAGAGAGAGAACATTTGTGAATCAAGGAACTAAAAACAGAAAGCAAAGTATCATAGTGAACCGATACTGATCCATAGTTATAAAAGTCTGTCTTAAAGACTTTACTTTTTCTCCCACAGCACTGCACATCTTCATTTTTATGTCCTGCAGCTCAACTCAGAGCCTGTCCATGACTCCTCCCCTCCCTTAAAAGAGACAGTACCTCTTGGGGTACACAAATCAACAAAAATCTTGGCTTGGGATGCAGAATGACAAACCAGAACAAAGGATTGTCCTTATTTTTAGTTAATTCACTGTATCCTGTTTCAGATCCTCTTTTCCCCCTCTCAACTATCATTTAACTTAGAACTTTATATTTTAGAAAGGATTTTTATTCTCTTCTGGACAGAACATTTTACACGTCTGCCTGCTTTCTGCATTCATTCACTGTGATTACAAGGCAGAGACAAAATCCAGCTGTTCGGGGAAACAACTGGTGAGAAAGAAACTTAAATACATCTATTCAATGGTAAATTCACTCACACCTTTCTGATTCAGCTCACCTTTCCACATCTGACTGGAGCCAAAGGGCAAACACACATATACTGACAAACCACCAAATCAAAGTCAGAGGGGTAAAAAAAGGACCAGAGTCATTTCAAGTCCAAAGTAATGACTTTTGAGAACTTGGAGAGCTGATGATTTGGGAAAGAGAAAGTATTGTTTATTTTTAATTAAAGGAATTTAAAGGAAAGTCAGGAAAAAATGTAATTTTGACAATCCCTGGTAAGTTTAAGAAAGAAACAAGGGAGATCAAGATTTATGATTACAAGATGCACTTCTAAGCTCTCAAAGAAAACATAATATAATGTTAGAAGTCAAAGGGTAAACATTCTTTTTTTTTAATGTTTATTTATTTTTGAGAGAGAGACAGAGACAGAGACAGAGTGTGAGCAGGGGAGGGGCAGAGAGAGGCAGAGACACAGAATCGGAAGCAGACTCCAGGCTCTGAGCTGTCAGCACAGAACCTGACGTGGGGCTTTAACTCGTGTACCACAAGATCATGATCTGAGCTGAGATTGGATGCTGAACCGACTGAGCAACCCAGGTGCCCCCAAGGGTAAACATTCTTTCTTGCATTTAAGAGTCAATGGGGAAAATCTTGAGAATCTACCTAAATAAACAGCTACTTCTTTGCCTATAGACCAAATGCAGCTCATTGAAAAACAAATGCAGTATTAGCTTCTGCTTCATCTCTATGTTCTGCCTAGCACAGTGTCTGGCACATTGTGGTCATTCAATAAACGTTTGCTGAATTGTTAGTGTGACTGAAGTAACATAGATCTTTCACCAATAACATCATGGGTCAACTCATAATAATAATTAACAAACACTGTGCGTACTATGTTCCAAATATAGTTCTAAATATTTTATATGTGTACACCAACCCTAGTAGGTAGTTAATACTCTTCTTTCAAAGACAAGGAAGCTGAGGCACAGAGAAATGAGTATGTGACAGAACCAGAATTTGAGACTAGGTAGCATGGGTTCTAGATTCCAAAAGCTATACCCCACTTACACTGCCTTGGGTCAATCAAGGGAGCCCCACAGTAACTCCATGCTAAATTTAAGCAAAGCTGGATACCTGTCTGACCTAAGAACCAAGAAGACAAAGTGTGCCACTAGGCTGGGGAATTAGCATAGATATGAGGTGTTGGCTGATAGTAAGCCCTGGGAATCAGGAAGGGCCTCTGCTAGTTTATGGAGTGGGGCAAACACACTCACTCATACTCACAGTTTGGTTAGTGGAAAGTGAAACAGATTTCAATTCTTCAGCAGGTCTTTTAGACCACTTTTCTGGTCACCTTTATGTTGTACAGAAATTGGAAAAGGAGAGAGGTTAGGGGGTCAAGAGGGAGAGAGAAATAGGGATTAAAAGCCAAGAACAAAAACTGGCATGGGGAAAAGGGGAGATGGAGTCAGACAGCCAAGACTCAGAAGTTGATAAATCCATTATGGTGGTAGTATGATTGAATGGAGTTTCAAAAGTTTCCTCTTACCTCCACCCCTCAAATTCTGCTAAAAGGTCTTGTTCCTTTTGATCAGAGGAACAATATAAATACCAACAAGTAATAATGAACGTGGTTTTTAAAAAATCAATCTTACGAGAGAAAGACTAGAAGGGGAAGGGGTATATAAAATTTAGCTTGGAGTTTTTAATTTTCTGTGGCATAACATCTAAAGGACACTGTCAGAAATGGTCCTGGGTAGACAAGAATAGCATGTGATTTTTTTCCCCCTCACTGACTGAAGAGGCCTGCAATCATCTTTGGTCCAAGTGCTACATGTAAATCCACAGAATATACAGGTAGATGCACAGATAAACTGCTGATAGGCACCAGGTGAAGAATAAGGACAACAGTTTATTAAAAAATGGCCTGAAATCCAATTCATATGCAATTTTCCCCAGGGCCTACATGTCTGAGACCTCAAGGAAAGAAGGCGACAAAGGACATGAGGGGCACCCTCAAGTAGGCTATTGAAAAGATCTCATGAGCCTGGTCATCAATTAACCTGTGTTAGAACAAAAGGCTATGCTTTCTAAATTGGAATTTTCCTTTTTGTAGTCTCTTTGCTGAACTTCCTTTTGGAATCCATTATGTTTTAATAAAACTCATTTTGGAAAAAAAAAAACAACCTTAAATGCACTAATAAGGAAATTACCTACTATATGCCAGGCATTATGCTAAGGGTGCTAGGGATATGATAATGAAGAAGGCTTTGCATTCATGCAGCTAAAAGTCTTAGCCTTCATGTAGCTAAAAGTCTTTTGGGGGAAGAAAGACACTGAAAAAGAAATTCAAATGTGATGTGTTGTTATGAAAGAGGAAGTACAAGTTGCTAAGGGCATTAGCGGAGAGAGCAATCAGACATAAGCAGAAGAGAAATTCTCAGTGGAAAGAAAAGCCAAGATAAAAACCAAGAACTCTCAAGAATAAGTGGGAATAGGTGGACATCCATGAAGTTAAGATTTTATTCATTTGACATCAAATGGGTTGAAGGACACCCCGCTCTTTTTTTTTTTTTTTTTTTTCTTTTTCTTTTTGGGCCTTTGTCCAGAGAGTGGGAGCACTCTGAAAGATCTGGTCTGAATCCAGGCTCTTTCATTATTTTTATGGATTAATTAAAACTGTTATACACAACAGGGCTACAGAATGTGGGAGATAGGGCTATTGTCCAGAAGAGCTGATAGCCTGGAGAGACGATGTATAAAAATGAAATAGAGGCAGTTTGTCAGGAGGTATAAATGAATAAAGCCTTATAAAAGGCAGAGGAAGAAATTGCTACGGGCAGGAATGATAAGACATGATGTCATGATGGAGATGTCCTATTTTAGAACTTACTGGTAAGTTATGATACCCCAAGACAGGGCTTAGTGTACAAACCTGGGTTTTAAAATTGACCAGGATTTATCAATCTCCATAACTATTGATATTTTGAGGCAGATAGTTCTTTATTATTGGAGGCTGTAGTGTATTGGAGGATTTTTAGCAGCAATCCTGGCCTCTACCCATCACATCAGTAGCAACATTCCCCTCAGTTGTGACAACGAAAAATGTCTCCTAGCATTACCAAATGTCCCCTGGGAGGTAAATCACCCACCAGTTGAGAACCATTGCATTAGACCCTGATACCATATTGAGCGTTGCTCAAAATGGCATACGGAAGGAGGTTCAGCAATACAGGGGAGTAGCCAAAGATGGGTTGATCTGTAGTTATGATGAGATAAATACTTGACATCAAGATTACACATTCTGGTATCTAGGAGGGGGGTCTTGGACTCCAGAAAGCCAGGCAAAAACTTCCCTTTCAGTATGAGACATTATGGGTTCAATTGTTATTGAGACTATCCAATGATCAGGACTAGACAGCTATTTCTGGGCCAAATGAACAGGGAAGATAATTCCATACTGTCTCACTCAAAGGGAAGATAAAAATCTACTCAAACAAGTATCTATTAGGGATCTACAGTACAATTATGTCAACATATAGGAGATGAGCAGGTTGAGCCATGAAGAGCTGGAACAGGTGGAAACAGATGTGAAACCACTTCCTTTAGGTTTGGGCTTACTCATGGGAGCTGAACTAGATACTCTTTCAACAAAGGGAAGACATTTTAATAATATTATATATTACTCATTAAGTGTCTACTATGTGCCAATACTTTAAAAACAGTATCTCACTTAGTCCTTAAAACAACTTAGTGAAGTATTACTATCCTCATAGTTTAGCCAAGGTTTAGAGGAGTTAATAACTTGCTAGTTTATTAACAGCTAGTATGTAGATAACCCAAAATTCAAACCCAGATTTGTCTGACCCCCAAAACTTTGATCTTTCCAAGCACCATGCTGTCTTCCAAGGTGTAATAATAAAGTGATGTGAAGGAAATTTTGGTTTCAGTAAGGGGTAGGTGTATGGGAAATGAATAGGCTCTGGCTGAAAGAGGAATTGTGTAAGGATGAGTGTTTACTCATACATACAGAGGTTCTTAGCAAATATTTAAAGACAGTTTGTAAAATAGTATCATGTTTAATTAAGGGGTTATGTTTAAGGGAGGCACTGACGAATGCTGGATATCTAAAATATAATTTTATGCTTGTTCTTAAAGAATCCTCAATCTAATATAACACAACTAACAATTCTACAGTATAATAACAATAATACTTTATGTGAACAAAGTTCCGTGGAAGCTGTGGGTTGATGCTCAACCTCTTTCTAATCCAAAAAAGCTGGAAAAGTAGTGACATTTCCCAGACTCCTTTTCATTAGGATTCTAAATGTGATTCAGTTCAATGGATCTTGCGAGAAATGAATTCAGAACTGAGCCATGGAAAGATACATGGAATCTAATTCACTTGTGTGGATTTGGCAGAGGTAATATATGTGATTCTGGAGCTAGCAGTTTCCTATAACATAGCAGCAGCAGCAGCAGCAGCAAAAGTAATGCAGTTCTGTGGTGAACAACAATGGCAGCGGCTTCCTACAGCAATGATAGTGGGAATATTTCTAACCATGGTAGAAATGGATGGTGGTGAGCACTGAAGGTTATTCTGAAGAGTTGGGCCTAAAAGTTTCTCCTTTGGTACTTTCAAAGATTTTATAAGCACTCAATTTTTCATTTAAAAAGTTTGCCTAAACATGAACAAATAGATTGATGAGGACAGCACAAGCATCCTGGAACACTACTGTAATAGCTGTCCTCTGGGGATAAAGGTTGCCATGTGTTGCCATTCAAATGGGTTTTCTAATTTTAATGACGGTGAGATATCCTGAGGTGGCAGAGGTCAGGTAGCAGAACATAACTGCTGTAGACACAGTGGGCACAATTACCAATATAAAGTAGTATTATAGTAGTAATTGAAAGGTTTGATCTACAGAGATCTTTGGTGGTGGTTAACTCTTCAGAGTTTCCAGTACTAAAATAGCTAAGATCTTAAATATTTGTGTAATTGAACAAACCCTAGGTTGGGAAAACAGAGGCCTGACTAGAGATACCACCAAGAGTAATGTAATACCTTTCACCCATTTCCTAGTTCTGGAAAGTTCACAGACTCAGAACTACTTGAGTACAGAGTGTGCTAGGTACCTGTGAAAAAGGACCTTGTGATAATATCAAATGTATTATGTGTAAATCTTTCTCTCAGCCTTTCCCTAAAGGGACATACAGCTATATCCTAGGATAAAACTGTACACAGGTGGGGGGGAAGGGAGAAGATATGGACAATGGTGTTAATCCCTGGTGACCCAGAATATTATGCACACAAGACTCACTGGTCTTATTGTATATCCTCATCATCCAGTAGCAGCGAGCCTTTAGAACTCTTGAGTGGTCTTCTGAAGACTCAGTTCCAGTGTCGGCAGGGAGGGAACAATTTGCAAAGTTAGGGTTTGTCCTATCGCAGGGATTAGCAAATTATAGTCTGAGGGCTAAACCTGGCCCACATCCTGTTTTTGTACACTCTTTAAGAATGGCTTTTACACTTTTTAAGGGCTGTAAACAAAAGCAAATATGTGACAGACAGCATATATGGTCCTTAAATCTTAGAATATTTACTATCCTTTATGGTCCTTTATAGGAAAAAGTTTGCTAACTCCTGTTCTATAGTATGTGTTGTGAACTAGCAACTAACAGAGTGCTGTTTTTCCCTTATCTATAGTACATAAGCTGGGGATCCAGGAGTGAGATAGACACCTCCCACTATCATACCTGTTGATCTACCCATAAAATGTTTTGCTTTCTATTCCCATAACTTTGAGGTTTGCCATTTAAAGATCTTAGTATCCAAGGGAGGAATATGCTCCGTGAAAAACTCAACAATGGTTCCACTTAACTGGAAGTTTAAACTGATAGTTGACTATTTTGGGCTCTTCATGAGACTGGAACAATAGGGGGGAAAAACAAGTTACAGCATAGGCTGGGATAATTTATCTTTGATATCAAGTGAAAATCCGATTGCTGTTACATAATAGGAGAAAGGATGAGAATGTCTTGAAACTCAGGAGGTACTCTGGGTTACCTCCTAGTATTGCTATGTACAGTGGAAAATAGAAAACTATAGCAATTGAATTCAAGCAGAAGCATTAAGGTGCTTCATTCCTGAAGAATGAAGATTACCACATCCAGCTGTAGATGCTGGCAAAATAGATATAAAATACATGATGGATGAAAAAAACCTCAGACCAGTTATAAAATGAGGATGTAGTAGCTATCCATCTCCTGTGTTCTGTTTTATATACATCTATGTATGTTAATCCTACCCATTGACTTGTTTTCTTCCTACTTGATATAAGGTATATTTGTAGTTTAATTAATGGTATTATACTAATATTAATTTTTTAATTTGTGTGATTATGATATGGTGATATAAGATGTTAACATTGTAAGAAGCTAGGTGAAGGGCATTTGTACTATGCAATTTTTCTGTAAATCTAAATTTATTTCAAAATAAAAAGTTAAAAGCACAATTATAAAAACAAAATATATTATAATTTAGAAATACATATAATAAGGTGATGAAATTTTAGATGCAAGCTGGCAATAAAAAATGCACTTATATAAAGTTTGATCTTTTTTAAAAATACAAATGACATTAAATATTTCTTCTAAATTACACTAGTCACACAATAATTTTTCTTCTATTATTTCTTCAGTGAATGCTGCCTTAAAATTCTCTCTCATCTCTCTTTTGGAACTATGAGAGAGATGTTGAAATCTCTGGATTTTTCTTACATCTTAAACCACCTCTTCTCCAGTATCTTTGTTATTTTGGAATAATTTTTCAGCTTAGTCTTCCAGTTTTGTTTATTTGTTCATCATCAAAGTCCATTTGCTGCTTAGACCATGCTTTAATTTAAAAATGTTTAGGGGTGTCTGGGTGACTTAGTCGGTTAAGCATCTGACTTCAGCTCAGGTCATGATCTCTCAGTGCGTGAGTTTGAGCCCGGCGTCAGGCTCTATGCTGACATCTCAGAGCCTGAAGCCTGCTTCAGATTCTGTATCTCCCTCTCTCTCCGCCCCTTGTGCTCTCTCTTTCTCAAAAATAAACATTTAAAATAAAATTTAAAAATAAATAAAAATAAAATTTTAACAATTATTTTTTAAAAAATAATTATTTATTTTGAGAGAGACAGAGGGAGGGAGGGAGGGAGGGAGGGAGGGAGGGAGGGAGGGAGAGAGAGAGAGAGGGAGACACCCAAGTAGGCTCCGCACTGTCAGCGCAGGGCTCCATCTTATGTACTGTGAGATCATGACCTGAGCCAAAACCAAGAGTTAGATGCTTAACTGACCAACTGACCCACCCAGGCACCCCTAATTTTTAACAATCTTTAATCAATTCTTTTTCACAAATTTAGATGCAATATTCTCTCAGTCTCTCATATTCCTCTGGGGATATTCTGTATAAGGATTAAAATCTTAAAATACATGTAAGGTGCTTAGAACAATGCCTGACACCACACTCATTATACAGTAAATAATTGTCATTTCCAAGACCCTCCTCTGTTTACTCTAATCACTATTTGCTTGGGTGTTAGTTCTTTTGTTGATTGGTGTCAACCTTTCATAGTATTGGTTTTCCTTGGTATTTGGTGGTTCTTGATTTTGTATTCATTTTCCTTGGGTATTAGGTGGTTCTTCATCTTGGTATTCCTTATTCTCTGTGCATGATGCTGTTTCTGTTTACCATAGTTTGCTTTGATGATTGTGAGGGAGGGTATAGTAGCTAATATTCTGGGTGTGAAATGAGGCTTCCTTTCCTGGATATAGCCTCCTGGGGTATTGTCTGGCTTATCTGCCACAAGTTTCCAGAGTCATTGAGCTAGCCTAGGGGCAAATACCATTCCAGAGTACCCTAAGCTTTAAAGAATGAATGGAGGGAAAAACCAACTCAACCAGAGGTTTCAAATGCCATTCTTTTATGGTTGCTCTAGGACAATGTACCCTTCCCATTACCCCTCAACTCCCAGTTATCCATTGCCTCTGAGCTTGAAGCCTGATTTTTGCTCTGCAAATCTGATTTCATATGCCCTCTGACTTTCAGGGAGTCCTCAAAATTCCAAATCTGCTGGCAATCCTGGACTCCAAAAATCTTTAAAAATCTTGATCAGGTTTTTTGGTTTGTTTTTACAATTCTGTGCCTTTGTCACCTGGCAGAATCAGATTCATGCTTTAAGACTCAAAGTAATTTTTCTTCTTCAATTCATAATTCTTTAATCATATTTCTTCAGTGAACTTACATAGCTCCTTGTATACACCTTTATTGTTATTTACAAATGTCTGTATCCTTTCCCACTAAAACTGTGAATAATCAACAAATGAAAGATACGTTCTCTAAAGGTCTATGGGTGACACTGAGTGTCCACCAGATTCTTTTATGTGGTCTTGTTGAGAAGTAACTTACATTTTATGTGCTTCTGATGCTTCTGTGCTTATGAACCTTCTGATATTACTAAAATTTGAAATTTATGGTACCATGGACTGAGAATGAAAAAAGTTGAACTTGCCCTATCTATGAAGAAAATGATTAGGATGAACAATACTAGGAAAAACAATTAGGATGGAAATGGCTTACTCTTAGAGAACAGATTTTTAACACTTTAGAATGATTCATTTCTAGACAAGTTTATGCTAACCTTACATTATTACTATGCATTCAATGGGAGAAGAGTAATAGAGGGAACACCGTGGCTTTGTCAGGCAGACGTAATTCGGAATCTCAGGTTTGCTACTTTATCAAGCAACTGGAACACTCTAAGCCTGCAGGAGGGCAATCTTCTAAAGTGGCTCACAGTGCTCTCTGCCTCCTGATATTCATGCCTTTGTGTAATATTCTCTCCTGTTTTTTGAGGGGACAGAGGGCTATATTCCCTATGCTCTCTTTTCATCCCTGTGACATAATATTTCATAATTAGAAGTTTGTATATCTTAATCCCCTTCACCTGTTTTTCCCATCCCTTCCCCCCCGCCCAAGCCCCTCTTCTTGGGCAACCACCAGTTTGTTCTCTGTATTTATGAGTCCGTTTCTATTGTAATACTCTCTCCTCTTGAATGTGGGCTGGATCTAGTAACTTGTTTTTGTTTTGTTTTTAAATAATCAATAGAAATTAAAAAAATTTTTTTTTTAATTTTAGAGACAGAGAGAGAGAGAGAGCACGGGAGAGAGGGGCAGAGGGAGAGAGAGAATCTTAAGCAGGCTCTACACTCAGCACAGAGCCCAACCTGGAGATCAATCCCGCAACCTTGGGATCATGACCTGAGCTGAAATCAAGAGTAGGATGCTCAATCAACTAAGCCACCCGGGTGCCCATAGAAATTTATTTCTTACAGTTCTTCTGGAAGCTGGGAAATCCAAGATCAAGGTGCTTATAGGTTTGGTGTCTGGTGAGAGCCTGCATTTTGGGTCATGTAGTGGCTTGCTTTTAATGAAAAGACGACAAAGCGAACACTTCCAAAATTTAAAAACGTTAAAATGTAAAAGTTTATGACTTCTGTCTTACTGGCTGGCACTCTCTCACTTGCTCACTTTGATAAAGCCAGCTGGCATATTGTAAGCAGCCCTATAGAAAGGTCTATGTGTTAAAGAGCTGAAGGCAGCCTCCCACTCAGTCCAACACCCTGTGAGAAACTGAACTTTGCCAACATAAGGGAGTTTGGAAGTGGATCCTTCCCGAAAAGAAACTTGACATGACTATAGCCCTGGCCAATACCTTCACTGCGGCCTATAGGAGACTCTGAAGCAGAGTCTGAACCTAAGCTGTACCTGGATTCATGACTTAATAGAAACTGTGAGGTAATGTTTTAATACACTAAGTTAATTTGTTATGCAGCAGATAATGCAAAGTCTTAGCTTTCTCCTCTCTAAAACTGGGGTTGATAGCTTCACAGTTACAATATTTAAATGAAATAATGTATATAAAGCATTTGCCATTCAATATATACATTTTTTGAAAGGTACCTATTAACTCAAGTCCATAAAAGACCTCTACCAGGTATGTTTTATCAAAACACTTATGACATTAAAATAATGATTTGGGGGGCACCTGGGTGTCTCAGTCGGTTGAGCATCTGGATGACTTTGGCTCAGGACATGATCTCGCTTGTGGGTTCAAGCCCTGTGTCAGGCTCTGTGCTGACGGCTCAGAGCCTGGAGCCTGCTTCAGATTCTGTGTCTCCCTCTCTGCCCCTCCCCTGCTCACGCTCTCTCTTTCAAAATTTAAAAAAAAAAAATGTTTAATAAAAAAATGATTTTTAATGCTATACCATTTTTTATTTTTATAAGTTTATTTATTTTGAGAGAGAGAGCACGTGTATGCGCAAGCGGGGGAAGGGCAGAGACAGGAAAGACAGAATCCCAAGCAGGCTCTGCGCAGACAGTGCAGAGCCCTATGTGGGGCTAGAACTCACAAACTGTGAGATCATGACCCAAGCAGAAATCAAGAGTCAGATGCTTAACTGACTGAGCCACCCAGACATTCCTAAATAGTGCTGTAGCATTTTACAGTGATTTTACATACATTATCTTGTTTGATTCTCAGAGCAAGAACATGTGGCATAATATACATGGTTTTAATTCTGGGGTTCTGCCACAGAGTTCCCAACTCTTGGAATTTCCTGATAGGAATGTCTTTTGTCCCTCATTAGGGGTCCCTTTTGAGCACATCTGAGTTTATGCTAATGAGGTGACTTAGGTAGGGCCCCTAGATAGCCTTGGGATGGGGCTAGTTACCAGAAAGATCTAGTGGTCAGAGGCTTGGAACTTTCAGACCCACCCACTGACCTCTGGGAAGGAAAATATAGGGAAAGGCTAGATTATATAAAAACTACTGAACAACAAGAGTTGATGAGCTTCTGGATTGGTAAACTAGTGGAGATGTGAGGAGAATGGCTAGCCCAAGAGAGTGTGGAAGCTCCTCACCCCCTCCTATATACCTTGCCCTATGCATCTCTTCCATCTAGCTGTTCCTTAGTTATATCTTTTTATAATAAACTGGTAAAGGTATGTCAATGTTTCTCTGAGTTCTATGAGTAGCTCTAGCAAATTAATTAAACAGGAGGAGGGGGTCATGGGAACCTTGAATCTTTAGCCAGCTGCTAGGGTGACAACCTGGACTTGCTACTGGTGTCTGAAGTGGGGCGGGGGGGGGGGGGGGGGGGGGAGGGCGGTGCAGTCTTATAGTACTGAACTCCTAACTGTGGGATCTGACACTATCTCTATGTAGTGTCAAAACTGAATTAAATTATGGGAAATCTGGAGCGCCTGGCTGGCTCAGTCAGTAGAACATGTGACTCCTGATCTCAGGTCATGAGTTTGAGACACTCACTAGGTGTATAGATAACTTAAAAATAAAATCTTACACAAAAAATTGCAGGATACTGGTCAGTGTCTGCTGAAAATTGAAGAGTTGCTTGGTGTTGTTGAAAAAACCATGTATTGGAAAAAGATAATAAAATATTATTCCTATTTTACAGATGAAGAAACTGAAGGTCAGAGAACTTAAGTGATTTGTCCAAGTTTTCACAAGTAGAAAGTGTCAGAGCTGAGATTCACACCTAGTCTTTTCTCTTCATTACCATGTTAACATCCAACACTTACTCAGTGAACAATTATTAGGTGTCAATCATTATTCTAGGCCCTGAGAATACAGAAGCAGATAAGAAAATCAATCCCTATGTCCTCAAGGAGCTTCTATTTCTTTTTATACTATAAAATTTGAAAAAAAATAATTAACTTTTCATTCATTAAATCTTTTCTGTTTATTCTGGATTGATTTTCAATATTTTATGACTTGGAAATGCAACGTTTACTTTACCATCAACTTTGTCCTAATGTGAGTAAATTTCACTAGGAATGATGTAATACAAAGCAGAACCACGGTGGTGTTTCTGTATTTGGCTAAATACTAGATAAATGCTCCACACATACATCAAACAATTTCTTCAGTGATTTTTTTTTTTTTAAGGTAGTCTTGATGCCTGTGTAGAGCTCAACACAGGGCTTGAACTCACAACCCTGGGATCAAGACCTGAGCTGAGATCAAGAGTCAGACGCTTAACTGAGCCACGCAGGAACCTCCTTCAGTGATTTTCATAATAGGGTTTATAAAAATAAATTTTGAACTTCAGGCCTTTGTTTCCTAAGTTTTACTCATCTCTCATATTGTGGCACAGAGTTTAGTTGATGAAGGTATGCTTTGAGTACAAAATTAAGTAGAATAGATACACAGATACAGTTTATTGGTGTTGCACTATTTAAGGAGTGCTAGACTTATTTGATGATGTTTGCAGGAACACTGAGAACTTACTGATAGTCAATTTATTGTGAAATTAGTAAGACTCACTTCAAGCTCACAACAGACTAGAGATTATCTATATTGTGTCTGACTTGACACTGAAGCCTTGAGAGTACCTCGTTTTCTAGAATAAGAACACAGTTTGTCAGAAGAAAACTTTCCCAAGCCTTCCTGAAAAGGGATGTTGGCTTGGTTCCTGATGCCAAGTGTCTGGCCAATCTATGGTGCTTTGATAGACCATATTTATATTTAAAAGCTGGTATGGGTATTTGAAAAGCGAATTGTTATTAAGGTAGATGTATTCTAGAGTGATTTTCACTGCTGCCTCCTGAAATAGGTGCTTGGTAGAGGAAAAAGATGGTGAATGAATGTTGCTGAGTGAATCTGGGAGCTTCTGAAAGTATTTGAGGCGTTGACAATATGTCATGACCTCCTACTTCTTGTAAGACATGTCTAGCCTTTTCATTTATACATAAAGAATAATTAAAAATAACATTTTGCATTTTAAATGCCCTTGTCTAAACCAAAAGTACTTCACGTTAGGCAATTAATTCTTCCATATCATGGTTATACAACCTACCACAGAATTGCCTAACACCTATGAAGTGCTTTGGAAATTGACATCAAGAGTGATTTTTAAATACTGTTTTTGGGGGTGTCTGGCTGGCTCAAAGAGCATGTGACTCTTGACCTTGGGGTCGTGAGTTTGAGCCCCACATTGGGTGCAGAAATTACAAAAATAAATAAAATGTAAAAATTTTTTTTAAAAATCTATTGTTTTTGTAGCATGGTGAAACAAAATTTTGGAACAAAAAATCTTATTCTGTCATCCCAGAATAAACCAAACCAGCACTCTTATATTCAGACCAGAATTTACCTTACATATTTCGGGCAGGGAAGTAGGGGCTGCTTCTTTATAAGAAACCTTGAAATCATCTGGTAGAAGGAATTTAAAACTAAGTTAAAAAATAATTCCAACACTGAAATTCCTATGGGTGAGCCCCTTTTGCTCCTCTACCAAAAATTCTGGAATTCTCTTCCTTGAGGGACAGGGGAAAGGTGACAGCAAAAAGGACATGGTGGTAGCATGTAGAGTTACTAGACGAGTATAGGTACTTCAAGAGTTACTAGATGAGGCTTGGAAACCCAACATCATCTTTTCACTCAATAAAAACATAATGAAGGCCAAATCTTTTATACATCATGGACCTTTGATTAATATACTGCATTTACTTATGATAAAGACAATCACCATTAAATTTTGAATGCTCCCAAATTTAGATAGTTGTCAAATTTGTGCCACAAAAATTCTAGCATCAAGCTATATGGGATGAAAAGAAGTACAACATACGTTCCCTGCTCTTAAGAATGGAGATGGAGAATCTTTCAACTAATGTGTACATTTTCTAAAGGGGTCTCCACAGTTTTGGGTCTCCTCAGAAGTATATCAAGGGCCCAGTATCATCTTAATTTTGAGCTCTTCAAAGAAAGGATTCTATATGGTAGATATTATGTCTGTACTAATGGTTAGAATAGCTACAGTTAACAATAGCTCTTTCTTCAGTGCCTTCACACATTTTTACAAATAAGATACCCCCGGAGATGGTAACCTAACCCCAAACCCCTTTTCCTGTTTGAGAACCACAATGGCTTCTCATTGTACTTGAAAAAAAATCCAAAATCTGGTTCATTCCTGTACCTTTGGCAACTTCTATCATGCTCATAGAAGTTTATTCCATATATACTCATCTTTCTATTCTTTAAACACACCAAGCTCTTTCTGTATCAGGATGCTTGCATTTGCCTTCTCTCCATCTGGAATATTCTTTTCCCAATCTCATTTGAGTGGCTCCTTATCACTCAGGTTTCAGCTCAAATGTCACTTTCTTGAAGACCTTCTCAGATTATCTGTTAACACTCTGCTTCATTACTGTTTTATTTTCTTCACAGAACTTGTTTTTCCCACTAGAACGTAAATTCTTTGAGAGTAAATGACATGTTTATGCCCTTTTGTGTTACTATTCATTTAGTCTGAGTTTGATATTTCTTTCAGCAGGTCTATGGAATTTTAGGAAGGTAGAGTCAAAGGTAGGCACTTAGGTCACCACCTTAAGCCTGAAGTCTCACTTGTTTGGGGAAAGGTTTATTTTGCTCAAAGGGATTTGTTAAGAAAGCCATGCTAACCATTATGTGATGGATTTTACCCTGTCAATATCTAATTCTTCTGAGAAGTTAAAACAATCCTTTAGGGAACTTGTTTACAATTTCGACAGAAAGCAACTTTTAAGAAAGAGGACTACTCAAACTACTTCTGGCTGATTACTGTCCCAACAAGGCATATGAGTTATTAAATTAAAAAAAAAAATCACACCATATTTATCTAGGTCTTCAACAAATTAAAGGAAAAATGTTTGTTTTCAAGGTTAATTTCTAATTTGAATTTTATATGCCTGATTCACAGCTATCCCAGCCTAAGCTAATAAATAAAATACATTTATCAAGTTGTCCTACCAGGAGAAATAAATGGCACTTGATGATACCTAATAATACCAACATGCACTGATTTAGTTTCTGGTCTATAAAATATTACCAGTGGCATAATTTTGAATGATAAAACTATGGTAGATGACTAAGTAAAGAGATCAGGCTATCTTAGTTTGGGATGGCACTCATCTCAACATTGAAACTAAGTTTACCAATAAATTCTAGCTTTATATTGCTTTCCCTTTGGACTATGTTATGAGGATTTTGCCAATGCAAACTATCTTTTTATTTAAACATTTTTTTTTAATGTTTATTCATTTTTTTTGAGAGAGAGGCAGAGTGTGAGCAGGGGAGGGGCAGACAAAGAGGGAGAATACAGGATCCGAAGCAGGCTCCGGCTCTGGGATGTCAGCACAGAGCAGGACATGGGGCTAGAACTCACGAACTGCAAGATCATGACCTGAGCCGAAGTCGGACACTTAACCAACTGAACCACCCAGGCACCCCTCCAATGTAAACCATCTTAATAAAGGCATTTATTGGTCTAGGTAACAAACAAATTACAGGCAGGATAGTAATCAAGTGCTCTGATTCAGTCAGGGCTCTGATTTAATTTCTCACTAAGTTTCTGGCTCTGCCCTCCTCTATGTGTTGGCTTTATCCCCAGGCTAGAGAGATGCAGCAATTCCAGTTCTCCCAAGTACACAGGACCTTGATTTCTTCTTTAAAAAAAATTTTTTTTTAAGTTTATTTTTGAGAGAAACAGAGTTCTAGCAGGAGACAGGCAGAAAGAGAGAGAGAGAGAGAGAGACAGACAGACAGACAGACAGACAGACAGAATCTGAAGCAGACTCCAGGCTCTGAGCTGTCAGCACAGAGCCTGACAGGGGGCTCAAACTCCTAAACCACGAGATCATGACCTGAGACGGAGTTGGACACTTGACTGACTGAGCCACCCAGGTGCCCCAGGACCTTGATTTCTTTAAAGTGAGGAAACATCTTTTCTCAAAGCCCCTATAATAATCCACCCTTGCTTTTCTCTAGCCTACACTGGGTCACATGCTACTCTGGACAAATTCTTGTGGTCAGAGTAATACTATGCCTTAATAAACTTAGATCCAGGTTCCTGAACAATTGTTGTAAGTGCAAGGCATTGCACTCACCAGTATTTTTCAAATGGTGGATCATGACCCAAGAATGTATCATGAAATTAATCTTCAGGACCTAGTCTTCATTTAAAAAATTAAACAGATTTGAGATTGTGTTGCATATATGAAATTAGTAGTATTTTATGAAACTTTGCTGCTTATGCATACACACACCTGGATTATAGTATAAAATCTGTTTCTTATTGTAAACTGAGGTTAAAAAGAGTTTGAAAACTACTACCGTATGCAAAGCAGTTTCACTCCCCAAACTGGAGTGGGGTCAGCTGTTGCTTAAGTACATGGATTATGTAAGGGAAAAATGGATCCCTGAAAGAAAACAGATACAATTTGGGAGAAGAAAATAGATGCTGGGGGGGCGCCTGGGTGGCGCACTCGGTTAAGCGTTCGACTTCAGCCAGGTCACGATCTCGCGGTCCGTGAGTTCGAGCCCCACGTCAGGCTCAGGGCTGATGGCTCAGAGCCTGGAGCCTGTTTCCGATTCTGTGTCTCCCTCTCTCTCTGCCCCTCCCCCGTTCATGCTCTGTCTCTCTCTGTCCCAAAAATAAGTAAATGTTGAAAAAAAAAAATTAAAAAAAAAAAAAAGAAAATAGATGCTGGGGATAGTCAACAATTCCTACTGCAGCTTGCTGGACACTTTACTATTTAATCTATACTGGATTCCAATACAGTCATAACCAAGTGTTTTTAAATTTTTGCAATGTTTTCTCAAAGTATACCTCTCTTCCAAAGCATTTCTTTCCTTCCATCCAGTAAGTATCCATGATGGGGCAATTTATAAATTTCATCATTTGGTTGGTGGAAAGTATTATGGTAAAAGACTCATTGAAAAGCTTGGCTTCTAGGGAAAAAACCCATATTTCAAATAACTGAGCACATCTTTATCATCATCCTAATCTTTAGGTTTAAATGTGGATCTTATTTGACAATAACTTTAGAGCTCATTTTAGTTTAACTAAGTCAAGAAACTAAGGCCTACAGAGGAGGATGAACTTATCTAAGGCAGTTAATTAGTTGTAGAACACAAGTCTCTTGACACCTGCTTCAGAATTCTTTCCACTGTACTAATTAACAGTACAGTTACACCAACTTTAAAAAAATGAAAGCAAGTAATGAACATGAGTAAATTCCAGATGCACCTAGTTTTACACTGCTGATGAATTCTTTTAAGAGATGTAGGTAAATTATATTTGGGGGAGAAAAACTGCATTTTTTAAGGCAACATGGGAGCTTATTTACAAAATGCCACCTTTGAAGTCTTTGAGAGGCAAAAAAGTTAATACTTTATACGTTTAAGGCTAAGAATTTTAAAGCTAATTTTTATAATGTTACAGTATAAATTGTATTTCACCTTAATACTTCACCTTTTAAGGCAGGGAATTCAATTCACTGAGCTTTTTTTTAATGTGTATTTATTTTTGAGATAGTAGAGAGCATGCAAGTGTGTGCACAGGGGAGGGGCAAAGAGAGGGGGACAGAGGATTCAAAGCGGGGTCTGTGCTGACAGCAGAGAGCCCTATGCAGGGCTCAAACTCACGAACCATGAGATCATGACCTGAGCTGAAGCCGGATGCTTGACCAACTGAGCCACCCAGGTGACCCTTTGTATGATTAGAAATTTACTAAGATCTATGAATGATCCTAAAGAAGTCCCAGATACTAGAAATTACAATGAGTATTTATGTATGTGTGGTACTAGGAAATAATCCTCATTAAGAAATAAAAGCAGTTTCAATTACTTATTTTTTATTACCATTTCTTTTTTTTTAACGTTCTTATTTTTTAATGTTTATTCATTTTTGAAAGACAGAGAGAGACAGAGCACAAGCAGGGGTGGGGCACAGAATCCAAAGCAGGCTCCAGGATCTGAGCTGTCAGCACAGAGCCTGATATGGGGCACAAACCCATGAACCGTGAGATCATGACCTGAGCCAAAGTCAGATGTTTAACGGACTGAGCCACCCAGGTGCCCCTACCATTATTTCTTAGGTAAACTCTGTGCCCAACATGGAGCTCAAACTCATGGCTCGGAGATGAAGAGTTGCATGCTCTACCCACTAAGCCAGCCAGGCACCTCACAATTTTAATTACTTTAAATATAGAGATTCACAGTGATAAAGTCCTTTTGGGTTAGATACATCAAATTTTGTTTAACGTACAGGAAAAGTAACTATCATTTGAGGATGCCATAAGGACATTTTTTAGTTCCCAAGTATCTCTTCCAGTATGAAGCATGCCACCCATTTCTTCCTTTAAGAGTTGTTTTCTCTTTTGTGTGAAAGGGTTTGGAGTACAATAGAAAGGGAGTCTGGCCGTGTTCAAGACTTTGTTTGCTTTGCTTTTATTTAAGAAAGGCAAAGACTGAAGAGTATGTAGGGTTTAAACATCCAAGGAAAAAAACATCTTCTGTCTTAGGATTCAGCCATGGTACCTACAGTAGGTTAGGGTAACACAGAAGTTGCTGTCTGGAACTAGATTTGCCTATCATCCAGCAGGTCCCAGGCCCACCTTCAGGTGCTAACAGTCTACTCTCACTGCCACACCCACTATCCCTAGGTTAGTCCTGATATGTTACAGAACAGATAAGAAGTTGGCATCAAGAATCAAGTTGGGATAGTGGTAGCATTAAAGTGGTCTATTACGAGACAGCAGGGTCCCAGTCAAAGGACCTGGGTTTAATGCCAGAATCTAGACTCTCAGAGGAGGAAGTTACAGGTAAAGAAAGATATCTCAAAGGGTGCCTGCGTGGCTCAGTTGGTTAAGTATCCAACTCTTGATTTTGGTTCAGATCATGATTTCATGGGATCATGAATTCGAGCCCCACAACAGGCTCTGCATGGACACTGCTGAGCCTGCTTGGGATATTCTCTCTCCCTCTTTCTCTCTCTTAAAATAAAGACTTAAAAAAAAAAAAAAGAAAAAAAAAAGGACTATCTCAAGAGAATGATACTCTGAACAAAGAACTTAATCAAGGGCTCAGGTTCAGTGATCACAAGAGTCCAGTTACAGACTTGAGGTATCAGCCAGACATGGACATTATGGCATTATATACACTTCTCAAATTAGGGTAGATTTAATTCTAGGATTAGTTGACCAAAAAAAACTGCATATATGAGAAATTATGATGAATCTATCTGGAGAATTAATTTTCCCTGATGGCAATTTAATCCCTATTTTTACATAGTTTTATATTAAGCAGTCATACATTGAAGTAGAAAGCTAATTTTTGATTAATCTAGAGAAGAAAACACAGGATTTTAAAGAATGTCCACATTTTAGTATGGAGTTTTAGCTATACTCCCAAGTCACTGTTTGATGCTCTTAAGAAAAGTCTGAAAGGCAGTGGACCACAAAAAGTACCATCTATGGAAAAGACCTGCTATATTTTATTTGTTTTTTAAAGTAAGCTCTACACCCAATGTGAGGCTTGAACTTATGACTCCGAGATTGAGAGTCTCATGCTCTACTGACTTAGCCAACCAGGCACCCCAACCATCTGTTTAAATTACATCTTTATTGTGTAACCTTGGACAAATTAAAAACTCACTTAATCCCATAAGACTGCTGTAAAGATTGTTAACATACAAGCATCTAGTAAGATAAAATAGGTGCTTAATATTATCTGACAAAACCTGGGCTAGACATACTTAATCTTGCTGCCTTAGGTTAGGTAAGGTCCTACGGACTAGAAGGCTATTGAGTTGTCAGAGAATAAAAACCTAGACTAGAAGTGAGTGTGGAGGGGCGCCTGAGTGGCTCAGGTGGTTAAGTGTCTGACTCTTAATTTCAGCTCAGGTCATGATCTCACAATTCATGAGTTTGAGCCCCGCTTCATGATCTGTGCTGACAGCAAAGAGCCTACTTGGGATTCTGTCTCCCTCTCTCTCTCAAAAATAAATAAACATTTAAAAAAATAAATACAAGTGAGGGTGGAAGTGAAGTTTAAATGGGACATGGTTGGATATGACAGAGAACTAATATATGCTGTACACCTATTCCTATCATCTACTGTTAGGAATTTTAGATACATACTCATTTGATCTTATTAACAACCCTCAAATAAGGTGTACTTTTACACATGAGAAAACTGTGGTGTGGGAAGGCTCAAACTGCCCAATATTAAATAGCTAATTAAGCAGTGGAGCAAGTCCTCCAACCTAGTCATGCTACCACATTCTGCCTTAGTGAGGGGAGGTACTTCTACTCCCCAAAATGTGAACTCAGTTTGAGTAAGTGAGATTAAATAAAATAATGGCTACCCATATAACAGGAACACAAAATATTTAACACTGAGCTGGTGACCTGTACATGTGAGGTGATATGGGAAGAGAGCCTATAGAAAGTCAGAACTCTTTCAAAGAATTCTAAAAATAAATTGATAGGGTGTTTCAAGTCTAATCATTAGTGATTAGTAAAACCTCATTAGTCTACAGTATATGGAATTTACAATACTCTATATAGGAACCGAGAAACAATAAAAATATCTGAAAGCATTCCTCATTCTTCCTCCCCTCTCCAATATTTCAGCTTGGATAAAAGCTGTGACATCATTTAGTGACTTCTGCCTCATGAATTCTGGGTAACAGAATAATTAAGCCAGAAACACAAAGGGTAACTAACATTCAGTACACATGCAGATATACAAATATGAGCCACCATACCCTATTCCGTTTTTTGTTGATTCACCTTCACCAACATTTTCCTTTACTGAGAATTTTACTTTAGTAAGGCCTTTTGCTGGGTAACAGAGACAGTGCTGAATAAGACCTTACAGGAGCTCAGTCCAGTAACAATGGGAATCACGAGGCCACCAAGTAGTTCCCAGTTGAGACAGACACAAAAACCAGGACCAAAAGAGAAAGATAACAGAGAATCAAAGTACCAAAGAGAAGTTAAGTCAAAGTATTGAAAAGCAAGTAAGAGTTTGTCAGGAAGCAAGGGGAAGGAATATTTTTTGAGACCTGAAAGCATGAAACAGTGTGATGTGTTTAGGGAACGGCAAGAAGTTCCATGTGACTGGAGGGCTGCATGGTAGGCAGGACCAGAAAGATTCGTAGTGATTAGATCCTAAAGAGATAAATTATGCTAAGAAACTGGGATTTTATCTTGTGGATCAACATCTTTCACAGTTAGGACCATGAAACTCTTGGAAATTACAATGTGAAGAAGAAATACCAACAATAAGTACACACTGAAAGCTTCTGATTCTTTAGCTTTCCTAAAATCTAAAGTATAAAAAATATGAATCATTTTATTTAAAACCCCAAAATACCAGAGATGAAGTAAATCATCTTTTATTTTCATCTTATACTTGGTTATCAAGAGACATGCAAAACCCTCTAATTTTAATGAGAACAGTGTTTTTGTGTCTTTTTATCACATATCCGCTTAATATTAGGTGTAATGTTGCTAAGTCGAATCCGCATATGAGGTGCGGCATCAAGTCTTTTCCTGTATTTCGTTTTTGTTGCAGCATAATATGAAAATCCTGTTTCACACAGGTGCATTGTAGCAAAAGGAAGAAGTACACGAACTGCACGCCTTGCAATGCTTGGGTACTCTTGAATTAGGCTACTCCAAAAATCATTCAGTGAAAGTTCGCTGAAATTTTGTTTCACTTGAGAATCAGATGTTAAATCAATCAGGCTCTCATAGTCCCGTGCTACTAATGAAGCTGGTTTAACAGTTACTGTAAATGGATTTCTAACCCAAGTGTTATTGTCATTTGTTACAGGAAAATATTTTAACAGAGTAGAGCGCAAACCCCTTAGGTGCTGCACAATGGCACTACAAATATCTTTATCAACTGTAGAATTAATTTCGGTCAAAAAGTCACTGAGAGTAGGAAAACAATCAAAGTTTTCTTCTTCTACGGATGAAGCCCAAAATTCCAATTTTCTTAGCAATGATGACATTTTATCAAATACTGTAAAAACGGTCACATTTTTTCCTTGCATTGATAGATTTACCTCATTTAATTTAGTAAAAATATCTGCAAGATATGCAAGTCTTAGCAGCCAAGATGAATTTGTTAAACAATCAGACAGTCGAAAAGCAGAATCCATGAAAACCAATAGTTCACGACGGAGCTCAAAAAGTCTTACAAGAACTTTACCTCGGGAAAGCCACCTCACCTCTGTATTCAGAAGAAGTGCTGTGTGCTGGGCACCCATTTCCTCACATAAAATTTTTAGTAGCCTAGATTGATGTGGTCGAGCTTTAATGTAATTGATGATCTGTACTGCCTGATCTAGCACATTTTTCAGAGATGTAGGCATTATTTTAACTGCTAGTGCATGTCTATATAATAGGCAGTGACTACTGGTGCTTTCGGGAGCCACATATTTTATCAAGGTGACAGCCTCAGCAATTTTCCCGTCCATTGCCCTAGAAGCATCACTACAAACATCAACACATTTTTCCCATTCAATTTCATGTTTCTGCATAAAACTGTTGATGCAGTTGAAAATTTCTTCACCAGTAGCATTACTTTGCAAAGATTCACATAAGAGTAGGTCTTCCTCAATAGATTTATTAAACCTGTAACGAACAAAAACAAGCAGCACAGCAAGTCCTGAAACATCAGCTGATTCATCTAGTTGCAGTGAAAACCCATCACAAATTTTCAGTCTACAAACAAGCTCTTCTTCAATGTCAGCAGCAAGATCTTTAATTCGACGTGCAACAGTACTATTTGATAGTTGTACTGCATCTATTTTTTTACTATATTGTTCATCAAACATCCGCATCACGACATCTTTAGCACAAGGCTTGATGAGTAATTCTCCAATAGTATGAGCCTCTCCACTCAGGGCTATATGGTAACTTACATTGTATGATGCCTCTGTAGCACTTTCATTATCTGTATTGACAATTTTAGGTGTTGGGGGTTTATTATTTTCAGGTGAATCAAGATGTTGCTTGAAAAAGCTTATGTCTTTGTCTTTATATGCAGCGTGTTTAGTTTCCAAATGTCTTCGAAGCTTACTAGGGGCCAAAGAACTATTTGATAAAATTTTCTTACATAACACACACTGAGCATGAGGTGCATCTCTATTTCCAAAGTAAGTAAATCCAAAAGACAAGTAACTTTCATCATATTTTCTTCTTTTTGGTTTCTTACTAAATGTTGTTATTTTGTTGGAATTGGACATAAATTTGACCCTGGAAAGCTCACCTTCTGATTTTTTAGAAACTGAAGGCTGCAATTGTTCATCCTCACTTTGTAATATTCCAACCTTTTGATCATTTGATTCAGACACAATTTGATAACAAAAAGATTCTACTTCTTGTTTAAGACTTCCTTGTTTCAGCAAGAGATCCATAGGTAACGTGTTTGTGGCACAAAACATGGTTAATTTAGAATAAACATTGAGTATCACAAATATGTTGAAATTATATGACAGGATACATAGAAGATGAGCAATCATCAAAGAGATGATACAGAGCAATACATCAGTTAATTTGTAAATGCTGCCTATGCATCAACGCGCAGATGGAACATCACACGTTCGTGTATCAGGTGATCTCTCATGCGACTTCCTGGTGCTCTCAGGTTTGGCACACCTTTTCTTAAAGGTAGATTATCACATAAAAATAAAGCTATAGAAATGAGTTTAGTATTCTTAAACTTATATTTTAAAATAAACTATAAAGAAAAATTGTTAGCATTGATCTTTTTCTCAGAACACTTATTAACTTAGAGAATATTAATGTTCTATAAAATATAATGTGGGAACCAGTGGGCTGAGAAATAATGAAGAGCTGATAAGTGTTTTTAAGGAAGGGACCTTGAAGAATATGTCCCATGGCAGGGGTTGGCAAACTTTTTCTGTAAAGAGCAATCTAGTAAATATTTTTGACTTTACAGGCCATATAGTCTCTGTTTCAACTACTCAACTCTATAGTTGCAGCATGGCAGCAGACACAGACAATACTAACAGAACGGATATGGCTGCGTTCCAATAAACCTCTATTACAAAAACAGACAGCTTGGGCCATAATTTACCAACCCCTTCTCATGGCAAATAGTGTCTTGGAATCCCTTTTAACTTTCTGATGCCTACTGCCATTACATATTTTCACTGTTGATACTATTATACATATTAAGCCTCCTACCAGGGCTAGCAACAATTGTGATGAGCTGTATTAAAAATACACACAGTTCAAAGTTTTGCAAAACACAGAATTCTGTATCCTAAATACTGTGCTAACAATGAAAAATAAACTAATGACCAAAAGTTACCTACTATTTCTCTGGAATCAAAATCACATAAATATTTATATTATCCAAATTAAGACCCATTCAAAGTAATGTACATTTTGCTGAGTACTCTGCATTCCATTATGCTATAGGTGAAGATTTAACCAGGACCTAAAGAAAACATAAACTCTGATTTTAATAGGTTTATTCCTCATATAATTTTTAAAAGCATAATTAGAAGGGAGAGTAATGCAAACTTTAAGACCTCTGAAGAAGACTACTAACTTTGCAAGTTAAGGAAAACATACTCAGTGTCTATCCAAATATATCTGCTTTTGATTTAAACTTCATGATTTGGCTACAGAGTAAGCTTTGAATTCTTATGTTTCATCCTAAAGCAAAAATCGTTCTCCTATTAACAGCTAGATGGTAAGATACCTGAAATGAGTAGTACTCCCTTCTGCAATCACACTCTCCACCTTGGCAGCTTGAAATGCAGACTCTTCAAAAGAATAAAATTAAGGGATGGGGTGGAAAGGGAGTAACCAAAAGCCTAGAATGAGAAAAATTAAAATTAGACACTGCAAAAGCAGAACTAACTACAAACCTCTAAGATGACCTTTCATTACAATTTATTTTAGACCCAGGCAGTGCAAGAGATTCTTCACTGCAATGCAGTGAACTGAAATAGAAGATGGCTAGCATAGTAAAAATGCTAGTATCTTTGTTTCATTTAATGCCCTCGTTATTTCATCGTTTTGAGACAGTCTCCCAACCACTGACTTCATAGAAACACATGTAAAAAACTTTCAAAAACTAAACCTAACTTTTAAAAGTACAGCCACATTTTAATGTCTCTAAAACTAAACATGAAAAGTTATCTAAAATAGAATCATACAGGGAAGTGTTATTTGAAACATGCATTTTTGCTATAACCACTTTTGTCCCCTAACCAAGCTCCTAACTTAGGTTATTAACGTTTAGTGAGTGATCATTTTTTATTATGCTTGAAACTGCTAGATCCCTCATACAGATTATTTAATCCTCAAAACAAACTTGAGGGTCAGGGACTATCAACAACCCCACTTTAGAGATGAACTAACAGACACAGAGAAGTTAAGTCATCTGCTAACTTAACACATCTTGCAAGTGAAGAAGAGCAGAACCCAAAAGGTTGGGACTGCAGAGCTCATGAGCCTAAACCATTCCTTGTGTGTACCTTGTATTCTAATTTCCCAAGCACTAACGGGCAACAGAGGGAAATGGATTACAATGGATTACGACTGCCAGAAAGTCGAGGGTCTCAAACTGCAGCAACAGAAAACCCTACTCTTATCACTGGGAGCAAAAGAGCAATAGATTCTCGTTTCTACAATCCCCGATTTGAAGTTAGCAACAGAGAACTTCGTGGAGCTGCTGGTTAGGATTAGGATCCCTCTCCCTTGGTACCAGAGGACACAACGGAGTAGGAAGCTTTGTTTTCCTAAGTAAGGCCTCAACCCCACCTCTTTTAGAGGTGCTTCCCGAATCTCTCGAGGACAAAGAGTCTGGACTCCCTAGAGAGTAAAGTTTCTATTCCATTCCCCGAAAAGGCTGGCAGGGCGGGGGCGGGTGAGAAACCCGGTTCTTTTGTCTCTTCTGAGTTAACTGACAGGTAATACCATCCATTCACCAACCAACCCCCCCTCCCCCGCCTCAGGCGGTTCCAGCTGTGAACAATACCCTCAGGGGCAGGAGGGCCAGGTTAAGAGCGCAGTCCACTCAGAAAGCCTGGGCAAAGGTGGGTGCGGTCACCCCTTCCTGCACCTACATGCTCCTTTAAGCGGCCACTTCGATGTGCTGCCCAGGCCAGCTATTCCTCCTTGTCACAGGTGCAGGCTGCCAGCAGACCGCCACATCTGGGGACTCGCCCACCCTCGCCTCCAGAACTCTTCTCTCGCGTCCCCGGGAAGTCTCCTCAGCACCCAACACTGTCTCTCTACGTCACCTCCATCAGTGATGGAGACCGGTCTTCGCTGCGGCTGGGCTGCAGAGCAGCGCCGCGGTCCCCAGCTGAGCCTGCGGCCGCCATTTTACACAGCTCAAGGCAGCGGCCATTTCAGAGCGCACCGCTCAGCCGCCGTGGCGGCTCTGGTCCTCACCTTCACCGAGGCCTGAACGGGGTCAAGAGCCAGTCGTCGCGGACTGGAAGGGGGAGGAAGGGAGGAAGGAATGAAAAACAAAACAGAGGGAAGGATTCGGGGACAGGGAGATGCTCTCAGCTCAGGGATATCGCCTATGCCACCTCCATAGAGATCCAGTTCGCGGCTGGCGCGGTCGTTCCTCTGAAGATAAATTTAGCACTCTGGAGCACCCGAACTTACAGTCTCCACGAGCGGCTCCGCCGCCGCCCAATCAGCTCCAGAGCTGCTCCCCGCCACCAATCCGCGCTGAGCAGCAGGGCGGGACCAAAGGAAAGGACCAAGCTCGGTTGAGGCGCGACCCAGCTGCTGCCGCCGCCGCGTTGGACCGGGGCGATGGGAAGCTTCGGCTGGTGCTAGACGTGAAGCGATTGTTTTCAAACTTCCCTGGGCTCCAGATAGTCCGGGGGCTTGTTTAGAATGCAGGTTCCTGGGTGCTGCCTGACAAAGTCGGTGGTCCTGTGGGGCTGCCTTGGAATCTGCATGCTCCCAAGCACTGGCGTGGTGCCCAGGCGGCGGTGATTTGTGTAGTTTCGCAGTTACCCCAAGGAGCGCGCAGAGCCTGGCTGCGGCTGCTTTCACGACCTCTTTGTTCCCCGAGCCGCACCCCAGGCTCAGGTTACGCAACCGCCTCCTCTTTCTCTTGTTTTCCCAAAGGAGTAGGGGCACAACACCCCTTCCTTTCCTCGCCCCTCCCGACGCTGCTGTGCCAGGGGCTCGTGGGGGCTCGGCCGGGAGCTGAGCCTCCCGCTAGAGGTCTCGAGTGACCCCAGACGCGGTGCGGGCCGCCGTGTAGGGATAGCGGCCTCTCCGCTGTGTCCCAGGAAGAGTCCGCTCGCTCCGTCTTGGCACCTCTCACAAGTGGCACCCTCCCCGAGGGGAACACCCGGCCGCCTGCACCGGCTGGCCGGCCCTCTGGAATACTCCGTTGGCTAGCTGCCGCTTTCGGGTGCTTTAAGCGTGGTTCTCTCCCACGCCCCTCCCGCCTATTAAAAACAGCCCAGCAGAGGGTACCGGCTGGGTATTTCCCCTTTGGCGATCCGTCGCGGAGACCAGGAGTCGGTTTTTCCAAACTGTTTCCTTAAAATATATACACGTCTAGGGATAATTTGTTAAAGTACCAGTAGTACTAAACAGTAGGTCCCATTGTTTGTAATATTTCAGCCTTTCGAGGTCCCGTGGAAATAGCTAAATGAACGCTGGATAGTGTTTTCAGGCACTGCACCAATGACAAAATTCCCATCTTGTCAAAAACAAGGGCAGCTTCTGTTTTTCTTAAAAATGCTTCCTACATATGTGAACAGATCTCTTAGGCGTAGAAAGAAGCCTACCCTGCCGGTAGCCAAGATATCCAACCAGCCTGATGGGGCAGGGCCCGGGTGGTGGACGGATTGGGACTGCATGGTGGCCCGCTGACAGTGAAGCTTCTTGTACTCCTGCTTTTATGTAATGTGGCCTTAGCGTTGGTCAGGGCAGCTCCCCTACCAATGAAAGTACCTGGGGATTTGTCGGTTGGGGAATTGCCCGTGACAGACGACCCCCCCCCCCCCCCCCCCGCAGGAAAAGAACCATTGGGGAAAGAAAGAAGATTCCGCAGGGAAATTATGCGGCCCTACATCCAGCTCTTGCCACTCTCCTCTACCTAAAGGAAGGATAGCTCCATGTATTTCCCAGCCAAGGAGGGGGACAAATGGGTTCAAAGTCCCCACTCAGCAACAAAGGAATGTATCTATGGATACAAGTTACTCCAACCCCTAGGCCCGCTTGGCCACCAGGAGGCATTCCAGATGATAACTGGACCTGGTGGGTTAAGGTACAGAATGGTTCATTAATTCCTAGGTATACATGTCTCTCTGGGAGCGCATAAGGCGTGGGTTCCCAGGGCCCTCTTGGCTCCCTCCCAGCACCCCAGACCAAAGTGAATACTTTTGTTCCTTGTACCGCAAATGGTTCACAGGAACAATTAAGAAGTCATGTTCTTGTAAACATTCCACTTGAGGTGTTGAGAGCTAGATGACCTTGAAAGGGCAGGAGGGAATGTTACAAGAAAATAACTATGTTGTTCCTTAATGGGTGATTATACAAAGAAACATTTTTAGAATTAGGTAATGCTGAGAAACGTAGATAACACACGCTACAAGAAAATTGCTAACGAATATAATGCCACACTTGCCACAATAAAGTGGCCAGTCTAACACACTGCTGTTGTCTGTGCCCATTTTGTTGTTGTTGTTATTTTTCGCTGACGCCATTCATCCTTCGGGAACCCCTAGACCTGCTGGGGCTGGACTTTGGCACTACCCCTTGACACAATTTTCAGGTGGCCTGCATAGATGATTTCCTTGGAATGTTTATAGAAGACAACATTTGGTCCTAAATATTTTTAAGCTAATTCAACATCTTCAGATCTTTGCCCTATAGTAAGTAGGCTATCCATATGTCTTAACTATTTAAAACAAATTTTCCCTGTGAAATCAAATCATCAAAATTTTAGGTTTCATTTGAACTTTGACCACAAAGGTGGGAATCATTTTTGGGAAGGGGGCGATGCAGTTTTACTTGAAGAGCAAAGAATTTCCTTTCTTCATTGCAAGAGTTGTCTAGCTTGATAATAACATTGGAATGATATCCCATATTTTCATAGATTTTATATTTCACAATAAACTATTACATATAAGCTCCCAATTTACTCTTCACACATCTGGTTTGCATCTTTATGAATTGAGAAAATCTGAAACATTCGGTTAATGGGAGAAATAGTGTTTAAACAAGTTCAGCTGAAGTCTAGGACTTCACCTACATCTTAAACATCTGAAGAGTCTGATAATCAAGGACTTGAAACATAAGAACTTATACTGTAATTGCTTAGTCAATAAATTATTAGGTAATGTTGGCTGATGAGACAGATTAGAAAATATATAGACAATGTAGAATTCAGACCAATAATGACAATAGCTAACATTTATTGAGTATGTAGTAGAATCCAGGGGCTATTCTACACACTTTTTAAGGTGTTAACTCATTTATTCTTCACAACAACCCTATCAGATGATTGTTCCTATTTTAAAGATAAAGAAATTGAGCAGTTTGGTAATAACTGCCTAAGTTCCCAAAGCTAATTGGTGGCAGAGCTTAGGTTAGGTGCAATTCTGGTTGTGGGAATTACAAGCCAGGTGGGTCTAGATGGTGTATGTGTATGTGTGTGCACATGCACTTGCAAACTCGTATTAGACAGATAACTATTGTAAATAAGATTATATTAATACATGGGGTATGTAGGTAGAGACTTATCATTAAAAAAGGAACTCTGTGTGTTACGGGGGCTCAAGTAAAATCATCACTGGAAGCAGTGACAAGAATTTCAACTGATCACCCAAATTTGCAGCCTCAGTTGCTGTAAGAGGTCTAAGATAGCAATTCTGTTCACATTGGTTGCATGAGTTAATTTGCATTGCAGTTAGGTTGGCCAGAAGCATGTGATGAGACGGGGAGCTCTGGAGCCAGTATTGTAGTTCAGAGTGTCCCCCCTGTCCCAACCCTTTATACTCTGTGCCAGGAGCTGATCCATCCAGCCTTCCTGATGGCACAGCCCGGGTGGTTGGTGGAAGGGCCACACACAGCGACCCTCCGAATGGGAAGCTACTGGTATCCCTTCTGTTACTCATCATGGCCATCCCCATGGTCCAACTGGCACTGATGATTCAAGATAAACCCATGGGGGCAAACTCGGGGATATTTTCTGGGGATGACCCCCAGGACAAAAAGAAACCTTATATCCAGCAGGTGCCACCCCTGCCTGCCTGTCCTCTACCTAAAGGAAGGATAGCCCCATATATTTCCCAGCCAAGGAGGGGGACAAATGGGTTCAAAATCCCCTCTCTGGCAACAAAGGAATGTATCCATGGATACAAGTTACTCCAACCCCTAGGCCCACTTGGCCCCCAGGAGGCATTCCAGATGATAATTGGACCTGGTGGGTTAAGGTGTAGAATGGTTCATTAGTTCCTAGGTATACATCGTCTCTCTGGGAGGACATAAGGCGTGGGTTCCCAGGGCCCTCTTGGCTCCCTCCCGGCACCCCAGACCAAAGCGAATACTTTTGTTCCTTGTACCGCAAATGGCTCAAAGGAACAATTAAGAAGTCATGTCCCCGTGAATGTTCCACTTGAGGTGTTGAGAGCTAGATGACCTTTCATGAAAATAGCAACGCAAATACTTTATAAACTATAAGTAAGCATAGATACATAATGAAAGTAGTATGAAGAAATTAATCAATAAGCAAAGGGCAGGAGGGAACGATACAAAGAAATAACCATGATGTTCCTTAATGGGTGATTACACAAAGGAACATTTTTAGAATTAGGTAATGCCGAGAAACATAGATGACACGAGCTACAAGGAAATTGCTAACAAATATAATGCCACGTTTGCCCCAATAAAGCGGCCAGTCTAACACACTGTTGTTGTCTGTGTCCATTTGTTATTTTTGCCGATGCCGTTCATCCTTTGGGAACCCCTGGACCTGCTGGAACTAGACTCTGGCACCTCTGTTTTTCAGTATACGTGGGCTGGCCTGGGAAGACTACAGCTGAGGCAGGCCCTGAGTGAGCTGACAGCTGGGGGGCCATTTGCTGATCTTGCACCTACCCTTGAGCAGGGCAGCAAGTCCTTTCTTGAAAAAGGATCTGAGTGGCTCATCTCCATGTCTTGAAGAGCAGAGGTTATACACAGCATGTAACCTTTAACATAAATATGATAAATTAGTATAGTTTTCATTACTTTTGTGAAAGTTCACATTATCGTGGTGTTGTGTATTTTGTCAACTAAAAAAATTTTTTTTAATGTTTATTTATTTTTGAGAGAGAGAGAGGCAGAATGCGAGTGGGTTGGGGCAAAGAGAGATGGAGGCACAGAATCTGAAGCAGGCTCCAGGCTCCGAGCTGTCAGCACAGAGCCCGATGCAGGACTTGAACTCAGGAGCCGTGAGATCATGACCTGAGCTGAAGTTGGACACTCAACCGACGGAGCTACCCAGGCACCCCTATATTTTGTCAACTTTTGAGATGTATGAAATACTTAAGTGTTTTGTGACCACGTGTATGAGATTGAATTATTGGTATTGGATTTACAAGAGTTACATAAGTGCTTATAAAGGTTTCATTGGCTGAATGTTGGATATATTTCTTTTTAAAATTTTTTAAATTTGGGTTTTTAAAAAAAAGTTTATTTACTTTATTTTGAGAGAGAGAGAGAGAGAGAGAGAGAGAGCATGTGCAAGTTAGGGAAGGACAGAGAGAGGGAGAGAGAGAGAATCCCAAGCGGGCTCTGCACTGTAAGGGTGGAGTCCCATGCAGGCTTGAACCCACGAACCATGAGATCATGACCTGAGCTGAAGCCAAGAGTTGGAAGCTCAACTGACTGAGCCACCCAGGAGCCCCCCAAAAATAGCTAAGAAAAGCTGACTATTTGAATATGCAAATTATGTTACATGTTTAGGAGGCATGGAGTCTGTTAAGCTTGTGAATTAATTAAATCATAGAGCATAAGTGAAAGTGATTGCCCATATTTTTATGCTAAGATTAGGAGATTATAGACTAACAACATTTATAAATTGAGTTTAAAGGCTTAAGAAATATGAGTTTGCAATTTTAACATATTGTGCCTGTTGATAAACTCATCATGCCAATTATCAATTTATTGGTTATTGCTTTTTTTTTTTAAATTTCTTTTCAATGTTTATTTATTTTTGGGACAGAGAGAGACAGAGCATGAATGGGGGAGGGGCAGAGAGAGAGGGAGACACAGAATCAGAAACAGGCTCCAGGCTCTGAGCCATCAGCCCAGAGCCCAACGCGGTGCTCGAACTCACGGACCGCGAGATCGTGACCTGGCTGAAGTCGGACGCTTAACCGAGTGCGCCACCCAGGCGCCCCTATTGGTTATTGCTTTTATTCACTCCTAGGACTTTCTCTATCCACTCCATGTTCAATGATTCTCAAAATATAACACTTACATAACTGACTTCCCACTTGAACCTCAGTTCCAGATTTTCAAGTCTGTAGACTTTCTCTTTGAATATATACCAACAGCTCAGATTAAGCATATTTAAAACTTTACAAATTCTCTCTAATAATACTTGTACTCATTTATGTTAAAGATTTTATTATTCTTTTAATATTCCAAGCAAACTTGGAGTCAATAGTCAGTCTTGACTAACCTTTATATTCCATATATAAAGGCATCAAGTTGTTACTTTTTTCAAATGTTGCTTAGGTTCATTCCCTTCCCTCTATGGCTCTTGCATGTTCTCTAGACCAGTCTCAAGAAATGTTCCTTCTAAATTATTGCTACAGTCTTGCTGGCTTCCAGTCTCTTTCCATTTAATTGGCTTTGTAAACCAATCTTCCATATTTTAATATCTTAGTGACTCACTAATTCTTTTATGTTACAGAATCATAAAACTTTAGAGCTAAAGAAAATCTTTAGAAAATATTATAATGCAATCAATCCCCCTTTCCCTTAGTTTTATAAAAGAGAAGAATCAATCCCAGACCTATCACATGATTTTGATGTCACATGCCCCACTGGTATGGGGCATGTCTTAGAATTCCTTTTTATCTCCCATTGCATTAGACATAAACTGTTCATTTGGCAGATACACTGTTAAATATTGGTTGATATGTAAATTTAGCCATTTTTATTCTCTGTTAAAAATTCTCTTTCTCTTGCAATGATAGATATCTAACCCATAAGCAAAAAAGTTAATTTTTTGGCTCACATTACTAAAAAGCCCATTGGTACAGGTATGGATGAGTTCAGTGGCCCAAATGATGTTGTTAGGGCTCTGTTTGAGTCTGTCTTTATAGGCCCTCTCTGAATGGTAGTGTAATTAATTGCCTTTGGCATCCCTAAACTTATGATGAAAGAGAGCATCTTCCCTAATAGCACAGGGAGAAAGGTTTCCAGAAAGATCTTTCCTTCTGTTTGTGTTATGCCCTTCCCTTCAAGGGAAGGAGTACTTAAGTGGTCAACTTGGGACACATATCTCCTTGAATTTTGAGAACATAAGTTTACTCTGATTCACCACCAGAATCTCAAGAAATGATTGAGAGGCAGTCTCTTGAAGGAAAAGATTCTGGAAAAGTAGATACTCACTAAATTTACTCTCTTTGCCCCTCATATCTGATCAGCTGCCAAGAAGTCCTCCACTGTTATATCTCTTGGTCCAACCTTTTCTCTCTAATTCTACTGCCATCAGTTTAGTCCAGGATCATATTATTAATCTCCTAACTAATCTCCTGGTTATCATCAATCTCTTATCAAATTTATCTTGCATGCAGGTAAGCACTTTACACACATTAAAATCATTCCCTTACTCAAAGCTATCCCCATTACTGGGGCAATAAACTCCTTGGCTTGGCATTCAAGGTTCTCACAAAACTGATTTCAATTTTTCAACTTTTAAGAAATTTTACTGCTAGGTAGGAAGTGAGGCAAGTAAGGACTGGATTGTCTGGGGCTCCTTCTCTTCAGTCAGTGATTATATAATATGTAGGTTAGTTGTTCTGGCTTAAAGGCCCAAGTTTGAGTTATTCGTTTTGTTGTTTTATTTTTAATTTTTTTATTATTATTAAATTTTTTTTAATATTTTATTTTTTAGAGAGAGAGAGAGAGAGAGAGAGACAGAGAGACAAAGCGTGAGTGGGGGAGGGGCAGGAAGAGAGGGAGGCACAGAATCCGAAGCAGGCTCCAGGCTCTGAGCTGTCATCACAGAGCCCCAACACAGGTCTCGAACTCATGGACCATGAGATCATGACCTGAGCCAAAGTCGGACACTTAACTGACTGAGTCACCCAGGTGTCCCTGTTTTATTTTTAATTTTGAGTTTTATCCCAAGCATAAAGTTTAAAAATTCAAATAGCACTGAAAGGATTATAAACAACAACAACAACAATTATTCCTTGGCTATTTTTTCTGATGCAACCACTTGTAACATTTTATGCCATACCTTTTCATATTTACCTCCATATTTCTTTTTTTTTTTACAGTTTTATTTATTTATTTTGACAGAGAGAGCATGAGCAAGGGAGGGTCAGAGAGAGGGAGAGAGAGAATCCCAAGCAGGCTCTGTACTGTCAGCATGGAGCCCGCGCAGGGCTCAAGTTCACGAACCATGAGATCATGAGCTGAGCCGAAATCAAGATTCAGATGCTCAACTGACTAAGCCACCCAGGCACCCCTACCTCTATATTTCTTAATGAATATGTGCATTGCTCACATATGATCCATCATTATTCTGATTCTGAATCTACTTATCTAAAATCATTAAAGCCCTCAGTTCATTGGCTCAATCCTTCAGTGTTCCAGTCCCAAAATCCTGAGAGTGGAATCTGGTCCCAAGTTAATGTTTTTTCATCAAGCCACCTACCACTGGCCAGCTTTTGGGTGAGCTGCCTTTAAGTTGAGTCCCTACTGTTGCCAGGGGTGGAACAAGATGGGTGGGTGCTCTGGGCTGGCTCTAATAATTTGGCATTTGATTGTAGCAGGCATCACACATTGATGCCCTAAACTCAATTATGACTCCCTTCCAGCAAGTCTTAATGCTTGAGACTGGAAACCTAGAGACTGTATTTTCCAGAAGTCCTTACAGCTTGGACTGAAATCTAGTTTTTCCTAGACCATGAAACCTAGTTTCCATAAAACAGATATACTTTAGTGAGATATGCAAGTTAAAAGTGAACATTCTGAGGTGGAGGCTTTATTTCTGCCACTTCTGTTATTTCCACTGGCAGATGTTGGTTTTTCTGAGCCAGCTTTAGCAGAGGCCCCAATGTCCAGCCCCTAAATTTCATAGGTGATGAGAGACAGGGAGCAGGGTGTCCATTGTGCTGATTCAGATTATGTCAGAGTCAACAGCTGTGGAGATGGCTTCCTAATTTCCCAACTCTTTAAGTGTGTCAGAAGCATGGCACTGTGTTGGGCCAGTTTTGTAATCGTGTTCTGGAAGTTGTTCCTGAGAGCAGAGTTTCAAGTCTGTTCTGCTAGCCCTTCCAGTGATTTCATAAATCTCTAATTTCTCTTGGAAAATAACTTTCTGTTTAAATTAGCTGTAGTGATATCTGTGATTTGCAATTGAATTCTAAGTGATGCACCTGTCAAAAGTATTCTTTAAATATTTGTTCAGTTCGATGAGGCAACCAGAAACTTCATTTTCAATTAAAATGATAAACACGTCCCTAAGCAGTGTCAGTATTTTGAAGCAATCTGGCAATATATTTCATGTTTTTTAATAGTTTCTATTCTCTTTTCACTTTTGCAATTTTTCCGAACCAGACACAATCTCTGAAGACATATTAAAAGGTTTGAAATTTGTATTCTAAAATTGATCACTGGTTCCTGGCCAGCAGCACTATCCATGAACTATTTGGTTTCAGATTTAGTCTGCCTGATAAATTTAATTTAATTGTTCCTTCATAAGTGCAAGACACAAAAGCATATGACAGACTTGGCTAGACTTGTCGACGCATAGTGAGTACAGGTCCTAGAGGAAGACTGGTGTCTGTCTGCTACCTGCACAGTCTTGGGCACATCTCAATTTCCTCATCTGAGAAATAGGTTTACATATTAAAAAATAATTTTGTTTATTTTTTATATTTGAGAGAGAGAGAGAGACAGACAGACAGAGAGCGAGTAGAGGAGGGGCAGAGAGAGACAGAATCTGAAGCAGGCTCCCGGCTCCAAGCCGTCAGCACAGGGCTGGAACTCATGAACCGTGAGATCATGACCTGAGCCAAAGTCGGACGTTTAATCGACTGAACCACCCAGGTGCCCCTATATATTTTTTAAATGTTTATTTTTATTTTTGTGAGAGAGAGGGTGAGTGGGGGAGGGGCAGAGAGAGGGGGGTGGGTACAGAGCATCTGAAGCAGACTCTGTGCTAACAGCAACAAGCCCCATGTGGGGCTTGAACTCACGAACTGTGAGATCATGACCTGAGACAGTGAGACACTCAACCGACTGAGCCACCCAGGCACCCTGAGAAATAAGTTTAAAAACAATAACATACAAACAACAAATATTTGGGTTGAAGTGGAATCATACATGTAAAGCACTTGATAATATGCCTGGTATGTAATAAGCATTCAATAAACGTTAGATAATACTACTGTTTTTAGTTTCTGCTACCCTGTACTGTATTTCAAGCAGGGGCAAATTTCTATTCCTTTACCTGTGCAAGAATCTGCCTGTGGAAACCTTTTTGTATCAGTAGTTACCAATTATTCTAGTGATTTTTCAGTGCCCCTTATAGAATGATGACTTGGGCCCAACCGTCCACCTTTTAGTCCAACTCTGGCTGTGTTTTGAGGAAGGATTGTGTGAGCGGCAGAAGCTGAAGAGGGAGGCAGTTCACTCAGAAAAGGAATATGGCAGATATTGCAGTGAACAACATCTCTAGTATAATCCAATTTAATTTACTTTAAAAGGCTTAAGTCACTTTGTCATTTTAAATTGTGACATACCTTACAAATAAATGCTACACTCTCCTTTTCTAGATAACTGCAGTGGAGACCTGTTGGTCTAGAAAGAACAGATTATTCAGCCCCGAATGGAGAGGATGGAATATGGCAAATCCAATGTCTTCTTATATTCTGGAGTTGAAGGGAATGAGGCAGGCAATATATTGAGATCTCAGGTTTCATACATTAATAATTTACCTGGAACTTCATACCTGACAGAGCACCTTTACAATCTTTCTTCTTTGAGCATCAGGACAACCCATTTAGTTAAGCAGGAAGATACTCTTATTCCCATTTTACAAATGAGGAATCTGAGGTTTAGAGAAGTGGAAGGAGTTGCACTTGGTCGTACCTATGGTTGTTGGCGGAGGCAGTGCCTGGATCAGTTTTCCTGACTCAGATTGGTATATTTCATGCTTCCTTTTCTTTAGAAGGTTTTCAGAATTAGGATAATGCAGTTATAGAATACTCTTGCTAAGTTATTGATCTTAGGCTAAATAGTATGATCAGAGCTGTCATTTGGAAAAACACCATGTTCTTCTAGGATTGTCCTCTTATAGAAGGTGAAAACTAATCTTACTTTCTCTGGAAGGTTGATGTTAAATTGTTAAAAGCCATCCCTTTAAAAAGGATGCCAGACATGGGCAATTTTTAAAGCCAAAGTGAAGGTTTGCAAGTCATTTAAACACTCAATTACTTGGGGAGAGACTGAAATGCCAGGGGATAGGGTTATTTATGGTGCTGTGCTAAGAGCCAGTATATATATTTACTCGTACCAGAGTGGAATCCTGGCTCTGGATCATTTCCTGACTTGTTTGAAAATCTAGGCAAGTCATTTATTATGTCTGTATTTTGGAATTATAGCCTTGCTTCAAAGGTGTGCTCTGTGAATAAATGAGCCTCTATTTGTAAGTCTCGTTTAAATTTCTCTGACAAAAGGCATATCAATGTTGATAGTTGTGAAGGGTAAGGACATTGATAATAACAATGATATCAGTGTCTTGAATTTATGCAATACCAATGTTCTGAAAAGCTTTGAGTGCTTCCCATGCAGCATGTATTTCTTAAAAAACTGTGATTACAAATACTTCACAAGAAATTATACCTTTTTTTTTTTTAAGATTTTTATTTTTAAGTGATCTCTACATCCAATGTGGGACTCACACTTTCGACCCCGAGATCAAGAGTCACCTGCTCCACGGACTGAGCCAGTCAGGCACCCCAAAATTATTATAATTTTTAAGTGCAGAATTAATAAAGAAAAATACAAGTATGATCTTATTTTATCTGCTCCCAGCCCTCCCGTTATTCCCCTCACTTACCACGGGTAATCACAGTTAACAGTTCGTTGTCTACACAGATATATGTGTATACATACAGATGCATATGACTGTTTGATATACATTATTTTATAAATTACTCTGCAACATGTTTTGGTCTTGTCAATATGCCTTGAAGACATTTTCATGTCAGCATATTTAACTCTATTTCTTTCTTTCTTTTTTTTTTTTTTTAAGTTTCGTTTGTTTATTTCTTCTGAAAGAGACAGAGAGCATGAGCAGGGGAGGGACAAGAGAAAGGGAATCCCAAGCAGTTTCTGTGCAGAGCCTGACGCAGGGCCCAAACCCATGAAACCGTGAGATCATGACCCCGGCGGAAACCTCTAAGAGTTGGACGCTCAACTAACTGAACCACCCAGGCACCCCTTTATTTCTTTACTTTTAACAGCTGCAGAGTGTTTTACTTAATCTATTTAATTGTTCCCTTATGGGAAGATTTTTAAATTGTTTCTAATCCTTCAGCATTAGAAACAATGCTACAATAAATTTCCTTGTTTATACATCTTTGTGCATCTATGTGTGTACTTCCGTGGGTTAGATTCCTAACGTGGAATCATTGGCTTTAAGCCTGAAAGCTACATGTTAAATTGTGCCACCAAAAGTCTGTACCAATTTATACTTCCATAAGTAGCACATGAGAGTACCTATGTCCATCCCTATGCCAACTCTGTTTTATATATTATCAATCTTTCTAAACGTTGCCATTTTATAGATTAAAAACCTTGATTTTTAGTTCACTTTTACTTATTAATGAGGTTAAGCATCTTTTCATAAGTTTATCCACCATATTTACTCTTCTGTGAACTGCTGTTCAGAAGCTTTCCCATTTTCCCTACTGGGTGGTTTTCTCTTTCTTACTGATATGGAAAATCTGTTGAAATATTATGATTATGAATCTGTATTAAGCAGGTTTTCCCCAGCTTACTGATTATCTTTTAAGACATTGTTAATGTTTTTTGCTGAAGAGAAGTTTTGAATTTTTATGAAATCAGGGTTTTCATTGATGACTTCTGTGGTCTTGCTTAAAAAGGAAATTCTTGGGGCGCCTGGGTGGCGCAGTCGGTTAAGCGTCCGACTTCAGCCAGGTCACGATCTCGCGGTCCGTGAGTTTGAGCCCCGCATCAGGCTCTGGGCTGATGGCTCGGAGCCTGGAGCCTGTTTCCGATTCTGTGTCTCCCTCTCTCTCTGCCCCTCCCCCGTTCATGCTCTGTCTCTCTCTGTCCCCAAAATAAATAAATGTTGAAAAAAAAAATTAAAAAAAAAAAAAGGAAATTCTTCCACCACTTTGACTCAAGATTATAAAAAAAAAATGAAAAAAAATTCTATTATTTTTTTTTAAAGCACCACGTGTTGTTTAATTCCTGTGGAGTGTATTCTGAATAGCTGTGAGAAAGGGATTTACTTCAATGTTTTTCCAAATATTTAGCCAATTGTTTCAAGTCATAAGCTAGCTATTTCATTTTCATCCCAATGGACTGAGATGCCATCTTCTAGAACTATCAAACATTTACAGTTCTTGATTCTCTTTCTAGGTACAGCTATTTGTCAATTTCTATATCAATATTGTATTATTTTATTTTTATTATTTACACAGCCTTATAATCTATCTTAATATCTGTTATAGAAAGTTTCCCCTCATTATTTCCCCCACTCCCACATCATAGAGCTATATATTGTGCATTTTTTATTTTTTCTTTTTTAAAATGTTTATTTATTTGTTTTGAGAGAGGGAGAGAGCATGTGTGTACACAGGGGAGGGGCAGAGAGAGAGGGAGGGAGAGAAAGAATCCCAAGCAGGCTCCACGTCCAGCAGTCCAGCACAGATCCCAGTTCGGGGCTTGATCTGATGAACCATGAGATCACGACCCGAGCCAAAATCAAGAGTTGGAGGCTTAACTGACGGAGCCACCCAGGCACCCCATGCATTTTTTTCAATAATAAGATTAGAATAAGCTTTTCAGATTCGATAAATAACAATGTTAGGATTCAGTTGGGATTAGACTTAATTTATAGGTTAAATGTAGGAGAGTTAGCATTTTTATATTATTGGGTCTTCACATTCTGGAGCATTTTGTGTTTTCCATTGATTTAGAACCATTATTTAGGCAGAAGATCTGCCTTCTGATGTTGTCAGAAGGTCAATAGTAGCCTATTGTTAAGTCATAATGCCTACATCCTTCACCTCGCTTCATCTCACCATGTAGGCATTTTATCACCTCACGTTATCATACAAAGAAGGGTGAGTAACAGAACAATAAGATATTTAGAGGGAGAGAGATACAGAAAGAAACCACATTCGTTACAGTGTATTGTTATAATTGTCCTATTTTATTATTAGTTATTGTTATGTCTCTCCGTGCCTCATTTATAACTTAAACTTTATCATAGGTATGTTGTATAGGGAAAAACAGTATATGTACGGTTGGGTACCATGGCATCTACTAGGGGTCTTGGAATGTATGTGGATGTCCTTGGCCTTGAATCAGATGTTCAGTTACTTGTCAATGGAAAACAGGATTCTGATCGTTTGTAACATGCAGTAGGATCATGATTAATTAAAGTATCACCTACAGTTATTTGGGAAGGAGTACCTCTTGAAGTAGTTGCCTTCCAGATCAAGCAGATTGTTGCACTTAACCATTATGGTAGTAATGATGACACTGAGGACTATGGGGTGGGATGATACCTTATGACTGCACTAGAAAAATGACAGAAAAAGACAAAATCAAGGCTTTAAGGTTGCATTCACACAATCAGAGAACTTTTATGGCAATCCTAAAAAAGCCTATTTCTTATAACTGTAAGACCAACTATATTAAAAATGTGATCAGGTGGTTGCAGAATTTTAAAGGAAATTGAGTTCACTGAGCCACCAAATTGTTTATGTAACAATCAGAGCTTTGGGAACAAGTGGGATTCTCAGACTTGGATTGCACTTGGATGAAGTTAAATGCCCAGGTCTTTCTGAGCAAGCAGCTGCAGTCTCTCTTCTTATGACTGAGAACACTACCGCTTCCTTCTTGGACTCTAAAATCACCTTATTTGAGGCAGTTGCCTTGCAAGGAGATGCTTATTCTCCTCAAGGCCCATCCTCAACTGTCCATTATTCCTATTCTAGACCTAGACTAGAGTCAGATCTCAGAATGCTCAAGCAGAACAAATGAAGATTCTGATTTGGGAGGAAATTGCTTAGAGTACAAAATAAATGCAGGAGTTTGATAATTCATATTGGTAGAAATCCAAGAGATATGTGTGAGAATAGATTCTAAGGATGTTAAGCCAAAAGGAACAGAATATAGTTTTGTATCAGGATTAATATATTGATATAGGTACATTTACCAGATATTTATTCTAGGATTAATGTGGGTTAGCTAAAGCTGGAAATGACTCTAATAGTTTGCTTGGATAATTAAATTTTAGACTCTATGATGGTGCACATTCATTGAAATTTGGCACCACATCTTCCCTAACATAATATATGGAAGGACTCCAAGTGCCCCAAAGAGTGATAAAGGTGTCTTGATATCTATAACAAATCCCTTTCAACCACACCTGAATTTATGTTAATGAGGTGACTTTTGGAAAGCACCTAAGGAAGGGGACTGGTTGCCAAGGGAATCAATGGTGTGATTAGAGGGGTGGGACGCTTGGTCCCACCCCTCTACTTCCAGGGAAGGGAGAAGGGCTGGAGAATGAGCTCAATCACCAACTGCCAATAATGTAATCAGCCATGCCTATGTAATAAAGCCTCCATAAAAATGCAAAAGGAACGGTTCAGAGAGCTTCTAGGTTGGCAAACACATCTATGTACTGTGAAGGTGATCTACAAGGACAGAAGCTCCTGTGCCCTGGACCCTCTCAGACCCTGCCCTATGTGCCTCTTCATCTGACTGTCCATCTGTATCCTTTATCATAAAGTGGTAAACATGTTTCCCTGAGTTCTGTAAGCTGTTCTAGTAAATAATTAAATCCAAGGGGGAGGAAACCATGGGAATGTATGATTTCTAGTCAAGTAGACAGAAGTTGTGGGTAACTTGGGGGACCTACTACTTATGATTGTCATCTGAAGTGGGGGACAGTCATGTGGGACTGAGCCCTTAACCTGTGGGATCTGATACTATATCCAAGTAGATAGTATCAGAATTGAGTTAAGCAGATAGTATTAGAATTGAGTTAAAGTGTAAGACACCCAGCTACTGTCACAGACTTGCTTGTTGTGGGAATAACCCCTCACATCTGGCATCAGAAGTGTTGTGAGGGTGGTAGTGGTGTAAGAGAGGAGACACAGAAAAGTGAGTTTTTCCTACTCAGTTTGTGGCACCTTCTTCATATCTCCTGAAGTAGTCCCAGTTGGGATTTCCTCCCCTGAAGTATTAAGAAATACATTAGCAGGTGCAAGCCTGGATCAGTTGGTAAAGCATGTGACTCTTGATCTCAGGGTCATGAGTTCGAGTCCCATGTTGGGTGTAGAGATTACTTAAAAATAAAATCCTAAAAAAAAAAAGGAGAAGAAGAAGAAGAAGAAAGAAATACATTAGTGAGGAAGATACTAGGATCTGTGACATGCTGTGTGGTGTCTCCCCCAAATGATAGTGGCAGGTATCAGCCCCAAAATGATAGTGGCAGTTATCAGCACTGAGATGGACATAATACCGCCCTTCATTCACCTTCTAATCATGTCCCTCTGCCTCTTTTTCTCTCATAAACACATATGGAGTCTTACTTTGCTGGGATTACCATAGGAATTGAGAAGCATTTGCATTTCATATCTCTAATATTTTTTATCCCTGGCTGCTGTATAACTGATGAATCACTTTAGGGAGGTGGGAATTTCAAAGATTGCAGACCAGGGCCAGGTGTTCTCAAACCCTAACTCCTAGTTACCAAATATAAAAATGAGAAATAGGGAGAAATTGTGTAAGAAACTAAGATAGTGTGTTATCAGTGAGGGCCATTAGCCATTTTTCTAGTTTTCCTAGGACTTAACAACTCTATCAATAATGTGCTTTAAAATTTTTTTAATGTTGGGGCGCCTGGGTGACTCAGTCGATTGAGTGTTGGACTTTGGCTCAGGTCATGATCTTGCAGTTTGTGAGTTTGAGCCCCCATTGGGCTCTGTGCTGATAGCTCAGAGCCTGGAGCCTGCTTCAGATTCTGTGTCTCCCTGTCTTTCTGCCCCTCCCATGCTCATGCTCTGTCTCTCAAAAATAAATAAACGTTAAAAAAAACAGAAACGTTATTTTTTAATGTTTATTTATTTTAGGGTGGGGGAAGGGGCAGAGAAAGGGAGACAGAGGATGCCAAGCGGGCTCCAACTGATAGCAGAGAGCCAGATGTAGGGGCTTGAACTCACCACCGTGAGATCATGACCGATCTGAAGTCAAACGCTTAATCAACTGAGCCACCCAGGAGCCTCTATCAATAATGTGCTTTTTAAAATTTCGAGTTCAGTCACACCAGAATTGAAATGGAGAAAATAGTTAATTTTATCGCTCATCAAAGGAACTATGTTGGATATTCAGTAAGTGAAGTCATTTCACTGAAAATTTTAGTAGAGTGATTTATGTGTTTTTGGAATTATTGAGCATTATTAACTTACTGAAATGCTTTACCTTATCACCGACCTAGTAATAATTTGTTCACTAGACTGAGAATAACAAGTCACTTCTAAAAGGAAAAGAAAATTTGCAGTAGATGAAGGACAGTGTATCTTGTAGCAGATCCATATATATCTAAACTTTTAAAAAATCCATACCAACCTTTTCCTGGTCCACAATGCATGAAGTCTTGGTTAATACATTTAATTTTTGCTGAATAAATAGATGACTAAATGCTTAACCATAACTGTCTGTGAGAATCTGAGTGCTTGTACTGAGAGTTTGCCTATGCCTTCAAGTGTTTATTTATTGTTGAGAGAGAAAGTGAGCAAAAGAGGGGCAGAGAGAGAGGGGGACAGAGGATCTGAAGCTGGAAGGCGGACAGCCGGATGCGGGGCTCAAACCCATGAGCTGTGAAACCATGACCTGAGCTGGAGTCTGATGCTTAACTAACTGAGCGACCCAGGCACCCCTGCCTGTGCCTCCAAACCCTGCATATCACCATACCTCATCTTTATAGCCAGGCCTGACCTTACAATTCTTAAAGGAAGGAAGTGACTGCCACACTATACAACCTCCTAGGATGTTTGCTTAAGGATGGAGAGTCATAAACGGATATTCAGGTGATTTTTTTTTCCTTTTCTTTATAGGTTATTTATTTAATGCCCCTCCCTCCACCACTTTTTCTCAAATTTGTATGGAGCCAGGCCAGCAGTTCCACATATGAATAGATTGTATGGAAACCTTTCCGTTTCCCCAGGCCTACTCTCCAACTGCAACTTTTCCAGAATCTACTGATGGATCATTGAGTCTCTGTGTTCCTCAGGACTCTAGACTCAGGAAAGATATGAGGAGATACAGTTAAGGAACATCACTGCTATGATGTGTCATCCTCCCTCTCACTTTCTTGGCAGCTAGGACATTATCAATGTTCAGTTTTCCACCCCTCCATCTTTTTTTTAACCCGGAAGGTAGAAATCGACGGCAGGCATGAGAGAGAACACAGCACTGATCCTCCAAGTTTGGTGTTGGGACCACTTTACACCTTGAAAAATGACTGAGGATCCCAAAGAGTGTTCGCTTGGAAGGGTTATATCTATTGATAGCTCCTATGTTAGAAATTAAAATTAGAGACATTTTTGAAATATTTATTTTTAAGTAACAATAATAAGTTTATTATATATATATATTTTTAAGATTTTATTTTAAGTAATCTCTACACCCAACATTAGGTTTGAAGGCACAACCCTGTAATCAAGAGTCATACACTCTACTGACTGAGCCAGCCAGATGTCTCTAAGCTCATTACATGTGAAGGTAAATAACATTTTATGAAAAATTATTCTGTTTTCCAAAATAAAATTTTCAGAATAGTAGCATTGTTTTACATTTTAACAAATTTCTTTAACAGCTCCTTAATAGAAGATAGTTGGATTTCCACATTGGCTTTTACAGTCAATCTATTAAAATATGTTGTTTTAGTTGAAGTATATAAAAAAAAATCCTGTATAAATCACACAGATATGTAATTGGGAAAGGGAGGAGTATTTTAAGATATTTTTAGATAAGGGGTGCCTCGGTGGCTCAGTTGGTTGAGCATTGGACTTCGGCCTAGGTCATGATCTTGAGATTTGTGAGTTCGAGTCCTGAGTCGGGCTCTGTGCTGACCGCTCGGAGCCTGCAGCCTGCTTCAGATTCTGTGTCTCCCTCTCTCTGCCCCTTCCCTGCTCATGCTTTGTCTCTCAAAAATAAGTAAATGTTAAAAAAATTTTTTTAAAGATATTTTTAGATAAATGCGGACAATCTTATTTGATATTACCCCAGAACTCGACAAGTGCAAGTTTCTTAAAAGAATGGTTCAAATGTGGAATCTGGAACTGTAGCAGTGAATGTTTTGTATTCTATTACATTACAATCCAGAGGTCTGTTTTGTACCTTGAACTTTTTAATTACCCATGCATAATTTTGTAACATTATACATTGGTCACTTGGAAAACATTGACTTGCTGAATTACGCAGATCTTTCACATGTTGATGCATTTAATTATAAAACATCAAAAAATAATTCAATAGTATTACCACGGATCTCATCAAAAAGTCTTAAGTTATATGGGGATGATGTCAAGCTTATGGCATTATATACAAGGTTTCCAAAATTCTAATGTTCTCTTGAAAGCTAGAATGTTATCGCTGGCAACAAATACTGCCAGCTGTTTTCCTTGTATTGACAGACTCATTTCGTTCATTTTTGAGAAAATTTCTGCCAGACATCTAAGTCTGATTTACTATAGCTTGTCTGTTGTTTCAAGAAATAATGGAGTTCCACAAAAAAAGCAGCTAAGTCAGCTTGTGACTCCAATGATTGTACAAGTACTTTTTCTGGAGGCAGCCATTATATTTTGGTATTCAACAGAGGTGTTTTATATATCCCTCCCATTTTGTCACACAGAATATTAGACCCAAGGGTTGACATTTCCATAATATTAATAATTTTTTACTGCTTCATCAAAGGCATTGTATGAGATGGGCTTTATTTATTTATTTATTTATTTATTTTTATTTCCTGTGAGTGTCTGGTAATGAAGAACAAAATGGCTACTAGTACCAGTTAGGTGCCTAAGGAATCAGCAGCTTACCCACAATTATTTTTGTTCCATCAGTACAAATGTCAACACAGTGAGAAAGGCAAACAACATCTTAGTGTTTTAATCTCACAGTCCTCACACAATGAGAGCAGTGGGTCTATATGACCAGCATATGAGACACTGACAAAATTCTAAAATTTAAGTCTTTTAGTGTTATTATCTTGAGCTTTCCCCAGCCTACTCTTCTTCATGTCCTTGCTATGTTGACTTTTTCCCCATGATTCTTTTGGGGGAAATCTTCATTCCTGTCTTCTTCTGCCTCTGTTGGGTGCTCAACTCTGACATTAATTGCCTTTTTATCAGTTTGATCAGTAAGTCAAATATTTATACATAGACATAATTTAAAAAACATATACCAAGTTGGGGTGCCTGGATGGCTCAGCTGCATAAGAATTCGACTCTTGGTTTTGGCTCAGGGCATGATCTTGCAATTCGTGGTTTCGAGCCCTGCGTAGGGCTCTGTGCTGACAGTGTGGGGCCTGCTTGGATTCTCTCTCTCCCTCTCCCACTGTCTCTGTCTCTCTCTCTCTCAAAATAAACAAACATTACAAAAATATACACCGAGTTCTTGTACCCTATCTGCTTCATATCTTTCAGAAATTCATCAAGATTTCTTTGGTGGTGATTGCATTCCTCTCAATTTTTCTAGTACTGCTATTTGTTTTTCTTTTTATGTCTTTGTTATTTCAATGGTATTTTGGAAGGAGTGGAAAGAACTTTGATTACATTTGTCAATATCTTAAACCCAGAAGTTTTCCTTGCGTTTGGAGATAATGGGAATTCTGACTTTTCACCAATTTAGATGGATCTTTCCCCCAATTAGATTGGTTTGCAGAGCGAGGTTTTGGATACTTTGTGCCTCGGAGGTGCACTCGTCACCTCATTGTTGACTTTCGCTGTGCTGCCTCCCTCCAGAGTTCATTTCAAGGGCAGGGAGGTTATACATGCCAGAGATATCATAGTGTATCAGCCTTTCTAGTTGGCTCAATCTCAGAGCAATGTTCTGTTCTTACTCCAAACAATTCTTCATTGAATTTGGCAACAGTCTTTGGGCCTGGCTCTTAAGATCCCGTTTAAAAAATGTCTATCCTTTTCAGTATGTTTTCATGACTTCATATTTTCTGGCATGAAATTAAGATAAACATGTCTTTCCATCAAGATCTAAATCAAACAAATAGGATGAAAATCTTGTGGGAGAGTTGTTGATTAGAAGGGAGGTTATAGTATAAATGGAGGCTATGTATCCTCAATTGAACAATGCAGAATCCAGCATAATGTCATCATTCACCATTGACTTATTTCACATGTGAAAATATTAGCAGCATATCAAGGTCTTCAAGGTCGTCAAGGCCAAGGAAGGTTAGGTTCTATATCATATGTACACCGGATATTTTTTACTTGAGCAGAGATAGCGTTCATTAAGATTCCTTCAGAAACTTGAAGTTTTCCACAAGTCAAAAATTCAGATGTCAAAAGGATTTTTCTTTTAGGAAGATTTTCAAAAAAGGTATATTAATTCTGTTCTTATTGATAGTGTCAGATTCACTTTTAGTGCTTTGATATATCACATGGGCATCTTAAAAAGTTCTCATTCAGTACTAGAAAAGAAATTGTGTTGAAGTAAAAGTTCTTCTTGAGGTGATAATGCCGCTCAGCTAAGAATAAAGTAGTAAGTCAATGCTTGTTGACTGAATCTGGGTAAAAATTGCTTTGAAGAAGTTAATATTTCTGTATGGCTTTTAGCAGTAACACATATAGCAAGAATATGAGTATTATTCATTCATAATACATCCAATGTGGTTAGTAAGAAGACATTATTGCTCATTATCCATAAGCAGTAATAACAACATAGTTTTAAATTAATTAATTAATTATTTTTAAATTTACATCCAAGTTAGTTAGCATATAGTGCAACAATGATTTCAGGAGTAGATTCCTAAATGCCCCTTACCCATTTGGCCCATCTCCCCTCCCACAAACTCTCCAGCAACCCTCTGTTTGATCTCTATATTTCAGAGTCTCTTGTGTGTTGTCCCCCCTCCCTGTTTTTGTATTATTTTAACAGCACCTTTTTTTAAAGCTCTTCTCCAAAGGAGGCTGTGGAAGAGTAGATTGTTATTCAGTGAATTTTCGTTACCTCCCTCCCAACCCTTACGGTAGGGGCAAGTATTCTTCTATTTCTCATTGATGTCAGACTTGGCTGTATGGTTTGCTTGGGCTAAAGCAAAAGGTATATGGGCAGAAGTGATAACATACAACATGTGAGCCTAGGTCTTAAGAGGAATTGTGTGCATCCTTACATTGCTCTGGGAACTTTTGTCCTTTGCCATGAGAAGAAAATGCCCCCTGGTAGCTGTTGCTCCTTTAGCCAGACTATCCTGGTTATCTTGCAAATATACAGCCTAACGTAGCCTGTCTCAGCCAATCTGAAGGCCTGTGAACATGAGAATAAATGCTTGTTGTTGCATGACAGTCTTGTGGTGGTTTGTCATGCAGCAAAAGCTGATTTATAGAGGGATTCATAGCATTGCCTCAACATCATACAACTGCTTCCTCTAGGATATTAAGGTAGTAAGTAGATACTATAATTACTGGGTTACTAGGTGAGACAGAATTTTCTAAATTTTGCCAGGAACTTCTTCTTTGACCCATTGATTCTTAAAGCATATTTCATTTCCATGTATTTGTGAATTCTCCAGACTAGCTTCTGTTATTTACTTCTAGTTTCATTCCATGGTGGTTGAAGAAGATATTTTATGATTTAAATTCTTTTAAATTTATTGAGGCTTGTTTTGTGGCCTAGCACAAATGGTGTATTCTGGAAAATGGTGTATCCTGGAAAATGTTCCATGTGTATTTGAGAACATGTGTTTTCTACTGTTATTGGGTGAAGTGTTCTACATATGTCTGTTAGGTCTAGTGGGTTTATGGTGTTCAAGTCCTCTATTTCCTTGTTGGTCTTCTAATTGTTCTATCCATTATTTTAAAAAAAATTTTTTTTATTATTTATTTTTGAGAGAGAGAGAGAGACAGAGACAGAGAGCAAACAGGGAAGGGGGTGAAAGAGAGGGAGACACAGAATCCAAAGCAGGTTCCAGGCTCTGAGCTGTCAGCACAGAGCCCAATGCGGGGCTTGAACTCACAAACTGCGAGATCGTGACCTGAGCCCAAGTCGGACGCTTAACCAACTGAGCCACACAGGTGCCCCTGTTCTATCCATTATTGAAAGCGGGGTGTGAAGTCTCCAACTATTATTGTAGAACTGTCTACTTCTCCCTTTAATTCTTTCGGTTTTGCTTCATAATATTTTAGGATTCTGTTGGGTATGTATGGGTTTATATCTGTTATATCTTCTTGATGAATTGACTCCTTTATCAATATGTAGTATCATTCTTTCTTTATGATCGGAGGCATTTTCTGATCTAGAGTGGTAAACTGGATATACAACCTACATCACTGCCCACTAACATCTGCTCTAAGCATAGTTGCATTATGCAATAAATCCTTAACATTTGCTGCACAACAAGGTATGAATGAGATGGATATTTCAAGGATGGAAATAAGGTCAGTGTGGCTGACATATTAGTATCAAGTGGAATCAGAAAGGTGGACAAGGGTCAGATCACATAGGGCTTTGTAAATAGATAAGGAGTATAGAACTTTCTTAATGAAATGAAATTTTAGTGGAGGGTTTCAAGCATGGGAGGTACATTTTAAAAAGTTCACTTTGGCAGCTGATGAAGAATGGATCATAGACAGGCACAAGTAGAAGACAGGGAAAGTGGTGAGGCTTTCTCTAAAGTCCAGATGAGATGTCAATGGCTTGGACTAGTGGGGCAATAGTGATGGAGAGAAGAATAGACTTTGGAGGTGTATCTTAGACACAGAATGGATAGGGCTTGCTGATGGATTTATGTAGGGAATAGTAGAGAGGACCCAAAAATAGCTTACATTTTTTGGGGGGGGGGGCTTGAATATCTGGATAGTCTTTCCTGAGACAAAAGAAAGAGTAGTAGCAGGTCTTTTTTTGTTTGTTTTGTTGGCTGGTTATTTGCTTAGGGTGAAGAATAAATCAAGAGTGTTCTGTTTGCTCTTGCTAGTTAGAGATACCCATTTTAGGTAGTTAGGTGGGTCAAATACTGTGTGACATCAAGTAAGATGAGGACCAAGAAATGATCACTGGATTGGCAATGTGGGAATCATTGATAATTCTGAAAAAGCACAGTCTCTGGAAAGTGGTGGGGCCAGAAATGTGATTGGAGTGGATGGCCAGAGATTGTGAGATGAAGGAGTGGAGACAGCATACAGAGATAACTCTATCAGGAAGTTTTTCTGTCGAGGGTTTGAGAAGCAGTTGGTAATAGTTGGTGGAGGTTGTGAGGTTTAAAGGAGGTGTTTTTTAAAATAGTTATTTTATTTATTTTGAGAGAGAGAGAGAGAGAGAGAGAGAGAGAGAGAGAGAACGAGTGGGGGAGGTGCAGAGAGACAGGGAAAGAGAAAATCCCAAGAGGCTTATGTCCAGCAGTCCAACATGGAGCCCAACATGGGGCTTGATCTCACAAACCGTGAGATAACTACCTGAGCTGAAATCAAGAGCTGGCTGAGCCACCCAGGCACCCCCAACACCTGTATTTTTTTTTTAACCAGTATTCTATAGTCCTTGTCTTCCAGACATCATTAACATTCATTCATTACTTCAACTCCATTTTCTGAGAACTCTGTGCCTTCGGCAGGTTTTGAGTTAATCTGCTTATCCCAGTGGACACCACTCCACTTGCTTATCAACTTACTGTTGATGGCTTTCTAGGGCTTCCCTTATGGATCTACTTGTCATGTACTTAGTTCCCTTGCTATCTCCTCCTTTAAACTCACATATTCTCTGAAGAGCTCCCAGTGTTGTGCATATTTTCCCCTCCTCCTACTTCCATCAGCATAGGTGCCTTCCTCTTTCCAGGTATCAGCTTGCTCCCTCCTAAGGGAATCCCAATATTCATAAGATATTTTAGCATTTTACAACTTCTCAATTTTTTTTAGTGTTCAATTGAGAGAGAGAGAGAGAGAGAGAGAGAGAGAGAGAAAGAGAGAGAGCAGGAGAGGGGCAGAGAGAGAGGGAGACACAGAATCTGAGGCAGGCTCTAGGCTCCAAGCTGTCAGTACAGAGACCAACACAGAGCTCCAACTCCTAAACCATGAGATCATGATCTGAGCTGAAGTCAGATGCTTAACCGACTGAGCCACCCAGGTGCCTCCGGTCTGTTTTCTTCTAATGCCATGATGTTTCCATAATACCCATAGGGCCCAAGTGTGGCTAAGGGATTCCACTGGCTAGAGCCTTTTGATTCTTCTCTCTCTGGGCCCCAAACTCTTCATTTACTGGACTCCAGAGGCATTGAAACAAATTGATTCTTTAGATCCCCTTTCCCCCAGAGAGCTGATATCCAAGTGTCCTTATAGATGTAGAGAACTGTGACAGAATAGTATCACAAAGGAATTATTAGTGGGACTAGGAGAGGCACACAACTGGCTCAGGAGGCCTGTCTTCCTGGAAAATGCATCTTCCTGAACTCCAACCAAAGCAGCATCTGGGGTTTTATTGAGAAAACTGACCAGGAAAGCCAAATATCCTTCACATTTCAATAAATGTCAACTTGCCCATTGAAAAAGCACAGTGGAGTCTCCATCAAAACATGGAGTTGGGGCATGAGGTAACTAACATCTGTACTAGTAGTTTTCTGGGTTGTGGTTAAGGACTGAGTTTCACTGGGGTAGTGGTCCATGGTTTTACCTGTAAGGCGACTCATCTATGGCAGAGCCAGTCTTTATAATGGGGGTTAACCAATATAAAAACAATTCCCTGCTAAGATATAGGGGTTTCATGGGTTGTCTGGTTACATGTTCATGTAAGCATTTACAGCTCTGTGATGAGGTTGCTACTGTCTCGCTTTATGCTTATCCTTCAACAGATACCATTTTTTTCAAAGTGGTTGTGATTTTGGCCTTGTCATTTCTGTCACTAGGCAGCTTCCAAATTGCCCATTCTTGGCAATGTTTAATGCCTTGTCCCCTGTCCTGCTGTCAGGGGCAGCTCATTTAAGCTGCCAAGAGGACCTGCTTTATTGCTCAGCCAGCCAAGGCCTATGCTGTTTTATGACATTTCAAAATGAATCAATGATAGAAATTTCAATTTGTTTCAGAAGAGAGTTGTCAACAGGCCCAGAGCTCAGAAAATGAGTGGCCAGGTCTTTTGGAGGCATTGGTTTGAGTATATGTGGAAGAAAGGCATGCTTATTGCTATTTCAGCATGCATTTACTCTCTGAAACTCATCCTTATTTATATGTGCGTTCTGCTTCTGAAGAAACTGGGGTAGCCTTAACACTTGCTAACGAGTAGAATTCCTTTTTACCCACTTTGCTAAAAGTGATCACAGGTTGTTCTCGCCTGTCCCTTTGGGGGACTACCCCTCCTCAGTCTCTGTGGTGTGAATGCAGGTGATTTCAGATCTTTGGTTCACAGGTAGGCATGTGACTCAGGCCTGTCCAACGAGAAACATGGATTTGATATACGGCTGGGCATGTTAGCTGTATTAGAGTCCTGGAAACAGATGAAACTCTCAAATTGGGTTATCAAATAAGCTTCCCACAGAGATGTGGGCAGAGTAAAGAAAACCCTAAGTGAAAGTACAGTTCCTGGGGTTACTCATAGCGGGGCATTGTTACCACACATGGGTTGTAGAGGCAAGACTGAGAGCCATTACTCAAACTCAAAGAGAGAGAGAGAGATGAGTAGAGAGAATTGAGGCAGGACCCATGACTATTGACCATGAGACATAGCTAATCGACACAGACTCTTGCCAAGGGAACTGGGGGTAATGAATATCTCATCTCATTCTTTCCTCTTCCCCCAGTCTCCTGCTGTCTTCCTACTGACAATCCCCAAAGGAAAGAGGAGGGGAAAGAAGCTATTGATGCATCCACACAGGCCAGCCTCTCAGCTACAGAACAGGGAGAAAGGTGGAGAGTAGATTTGAAGGGCAAGATGAAATGCTCAGCACATGAGCCAACTCAGGCCAATTGACAGCCCTGGGACTTTTTGATGGAACAATTAGGAAATAGGTACTCTATTTCCACTGGAATTTCTGTGGAAAAGAAGCTTGGAGCTACTGGTGGTCCTCTTGTCATCACTCTGGAGAGAGGAAAGCAGAGCAGAGAGATGGGGACAAATTCCCTATGACACCATTAAGTGATGCATCACTTCTTAAAAATGTGATGACACACTTGGATCCAGTTACACTTGATGACTACCCTTAGCATTTTCAGCTAGGGGCCAATGCATTTTCCCTCTGCTTGAGCCAGTCAGATTTCCACACTTGCATCTGAAGGAGGCCTGATGAATACACGGTCACGCTCAGTGTACTGCAAAACTTAGCTCCTGGAACTATTGAGATGATCTCTCTCGCCACACCCAGCAGTGGCTTCTAACCTATTCATTTCACTAAATCTGGTCTTCTTGACTGTGCAGGTGCCAGCCCCTGTCTTTCCATAACCCTCGCTAGCTGTAGCTTGTTCCTTGGTAGCCCTGAGATAGCCAGGGTATCCCTGACCCAGATGCAACATGGAACAACATCTGGAATTTTACAAATCCCCATGTGTTCATGACAGTATTCAGTATGTGAGAGACAGTATTTCAAAATATGAAGGAAAAATAATGCAGGTCTTCCTTGGTAGGGAAAAAAAGACTAGAATGAATATAGACTGGGGTTAGATGATTTATTTTTTTTATTTTTAATTTTTTAAAGATTTTATGTTTGGGGCGCCTGGGTGGCGCAGTCGGTTAAGCATCCGACTTCAGCCAGGTCACGATCTCGCGGTCCGGGAGTTCGAGCCCCGCGTCAGGCTCTGGGCTGATGGCTCAGAGCCTGGAGCCTGTTTCCCATTCTGTGTCTCCCTCTCTCTCTGCCCCTCCCCCGTTCATGCTCTGTCTCTCTCTGTCCCAAAAAAATAAATAAACGTTGAAAAAAAAAATTTAAAGATTTTATGTTTAAGCAATCTTCACACCCAACATGGGGCTTGAACTTGCAACCTCAAGATTAAGAGTTGTATGCTCTACCATCTGAGCCAGCCAGGCACCCCTGAGGTTAGATGATTTAATTGAGATATTAAAATGTGTGCAAAGTTTATAAATGCTGGGCCAGATCAAATAATTCCATGGGAGAATGATTTTAACATAAGGATAGGCCCGCTTTGTGTGCTCTGGGTTCAGAAACACCTGTTCTGAGAGATACTTAGTCTCAAAAGATATTTGATAAGTCTGCATCTTTGATAGGTGGTCTGTTTACAGGAAACCCTCTCTTTGGAACAATGGGTGTGTCCTTTAATATTATACTTTTCACCAGCAAGAAGAGAACGGGAAATAGTTTGTGGACAGAGTGTCAGGAGGATACAGTCCTTTTCAGAGCAGTCTGGCAGCTTGCAGTCCTCCTGCCTCCATCTCCAGCATTTTCTCCATCCATACAGTGCAGAGTGAAAAATCCCATCTGTAAATACAGGGCTGAGGGGTGGGGTGGGTGGAGGAAGGCTGGAGCACAGAGTGGCAGAGCAGAAAGAGCATAAACTTGGACCCAGATTCTTCCATTCGTTAGCTGTGCAAACTTGGCTTAATCTCCCTGAGTTCCCGTTTTCCCTTCTGTAAAATGGCAATGATAAGATCTTCCTCAGAGCATGGTTGCAAGGATTAAATGAGATTGAATGAACAAAACTTCTAATGTACTGCTTGGCGGTTGTCTTCATAAGCACCCAAAACAACATCAGTGAGGAAAGTCTGGGCAGGTCGGATTGCAGCACATCAAAGATTCACTTTGAAGCCAGCATGATGCCTGGCGTTTAACAGCAGACGCTAATTCCTATCTCCTTCTTCCTGCTTTCCCCAGGAGTGTTCCATCCCTCCCATGCAATCCTCCACTAACTGAGTGGGCACGCATGAGATGATGGAAGCAATTCTAGTTTTAAATAGCCTCAGTCTGCCTCTTTGGCCCCACAACCCCCCATAACCCCATAATAATTCTGAGAATTAGCCTAAGAAACAATCTAAAAGAAAGAAAAAGTACCTTGTGCCAAGATGTTTACTACAGAATTATTTATTTATTTAAATGGCTTTTTAATTTAGTTTTGAGAGAGAGCACAAGTGGGGGAGGGGCAGCGAGAGGGAGACAGAAGATCTAAAGCCTGCTCTGTGCTGACAGTAGGGAGCCCCAAGCCAGGCTTGAACCCATGAACCGTGAGATCATGACCTGAGCCCAGGTTGATCGCTCAACTGACTGAGTCACCCAGGTATCCCTACTACAGGATTATTTTTAATAGTAAAAAAACTTGTCAATATGCAGTAATGAGGTCAGTTCAATTATGGTAATTAACTAAATGGGTTATTCTGCAGTCACTGAAATGATAACTTCAAAGACTATACAATAATTAATATATTATTTAATATAATTTATTAAATTATAAGCCAGGTAAATCAAAGATACACACAGAATTGTGTTTATACTACGACACGGGCTTGTGTCTATATCAGGGTCCTACTGGAGTCTCTGTTCTCTAAGCGTTCATTTTCTTCATCTTTCCACACTGGGTTTGTATTCAGATGGGGAGATTCTCTAAAGTCTCTTTTTATTTTTATTTTTTTTATTAAAAAGAAAAATTTTTAACATTCATTCATTTCTGAGAGTGAGAGAGACAGAGCATGAGCAGGGGAGGGGTGGAGAGAGAGGGAGACACAGAATCTGAAGCAGGCTCCAAGCCTTCAGCACTGATGCAGGGCTTGAACTCATGGACCACGGAATCATGACCTGGGTCAAAGTTGGACGCTTAACAGAGACACCCAGGCACCCCCACTAAATTCTCTTTTTTTAAAACTTTGTTTATTTTTTGATCAGGTATGAATATTTTTTATCCATAAAACTTACCAAGGCCAGTAAAGAGAGACTAAAAAACAGAAACAATTTGATTCTTTGGGGTAACAGGAATTGTGATGAGTTTGATAATGCATTTTAATTCCTGCTGATGGACACAATGTTTAATTAACAATATTTTAAATTAATATTAAATAAAATGTATTTTATTACTATTAATAATGTTTAATTAACAATAATGTACATTAGAATTATGGAATAATCCTCCCATTCCTGTTTTACGGTGCTTAGGGAAAATGAATTATTGGATATTAAGTATTTAGAATAAGATCGGACATAGAGTGAACAATAAATAAGAGCTTGTAGCATCACCATTTATTACATAAGAGGTACTACTCTTCCATGAATGGACTCCAATAATCCTCATGACAATGCAGTGAGGGAGAGGCTGTCAGTATCCCAGTTTTAAAGATGGGGAAACAGGCATAGAGAAGTTAAATTGCTTGTTTAGGGTCACATCACCAGTAAGGGGCAGAATCTTGCTCCTCACTGTCCCATCACAGTTCATGCTCATAAAGGAATGCTGGCTTACAGAAAACGAAATGGCCAGCTGAGCTTTTGGTCTTCGGGTCGCTAGGCCTCTAGGGAAGGGAATGATGAGGGTCTGGAGAGGGGGAAAAGAGGAACAGGGGCTGGCTCTGGCTCTTGTCTCTGCATCTTCTGGAGTGGAGGGAATGGAGAGGTTGGGAGTAGGGCAACCCAGGATTCACACATTCGTTGGTGGAGAACATCCATGACAGACATGTTGCTCAATTCAGACCTGGAGTCTGACAAAGAAAAGGGTCTGAACCTATGGGGCCACTCTTAACTTCCAGGGACTTAGAACTGGATGCTTGTTTGAGATATCTGAAACAACACGCTCCCCCACATAACTTAGAGAGTAGGAAGCAAGCCTTGAGATGGCAAGTGCCTTGCCTTCTTGTGCCTCATTATGTTTCTCCTCGTAAGTAACCCCAAACCTGTAGACAGAAATGCTCGCAGACAGGTGTGAGACTCTCTCCAGTCTCTGTGCCCTGTCAGGGCTCTGCCTGAGGCAGTGTTGCCCTCTTCTCTCAGACCTCCACTCTCTGAGAGGCCTGAGAACCTTCCCACTCTGACTGCAATGAGACAGTGGGGGGTGGGAGTGGGCCTGGTATAACCCGGGCAAGGCCAGCATGAAATCAGAAACTGAGCCCGGGGCAGAGCTGTCCTAAGTGATGGAGGGATTCCAGGAATCGGGGCCCAGGGGCTTGATCAGGGAACCCCCAGCTGCTGGAATTAGAGAGCAAAGTCAGGCTGAGGGTCAGAAGCAGGCAGGGACCATAGGGACAAATCCTCACCCTCTGCCTGTCCTGGGAATGATCCCGGCTGAAAGAGTACCCAGGGGCTGGGGCTGAATCATGGAGTCTTCACCTGAGACTAGGAAGGAAGCCAGCACTGCAGAGTCAGAAACATGTGAGAAGCTGTGGTCTAAAAAGGGAAGTCCAAAGGGTCATCAAAGTGAAGGGGCCAGAAGCAGCTATGGCAGCTGAGATATAGAGCCAGGAATCTGAGAACTGGGGAGGTGAGAGCAAAAATAGTAGGTCCAGGGTAAACAGGATTGGCCTGGAACAGGTGCAGCTTGTGGCTCACTCTGGTGGGCCAGCTGGGTATGGTGGGGTATGGGTCTGCTAAATTTAAAGGGCCAGGACTCAGCCTGGGAGCCTGTTATGATAGCCAGGGCTGAGTCTGAGACAGTCTGGGCACAGTTTGCCCTGGACCTGGGGCTAGTCGACCAGGCCAAGTCACAGGGGAAGGCAGTGTTGGAGATAAGGACAAAGCCTGATGGGCCCTCAGGTGGAGGAACAAGTCTGAGCACTGGGGCCTCAGCACGGCAGCACTGGTGGGGGGTGGGGGGGCCTGCCTGCTCAGGCCTGTATGAGAATGTAGGGCTGCGGGAGAGAGTGGCTGATGAGTCACACGTCCCAGATGTGGAGCAGATGCTGTAGGCAGCTTTGGGCTTCTTGTTAGCAGATTTGACCACGCCTGGGCCAGCTGTCAGGCTCAGGCCACTGGCCCTGTTCCTAGCACAGAGAAATCCTAAGAACTTTCTTCTCTGTGAGCTTTCCCTCTTGGAAGTGTTTTGTAGCCCCACAGAACCACACTGGGTGAGCAAATGTGTTCTCAGAGCCAGGCTTTACAAGCTGATTTTATGACGCATCTAGGCAGAAGGTGAAACGCCCCAGTCATTAACTCACTTCCCCTGGTGGGTGAATTCTGCAATGAGTCGTTCATCTGAGCTGTGGAACCAGCTTCTCTAGCGCACACAGACCTGTCTGTCAGTGTACATTTGGCTGCTCGGAGAAATCCCTGGCACCTCAGAGGCTGTCCCTGGTTCACCTCTGAGACCACGTGCTTTCTCTTGCAGGCGACTTCAGCTGCTTCCTGGAACGGGCCAGGACACAGGGATGATGTTCCACGGATAAGGCTGTGCTGTGCCAGGCGAGGCCCAGACGCACATCTGGATGCTTAAACCCCAGCATACAATGGCAGCCAGATGGCTTCATCTGTCCTTTGAACGTGTCTGTCCTTTTAAATTCCAGCTTAACGGCCACGTGTTTTAGGCCACTTTTATCATCCCAAAATAGCGCTCTGACCATGTCTGCAAAGAAGGGCCCCTGAAGCAAACGCAGTGGGCTGGCTGCCAAGGCTGGCAGAATGAGACACAGTACTTGAAATAAATGCAGGGTGTTTGCTTACAGATTCTTCTCCACCACATCATGGATGAATCAGATGACTTCTCACCCCAGATTCTGTTTTTACCCACTTTCCTACTCAGAGGCGGGGGTGGGAGGATTTTATAAAGCTGAAAATATATCCCCAAATTATATCTTTTTTTTTTTCTCCTGAGTTTTAATGTAGACTAGGAATTCTTTCATTCTTTGACACAGCCAGGAATTATTTTTTACTTTTCTAGTTTCATTCTGTTTTAATTCATACTTGTGGGAAGAACACTAAGTAGGGAGTCAAGAGACTGAGGGTCAAGTCTCTGCTCTGCTCCCAAGGAATGGATTTGGGTCAAGTCAGTTTGCCTCTCTGAGTTTCAGTTTCTTCGTTGGCAAATGGGGTGCCAGTTCCCTGAGGAAGCTGGGAGCGTCCATAGGGCAGGCTGGCTTCCCCCTCGGGAGCCCTGGCGTCTAAACCCCAACCCACCGCTTCCCAGGCCTGTTATGACATTAAGTTAGATCACGTGTGGAAACGCTTTGAAAACTAAAGTGCTACATTTCTGAGAGAGGTCATTATTCCTGTATACCATGTCCCTCCCACCCCCCCAAGAAGTGTCTCTTCTCTCCAGTTTTCTTCACACTCAACCTAGTCTTGTCAGCGGGTGGTGCTTCTTTAGGATCCCAGGCAAACCTTTTCTCTCTGGCTTCCCCAAGCTGGACCAACTCCTTAACGCCGTTCACAACACCTTTGTAGCGCCCCCCCCCCCACCCCACACACCTCCTGCCTTTTTTTTCTGAAGTGCTCCATAAGTGCTTTAGGGGTACAGTGTAGTGGCATTAAGTCCTTGTCAGCTGCTGCTACCATCCATCTCCAGAACTTTTTTCAGCGTTCCAAGCTTGTGTGTGGCTTGTTTCACTTAGCATCTCTTTCAAGGATCATCCACGTCTGCTTCTTTTCAGAGATACAATTCCCAGAAAGTTTTAAGCAATCGGGTATTTTTTTTTTAAACCCAACAATTTTGCCAGAACTTATTATAAATTGGGGGGAGGGAGTCTGAATGGATATATCCACTTCTTTGTGCTGTTGTAGCTGTACAAAGTTTGTAGATGCTGTTTATAACTGGAAAGTCATGTTTGTAAATAAGAAATAAAATACTTTGTGTATCTGTATCAATCTCAGTTGGCCAGCAGCTGAGCGAGTGTGCAATATTTGGTAAGTGTTGTTGGGCAACACTCTTCTTCCCCGACTGTTTATTTGTAACTGATGACTTACCTGGGAACTGGAGGAGTCCTGAGGAAGAAGACTTAAACCCTGTCCACAAATGGGGGTCAAACATCAGTGTCACAGCTGATGGTCTGAGGGTTCTGACCAAAGCCAGTTTTTAGGAAAGGGATTTGGACCCTTTGGGGAAAATTCACTGAAAGGGAACAGGTAGGCTGGCATGGTGAGCCACACCCAGCACCTGAGGGGAGCAGCATCGAGACCTCTGAGCACCCCAGGAGGAAAGGCCACATATAAAAATTAGAAAACCATTAAACTCTGTAATACTTTGGGGTCCAATGCAAACCTGCCAAGGATGTTATAGCAGGATGACGGGGGGCCATTCTCCTCTTCCGTATGACAGTGACTGGTGACTAGTGTAGCACCGTCACGAGCATCAGTGGCTCAGGAATCTGGTGTCGGGGAGAGGGTCTCCATCCAGCTCAGCAGACTCAGTGCAGTGACAGTGGTGGGCGTTTTAGTCACTGAGATGATGTGAAGCAAGCAGGAATCCCAGATCTCAGGCTTGTTGATGTAGAGGGCACATCAACAGCTTGGTTTGTATGGATAAAGGCCAGCAGCATGGGGAAGCCTGAGCTGATTCACGTTCAGATGTCAAGTCCCTTGGAGACTCCTGTAAAGTCCTGGAGGAGAACTTTGTAAGAGGCTGTAATTCTTTTTTTTTTTATTTAAAAAAAAATTTTTTTTTTCAACGTTTATTTATTTTTGGGACAGAGAGAGACAGAGCATGAACGGGGGAGGGGCAGAGAGAGAGAGAGACACAGAATCGGAAACAGGCTCCAGGCTCTGAGCCATCAGCCCAGAGCCTGACGCGGGGCTCGAACTCATGGACCGCGAGATCGTGACCTGGCTGAAGTCGGACGCTTAACGACTGCACAACCCAGGCACCCCTGTAAGAGGCTGTAATTCTTGACACGCTGGATTAGAGGCCGGGCCAATGAGATTCAGCTATTAATATGACCGTGATGGTAGTGATACCTATTGGCTGGTGTGTGTCAGCAACCTGCGGGTTATATATGTTTTGATTTACTTATTTATTATTATTTTTTAAATGTCTATATATTTTTGTGTGAGAGACAGACAGAGTGTGAGCAGGGGAGGGGCAGAGAGAGAAGGAGACAAAGAATCTGATGCAGGCTCCAGACCTCGAGCTGTCAGCACAGAGTCCAACGCAGGGCTCAAACTCACAAACTGCAGGATCATGACCTGAGCTGAAGTTGGATGCTTAACCGACTGAGCCACCCAGGTGGCCCTATATGTTTTGATTTATTAATGACACAACTATAATGTGGTTTATTCTAATTACTAATTTGTTAATGTCATTTCATTTAAAATGTTTCAAGCAGAACTTACAAATTGCCAATACATAGGGAAGGTATACCTCTTGCTTTTGGCTTGTTTATGAAACTCAGGGACTTTGAGAATAGATGAAATCATCATTATTATAGTCTGTTTTTTGGATTTAGTCACATTTTCAGAACACAAGAACACATTGAGAAAACAGGAGGCAAGCGAGCCGTGAAGCCTATGGGATATAACTTTTCTGCGACGAAGTTTGCTAAACCAGTCTCTGTTTCTGAGTGGCTGCACTATCAGCAATTTCTATTTCTTCCAATGCGTCATTTATCATTGTTCTGGAATGCTAGGATCTGAAGGGGTGTTTGCTCAGAAATGACAAGTTTTTGTTTTGTTTTGAGCCATTCTCTGTTAGTTTCCTGCAGGAACATGTTTGGGTATTTCTACATGTCATGCAGGTGGGTATTAACTACTCTTTTTTTTTAATATTTATTTTTTTAAATTTACATCCGAGTTAGTTAGCATATACTGCAATAATGATATCAAGAGTAGATTCTAGCGATTCATCCTCTGCATATAACACCCAATGCTCATCCCAACAAGTGTCCTCCTTAATGCCCCTTGCCCATTTAGTCCATCCCTCCACCCCAACAACCTCTCCAGCAACCCTCAGTTTGTTCTCCATAGTTAAGAGTCTGTTAGGTTTTGTCCCCCTCCCTGTTTTCATATTAGTTTTATTTCCCTTCCCTTCCCTTCTGTTGTGTATCCTAAATTCCTCATATGAGTGAAGTCATATGATATTTGTCTTTCTCTGACTAATTTCACTTAGAATACACTCTAGTTCCATCCATGTTGTTGCAAATGGCAAGATTTCAGTCTTTTTGACTGCTGAGTAATCCTCCACTGCATTTATATACCATATCTTCTTTATTCATTCATCTGTCAATGGACATTTGGGCTCTTTCCATACTTTGGCTATTGTTGATAGTGCTGCTATAAACATTGGGGTGCATATGTCCCTTTGAAACAGCTCACCTGTATTGTTTGGATAAATACCTACTGGTGCAATTGCTGGATCGCAGAATAGTTCTATTTTTAATTTTTTGAGGAACTTCCATACTGTTTTCCAGAGTGGCTGTACCAGTTAGCATTCCCACTAGCAATGTAAAAGGGTTCCTCCTTCTCTGCATCCTTGCCAACATTAACTACTCTTGTTGAAATGATTCCATTCAATCCTATTCAAGTACAGGCACTGGAGGCTAGGACCTATTCAGATCCCCATCTTCCCTTTGGTAGGGCTTATGGGTGTCCTTAAGCATTGTAAATAGGATTTTTCTCATTAGGTAGGTCTCTTGTGCTAAGAAAAATGTTGAGACATGGGTGGGCATTGTTGCTGTTGGACCATGCATGGCTACATGGAGGTAACTGGTGATGGGATGCCTTCACTTGGGGACAATGTCGGCAGCAGAAGGGGCTCATCAGCATAGACAAATATTGGCTAAATTCTGGGCATTGGCTGAGCTCCCACTGACAGTGCTCTCTTGGGCCCAGGTGAGGCAGTCTCTTGAGGCTGACTCTCATCTTCCAGTGGCCCCTTCAGTTCTGGAAGCTTTACTGACTTCCCTTCTCAGGCCCCTGCCCTCCCACCCATGGCAAGTACAATGTTAAGGGAATCTGGTGATCTTCATCTGTTCTCTTTTCAAGTTATTTTTAAGAACTGCTTATTACATAAATCTTCAAACATACAGAAGAGTTGAAAGAACAGAACTGTGACACTTGCATGCACTCTATCTTGAATTAAAGCAATTGTAACATTTGTCATATTTACTTATATAGAACATCTTATATATGAAATACTTCAAAGTAAATTGCAGACTTTTCCCTCCTAACACTTCAGTATTTAGTTTGCATCTCCTAAGAATAAGGATATTCTTCTACATAAAATACCATGATCACATCTAAGAAATTAATAATTTGCTAATATAATCTAATTTGAATTACATATTTAATTTTCCCCATTGTCCCCAATATGGATTTAAAAAAAAGTGTTTACTTATTTATTTTGAGAGAGAGTGAAAGCGTGAGCAGAGGTGGGGCAGAGAGAGAGAGAGGGAGAGGGAGGGAAAGAGAGAATCTCAAGCAGGCTCCATGCTGTCAGCACAGAGCCCGATGCAGGGCTTGAACTCATGAACCATGAGATCATGACCTGAGCTGAAGTTGAGTCAGACGCTTAACCGACTGAGCCACCTAGACACCCCTCCATTATGAATTTTTGAATTGATACTTTAGATCCAGGATCCAATCAGAGTTTGTGCATTGCATTTAGTTGTTATGGATTTTAATCTCTTATTCTAAAATAATCCTCCCCGTTTTTTAAAAATCACATTGACACTCGGGGAGCCAGGCCAGTTGTCATGTAGTATGTCTCACCTTCTGACTTACCTGATCACTTTCTTGTGGTGTCATTTAATTTCTTTTAACAGAGCTCTTACATTTTTCGTAAACTGGAAATTAATTTTAAAGGCTTCATTGTATTTGGTTAACAATTTTGGTAGGGTGGCCAATTTTTTTTTTTTTTTTTTTTTTTTTAACGGACAGGCATCGTGCCCTATTCTCTTATAGGTTTGTCCTTTGAATTTCAGCCATTTCTCTTTCTCCCTTTTTCTGTCAAAAGGCTTAGCTTTGGCACAGTACTTTTTTTCATAGCTATTGCTACGGAAGTATTTAATCAACCCATTTTGGAGTCTTCTCTTTGTATTTAAGCTGTGACATTCCTAATCTTCCTGTGGCGATGCACAATTGCCACTGGGAAGAAATGGAGTACAAGACAATGCAAAACGGAAAAGCACCTTGATTATGTTTGAAGGCTTACCGCATCATGCCTTCAAAGAACATTGCCATCTGCTGTGAAGGATCATGTTCCGGAGGTTAGAAGTAAAGGGAAGTAGAGGTCATGCCCCCAAAAGTCTTGCTCCACAGAGCTGGAGGGACACATTCTGCAGAATCCAAGCCTCCACTCCTGATCTGTATCATGTGAAAATATGCAATTTGGGTCCTTTTCCAAAACCAGGTCCCAAGAATAAAACTTATTTTGCAGCTGCTCATATTTATTTAGCAGTGCCATCATCCTTAGCATTTTTCCTGTTGACTCAGGTCTTAGAGATTAGTAGAAGGATAAATTATCTAACTATGAAATTCATTTTGATTCTGAACAAAGTCTCATAATAATCTCTATCCTATGGCGTCTTCTCTAGTAGTCTCAGGAAATCAGTAGGGAATGGACCATTTGTTTCCATTTCGTGGAAAGAAAATCAATCCTAAACTTTCTTTCTTTCTTTCTTTTCTTTCTTTCTTTTTCTTTCTTTCTTTCTTTCTTTCTTTCTTTTTCAGTTCAACAAATGCATATTGAACCCATATTGTGCACCAAGAGCTGTGCATCAGAGAGCACAAAGTTAGCTTGAGCCCACGTGTTGCTTACAGTGGGAAAGAAGACACATAAACAGATACTTTCACCATAAAATTGCAGAGATAAGAAGTAGGTGTCAAGAGGTCAAAAATGAAGGGCATATCTTAGTTTTCCAGGAGGAGCTGAGGCCTGAGCAAAGACTTGAAGGGTGAGCAAAAGCCGGATGCCAAACAGTGAGAGGAGCCCTCTCAGCTTGTGCAGTGTGGTTTTCCCACCACCTGGCACATGGGAAATGTGAGTTTATCAAAGAAATCTTGGGGCGCCTGGCTGGCTCAGTTGGTAGAGCACGTGACTCCTCATCTCAGGGTTGTGAGTTGGAGCCCCGTGTTGGGTATAGAGATTACTTTAAAAGAGAGAGAGAGAGAGAGAGACATCAAGCTCAGCAGAGGAAGTGGTCTAAGCACAAAAAAGGTGTGGGGAATATAAATAGTTTAGAATTACCAGAAGACTAATGCTTACCCTTTATGGGGTCACAGACTCCCTTGAAAAAACTAATGGAAGCCGTGACAGACATGTGGTGGGGGAAAAACACACTGTACAGTGGGAGACTCGGGGTAGACAAGCATCCCGTGGAATACTTCTGCTTTTGTTGCCCAGTCAGTTACCCCTTATTGATAGTAGTTTGCTAAAGGATCACTTACTTTTAGCAGATTCTCAGAGTGTTCTCTACTACGATTGAGTTTTCCTAAAAGCTCCCAATATCACAAGTTGGTTCTTTGAATGATTTTCTTCTTGGTGTTTCTGGCAGGCAGGAAGCAGTTATAGCCTGAGAGGTTCTTCTGTGCTCATAACTTTTATATTTTCTTTGGAATTTGGAGGTTTCTTCTACTCCCAAAGAACCTAAAAGTGAATTCAATGAATACGTCTTATTGTTTGAGAAAACTCTATTTACTCCTTTCTTACTGTCCTTATGAATTCCAAAACAACAGGGTGCAGGGTAAAAGGTGTTAAGTCAAAAGGCCATTGCCATATTGCAAAGCATTCTGGGTGTGGGCTGTGTATTGTGTGTCCATCTAGAAAATTCTATTCTTTATGCAAGAGGGAAAAAGGACTAATACTGTGGCTACTGCTCTGTGTTTCACTTGCTTGTATTCTTTATTGAATAATTTCTTAATTATAGCTCTAGCTGCTTTCTAGCATATTGGATCCACTTTCATGAAGGATTATACAAATATTCTCTGATATAGTTTCATAAAAAGAAGCTTCTACCCAGGTGCACAAGCTTAAATACGAGTGCAGGAAGAAGTGTTCATTAAGTGATGCGAGAGAGACCGTGCATCTGTCGAGCAGAGTGGTGAGTGGTATGGCACAGACTTGGAGCTCTTTGTTATTGTAAAAGTTATGGTTTGTTAACTGTGAAAATGAATCCACATTTTTCTATGGAGCTCTTGTCAAACACACACACACACACACACACACACACACACACACACAAGAAGGGATGATTATACAAATGTGTGTTGCAGTTCACGTGCACAAATGCAGACTGGGGATTTGGGGAGGCTGACTGCCAAGTAGAGCAAAGCTTCTCAAACTTCACTATGCACACAAACTACCTGGGTGCTATATATAGACAGAATGTTGAGGCCCCCCCCACCCCCAATCCATATGTTGAAATTCTAACCTCCAACATGATGGTATTAGGAAGTGGGGCCTGTGGGAGGTGCATAGGCCATGAGGGTGGAGTCCTCATGAATGAGAGTGATGACCTTATCCAAAAGACCTCGCAGAACTCCATTAACTCTTTTTTGGCAGTGAGGACACTGAAAAGACTAGGAGCCAGGAAGCGGGCCCTTACCAAACACCTGATCTGCTGATGCCTTCATCCTGGATTCCCAAGCCTCCGGAACGGTGAGAAATAAATTTCTGTTGTTTTTAAGTTGCCTAGTCTATAATATTTTGTGATAGCAGCCTGAACAGATTAAGACCCTGCGCATCTCTTTAAAATGCAAATGCTGATTCTGTATATCTGAGATGGGGCCTAAGAAGGAGCATTTCCAAAAGGTCCCAGGTTGGAGGAGCAGTGACCTAGGGAACCTCTTGGAGGAAGTGCCTGGATACCTCACAGTCTGCTTCTCAGCTTTTTAAGCCCAAAGTAGTGCAATCTAAATCTATCGTCTGCAATTTTGAAATCCAGAAGCTCTGAAAACCAAAAGCATTTTTATAGTTCCTTTTGAGGCAAAACCTGGTTTGAACTCATGAGAGGCTATTTATAATCCTTATTTCTTTTTTTAAGAAATATATTTTTATTTATCGAGATGAGAGAGAGAGAGAGAGAGAGAGATAAAGAGAGAGAGTGCACGTGGGGGCAGGGGAGGAGTAGAGAGGGAGTGAGAGAGAATCCCAAACAGGCTCCTCGCTGTCAGCACAGTTCCCGGCTCAGGCCTCGATCCCTCGCTATAAGATCACAACCTGAGCCGAAACCAAGAGTCGGACACTCAATCAACTGAGCCACCCAGGCGCCCCAATCCTTATTTCTTATTTTGTATGAATATTCATGTTTTCATTATAAAAATATTGATGTACTTGATTATAGGAAGCTGCTTTCGACTCTGCAGGGGATGTGGTATGTGACGTACACAAACATATTCTAGAATATAAAAAACTCTGAATCCTGAAACACTTCTGACTCTCTCAGAGTATGCAGACCGGTGGCAATTTGGGGGATGCTTGCCCTCTCCCTAATCTTCCTTCTCCTTCAGAAAATGGTTCTCAATTTCATGGAGTTGGGCATGATCCTGGCTTCCCGCTCCCAGCAGTCTCCCAATCCCCAACGAGAGTGAATTTGATCAGGGTGGATACCTGACCCAAACTGGGCAAACCATATTCTCCTTGTGGGAATTTAGAATTGGGGTTCACAGATGTGTGTCTCTCTGGGCTGCTGGCACTGAAGCAGGTGAGAAGTAGCCTACTTCAGCTGCATGGCTGAGAAGCAGAGATAGCTGATCTATATGCAGAGAGAGGAAAATGAGGCAGGTGTGAAGAGAGAAATAGAAATGAGCGTCCGTGCTGCCACAGAGTGTGAGAAGGAAGGGGAACAATCGTGGGAGTGTGAGATGTACGCCCAGGGCGAGGGCAGAAGCATCTGTCCTGATTGCTCTCTGGTCCTGGTCCTAACTGCCCTTTCTGTCCTTGAGTTCTGGACATCGTTACCAGCTTATAACAAATCCCCACAGTGTGTTAATGCTAGGTAGAGTGGGTTTCACTGAATCGCAACCCAAAAGGCCTTAACTAAGACACTAACATAACTTTAAGTGCAGTAAGATTTTTTAGACTCTGGAGAATGGACATGCAAATCAAAGTCCCAAGATAATGCTGATTGATTAAATTTCCATGCAGAGTAACTGCCAGTGGGACCGGAATACTCCCGCTTACAGGTCAGCCTGTTCTCTCCCAGTAGGAAATCTACATGGGAAGCCAAATTATAATGAGAAGGCTGCCTGATGAGTGCAGACAGAACCAGATAATTAGGGGATCTGAGCAGACTGTCTCCACACTACGATGGCCAGAGGCACTTTTCTCCACTTTCAGGATATGCTACACCTTCCATGTGGTATACACATGAGCGTGGGCTCGGGTATGCTTGGAAAATAGGCCAACTCACTAAAACCAGTTCACCCGTAAGCCGAGTCAGCTAAGGGGCCATTTACCTAAAATTAATATTTGCCAAACCATCTCATGTACGATGGAATGGTTTTCGCAGCTTTCTGAATATTTTTCCCCTAAGGTGACCAGTGACTGTTTTATGTTGTACAATTCTGTCCCCTCTCTTTTCTCTTTCTTCTCTCTCCCTCCCACACTCCCCACCCTCCCTCCTCCTCTCCTTCCTTCTTTCTCTTCTACCTTCATTTCAAAGATATTTTGCCCACTGGTCTAAGGTTGTCTACCTCCTCACACCTTCGTCTCCTAGAGCCCAAGACTGGAGGCTGGGTCTTCAGACGTGAGCTAGTTAAGACCAGAAATAGTGCCCAATCGAGAAAATGGGTAGAGTAAATCTAGAGTGACAGAGTGAAGGGATGTCAGAGGGAGAGCGGATGGCCAGGAGCCAGAAGGGTCCAGGTGATTAAAACACTAAGACCAAAGCAGCAGGAGCAGGGCTGAAATCAGACCAGGAGCCCAGAATGGGATGAGAGACTGGACTGAATGGGCTGAAAGCAAGTGATGATATAGTAATAGTTGCACTATATTTCCATTGCCCCGTGGCTATCTTATACTTTGCTATTTCTTTAAAACTGTAGTATGTGCCTTTTGGAAAATTTTGTGCAATCTTGAATTTGCATAAGTCTGGAGTTGCTCAACTCAGGGGGTGTTTTCTTTATGATTCATCGGCTTTATCCTTTTTTTTTTTAAAGCTCCTCTTTCCTGCTGCTGGTTGTCTGCCTCTCAGATATTTGTGTACTAGGTTTCGTTATTGAGCAAATTACCCCAAATCCACTGTTTATGGCTCTGTAGTGAGGCATTTCTGTGTTGACAGGGAGAATGAAGAGAGGAGACACATTCATCAGAAACATATTAAGCTTGATTGCTTTTAGATTTTGTGACATCTAAATGATGAACTCATACTGCACTACAAATATTAACCCACACATTATTTTTAAAGCTTCTTGTAACCAAATGAAGTTTGTTTCCACTGTCAAAATGGTATGGGGCACCTGGGTGGCTCAGTCCGTTAAACAACTCACTTCGGCTCAGGTCATGGGTTTGAGCCCTGCATCAGGCTCTGTGCTGACAGCTCAGAGCCTAGAGCCTGCTTCCCATTCTGTTTCAGTCTCTCTCTGCCTCTCCCCTACTCATACTCTGTCTGTCTCTCTTTCTCAAAAATAAATAAGCATTAAAAAAAAAAGTATATATTTGTGTTCATTTCCCGTTGCTGCTGTAACTAACTGCTGCAACTCAAGACAACACAAATGTATTATCTTACAGTTCTGGAGATCAGAAGTCCTAAAATCAAGGTGTTAGCAGCTCTGTGTTTCTTCTGGAGACTCTAGGGGAAAATCAGTTTCCTTGCCTTTTCCAGGATCTAGAGGCTGCCTGCTTTCTCTGACTCATGGCCGCTTCCTCCATCTTTGAATGCAGACTTTTCAAATCTCTGTGCCCACTACTGCTTCTGTCATCACATTGCCTCCTTCCTCTGACCCTCCTGCCTTCCTCTCAGAGGGACCCTTGTGGGTACATTGGGCCAGATCATCCAGCATAATCCCCATGTCTTGAGATCTTTAATCACATCTGCAAAGTCCCTTTTATCATGCAAGATACATATTCGCAGGTTCTAGGGATTAGGACATGGACATCTTTGGAGAGTCTACAATACTCACACTATTCAGCCTAATAATACCCATTCATAAGGCATTAATAAATATAGGAAAACAGAACAGAGAAAAATACAACTCATGGTTTGCCTACTGGAAGGTAAACACAATGAACATTTCCTTCTATCTTTTTAAAAATGAACAGTTTCGGGGCACCTGGGTGGCTCAGTCGGTTAAGTGGCCGACTTCAGCTCAGGTCATGATCTCACAGTTCATGAGTTCGAGCCCCGCATCGGGGTCTGTGCTAACGGCTCGGAGCCTGGAGCCTGCTTCGGATTCTGTGTCTCCCTCTCTCTCTGCCCCTCCCCTGCTGGTGCTCTGTCTCTCTCTGTCTCAAAAATAAATAAAACGTTTAAAAAATAAAAATAAAAATAAAAAAATTAAAATGAACAGTTTTTACAGTTCTAGCCCTACTGTGTATATAATTTGAAATTCTGTTTTTCACTAAACATTGTATCATAGCCTATTTTCCATGTTAGTGCATAGTCTGAGCAAATATTTTTATTGACTATATAATATTTTATTGAGCAAATATCTCATTTTACTTAAGCCTTTCCTTGTTTTTTGGAAACTAAGCTTTTTTAAAAAATTTATTTAAATTTTTTTTTCAACGTTTTTTAATTTATTTTTGGGACAGAGAGAAACAGAGCATGAACGGGGGAGGGGCAGAGAGAGAGGGAGACACAGCATCGGAAACAGGCTCCAGGCTCCGAGCCATCAGCCCAGAGCCTGACGCGGGGCTCGCACTCATGGACCGCGAGATCGTGACCTGGCTGAAGTCGGACGCTTAACCGACTGCGCCACCCAGGCGCCCCTAAAAAATTTATTTAAATATTACAAACAACTCTATGACAAGTATTTTTGTTCTTCCTTGGAATAGATTCCCAGATGTGAAATTGCTTTATCAGTCTTCTTACAGCAAATATTTTTCAAAGGGTTTACACAAATTTTCAGAACCATCAGATCAATGTGAGTAGCCATTTCACTACATTCTCACCACACCAAACAAAACAACAACCATGATAATATCTTTGCCAGTCAGATAGGTGGAATAGATAACTTACTTTTGTTTTAATTTTCATTCATTTGTTTACAAGAGAGAGTGAATATTTTTTCATGGGCTTAGTTACTGGTTATAATTCTTTGTTGATGGATGAATTATTGATTCAGGCCTTTTACTTTTGGGGTTCAAAGTATTTTTAACCCATTTGTCTAATATCTATACATTTAAAACATTTATTTAATGTTTGTGATATTTGTTCTAAATATTTTCTCTTGTCTCTTATTTCTATACTTTATGCCCAGAGGTTTTAAATTTGTACATGGTCTAGTCTGTACATTCCTTTTTTCCTTCTTTGCTTTTTAAAAAATCCTCTCGTCTCAATGGTTAACTACATAGTACATTTAATATCCTTCTAGTTTTTCTTATAGTTTAAAGAGTATCTCTTTAATCCATCTGGAATTTATGTTGGTATGGAATCTATGGATAGGCTCTGACTACCTGTTTAAATTTTACCCAGAGGAAGGGCCTGATTTGCACTTCTGAATTCTCTGCACTGAACCACCTGCCTTTTTTTCCCTCTTCACTGAAAAAAAATAAAAGAGGTGACAGAAAGCTGTGAAATGCTATGTTGTTTTCCTAATCACAGGGAGTAACTTTCCCTTTTTCTGAATATAGCTAACTTTCTCCAAATAGTCTCACCTTCTCATTAGTATTTTAGCTTAAAATTGAGACAGAAGTAGCCTTACATAAATTTGCTTAAATACACTGAAGGTGCTCCAAATTGGGCAAATAGAAAACAAAAAAAAGTCCAGCTTTTAAAAAACAGTTTTGAAAACCACTCTGTCAGATGTCCAACATTGTACATTTGATAAATATGAATTGTAGATGAATTGGTCTGGGTGAAATAAACAAGAGCTGACAATGTTTCCTCTGGACAATAAATTAGACTAGCACAGTCCAATGAAAATGAAATGTGAGCCACATACAGACTTTTAAGTTTTCTAGTAGCCACGTTAAAAAAATAAAAAGCAACAGGTGAAGCTAATCCAATAATCTGTTTTGTTTAACCCAATATGTCTGAAATATTATTTCTTAAAAAAAATTTTTTTTTAACGTTTATTTATTTTTGAGACAGAGAGAGACAGAGCATGAACGGGGGAGGGTCAGAGAGAGGGAGACACAGAATCCGAAGCGGGCTCCAGGCTCTGAGCTGTCAGCACAGAACCTGACGCGGGGCTCGAACTCACGAACTGTGAGATCATGACCTGAGCCGAAGCCGGCCGCTTAACCGACTGAGCCACCCAGGCGCCCCTGAAATATTATTTCAACACAAAACCTATGTTAAAATTATTGAGAGAGTTTACATTCTTTTTTTCATACTGAGTCTTTGAAGTCCAGTGTTTCTATTACACCTACAGTGCATCTCAGTTTGGATTAACTTCACTCTAGATACTCAATAGCTACATGTGGCTATTGGATAGCCTGTCCTATTGGATAGAGCAGTTCTAGACACAGTGACACATTTTGGCTGCTTCACTTTTATTTTTCTGCACTCCATGCTGAACAACCTTTACAAAATGTCTTTTCTCGGGGCCTAATACAGTTGATCAGCTTTTGGCATTGCTTGGTTACAATCATTTTAAACATAACTCTCCTCGGCAGAACTTGGGGTGTTTCCCAGGCTCCTCCGCCATGATTTACAACCTCCGCTGTGGATGGCTGATGAGTCTCTTGGTCCCTCTGTCTCTCGGACTCTTTCTGCCTCTACCTCTTCTCACTTATCTCCCTCCAGTTTTAGAATAAACGGCTTCATTACCTTTTCTGATTACAAAAGTAATAGCGTATGTTTATTGTGAAAAAGAAAAGAAAAGAAAAGAAAAGAATCAGGCACTCGGAAAAAAAAGAAAGTGAAAATCAACTGTAGCCTATTATAGAATGATAGTCATTAGTCACACTTAGTAGCTTGTTCGGTATTGCAAATATATATATTTATGAAAACAGAAATACACTATATGCTATTTTACCCTGCCTTTTACAAATAATACATCATGGATACATTTGTATTAAAAAATGTGGATTGACTTCATTGTTCTTCATGGCTGCACAGCAGTCCATATATGCATTTACCATGTTTTATATAACTAGCTTCCTATTGTAGGACATTTATATCATTTCCAATTTTTTACCCCTGGAGTAACTAGTACATCAACGAACATCCCTTTTTTTTAAAAAAAAAAAATGTTTATTTTTGAGAGAGAGAGAGAGAGAGAGAGAGAGCGTGTGAGTAGGGGAGGGGCAGAGAGAGAGAGGGAGACAGAGAATCTAAAGCAGGCTCTACACTGACAGCAGAGAGCCCGACACAGGGCTCAAACCCACAAACTGCGATTTCATGACCTGAGCCGAAGTCAGATGCTTAACCGACTGAGCCACCCAGGTCCCCCCCTAAAAATCTATTTCTAACTCATGATCCATATCCAGTGCAGTTCAGCAGGGGAGTTTTGTTCATTATAGACACAAGGTGACTCAGGCTGACGGAGGTACAATCTCAAAACTTGCTTTTAGAATCATCTCATCAGGTAGAAGGGGACCTAGCAAACCGTGGTTCTTAAGCTTCCATCTCAACAGATACAAGCCACTTCTGCTCATATTTCATTTTCCAAAGCAAATCAGAACACACCCTGCTTTCAAGGGGATATGGGAGGGCAGCCTTACCATAAACCTGGCATGAGAACAGGACTGGGAGCTTCCCTAATGACCGGAAGACTTGGAGGAAAAAAACTCCTATTTTCATGCTCCTTGTGTTCTCAGTCAGCATATCAAACACATCACTGTGCGTAGTCCTTAGTAGGCCCTTCCTGCTTTCCACGTGACAAACTGTCCAGAGTCAGTTCTCCTATTGCTACAACCGTCCCCCAAAAGTACCCACCATGAGGTGCTTCTCATAAGGCATACACTTTGGTCCATCATCTGTAAATACAGCAGTATCATTGCTCTGGGGAGGTTTTCTTGCAAATATATCTATCTTTCAATTCAAAGGAGGCCCAAAGAACATTATTTTGGACAGCTGAGGTCTTGATAATTTATAGGCATCTTGTTTGCATGCATTTTGTTTCTTGACAATAATATTGGAAGGAAACTAAAATTTGTTGGGACCCCTCTGGCTGTCAGACATGGTGCTAAGCATTTTAATATATTTTTATCCTCATTTATTTTTCATAATGACACTCTGAGGGAGGAGTTATTATTTGGGAGTGTAATTATGCAGTCAAAGAGGATGATTAAAGTAAAAAAAAAGAGAAGATTTCTGGTCTGAGATTTATGTATAGGAGTAATAAGACTTTCTTTATCATGGCTTCCCTTAATTACTCTCATGGGGTGGTTTTCAGCCTCTGTAGGAGATTTATAATTTCTCCAAGGTGTGTTTGACCATCCTGCATCCCTGTGAGATTTAGAACTTGAGGGCATATCATTTAGGACTCTTTTGGATGCAATTAATAGAAAACTAAACCCAACCTGGCTTAAGCGAAAAAAAAGGAGGGGGCGGATTTACTGATTTATGCAACTAAAAAGTATAAAGACAGACAGAACTTCAGGTATAGTTTGATCCAGGAGTTCAATGTCAGTTCTAAATTTTACTCTATTTCTTGTTACTCATTTTTCCTATATTGGCTTCATCTTCAGGCTCTAAGTGGTGAAAAGAAGGCTCTGGCAGTGTCAGCTTTTTGTCCTCCCAGATTTAAATACAGTGGAAAAGATCATGTGTTTTTCTCTCTTAGCAGCCCCACAAAAATCTAATTGGATTTCATAGGGTGTGATTAGGTTAAAGTCTGTCCCTTAGCAATCACTATGGTCTGGGGACTGTGATGCTGTAACTGATGGAGCCTGAGTTAATGCCCATCTCTGGAATGAGGGATATGTCACCATGCCCTTTGTACATGGACCTCATGAGAGTGAGGGTGGGGATGGTTCCAGAGAGGAAAATCAGGGTGTAGTTGCCAGAAGTTAAATGTACCCTGTGTAGTGAAAACAACTGGAACTCAGTACAAACAGTACTTCCAAATCATCCTCCCTCTTTTTACCCCTTAGAATGGTTTACAGTATAAAAATATTTTCTTCGTGCTATAGAGGCTCAACTGACAAGGTCACTGCAAGTACAAAGAAAAGTGTTCTTTAGAAGATAAACATTTATCTAATAATTACCATGAAACATGAAAACTTTCCATTTCTTAACCATTAGCAAGCTTAAAGCTCTATTAGTATTCAATTATAAAGACTCTGTCTTCCCAAGTTCTTACTATTTATCTTTTTTTAAAATAGGAACTTTTTTTTTACTTAAAATGACAAGAAAAAAATACATATTCTGGCAGAAAAATTGGAGAATCAAGAAAAACCCAGAAATAATCTTGTCATCTTTTTTCCCTTGTATATATGCCATAAACCTCCCTCATGTGCAAAATTGGGATAATGCCATGCATTCTATGAAATCTTTTACATTTAACAATATGTAATAAACATTTTACCATAGATATAATTATACATGTTTTCTTAAGTTTTAATTTATTTAAGTAATCTCTACACCCCACATGGGGTTTGCACTCACAACCCCAAGATCAAGAATCTAATGATCTTTTGACTGAGCCAGCCAGGTGCCCCTACAAATCATTTTACATGGTTTTTAATGACTGCTTGGTATTCCTCCAGTGGATGTACCATGATTTACTTATACACATTCCCTACCTTTTTTCCCCCTTTTGTATAAATATAGTGATGGACATCTCTATATATAGCTTCAGTTAATTCCTTAGGATAACTTTTAGATTTGTTCGCCAAAAAGATGGTATTACCACATGCAATTTTCTTTTCATAGCTGCTAGATGAGTGAAGGAAATATCAGTAGTATATTGCTACTTTGCACAAGAACACAATGATTTTGCACCCTGTAGTTGGAATGACCCACTTGGTCTGAGTGGGTGAAGACAGAAGTCATTTGTCTGCAGCTCTTGGCCAAATCCTGAGAGTTCCATCAAGCTTCTTGGGTTACCTCCCCTGGGGAAGAAACTGGAGTGTTCCTCTGTTTGAGGAAGGCAGTCCCAATGTGCAAGCTTTCTCTATCCTTAGCAAGAGTAACTTAAAGTACAAGTGAATATAATTTCTGGACACAGAGAAATTATTACAGAAACCTTAAACCCATTTCATGTTCCATTTGTTGTAAGAAGTACAGTCTTCTGGAAGGGTGCACACAGACTTGATGTGACTTAAGCGTAAGAATGAATCACAATTGTCTAATCTTATTGGTTTGCCATGAGAAGGAAGGAAATATCAACAGTACGGGAGTGTTGGGGCACTTGGGTGGCTAAGTAGGTTAACCAACTCTTGGTCTTGGCTCAGGTCATTATCTCGCAGTTTGTGAGATCAAGCCTGCATCAGGCTCTGTGCTGACAGCACGGAGCCTGCTTGGATTCTCTCTCTCCCTCTCTCTCTGTCCCTACCCCCTCTCAAAATAAATAAATAAACTTGAAAAAAAAAACCAGTATGTGAGTGTTAGGGGCTGTTAGGGTGCATTGAGCAGAACTTCTCCAGGGCTTTCCAGTCCTTCTGTGTCAGGTAAAGCCAGTAACTGAGGAAACACCAAATACTTTCACTTGAGGTGTAAGGGCTCCAGAAATATTGCTACTAGTGAGTCATTCAAGGGTGTAGCCAAAAAGCAATTCCAGACAGGTGGAAAGGAGAGGTTTTGGATGACTCCACTATTTGAGTTCCCCTGAGATAAAGATCTGGCATGGGATCAACAACAGTGACACTTGGCCCTGTGCTCTGTACTTCACGTGATCAAGATCTCAAGAGCCAACTTGACCCAACCCTAAGCTCCTGGCAAAGATGACCTCTGGAGGTAAAAGTGAACACACATGGGCCACAGGCTGAGCAATGTCCAAAAGAAGTCCTTGTTTGTCTTTGAAGTCCTCATCTAAGGGCAAGACTTCTGTGCTATTTATTTTTGCTGCAGCACCTGCCCCCACCCCGCCACCCCCACACACAGTGGTTACCAACATCTGCTGGATAGATGAACAGATGGATGGATGAGGCTAGGCTAGGACCAGTTCCAGCTGCCTCCAGTTCTGCCTGCCTAGTCTTCATGCATGGGTGCACAATGCTGTACTTGAGCAATGAAAGACGATGTGACAGAGGCCACTGTAGAGCACAGAGGGTTCAAGCTTGGGATTTGGAGCCAGACACATCAGGGCACTCATCCTAGCTCTGCCACCTGTTAGTTGCATGACCTCAGACCAGTTATGTGATCTTGGAGCTTCCGTTTCCACACATATAAAAGGGGTATAATAAAATCTCCCTCATTTGGCTATCAGGAAAATAAGATAATGCCTGTAAAATGTTGGCACATAGTAAGTGTTCAACAAATGGGCCCAGCTGGGACTCTCTGCATCTATAGATGTAAAGCAATAGACTCAGAGAGTTAGCTTGGGAGGAACAGTACAGATCACTGTTTCTAAAGGAGGTGGCATTGTGGATTCTGAACCCTGCTGTGTCAGCTGGGGATAGCACTCAGGATTATTCTGTCACGTATGGGGGCCATGAATCATGAGAGAGAGGCTGTGAGGTCACATGTGTGGGGATGAGGTCAGGGCTGAGCTTGTGGTAAAGTGACAGCGAGCCGGAGGCAGAGCTGCTTGATTCTCAAAATGAGTGATGGCTGATTTCATAGAAGATGAGAGACAGAAGAGAGCTTCAGCTGGGTCTAGTCTGGGTCTCAAATTTGACGGGGCTTCTTCATCAATCAAGGCATGTTTCTGCTCAGCAGGGTTAGACCCTCCCTGCCAAGCGCCTTTATGGAAACTTTGTGACCGTTAAATTTGATTCAGGCAAGATGCACCACTGGGCAAATTTTATTACAAGTTCTACATGCTAGGAACTCCTACAGTTTGTCATCTGAGAAAGCGCCAGAACATTGACACAGGAGCCAAGCGCTGCCCTAGAAGCCAGGTGGGTGAAGACTCCACGTGTGAAATTTTACTTGCTCAGAAATGACTGATGGGGCTGTGGGTAATTACTGAATTCCATCTTTGGTAATCAGTCATTCACTCAACAAACATTTATTTTTCTTCTTTGCTTTCCTCCTAGGAGAATCCGCAGTAATGAGAGGTCACGTATCTGGGCCCACAGTGTGCTGGCAGCTCGTCCTTCTATACAGGCTCTCTCCCGTTCTTTGCTTCCACACACAGAAGTGTCTCCGCATATAACCCCAGGAAGTTTGGGGGCTCAGATATTCCCCAGAGCTGCCTTTTAAGGCAGTGGGGTTACAGCACAGAGGCTGGATTCCAACAGCACGAGCACTTGAGAAGATGTATGTTACAATTGCTGTTTAGCATCTTTGTGCATGAATTAATCTCACTATCAGAAAATGGGAATTTAGGTAGCACTCACTGGAGGAGGTCAAAACTTTGAGCAACAGAATTGTTTTACATTTAAAAGCTTCTGAACAAGTCACACACTACCTGTAGTCTATAATCACAGCCACTCAGGGGAGCTCATGGGAGTCAACACACTTCGAGATCAAATCCCCGTGCCCCTGGTGATCCCAGAGTGGCTCTTTCTCCAAGGCATCAGCATGATGTGGAGAACCCTGGACTCTCAGCTGGAGGTTGGGATATTGGGGTTCAGAATTCTGGCTCTGCCGCTCATCTGCCAGGTGACTCCCTGACGGCTGCTGCTTCCTTGTGCATAGAAGGAGGGCAGGTGGGCCAGCCACAGAATTGCTCCCCCTTCCAACATTCTAGGAGAATGAGCTAGCCTGGCAGGTCATTCAGAAATCTGGAAACAATGTCATGACTGTTCCAATTAGTATATCCTTAGGGCACCTGTGTGGCTCAGTTGGGAAAGAGTCTGACTTCGGCTCGGGTCATGGTCTCACGGTTCGTGGGTTCGAGCCCCGCATCGGGCTCTGTGTGGACAGCTCAGAGCCGAGAGCCTGCTTCGGATTCTGTATCTCCCTTTCTCTGCCCCTCCCTGGCTCTCTCCTTCTCTCAAAACTAAACAGAATAAAAAAATTAGTATGTCCTCGGTAACTCTGAGCAGGGGTCACAGACATCAGGCCCTGGGTAGTGACGTCCCAGGGCTATGGAATTCCACTCAGCCGCAAAGTCCCCAGAGCCATTCAGCAGTCACTCGTTTTGAATGTGAAATTCTTTCATGGGTAACTTTATTATGTTGGTAGATTATCACTTTTATTAAACTAATGCTCTTTTAGATCTATGGCAAACTGAAATCTCCTGTTATTTTTCCTTGTTAGTAATACCGAAAAGATAACAGCATCAACTATGTATTCAGTTCTTATTATGCAGTAAGCACTTTTTTTTATTTAACTTGTTTTATTTTTTATTTTTTAAAATTGACATCCAAATTAGTTAGCATATAGTGCAACTATGATTTCAGGAGTAGACTCCTTAGTGCCCCTTTACCCATTTAGCCCATCCCCCCTCCCACGACCCCTCCCGTAACCCTCAGTTTGTCCTCCATATTTAAGAGTTTCTTCTGTTTTGTCCCCCTCCCTGTTTTTATATTATTTTGGGGAATATATATATTCCCTTCCCTTATGTTCACCTGTTTTGTCTCTTAAAGTCCTCATATAAGTGAAGTCATGGTTTTTGTCTTTCTCTGACTAATTTCACTTAGCATAACACCCTCTAGTTCCATCCATGTAGTTGCAAATGGCAAGATTTCATTCTTTTTGATTGCCGAGTTATACTTCATTCTATATAAATATACCACATCTTCTTTATCCATTGGACATCCATGGACATTTGGGCTCTTTCCATACTTTAGCTATTGTTGAAAGTGCTGCTATAAACATGGGGGTGCATGCTTCCCTTCGAAATAGCACACCTGTATCCCATGGATAAATGCCTAGTAGTGCAATTACCGGGTCGTAGGGTAGTTCTGTTTTTAGCTTTTGAGGAACCTCCATACTGTTTTCCAGAGTGGCTGCACCAGCTTGCATTCCCATGCAGTAAGCACTTTTTATGTTGCATTAAGCCTTACCTTATTAGACTCTCCCAATAACTCTTTTATTGCTCCCATTTTACAGATGAGGAAACTAAGGCTCAGAGAGGTTCAGAGGATTTTTCCAAGGTCACGTCATTTGTCAATGGAAGCACTAGGATTCAAATCTGGCTCAGTCTGACTTCTGAGTCCATGCTCTTCTCTTATGGCCAGAAATGCTAGTGTTTTGTACCACATGTGACTAGTGTCATTATAATCCACACACACTGGCTAAGTGTCAGCTGTGAGCAGAAGGCTGAGGAGGAGAAATAGGATGTAGTCCTTGACTTTGAGATCCTCAAATCTAGGAGATGGAGCATGCCTGTATGTGATACAGCAGTACAAAGCAAGGAGTGGTATTGATTGTTAGAACTGGAGGGGTTCAGAGGCAGGAAAAATCTCCGAGGATTCAGAAAAAGCTTTATTGACAACGTGGGACTTCATTTGGATCCTACAGAATCTGAGGAAAGCAGAAAGAAGAGAGATGCTGGAAGCAAGGGGAAGGGGAAGAGCAAAGACCTGGAGATGACCGTGTACTTGGCACGTTTTAAGAATGTTGGGTTGGCGTGGCTGCTTGACACTAGAAGTTTGGGGAACAAAAGATTCATTTGGGGGGCACTTGGAGGTCTCAGTCAGTTGAGCATCCAACTTTTGGTTTCCACTTGGGTCATGATCTCACAGTTTGTGGGTTCTAACCCCGCATTGGGCTCTGTGCTGATGGTGCAGAGCCTGCTTGGGGTAGTCTTTCTCCCTCTCTCCCTACCCCCCCCCCCCAATAAATAAATAAACTTTCACACACACACACAGAAAGATTCATTTGGGAAGGAGGCCTGGGCCTTGGTCACCAGCTAAGGACTCAGCATCCACTGTGAGGACAGTTCCCCGAAGCAGATACACATATGCTGCACGGGTCTTCTTTGTAAAGCAGGAAATGAATGACTTCCATAGAGATATTAGATACTCTTACATTAAAAAAGTGACTAGAGAAGTTTTACCAATGCTAAAACTGCCACTTAGAGAACATTTATAAATCCCCTCAAGGACTCTAACATTGGGTTGGCCACACGAATGGAGCAAACTAATAGAGTGTCCATACTGCAAAGTGTTCATGCATTTACTGATAAGAATTGGCAGGAAACAAAAGCAACTAAAAAGCCATGTTAGGATGGATGTTTTGTTTTTTCCTCTTTAAAGTTGACTTTACTGTCTCTCTCAAAAATAAACATATATTAAAAAAATAAAAAAAAATAAAAATAGACGCCTGGGTCGCTCAGTTGGTTAAGCATTTGACTTTGACTCAGGCCACGATCTCAGTTCATGAGTTCAAGCCCCTTGTTGGGCTCTGTGCTGACAGCTCAGAGCCTGAAGCCTGCTTCAGATTCTGTGTCTTCTTCTCTCTCTGCCCCTCCCCTACTCTGTCTGTCTGTCTGTCTCTCTCTCAAAAATAAACAAACGTTAAAAAATTTTAAGTTGACTTTAATATTACTGTTAAATACTAATTGGCATTTTTTTTATTAAAAAATTTTTTTTTCAACGTTTATTTATTTTTGGGACAGAGAGAGACAGAGCATGAACGGGGAGGGGCAGAGAGAGAGGGAGACACAGAATGGGAAACAGGCTCCAGGCTCTGAGCCATCAGCCCAGAGCCCGACGCGGGGCTCGAACTCACGGACCGCGAGATCGTGACCTGGCTGAAGTCGGACGCTTAACCGACTGTGCCACCCAGGCGCCCCTAATTGGCATTTTTTTAAGGAGCTCAATCATGTTGGGATCCTAAGGGAATTTCTGAATTAAATATTAAGTTATTTACAATTTGTAGTGAGTGACCAGAAATTATTTCAGATTTAAAAAATTTCATCAAAGGAAAAATTTACACAAGTCAAAGGAGATTGCATACACCATTCCTTGGCTTGGACTGCCTTTGTTTCTGGTTATCAGGGGGGATCCTAATCATCCTTCAAACACCAAGCAGGCTTCATCTTCTCTTTGAAGCCTTCAGTTCTGTTTTGCCCACTTGTGCCCCACCCACAATGAGTTTACCCAAAGGTGACTGTTTACCCGTGTTAACTTTTTCAGTAGGAGGCAGTAATTTGGAGTCAATTTGGCAGTTTACTTCTCCTAGCTCCACTACTCCTTAGCTGTGTAGTTAACTGATCCTGATTCCTCCTCCATAAAATGAGGATAATAATAGCTTTTGAACAGATGAGGATTGAAATAAAATAAGATGCTTAGACCAGTTTACAACATTTAATGTGTGCTCAATAAATGGCTCCTTCCATAATTATCCGTTTCAATGATTGCAATTTATTTGCTGCTTACTTGTTTTTCTCTCCCACCAGCCCTAAAGGGCAGAAGCAATGTTTTCTTATCTCTGATACCCAGGAGGTGGCAGATCTCAGGCTCTCAGTTAAGTGTTTATTGAAGAAAGGAACCAGGTGAACTGCTTGAAGGTTTTGGGGTACCTGCTCTAAGGGCTCTCCTCTTCCCCCACAGCTGGATCACTCCCTAGCCCAGCTCTGGGCCCCACCATCACCCTACGCCAGTTTGGAATCCCCCTGACAGCTTCTGCCCCTGGAGCAAAGATTCCAAGGCTGCAGGCAGGGAGGAGGCCAGGGCAGGAACAGTCATGAATTCAATGAACTTCTGAGCCTTTCAGTGAGTGCCTGCAGTGCTCCCGGGTGGGGGTGGAGGGACTCCAGGTCTGAGTCAGGAGCTGGGTGCACCACTCCAGCCTCCAACCGTCAGAGAGGGGCCTGGCCAGGGGTAGCAGGAAATTCCCCCACCTCTGCAAGCCAGTTAGACCCCCGAGGACTGGGTGAGGCCGCAGGGAAAAGATGAGGGTGTTTAGGAACTGTTCTGCAGCTGGCGGGGTGGGAGCAGGAGGCCCCTCTGCCTCTCACTTGGGTGCCTTCCAGATGTCACCTGGCCCCTTCGGCTCCCCTCCAGGACTTGTGCGGTTTGTCTGAGGACAGCAGAAGGGGTGGGTGGGAGCCCCTGGCCTGGCAATAGTAATACTATCTTTTTTTTTTTTTTTGGCCAACTGGAGGGAGCTGGGGAGGCAGAGTTGTGGGGAGAAGGTCCCCAGCAGGGCGGAGGAGGCAGCCCTGGGGAGCGGGGTGGGGCAGAGTTTGAGGTGTGAAGGCGGTAATGAGGACTCACAGGAGAAAGGGGCCAGGGGGACACAGGTCCAGAATGCTGGAGGGAAGGGCCCAGAGTCCCTGTGGACCTGGAGGCTCTGACGCAGAGAGGCAGGAGCCAGGGTGGCCAACCGACCTCTCGGGAGTGTGGGAGAGGCCAGGAAGGACATAGTGCCGAATTTGGGGGGAGGTTGCTGAAGGGAAGGGGAGAAGGAGGAGGGGAGATGGAAGAGGAAAGGAAGTAGGGGGAGGAGAGAGGAGCAGAGAGAAAGAGACAGTGAGAGAGACACACACAGATCGGCAGAAGGAGACAGAGACACCCCCAAACCACACAGATCAACAGAAAGAGCCAGAGAAGTGGAGAGAGACAAAGACAGACACACACAGAGGTCAGCAGAGAGGGGGAGGGGAGAGAGAGAGAGAGAGACAGAGAGAACAAGAGAGAAGGGAGGAAGGTGGGGAGGAAAGACAGAAGGAAGGAGTTGGGGTGGGGGCAGGCAGAGAATGGAGGGAGAGAAGGAAAGACAAAGAAAAACCTAGAGAGAAGTGGGAAGGAGAAAAGGAGGCAAAGATAGAAAGAATACCGGGAGGGGAGCAGAAGAGAGGCCCTAAGAAAGCCGGAGCAGCTGCCTGGGAGAGGCTTGGCCAGAAGCCCCCAGGGGGAGGAGACTTTGAGGAGCCAGTCTGGCAGCTGAGAGCGAGCTCCTGCTCTGATATTACCAAATAGAAGGGTTCAACAGGGAAAGCACCTTCCTCAGTCACTTAGTCAACAAGGCGGGGCTGTGCTCAGAGGCTGCTGAATGCTTCCTGGAGGTGCCAGGACTGGAGGAGAGGGTGTCCCAGTCTCTGTTGTGCTCCCCTGCCCTCCCCCACCTCCCCCCCCCCACACACAAAACAAAAACAAAACAAGAAGAGAAGGCAGTGGGGAGGACAGGAAGGAGAACAGAAGGAGAAGGCAGAATTGTTGCCTGATCACTGGCTGAGGGGCACAGATGGAAGGAGGTAGTGTTTGTTGACAGGTATTTACTAAGCGACTACGGTGTGCTCGGCATGACCCCAGGCTCTGGGGCCACAGAAACAGAACTTCAGCCTCATATTATGAGACAAAACACATATCCCAGCGGGGTGACCATGGGTAAGTTACTGAACTGTGCTGTGCCTCAGTTTCCTCATCTGTAAAATGGGGCTTATTAGGAGACCTACCCTATAGGATTGTTTTGAGGATTAAATGAAATGATCCACAGAAAGTAGTAATTTGGTGCCTGGCACAAAATGATGTACTCTAAAAGGGTCTATCAGTGCTTGAGCTGCTGGGTCTTGAAGGAGAAGGCATTTGCCAAGTGAGAGCGGAATGGGAAGAACCTTTCAGGAAGAGACCATAGGAGGGATGGCTAGAATGCTTGTAGGATTAATGAGCACGGTAGGTACGTGGATTCCCTGTAGTAACATCACCCAGAGGGAGGGACTGGCAAACTTCAGGTTCTTGGGCCCCTCGGACCTACTAGATCTGGGTCACTGGGTGGGGCCTTGGAATCTGAATTTTAACTTGAACTCCCAGACATTTCTGCTGCACCCCTTCCCTTCACTCTAGACCAGGGCCCTGTCCTGGTTCAGGCCTTATGGTGTTCAGTTGACTAAATAGCTTTCTGGTGGATCCAGCCCTGCTTTAGCCTCTCCACCTGTAATCGGACCCTCTTTCAAAGGATATCTCCTCTGTGAAGCCTCCCCTGACTGTTCAGGGGGGAATTAATGGCCCACGTCTCCGTTCCTGCTGCACTTCGAACATCCCTGTATTCCAGTACTCATGAAATGATCAGAGTTGTTGGTATACACGACTATGTCTCTCTTATGCCTGTCCTCTACAAAAAGATGATATCTTGAGGACGGAGGCAGGGTCTGATGGATCTTTTATCCCCTGGTCTGACACCTGTGGGGCATGTCATGAAGACCTGTTCACCAAGTGGCTGTCTAGCTCTCTGGAAGATGCCAGGGAGCGAGAATCCCCTTACATGCTCTTCTAGGGGTCTCTGGGTTTTTCTTCCCTCTGTTTTCTTTCGTTTTGGGGTGCCTTACTTACTAGCAAGATAATTCCTGTAGAAATAAATTTCTGGGCAGAGTACACAGCAGATCTCAGGCAGATATGTCAAGTTGCCCTGGAACAAATCTTAAGTACCTTGTAGGGTAACGTGTCCTGGAGAGAATCCTACACTTCTTTCCACTTTCCTGTATTTTAGATGAAGGTAATAATAGTTACTCTCTTCCCTTCTTTATAGATGAGGAACCTGGATCAGGGACATATAGCTTGGTAGTGACACTAAGGAGTGGGACAAGGGGCACGTGACCTGGAATCCTGTTTGTCTGTTCCAAAGGTCCTAGTTGCTAAAGTCTAGGCTGCCGATTTTCTGTTTGTTGTTGTTGTTTTTTTTTTTTTTTCCAGCTATGAGTCAACTCATAGATTTACAGATTCAGGGGTCCCATCTGAGAAAGGTCTTCAGCTGGCATCAGTGGTGATGGTTCCAATGGGGATGCATTTAAACTGATAGTAAGGTGCTCATGCTAGGGCTGTGGCCAGGCTCTGGGTTAACTGTCTTCTCACACACTGTTCTCATAACAACCCTATATAGTAGGTAATATTCTTCTTCTTGATACAGAAGGGGTAAGAAACATACCTAAGATCACACAGCCAGTAAGTAGCAGAGCTGGATTTTGAACCCCTGCCTGGATCACTCCAGAAATGGAGCTCTTAACCACATGGCTCTCCCAAATTCATTGCCTTTTCATTCCATTTCATTGCATGAACATTAGAGGGTCTGTTATTGACAATCATTGAAAAGTGATTGCAGGAACCTTGAATGAGCATAGAAAATGTTGATGATCCAATTGCCATAGCAAAGAAAGGAAGGCTCACTGCATTGGTCAGAAAGTATTTATCAAAAAATTTTTAAAAATGTTTATTTTTTAGAGAGAGAGAGAGAGACAGAGTGTGAGTGGGGGAGGGGCAGAGAGAGGGAGACACAGAATCCAAAGCAGGCTCCAAATCCAAAGCACAGAACCCAATGTGGGGCTTGAACTCATTAGCTGTGAGATCTTGACCTGAGTCAAAGTCAGATGCTTACCCAACTGAGCCACCCAGGTACCCCTGGTCAGAAAATATTTAACATTAGGAATAAAAATAATCCTGTTGGCATAATTGTGGGTGAACTTTAAGTCTCAAAAATATCTTTATCATTATTGCTTCGTAGTCTTTAACAAAATACCACCACATAAAGAACGAACCCTGGTTTGATGTGTCATACTGGGAATGGCCACATGGTGTCCTCCCAGCTCAGTCTAAGACTTCCAGACTCTACTTCCAGCAGTCTTTGCCCGGCTGAGTGGCAAGGGCTAGTTAGAGTGGAGAGGACCCTAAGCCATTGAATCAACTTCTAACTGCTGAGGCCCCAAGGGCACTATGGCCAGAGGGGACCGAGGACTATTTCTCAGGCTGGAGGCTAATGATTTGTTTGCTTGCAAGGCTCTCCATGGACAGTTCTGATATCCAAGTTTCACTCTGAAGACGACTTTGGGATTGTCTGAAGGAAGGCAACGGAAGGTTTTAGATTTACAGAGTAGGAGGGCCACTTCCTGAGGGTTGAACAATTTGAGGGGGAGCAGAAGGAGGCTGAAGTGGGGGCTGAGAAACAGGAAAGGACAGAGTGTCTGTAGGAGAGCTCACAGCAAGCATAGTGTATCACACATCACTAAGGAAAATATAGGTGCCCTTTCTCCCAACATTTTATTTAGTTTTCTTGCCAGTCTGGCTTCAAGCTCTGACATTTAACCTACATACTGGGCAGTTGTTAAGTTTTGATTTGATGGCCAAAATCCAACCTTTTTAGTAGCATTTGGAAAGCAACTATGCTTACCACTATACCACCAACGCTGCACATGCATTTGGAGTTCCTGGAGGGCAGTGGTTCTCAAACTGGTGTGGATCACTATCACCAGCAGCACTTGTTGCAACAGATTGCTGGGCCCCACCCCGTTTTTGATTCAGTAGGTCTAGGGGGGGCCTAAGAAGGTGCATTTCTAAAAAGTTCTCAGATACTGATGCTGCTGGTCTGAGACCACAGTTTGAGAACCACCACTATAAAGGAATTACTTTCCTCACATGGTCCCCCATTGTACCCTCCATTTTATTTATTTATAGGTTTATTTATTGATTTTGAGAGAGAAACAGAGCACACAAGTGGGGGAGGGGCAGAGAGGCAAAGAGAGAGAGAGAGTGAGAGAGAGAGAATCCCAAGCAGGCTCCACACTGTCAGCAGAGAGCCCGATACGGGGCTTGATCTCACAAACCACGAGATCGTGACGTGACCAAAATCAAGAGTCAGATGCTTAACTGACTGAGCCACCCAGGTGCCCTTGTACCCTCCATTTTTAAAGACAAAAGCCGAAGACTCCAAATCTTTCCACTGGGTGCCCAGGTATAGGCAGGGATGGGCTGTGACCTGAGCTTGGTCAATGGAGCAGAGTTTTTCAGAGAGTCTGGAGCACATATTTCAAGGCTAAGTTGGACTGGTGGGAGGTTTTTCGAGGCAATAACAGCTTCCAGCTGATTGGGCCATAGCTATCGGTGGGTTGCCTGGATCTCCAGTGACTGGGTTACTTTGGGTTCTACTGGGTCCAGACCAAGCCAGGTATTCCAGCCTCCCTTGATTCTGATCCTTCCGTACCCTTACAGCAAACTTCCTTCTTACTTAAGGTAACCAGAGTCCCTTCTGTTGTTTACAGCCAACATCTCTGACTCAGCCTGTCCTTTGTGCTGTCTCCCACTGCAGCAGCATGGAGGGAACAGAGTGAACTCAGATCACACTCAAGTTCGCAGAGCCAAGAACTGGACTTCTGAGTTCCTGTCTCCTGGGCAGTGGGCTCTTCCCTCCACATTCACAGCCCTGCTCAGAAAGGCATTTGCAGTATATGTGTACTAAGTCTTCCTGAAATATGGTAGGACATCCAAATATAAATATAGGCAAGCAGTAGGTACTCAAAGTCCACAGTACTAGAATGCTATCCTTGCATGAGTTATGTTTCTCTTAAAAACAACAAGATTCAGCCCTTTAAGCCCTTGTAGACAGGTTTAAAGATGGTAGAACTCACACTTTAGATATTGTTTGTCAGCATTTTACTGTTTTAGGATATCAGACCTTGTTGCTGTGGACAGTGATCTGCTATAAAGATACAGGTGGCGGGAGGGCAGAGGATCCCAAAGGAAAATGCTCTTTGATTCCTGTTGGTCCCTCTACTCATCCCAGTCTGCCACCCTGCCATCCCTAGGAAGGGGGCTGTGGAGGGAAAGGAGGCAGTTCGATAGCAAGGCCTGGCAGTGGTGTAACCAGCCCACAGCCCTGGAGGGGTGCACACACAAAGAGGAGCTGTCCCTTCTTTCTTTGGGCAGGGCTTTTGGGAGGAGAATGAGCTCTGGTCACAGCCCCTCCAGGTATCAGCTGTGTGACTTTGGGTTTTACCTCTCTGGGTCTTTCAGTAGTTTCCAATTATTCCTTAACAAAACACTACAAACTCCATTGCTTAAAACAACGCAAGCTTATTATCTTACCGTTTTGGAGGTCAGAGCTCCGCAACGAGTCTTAGGGTGCTAAAATCAAAGCCTGGGTGGCTCAGTCGGTTAAGCATTCAATTCTTGATTATGGCTCAGGTCATCTCATGGTGAGACCGAGCCCCATGTCGTCCATCATCATCGTCGGTCTCTGCACTGAAAGCATGAAGTCTGTTTGGGACTTTGTCTCTCCATCTCTCCCTGCCCCTCCCCTGCTCATGCTCTCTCTCTCTTTCTCTCAAAATAAATAAATGAATATTAAAAAAAAAAAATCAAAGGCTGCATTCCTTCTAAGTTCTAGGGAAGAATTCACTCTTTGCCTTTTTCAGCTTTTAGAGACTGAGTGCATTCCTTGGCTCCTGGGACATCACCCTGATTGCTGCTTCCATCGTCATACCTCACCTACCTGACTCTGACCCTCATGAGTCTTTTATAAAGACTCTTGTGATTATATTGGGCCCACCTGCATAACCCAGGCTACTCTCCTCACCTGGATCCTTAATTACATCTGCAAAGTTCCCTTTATCCTGTAAGGTAATGTATTTATAGGTCCTGGGGATTAGGACATGGACATCTTCGGGGAGTCTACCATAATACTCATTTACACTGTTGGGCTCCCCATAATGCCAGGCCATGTCTTCGAGCAGCATGTTTTTGGAGCTGTGGGGGGTCCACAAGGGGAATGCACATCCTTTGGCATCTTCTAGTTTCAGCAGGAGGGATGGGTGATAAGGAGATACAAACAGCCTCCCTGAGGCATGCTCCCCTCCCATCTCTCAGGGTGGAGGAGGGACCCTAGTCAGTCTCTTGGGGCAGCAGTGAGATCGGTTGTTAATTAGTTGTTAATTAGCAGGTGAGCTATGGAGAGGGCAAGTTTCCCTGGAACTACTGTTACCGGGACGAGGAAAACTTCCTTTGACCTGGGAAAAGAGGCCTCCTGTTTTCTGATATTCTTATTTCTAGACACGAAACTGTCTCGGGGGCTTCAAGTGCCATTGGCTGCATGGAATTTTAACTGTCAAATCAAGGGATTTGTCTCTGGATTCTGTCCTGCAGACAATCCTCACCTTACCCACAAGCCCTACACATTTTTATATAAGAGAGAGGGAATATATACATATTTAGTGCATATTGTGTGTCGGGCACTATGGTAACCGCTTACACTACCTACGTGTATTATCTTGCGGATTCCTCATCACAACAATCCTGGGAAGCAGGTACTATTATTTTCCCTTTCACAGACGAAGATGTAATGACTTAGTTTGGTTCCATAATTTGCCCAGCATTTCAAAGCCGGTGAATGGCAGGGTCGGGATTCAAGTCCCGTCATCTGATTCCAGCTCTTATTCTCTGTCTACACTGCTTTTTACCAACAGATGGGGTGTGATGAAGATTGGTTGGAGGTGGTGGGGCAGGAATGCCCTGTCTCGGGGTCCCGGAAGAACAGGTCGAATGGGTGCAGTGCCTGTCTCTGCCCTCCAGCCCTGCCTGGACCCAGCCTACTTGGCCCAGAGGCCCAGTGGGTGGGTTTGGAATCGCTACTCAGGGACCTGTTATTTCACATGGTTGGGGGAGTTCTGAGTCTCCAGAGCCACCAAGTCAAAGGATCTCTTCCCCCTGACACAGGACTTGCATTGAATTCTTCCCCCACAACCCTCATTCAATCAACATTCATCCCATTCAACTCTTTGCTGGGTGTGGACTTCCAGGCTGGGCTGGGAGCCCTGACCCCACATGTCTGTGTCCTGATTTTCTGCCTAGTCCTCTCAGTGCTCCTTCCTTAGAGTTTGGTCCTATGCTCTCCATTCCCAGCCCTGAGCAGTTCCTTCCTGAATGGGCTCATTGCTGACTGATGGATTTGATGTGGCTGCCCCAAAAGGACCCTGTGGCCTTTGGATGCCATTCTTGGATGCTTCTGCTGAACCCTTGCAGGCTTCTATGACTGTGTGTTGTTCCAGTCTCCATCCTGCAGGGTCACAGATTCTTTTCCTTCTGTAGAGAAAACTGTTTAGCTTTTATGCAGTTGCCAAACTGAAGCCAAGAGAGCACTTGCTGCTGAGTGTTTCTGCAGAGTGAACTAACCCAACTCGTCTGTGATTTAGACATTTCCCCCTGCATTTTGCTTTCACCCTGTGTAATTAAAAAAGTTTTTTAATGTTTATTTTTCAGAGAGAGAGAGAGAGAGAGTGTGAGCAGGGGAGGGGCAGAGAGAAGAGGGAGACACAGAATCCAAAGAAGGCTCCAGAGCTGTCAGCACAGAACCCAATGCAGGGCTTGAACTCACGAACCTTGAGATCATGACCTGAGCCAAAGTCGGACACATAACCAACTGTGACACCCAGGCGCCCTCTTGTATGACTTTTTTGTATGTGTGGGAAGGGGTGTCTGCTGGGTCTCAGGATACCCTGTATGAATACAAAGCACTGGCTCCTGGGAAGAGAAGAGCAGTAGCTTCTTTATTATGTCAGTTTGGAATTTGCATATCAGCATACACACCGTCCCTAAGGGGGCTGCTTTAATAGCTTTAATGAGCCTTCCTGCAGGTCTCAAGGGATACCCACTAAATGGTGATATATTCATTGCGGAACTGATTTGGGTCAGATGTGCCCACTTTATAGTTACTGTCAGATCCTAGAAGTCTCTAGATTTTACAGATGAGGAAACCCAGCCCTGAGAGGAGAGTGAGGCTAGGTTTGTATTAAAGACCACAGCCTGACTATAGCTTCAGTACAAGTCCTTGGTTCAGGAAGCCATAAACCAGGGTAGGCTTTCAGCAGAGAACCCCCAGCCCTGCAGCCACAGGTGAGCCTGTGTATTATATTCTTGAAGGACCAGCAGTCAGGATATCCCCTCACCTTGCCTTCCAAATCCATGTAGGGTGACTAGACTGGGAAATACGTGCTTATCCTGTAAGGGAAAGAAGCTTAATAGTGAATCTACCCCAGTTCATTTCACTGGGGCCACTGTATTCATTTCATTTGAGAGCCCCAGACAAGAGGCAAGACCCCAGAGAAGACATGGCTGGGTTGTGTGTCTTCGTCCTAAGTTTCCCTTGGCCAGCTTGTCCTGGATATCACAAGGTCTGACACAGCTCCACAGTTGTGGAGGCCCCACATGGTGTAGGAGGAGCTAAATTAATTCCTAGGCACTAGAGAGTGGTATGGAAGTGGCTGGACGAGTTGAACCTGAACAGGGTGTTTAGTTGGGAATGACAGGTAACAAAAGAACATCTGAGGTTATATCATTGTGGGTAGATAAAAACGAAAGACCAGATCACCGCCTCCACTCCAAAGCCCTGGTTCTCTGTTCCTCTGGGAAAAGGAAAAAGGGCACCTCAGTGGAATGGGGCTTAAAAAGAAATTCAGTTATGGAAAAGGGAAGTCTTATTTCTCGTGTACTTGAACTGTGGCCTTAGATTCAGAGCCACCACACTCTAATAAAGCATGACTGCTCCCAGTAGGCTCCTTCCTTCCCTGTCCCACAACAGACGCACAGTGAAATGACTAGGTCTTTGGGCCCCTTCCCCAAACACGTTCCCTCCCTTGTGGGGTCCTGGAGACTCAGGTGAGCTTTTCTACGGCTTACATCCTCCTATCTCAACACAGTTACACCTTCTTACACCCAAGCCTTGACAGCTGCTGTTTTCCTATAGTTCCTTAGGCGTGGGCTAGCCCCATGTGACCCATAAACATCTCTCCTCCATGCTGATCTCACCTTTCTGGCCATCACCAGTGATGAACTGACCACTTTTGCATGGTTTCTGATGTTGTTGTCATTCCTCTTAACATTCCACCATCTTGTTTCTCTGCTGGAATGATTATTGAGCTGGGGAAGTTTCCTTCCCCAGCTGTTTATTACTTTTCTACTATGCTCGAAAAAGAATGACTTTATTCTCATTTTGTAAAATAACATGGCTAACACTTCAACTTTTATTTTATTCTTTCTTCAGTGTTAGTCTCAAGGGCTACTTCTTCCATGAAGCCTTTGCTGATTCTCTCCTCCCTTCCTCATGTAGAGCCTATCTCTCTATCACTTATTCATACCTCTGTGGTTTGCATATATTGTGTTGTATTAAAATGATCATTTTATGATCTTTTTCTCTCAGAGGGCCTCTGGAAGCAGGCGCTGGATCTGATTAATTTCTATCCTCAGTTCCTAGCATCTACTTCCTATAGTAGGTGCTCAGTAAATGTTTGATGAACTAAGGTCTAGCCCATAGCTCTGTGATTCTGTTTAATTTCTGTTGTAGAGTAGTAGAGATTTCTCAACACTTAGAACCTAGGGGGGAAAAACAGCATTTTTTTTTCCTGGAATTCTTGGCCTTCCTTAAAGGATTTGTGGAAATAAAGGGACTGGTTTAGGGGACTGGGTTTGACTCTCTAAGACCTATGAATCAGGATTATTTTATTTTATTTTATTTTTTTAATTTTCTTTTTTTTTTGAACGTTTATTTATTTTTGGGACAGAGAGAGACAGAGAATGAATGGGGGAGGGGCAGAGAGAGAGGGAGACACAGAATCGGAAACAGGCTCCAGGCTCTGAGCCATCAGCCCAGAGCCTGAGGTGGGGCTCAAACTCACGGACCGCGAGATCGTGACCTGGCTGAAGTCAGACGCTTAACCGACTGCGCCACCCAGGCGCCCCGAATCAGGATTATTTTAGATGTATATGGAAGAGGATAACAATTCACATTTTTCATTAATAAATTAAGATGGAGTTTGCATCCATGTTTCATCTCCTGCATTAGCTCAGAAGTGTTGGTTCTTTAGTATAACGGGGAAAATTAGAAACTGGTCCAGCCTTCAAAGGGCCAAATATGCAGGCCCTTCTGGTTCCACTTAAGTTCTGATTACAGTCATTAGCCACTGATGGTTTCCTGCCTCTGCCAGGCCCAGACTCAGGGGGCCTTTTCAGTGTGTTCCCTACTGCTCAGGCCTGAACTGGGCTCCTGCACAATGGTCTGGCTGCACTCAGAATGGGTATGGAGCAGCTTGGGACAACCCACCTGGGCATGCATAGCATTGGAGCTGTAGGCTGAGGCTAGAGTTGATGGCTTTGGTTTAGGACTGGGGTATTTCACAAGGACTCCCTTCCTGCTCTTGGAGGTCTTTGGTTCTGTGACATGATGGCCCCAGAGATGCTACTGGGTCTTCTTTTTTTCCCCCACTCCTCCAGCAATTACACTGGAGTGCTGATCATCCATAGGAAGATGATCATGGCTTTCTTCCCTCTCCGTCTCCTTCTCTTGTTCCCTGAGCCCACCCTTGCACTCCTAGGAGGTCCAGTAGTGATTCTGTTCTGGGAGTCAGGCCAATATGGCCCCATGTCAGCCTGGCTCCTTCTACCCAACTCCAGATCAGTGCATTGGCACCTACCCCTTGCCTGTCTGCAGTTCAGAAACACTCTCCGTGCCCTAGTCTGATCTGTGGCTCTTGGTTCAGCAGGCCCCCGCCTCATCTCCTTCCAACAGCCCCCTCCCCTGCTTCACTAATAGGCACCAACTGCCGACTGCAATCACCAATCCTAGATCTCATCTGTGGAACTGGATTCATCCCCTCCAAACACATGCTTATCTAAGGGGGCAGATGCCATTGTAGTTGTTGAAGAACCATTTCACATATGCTCACAAAGCAACCTCCAATTCCACGTAGGAAATGGGCTCCATGAAACCTTTGTTCATCCAATGTGCCAGACCAGAACAAAAGGACTTAGAATTAACCATGTTTGGAGCATCTAGTTCTTTGATTAAAGAGGGCAGAGACGCTGGTTGTGTGGGCAAAGAGGGTGGCTCTAAAATGGGCAGTGTTGTATTTCAAACAAACCACTTGTCAAGAAATGAGCATTGTCTGTATGGGGGGAGGTTGTAATGAGGTGGAGTAACCAGCCAGCCATGCTACCCTTGGCCTGCCTATTTGGGAATCTATTGCAAACTGAGGAGAAGGTTTAGGGATCACCGTGTGATAGTTGCCGTCACTTTGAAGTTAAATTTTGCAAGAGCCACTGGCTATTTCCTCCAGGAATTCATGTCATCTGGGCACTTGCCGCAAGGTGAATTTACCTGGATTAGATAAGTTAGATATTTTTCCTGGATGTTTTAAGTCAGAGGGAACACCTGGGACGTTGCTTACTGTAGTGGTACCCAGATTTTGCTATGTGTCAGAATAACAAGGGGAGTTAAGAAAATTCCCACACCTATGCTGTGCTCACATTAAATCAGACTCTTTGCGGGTGGGACCTATCCAGGCATCAGTATTTTTTTTTTTTCAACGTTTATTTATTTTTGGGACAGAGAGAGACAGAGCATGAACGGGGGAAGGGCAGAGAGAGAGGGAGACACAGAATCGGAAACAGGCTCCAGGCTCTGAGCCGTCAGCCCAGAGCCCGACGCGGGGCTCGAACTCACAGACCGCGAGATCGTGACCTGGCTGAAGTCGGACGCTTAACCAACTGCACCACCCAGGCGCCCCAGGCATCAGTATTTTTAAAAGCTTCCCAGGTGGTTGATTCCCAGGTGGTCTAGTCACTTACACTTTCCCCGTCAAAATCTTCTCTTAAAATAATTGAGTTGCTATTAAATATACATAAAATGATAATTCAGAATTAACATTTAAATAAATATAACTACCTAGGTATAATGTAGAAATTCTCTTGTGCCAGATTTCAGTTGCTATCAATGATTGCTCTCTATAATCCTGGTTTGTTTGTTTGTTTGTTTGTTTATTCTGCTTTAAGGAAAGACCCTGAGCTTTCTTTAACTTTGACTCTCAGTGCTCAAAAGTCCTAGGTCATTTCTGAGAAACTGACAAAATGCTGAAAGCAGAAGAAAATTCTGCCTGTGGAGCAGAGGTCAAATTTGAAAAGCTCTCCCAGAATTTAAAGAAAATATTTTGAGCTGAAAGAGAAGGAAAAGGTGATAACTGGTATGAAAGTCAAAGACTAAGAAGTGGATCAGGAACGATTATGAAAAGTATTACCAAAAAACCATTTTGCTAATTTTCTAAAAATCCTGAAATTAGAGATTAACCATCTTTGGATCATTCAGTTCTTTGATGGTTTCATAGGGTTGAAGCAAAATTGATCTGCTTACACCAACACCAAAGTGTCAGCATTGAAATGCTGGTCTGGGCGTTAAAGCCCTGCCTTGAATGACAAGAACGCCTCTCACCCATGTGAAGTGGGCTACATCCTGAATTCCCACTGCCTATTACTTTTAAAAAATTTAACTTTTATTGAGGGGTGCCTGGGTGGCTCAGTTGGTTGAGCCTCCAACTTTGGCTCAGGTCATGATCTCATGGTTTGTGAGTTTGAACCCGTATCAGGCTCTGTTTACCCTCTCTCTCTGCCCCTACCCCATTCTCTCTTTCTCTCCCCCGCGCTCTCTCTCTCCCTCTCTCTCTCTCTCTCTCTCTCTTTCTCTCAGAAATAAACATTAACAAATTTTTAACTTTTATTGTAAAAAAGGATCACCAAATATAGAGTTTAAAAAGGCAAAGAGTAGTCTACAGATTTTAATAAAAAGCAATTGTGTTATGCCCCGCCCCCATGCCCCCATACCTCGTTTCCACTCCCCAGAGGCACACTTAACTCTGGCTGTTTCCCCTCGTATTTATCTTCATGTTTCTAAAAACCACGCTTATACTGCTATTTCTTAAACTTTCACTTTTAGACTCTCCCTATCCACTTCCCATTATGGAAGATATCTTTTAGTCCTCTTCTCCCTCCTCCCTCAAACTTTTCTCCTTGATCATCTTCCCAATAAAGTTAGATCAACATTCAATATTTACCTTCTTTATGACCATTTAATTATATCGCAGCTGGCTAAGAAGTAACCTATGAATACATTTCCTTCCTTTTAATACTTTCTCTTTCTTGGAGATAATGATTGTCCAATTTTCTCCACTGCTAGGGATTTGTTTGTGAACTCATCCCCCGTTTTTCCCCAACTCTCTCTTTTTCCTTAATGTTTATTTATTTTTGAGAGAGAGAGTGAGACAGAAAGAAGGGGACAGAGGATCCAAAGCAGGCTTGACAGCAGTGAGCCTGAAGCAGGGCTTGAACTCATGAACCATGAGATCATGACCTAAGTGGAAGTCATACACTCAACTGCCTGAGCCACCCAGGTGCCCCTCCCCAAACCCTTCCACAGAGCTGTAAAACTCCTCTCAGTGAGGTCAGGCAGGCACACCAGGGATCCAGCAGTTTTGTTCCTTTCCCTGGGTACATCCCTCCCACAGACCTCCGTCCTCCTGCTCTGGTTTGTACTGGCTGTTCTTTTCTAGGCCTCAGGACTAGCTGAACCTTCACTGAAAACCCTTTTCCTCACTCCCATACTGGGTCTTTGCTTTTAGAAAGAACTCAATATCTTCCCTTCTCTTGTTTTACTCTTGGGTGGAGTATATCATCCAGTTTCTTTTTCAGAAAGGGTGCCTGTAGCTAAATTTCTTGAGTCTTTGCATGTCTGATAAGTGACTAATGAGGGGAGGGAGAAGCTGGGCAAGGCCTGGGCACCAGGGGGCTGGGGAGCTGGAGGCCCAGTACAATCCCAAGGAAGCAGAGAGGCAGTGGGAGATGGAACTGAGAATCCAAGCCCCCTGCTCAGTGCCCTGTCAGAATTCACTTATAAAACACAAACTGGAAGATCAAATTGGTAAGAATTTCAGGATGGCGGGAGCAGAGCATTAACCCAGGCGCATAGGGCCCTTCTGAGCATAAGGCCCTGGGCGATTGCATGTGTAACATACCTATGAAGCCAGTCCTGGGGGGAAAAGAATGGCTTCCATATTATATCATGCTTTTTAACTGACCCTATCCATCCAGGAGAAAATGAAGAGACCTTTAAGTCTCTCTACATTCCAGAATAAATTTCAGATGGATTAACGATTTAAATGGAAGAAATGGACAAAACAGTACAAGAGCAAAATCTAGGAGAACACAGAAATAACCTGGTGGCTTGGGAGACCTTTAAACTAAGACAATAGACTTGAAGATGCTATACTGGAAAAGATAGCTTTACGTACTTGCATAAAGCTTAGAAAATTGCATGGCAAAATATTTCATAAATGAAGCCAAAAGACAAATGATAAACTAGGAAAAGTTGCAGCATATAAAGAGATAAAGGATTAACATTTAAAATATTGAAATACCTCTCCAAACTGATAAAGAAAGACATCCCAGTAGGAAGATAGACAAAGGATATGAATAGACAATGCACCCAGGAGGAAATCAAACACCCTGTGCAAGATGCTATGCAATGTAAATCAAAGGGATGGGGAGATAGCGGCGCTCACACATCATGCTGGGAGAAATTAAACAGAGGTAACGCCTAGCAGAGGTTTTTTGCTGGGGAAGGGGCACTCACGATACTGGTAGAAACGTGAATAGTTAGAGCATTTACACAAAGAAAACAAATGCTCATGATGCAACAATTTCATTTTTGGGGATTTCTCTTGTAGAAATTAAAGGACTGAAAAATAAGGTTATGTCTACAAATGTGTTCATTGCAGCATTTTAGTTGTGTCAACAAACAAAAATAACAAAATGAAGCTACAAAAAAGGATAATAAATGGTAATTTAAATATCCATCAGTACAGAGACTGTTGAACAGATTGCAGTATATGGATAATTTGAATCATTATGAAGCCTAGAAAAAGTGAATTATATCTATACCAACCTAGATATAACCTAGAGGGACTGCCAGTTAGGTGAGCTAACTAAAAGCACCGTGTGGAGAAGTGCATATAATAGAATCGTATTTTCTTTGTGTGTGCAAAATAATGCCTAAATTCCCAAATTGTATATGTGTGTGTAATTTAGTTGCACGAATGTGTGTGTGTCATTTAATTGCCCAAATGTGTGTGTTGTATAAGAATGTGTGTCATTTAACTGCACGAATGTGTGATAGCAGAAAAAATGTTGAGGGCAACCACCAGTATTTTAACGTTGGTTTTGCTGGGAGATGGGGAGGAGGAGGGTAAGTGGAAGGGGGATGATGGAGGTTGTTTTGGTGAGGAGAGCTGGGTATGCACTCGGAATAGAACGTGGATGACTCTGCATTGGAGAGAAGGGTTTGGTCTCTGAAACCTTTTATGGAAGGTTTGACTATTGCCTTGGCTCTTGATGTTTGGGTTCAGGATCAATAACAATTTCACTATAATTTAATTTTAAGGATGTAGGAGTCCTATAGGCGAATAAGCTGAAACCCTAAGGATGCTTTTGAGGAATCTGTTAGATTTCTTCTCTGGAACACTAAATTCCAGAAGTTAGCAGTAGAATATCTACAGAAATAGAAAACTTTTACCCAGTGTTGTGGACTGAATGTTTGGTTTCCTGACACACACACACACACACACCCATTCATGTATTGAAACGTAATTCCCAATGTGATGATATTTGCAGGTGGAGCCTTTGGAAGGTGGTTAGTTCGTGAGAGTAGAGCCCTCATGAATGGGATTAGTGCCCTTATGAAGCGACCCCAGAGAGTCCCTCCCCCTTCCACTATGTGAGGTTATATGAACAGGAAGTAGACCCTCAGCAAACATGGACTCTGCCAGCACCTTGCCCTTGGACTTCTCAGTATTTAAAACTCTTGAGAAATAAATTTGTATAAACTATCCAATCTATGTATTTTGTTATATCATCCCAAATGAACTAAGACACCCAGCCACATTGTCAGCAATATATGACAGCATTCTCTGATCTCTAAAAGCTAAGAAAAGGTACCACCCAAGTACTTTTTCTATAAGAATGACTCAAAAAATGTCTCCACATTACATAAAAATGAATTACAACAAGAAGGTAAGATAGGGAATTTAGGATTTGAAAGAAGCAAACAGTAAAACCTGTTAAAGATATAAAAAGTTAAGAGAAAACTGCCAGAAGACTAGCAGAATGGAGTCTCCGGAGCCAAGTGCAGACGAGAGGCCCACGGACGAGGGTAGGAAGGGCGGCGAGGCGGTGCGCGCTCCACGGACTGGCGGGAGGGAGCCGGGGCGGAGGGGTGGCCCGCCAGCTAAGCAGAGCCCCCGAGTCTGGCTTGCAAAAGCGGAGGGGCCAGATGAAGCGTGTTCCGACAGCAAGCGGGACTTAACATCTGGAAGGTTATAAGCTAACAGCTCTGCTCGGAGAACGGGAGGGCTGGAGGACAAAGGGAGGGAGAGCTGCTGAGCCCCTTGACGACAGAACTCAGTTTGGTGGGGAACAAAGGCGCTCGCCAGCGCCATCTCCCTCGCCCATCCCCCAGCCAAAATCCCAAAGGGAACCAGTTCCTGCCAGGGAACTTGCTTGCACCGTGCAAACACCCAATGCTGTACTTCTGCGGATCCATCCCTCCGGAGGGTCTGACTCCCTCCCGCTGCCGCAGGGCCCCTCCCGAAGCGGATTTCCGAAGGAAAAGCGAGCTGAGACTGCCCCTCCCGCCCCTGTGCACCTTGCCGATCCACCCCAGCTAATACGCCAGATCCCCAGCACCACAAGCCTGGCAGTGTGCAAGTAGCCCAGACAGGCCACGCCACCCTACAGTGAATCCCACCCCTAGGAGAGGGGAAGAGAAGGCACACACCAGTCTGACTGTGGCCCCAGCGGTGGGCTGGGGGTAGACATCAGGTCTGACTGCGGCCCCACCCACCAGCACAAGTTATTCAAGACAGCACAGGGGAAGTGCCCTGCAGGTCCGCACCACTCCAGGGACTATCCAAAATGACGAAACGGAAGAATTCCCCTCAGAAAAACATCCAGGAAATAACAACAGCTAACAAACTGATCAAAAATGATTTAAACAATATAACAGAAAGTGAGTTTAGAATAATAGTCATAAAATTAATCGCTGGGCTTGAAAACAGTATAAAGGACAGCAGAGAATCTCTTGCTACAGAGATCAAGGGACTAAGTAACAGCCAGGAGGAGCTAAAAAATGCTATCAATGAACTACAAAATAAAATGGAGACAACTACGGCTCGGATTGAAGAGGCAGAGGAGAGATTAGGTGAACTAGAAGATAAAATTATGGAAAAAGAAGAAGCTGAGAAAAAGAGAGATAAAAAAATCCAGGAGTATGAGGGGAAAATTAGAGAACTAAGTGATGCACTAAAGAGAAATAATCTACGCATAATTGGTATTCCAGAGGAGGTAGAGAGAGGGAAAGGTGCTGAAGGTGTACTTGAAGAAACAATAGCTGAGAACTTCCCGGATCTGGGGAAGGAAAAAGGCATTGAAATCCAAGAGGCACAGAGAACTCCCTTCAGACGTAACTTGAATCGATCTTCTGCACGACATATCATAGTGAAACTGGCAAAATACAAGGATAAAGAGAAAATTCTGAAAGCAGCTAGAGATAAATGTGCTCTAACATATAAAGGGAAACCTATAAGACTCGTGACAGATCTCTCTACTGAAACTTGGCAAGCCAGAAAGGAATGGCAGGAGATCTTCAATGTGATGAACAGAAAAAATATGCAGCCGAGAATCCTTTATCCAGCAAGTCTGTCATTTAGAATAGAAGGAGAGATAAAGGTCTTCCCAAACAAACAAAAACTGAAGGAATTCGTCACCACTAAACCAGCCCTACAAGAAATCCTAAGGGGGATCCTGTGAGACAAAGTACCAGAGTCATTGCTACAAGCATGAAACCTATGGACATCACAATGACTCTAAACCCATATCTTTCTATAATAACACTGAATGTAAATGGACTAAATGCACCAACCAAAAGACATAGGGTATCAGAATGGGTAAAAAAACAAGACCCATCTATTTGCTGTCTACAAGAGACTCATTTTAGACTTGAGGACACTTTCAGATTGAGAGTGAGGGGATGGAGAACTATTTATCATGCCACTGGAAGTCAAAAGAAAGCTGGAGTAGCCATACTTATATCAGACAAATTAGACTTTAAATTAAAGGCTGTAACAAGAGATGAAGAAGGGCATTATATAATAATCACAGGGTCTATCCATCAGGAAGAGCTAACAATTATAAATGTCTATGCGCCGAATATGGGAGCCCCCAAATACATAAAACAATTACTCACAAACATAAGCAACCTTATTGATAAGAATGTGGTAATTGCAGGGGACTTTAACACTCCACTTACAGAAATGGATAGATCATCTAGACACACGGTCAATAAAGAATCAAGGGCCCTGAATGACACATTGGATCAGATGGACTTGACAGATATATTTAGAACTCTGCATCCCAAAGCAACAGAATATACTTTCTTCTCGAGTGCACGTGGAACATTCTCCAAGATAGATCACATACTGGGTCACAAAACAACCCTTCATAAGTATACAAGAATTGAAATCATACCATGCATACTTTCAGACCACAATGCTATGAAGCTTGAAATCAACCACAGGAAAAATCTGGAAAACCTCCAAAAGCATGGAGGTTAAAGAACACCCTACTAAAGAATGAATGGGCCAACCAGGCAATTAGAGAAGAAATTAAAAAATATATGGAAACAAATGAAAATGAAAATACAACAATCCAAATGCTTTGGGATGCAGCGAAGGCAGTCCTGAGAGGAAAATGCATTGCAATCCAGGCCTATCTCCAGAAACAAGAAAAATCCCAAATACAAAATCTAACAGCACACCTAAAGGAAATAGAAGCAGAACAGCAAAGACAGCCTAAATCCAGCAGAAGAAGAGAAATACTAAAGATCAGAGCAGAAATAAACAATATAGAATCTAAAAAAACTGTAAAGCAGATCAACGAAACCAAGAGTTGGTTTTTTGAAAAAATAAACAAAATTGATAAACCTCTAGCTAGGCTTCTCAAAAAGGAAAGGGACATGACCCAAATAGATAAAGTCATGAATGAAAATGGAATTATTACAACCAATCCCTCAGAGATAAAAGCAATTATCAGCGAATACTATGAAAAATTATATGCCAACAAACTGGACAACCTGGAAGAAATGGACAAATTCTTAAACACCCACAAGCTTCCAAAACTCAATCAGGAGGAAATAGAAAGCTTGAACAGACCCATAACCAGCAAAGAAATTGAATCAGTCATCAAAAATCTCCCAAAAAATAAGAGTCCAGGACCAGATGGCTTCCCAGGGGAGTTCTACCAGACGTTTAAAGCAGAGATAATACCTATCCTTCTCAAGCTGTTCCAAAAAATAGAAAGGGAAGGAAAACTTCCAGACTCATTCTATGAAGCCAGTATTACTTTGATTCCTAAACCAGACAGAGACCCAGTAAAAAAAGAGAACTACAGGCCAATATCCCTGATGAATATGGATGCAAAAATTCTCAGTAAGATACTAGCAAACCAAATTCAACAGCATATAAAAAGAATTATTCACCATGATCAAGTGGGATTCATTCCTGGGATGCAGGGCTGGTTCAACATTCGCAAATCAATCAACGTGATACATCACATTAATAAAAGAAAAGATAAGAACCATATGATCCTGTCAATTGATGCAGAAAAGGCCTTTGATAAAATTCAGCAACTTTCTTAATAAAAACCCTCAAGAAAGTTGGGATAGAAGAAACATACCTAAAGATCATAAAAGCCATTTATGAAAAGCCCACAGCTAACATCATCCTCAATGGGGAAAAACTGAGACCTTTTTCCCTGAGATCAGGAACACGACAGGGATATCCACTCTCACCGCTGCTGTTTAACATAGTGTTGGAAGTTCTAGCATCAGCAATCAGACAACAAAAGGAAATCAAAGGCATCAAAATTGGCAAAGATGAAGTCAAGCTTTCACTTTTTGCAGATGACATGATATTATACATGGAAAATCCGATAGACTCCACCAAAAGTCTGCTAGAACTGATACATGAATTCAGCAAAGTGGCAGGATACAAAGTCAATGTACAGAAATCAGTTGCATTCTTATACACTAATAATGAAGCAACAGAAAGACAAATAAACTGATCCCATTCATAATTGCACCAAGAAATATAAAATACCTAGGAATAAATCTAACCAAAGATGTAAAAGATCTGTATGCTGAAAACCATAGAAAACTTATGAAGGAAATTGAAGAAGATATAAAGAAATGGAAAAACATTCCATGCTCATGGATTGGAAGAATAAATATTGTTAAAATGTCAGTACTACTCAAAGCTATCTACACATTCAATGCAATCCCAATCAAAACTGCACCAGCATTCTTCTCAAAACTACAACAAGCAATCCTAAAATTCATATGGAACCACAAAAGGCCCCAAATAGCCAAAGTAATTTTGAAGAAGAAGACCAAAGCAGGAGGCATCACAATCCCAGACTTTAGCCTCTACTACAAAGCTGTCATCATCAAGACAGCATGGTATTGGCACAAAAACAGACATATAGACCAATGGAATAGAATAGAAACCCCAGAACTAGACCCACAAACGTATGGCCAACTAATCTTTGACAAAGCAGGAAAGAACATCCAATGGAAAAAAGACAGTCTCTTTAACAAATGGTGCTGGGAGAACTGGACAGCAACATGCAGAAGGTTGAAACTAGACCACTTTCTCACACCATTCACAAAAATAAACTCAAAATGGATGAAGGACCTGAATGTGAGACAGGAAACCATCAAAACCCTAGAGGAGAAAGCAGGAAAAGACCTCTCTGACCTCAGCTGTAGCAATTTCTTACTTGACACATCCCCAAAGGCAAGGGAATTACAAGCAAAAATGAACTACTGGGACCTTATGAAGATAAAAAGCTTCTGCACAGCAAAGGAAACAACCAACAAAACTAAAAGGCAACCAACGGAATGGGAAAAGATATTTGCAAATGACATATCGGACAAAGGGGTAGTATCCAAAATCTATAAAGAGCTCACCAAACTCCACACCCGAAAAACAAATAACCCAGTGAAGAAATGGGCAGAAAACATGAATAGACATTTCTCTAAAGAAGACATCCAGATGGCCAACAGGCACATGAAAAGATGCTCAACGTAGCTCCTCATCAGGGAAATACAAATCAAAACACACTCCGATATCACCTCACGCCAGTCAGAGTGGCCAAAATGAACAAATCAGGAGACTATAGATGCTGGCGAGGATGTGGAGAAACGGGAACCCTCTTGCACTGTTGGTGGGAATGCAAATTGGTGCAGCCACTCTGGAAAACAGTGTGGAGGTTCCTCAAAAAATTACAAATAGACCTATTCTATGACCCAGAAATAGCACTGCTAGGAATTTACCCAAGGGATACAGGAGTACTGATGCATAGGGGCACTTGTACCCCAATGTTTATAGCAGCACTCTCAACAATAGCCAAATTATGGAAAGAGCCTAAATGTCCATCAACAGATGAATGGATAAAGAAATTGTGGTTTATATACACAATGGAATACTACATGGCAATGAGAAAGAACGAAATATGGCCCTTTGTAGCAACGTGGATGGAACTGGAGAGTGTGATGCTAAGAGAAATAAGCCATACAGAGAAAGACAGATACCATATGGTTTCACTCTTATGTGGATCCTGAGAAACTTAACAGAAACCCATGGAGGAGAGGAGGGGAAAAAAAAAAGAGGTTAGAGTGGGAGAGAGCCAAAGCATAAGAGACTCTTAAAAACTGAGAACAAACTGAGGGTTGATGGGGGTGGGAGGGTGGGGAGGGTGTGTGATGGGTATTGAAGAGGGCATCTTTTGGGATGAGCACTGGGTATTGTATGGAAACCAATTTGACAATAAAATTCAGATATTGAAAAAAAAGAAAAAAAAAGATATAAAAAGTTAATAAAAACTTCTAACCACTAACAAGAGAAGGTTTGATACAGATAAATGTAAATAACTACTACCACAGAGACAAAATGGACTGCAAAAACATACAACTTTATTTATTTGCCTATTTATTTGTAATAGCATTTTCAGGTTGTAAAAGAACACAAGCTCATTATAATTAATTTTAAAATGCAAAATAAAAAAAACATAAAGAAGAAAATGGAACCCATAATCCCATCATCCAGAGGCAACTGTTAATGTTTTTGTGGGTTTTTTTCCCTCTCTTTCTCTGTGTATCTCTGTGTATTTTAAAGAATGGTTTTTATTATATATAAAGTTTAATATTCTATTTGTTTTACTTGATATTATATTATGACTATTTGCTCAGCTCATTAAATATTGTTTGGAAAGTTGATGTTTAGGGGCTTCACAATATTTCATTGTAAGGAGTACACAGTTATGTAACAATTTCTCATTTGGTGACATTTAGGTGTTTCCAGTTTTTAGGTATATTTAAGAGAAAAATTCTGCCACAAATTGCCTTCAGGATTATTCTTAACTGCCTAGTTGGTAATTTTCTTCACATTGATTCCGAGAAGTGGCATTATTGGGTCAAGAAATAAAAACCTTTTTTTTTTTTAAAGATTTCATTTTTAGGTAATCTCTACACCCATGCGGGGCTCAAACCCATGACCCTGAGATCCAGCATCACATGCTATACCAACTGAGCCAGCCAGGCACCCCAAGAGATATAAACTTTTTAAAAGCCTCTTGATGCCTGTTGCCAAATAATTTTCCAGAAAGTTAATTCCAATTTATTCTCCCACTAGCAGAGCATGAGAAGGCTCATCTCACTGAACCCTTCGACATCAGAGTAAGAAATGAAAGTTTTGCCAATTTACAGGTACTGTTTCTTTCAAAAAATTTTCTTTTTGAAAGTTATGTACAATTTGTTCTTTCTTTTAAAATCAATATTGTAGAAAAATCAGAAAATACTGAAAAGCGCAGGGAAGAAAATCATAATCACATCATTACTTTCGAATATGCAGAACATTTTTACACCTTTTCCATTAAGTCCTCCAAACAACTTCATTAAGTATAGTTAGTGTTGCTCCCACTTGATGCTTATTCCCACCACAGGTCAGAGAGGTTAAGTGAGTTGCCCACATCACACAGCTAGTGACAGGGGATGCTGGTTACTAACTCAGGTCTTTTGACATTTGATCTCACATTTCCCCCCACTGTGCTGGTTGCCCCTGGAGGGGCTGGACTTGAGAGGACACTCATGCCCCAGCTATACGCTGGGGCAGTCAGAGCAGCGCATTCATTTTCAGGTCCTGGGAGACTTAGTGTGGAGTCTGGGAGCAATGGAAAGGGAACCTGAGACCAGGAGTCAGGAGCCCTGGCACCCATCCCAGCTTGCCCATGGATTTGGTGTGTGCCATGGAGGTCAGGTCCCCTTTCTGAATCTGTTTCACGATCTAATCAATAAGAGTTCTCACTGCATGGTCACACAGGCAGTGAGTCTAGGAGACAAAACCTGGGTTCTGAGGTCGGAGGCTGGAGACAGGGGCACGGGAGGCCAGGGTGTGTTTGCCTGCTGTTCTTGGACATTCAGCTCGGATGCCTGTGCCCCTGCCCTGGGACCCCAGTAGCAGGGTCTTCATTCTGCCCTCAGTGGGGACAGGCTGTTTCCCAGATCATATCCAAGGGGACCAGGCACTGGGCAGGACAGAGCTCATTTCCCCTCTGTGTCAGGATCCTTAGCAGAGGTCAGGGAGCCCTGCTAATTAATAGGCTGCTCTGGGATCCTCTCAAATTTGCTTCCAAAATGAATATTTGGAAGGGCATGGGCTAGATCACAAGAAGTTGGCCCTGGTATGAGGCATAAGCTGCTCCCTCTATCTTCATAAAGCTCTTCTTATTTATGACAGAAGACCCAGGTTTGGGAGTCAGAATCTGGGCCTCCAAAGATGCCTATTTGGGAACAGCCTTGTAATCTGTGGGAATAGCTTCTCACACTTTCCAGACCACTTTGGAAACAACTCCACTGTTACCTGTATTGTGGTTCTTTGCTTGCTCCAAATACACAGCTTTGATTCTCTGGCCTCCCTTATAATTCTGGTTTCTTGACTCCAGGTGCTGGCAAGCTTTGGCTCTGGCCCTGGTTCTGCATCCTTTCCACACCCTGGACAAGCTCTGTCCTTATGGTTTGGACATTCCTTCTCCCTCTCCCTCTAGATCCCCTGCTTAGGGCAGATCTACTGGGTTGGAGGGAGAAAAACACCTAAGGATAGCACACTGAGAACACCTCCTTCTGCCCCTGTCTTCCTGCTTACACCAGGTCTTGAGGATTTGGATTTCACTTTAGTTTTCCCGTTATGGTTACAACTTTAATTGTAAAGAAATACGTTTGGGAGATCTACCCACATAGTCCTGGCAATGAAATGACCACTTAGGATGGGCTTAGACATTACATTTGGGGTTTTACTTAGACTTGGCCTCCTACAAAGACCAGGCTCAGCAGCTGTGAGGGGTTTGTGTGTTATTAAGATGGATAAAGCTAGGGATGCAGGAATTCTCATATCTCAGCATGTAGAGTTCCTAAGGGAACCTGTACGCGCAAGACAACTCTCTGCAAACATTCATTCATCAAACAAATGTTTATTGAACACTTGTTATATGTCAAGCACGGTTCTAGGTGCTGGGATACAGTAGTGAACAAAAGGGATAAAAACTCTTGCCCCCATGGAGCTTATATGTGGTGGGAGTGGGGATAGGACACAGGGTGGTGGGCAGCCAGAGGACCAGGGAGGAAGGCGAGGTGCACAGTTTGTATAACCCCAGAGGCAGACCGCGCATTCCAGTCACACGGCTCAGCTGCAGTGTCATTTGGAACGTTGGCTTTTGTTTTCTCATCTGGGATTATTTATAATCACAGCAGCCAGCACTGAATATGTATTATATGCCAGGTAGTGTGCATTTTCTTGGGGGAGTATTATCACTCCCATTTTGCAGATGAAGAATCCGAGGCACAGCAAGGTTACATACTATTCCCAATGTTACACAGCTAGAACATCTATCTGACTCTAAAGATGTGCTCTGAAACACTGCCCGCTGCTGCCTCCAGCAGTTTCTAAATGGGAGTGCTGGAGAAATGCCTACCCAGGAAAATAGAGGCAACGCCAAGCAGAGGGGTGCATAAAACTGGTTTTACACAGCGTTCAGAGTCCTGTTTAACTTGTTCTTTTCTGTATCAAGGCTACCAGAAAAAGACTATAACACAACTAGAAGAAATCTCTTACAGAAGCAGCTGGTGACAGTAGCCAGTTGCTAGGTGTTGCTAGGGCAACTTAGCTGGGAGTCTGGTTGTGAAGTAATTAAGCAGGGCATATAAATTACCTTAGCTAGTTTCCCCCAGAATAGACAGTTTCCTGCATTAAAGGAGGCGACAAGTTCCCTTTTCTCCTAAAGACGAAATGTATAAGAAACCTTTTGAAGATGCATAGAGACATGTCATGGTAGGGGTGCTGAGATCCTTTTCGTGTCCCATAGACCAGCTGGAGCTGGTCAGGATGAGACAAGGGTGTGTGAAGGTGGATGTGGGCAGATACCAGCAAGGGCAGAGCATGACTGGGGCTAACAGTGGGTTGGAAGTCAGGGCAGGAGCCAGAAGCCAGGGCCAGAGCTGATGGAAACCAGGGAAGAATGGGCAAAATAGCAGGGAAAAAACAAAATCCCAAACCACCCACGCCAAGTATGAGGCATCGCTTGAATTTACAATGTGATGGAACGAACTAATTGCACAGGGTGAGACAGGGATTCCAAGCTTGTGATATCAACCCTTCTACTCCTGGTCTGAACAGCATCATTTATTGAGTAAGGCACCAGGCCCTATATCAAGAGGCTACATAGATTCAATCTAATCCCATTTAAGGTAGACAATAGTATGCTCCCATTTGACAGAGGAGGAACTCAAGTTTTAGTTACTTATCTTATCCAAAGCCAATTAGCTGGTCAACAGTGGATTCTGGAATCAAACCTGTTTCTATCTACCTCCAAACTGAAGACCTCAACTGCTCTGCTAATTTGTAGTTACTCCACCCATGGGGGTTTCCATGTTCAGCTTGCTTTGAAAGCACCGAGGGACCTTGACACTGCCTGCTGTGGCCCGAGTTGGCTCAGGACCTGGTCTGGGCCAGGGTCTGCATCAGTGAGCACTAGTATGCCAGCTGCAGGCTTCTGGGGGGAAGACTGGTGTACAAGGAGTTAGGCAGGGCCAAGAGCATGCACACAGCTGATGAAAGAGGCTGCAGAATGCAGTGAGGTCTGTGAGAAGGTGACATCGCTTGGAGGCAGCATGGAGGAAAGAGGAAGTGAGTAATGAGTGGCCTGCGGTACGCTCTTGACATTTTCCTTCAATTTCTCTTTGTCCTTTTCCAGCAAGTTGTGCAGTTCCCAGAGAGCTGGCTGGCTTGTGGAAGGCCCGAGTAAGCTTCTTATCCCCTCCCTTCGCAGTGACTTTGGAGTTTTGCTGTGGCGGCTGTAGTAATTTTGGCCTTTGAAAATTAGGGAGAAGAGGTTTTTTGTTTTTTGTTTTTTGTTTTTTTCCCGTAAATATGGTGGTAAGAATCAACAGAAGTCATAGTGTGTACTAGTTATCTGTTGTTGTATGGATCACCCCAAATTTAGCAGCTTAAAACAACAAGCATTAGGAGCACTGGGTGGCTCAGTTGGTTAAGCGTCTGACTTCGGCTCAGGTCATGACCTCACGGTTTGTGGGTTCGAGCCCCGCATCGGGCTCTATGCTGACAGCTCAGAACCTGGAGCCTGCCTTGGATTGTGTGCCTCCCAACTCTCTCCGCTCCTCCCAACTCACTCTCTCTCTCAAAAATGAATAAACATTTAAAAAATTAAAAAAAACCCAACAAACATTATATCATACAGTTTCTGAGAGTCAGGAATACAGGAGCTGCTTAGCTGGGCAGTTCTGGCTTAGGGTCTCTAATGAGGTTCCAGTCATGATGGTGGCTAGGCTGTGGTCTCATCTGAAGGCTTGTCTGGGGCTGGGGATCCCCTTCCAAGATGGTTCATCCCCATAGCTCTTGGCAGGAGGCCTCAATTATTCTCTATGGGTCTATATGGCTGACCTCTTGCAATGGCAACTGGTTTTCTCCAGAGTGAGTGACTGGAGAGAGAGAGAGAGAGAGAGATGCATTTTTTTTTTTACCTAGTCTCAGAAGTTATACACATCAATTCTGCTATATTCTCTTGGAATTGAATCACTAAATACAGAGAAAGGAGAATTCATCTACACCTGTTGAGTGAAAGAGTATAAAAAAATTGGGGACAAATTTTTGGAAACCACCACACAGCATAAACAAAGACCTGGGTGAAAAAAGTTACATGGCCAAATATAGAGCCTGGGAGTGGACAAAGATCCTTCAGGGATGGCTGCTGGTGCTAAGCAACACACTTGTGTTCTGAACACAGGGGAGGGTGTGCTTGTGTTAGTCTCTGATGGCTGCTACCATCCAGATGACAATGATTCATTCCATTTTCTCTTTGTCTGGAGAAAAAATCTCATTCTATGCAAGCCAAGCTGTTTATGGATCTTTCTATCTATTCACCCATTCATATGGGACCCAGGGCATGATAACAGCTATTCAAACTGCGGAATGTTAATTAGATGGAAAAATGTACACATCAGCTATCTTCATTTCAACTGAGAAATCTGGCTGAGGTACATAATTTGCTTCAATGTCATCTGTGTCAGGATTTTGAAAGGGTGGCAATATATCACTGTGTTAGACAAAAGCGTGGGATAAAAGGAGAAGGAACTATTCATGGCAACATGGGTTTCAGGATATTAATAAGTACAAATATTTGCTTTTCTATGGGAGCATTAAACTTCCCTTCATATATCTTGGTTCTCGTGCCCAAAGTTATTTGCTTTTTACTACTGATATTGAAGTAGAATATTAGCTCATCTTTTGGTTATGAAATGTAGTTTTTACAATGGGCAAGTGCAACAAACAATCTCAGGGCTGACTGGGTGCCTCCTCTGCGGGCTGTGATTCAGAAAATCTATAACAAAGAGTGATGGAAAGCCAAGTATGATATTAAACAGTTGGCAGAGGGAGAGTTCCTCATTGTCTCCATTTTGAACCTACCTCTTTCCCTTTCTTCTTTCCTGTCTTCCTCAATGGTAGAATAGACGGCCCTACTGAGACACGTGCTTGCTGACCCTTTATTCTTAGCATGGCGAGCCATTGGTTGTGCCCTCGTGCACCCTGATCCTAAGGCAGAGTCAGTGGTGACTTGGCATATAGCTGACACTTTTCATATGGAAGATGACATTGCCAAGAAGGTCAGAATTGTTTCCCAAGTAGAGGAGGTGATACAGGCTCTCTGTGGCTGGACAGGAGAGCTGTCCCCAAATTTCTGGTGACTTATGGTGAACAGGACGTGCTCAGGGAGGGCATATCTCATATGACCAAACTGTGCTATGTAGATTCTTCTCCACCTTTTAGAGAGGGGCAGAACTTTAATTACCTACTTCAACTACATTCTCTTTCCTTCAGGTTGCTCCCCTGCCCCTTGTACTTTTGGTCTCTGTCCATCATGCTGGAAACTTCTCAGACGAGCCTGGTGATCCCTGCATATCTTTGCACCGAGGAGTGGGGTTCTAAAAAGCTATCATTGGTGCTTGTCAACTGGGAACTCATCTGTAGGGTAATCTAGTGGTGCCACTTGTTGGGGAAAACTCCAGTGTAACTTTTAAAAATCCTTCCCCTTGAACCAGCTAGATTCTTCTTATCGGCCCTTTCACTCTCCTGCCTGGAAAAAAGGCCTGGATGCTGATGTTCTGGGAGCCCAGTTCAGGAAGCAAGACGAGAACCTGAACATTCTGTCTGTTGTGGTCACTTCATTCAACATGGTACCCTGGCCTTCATCTGGTTCTGTTGTCCCTCAGTCCAGACACCATCTGTGTTGTCCTCTCTAAAGAATAAACCTCTAGTCCTCTCTGGACAGGGAGGGCAGTCACCTGGGGGCATAGAGTTGGGGGAAGGGAACTTAGGTTCAAATCGCTTCTTAAATAATTTGCAACAAATCTAACTTTTACCCTCCTTTACCCTCAACCCCATTGGTATCATTGCTGCTAAATTTTGTGCCTTTTATTTTTGTGTTAATTCTCAGCTCTCTCCATGTCAGTTTTAGGATCCAGTCTCCTTGGCCTTGCCAGGTGAGTGACTTTTCCTCCAGTTGCTCACTGTTTCCCCAAGTTCTGTGTTGTGGTCTCTTCTCTTCTCTGTTTCCTGTCTTTGTGGTTCTTGTTTCTCACAAGGCCTCTGGCCCTGTGTCGTGGACCAGGCTCTCTCATGGCCACCTTCCCTCTTTTCACTGACTATGTTCTCCAGTGTCACCGCAATGAGGTCGGGGCCAGGCCAGACCACATTTAACTTCTCTGCATAGGAGATTTCGCTCCATCACAGCATGACTGTCCATAGAAGTGATCAAGAGCCCTTCTGGGTACAAAAGCCAGGTCAGAGATTAAACAGAGGAAGAGACAACTTCTGTCAGGGGATTGAGGGAGGCCACCTTGAAGGAGGTGGCATTTGACTCAGGTGCTGAGCGGCTCATTCACACTTCAGCTCAACTGAATTCAAATTCACATGTTCTGTATATGAGCAGGCATTGGGTTAGGGTAGGAGGTTAGTGTAGCAGAGAGGGGGCCAGATGGCATCTGGATTTGAATCCTGGATCCTCAACTACTGACTGTAATCTACATAGATTCTATGATCTTCACCTTCCTCTTGTATACATTGGAGTTAATAATAGTATAGTTCTCTGAAGTTGTTGGGCGAATTAATTAAATGCAAATCTGCATAGAAAGTAATTAGGGACCCACAGTGCAGTATGAATAGGTAGGTAGTGGCTAGGTATCTAAAAGGCCTGGATTTGAGCTCTGGCTCTGCCACTTAGTAGCCGTGTGAACTTGGGTAAGTGATGTAGCTTTCCTGTGCCTCACTTTACTCATCTGTACGCTGGGGATTATGTATTGTGAGGATTCAATGACATAATGTGTATTAAAAACTTAACATAGCACCTGGGACATAGACAAGAGTAATATTTGGTATGAGGAGTGTAAAACATCAGGAACACAACCCCTGAACCAGACTGCTGCGTGCAGACCCATGTCTGCCCCTCGGGGCCAGGTGTCCTTGGTGAAATCCCTTAACCGTCCTTTGCCTCAGTTTCCCCAACTGTAAAATAGACATAATAGTAGCCCACTGTGTAGGATGGTTGTGAGGATAAAAACGGTTAAAGTACGTAATACAATTAGTACCTATAAATGCTGGCTCATTACCGCTGTACCGGATTCAGCTGTTTTCCATTCCTTTGCTTTTTCCCTAGTGCCTTCCACCCACGGAAGGTTCTGTCCCCAGTGTGCCTCATAGGGCACACGGCTAGGATATCCTGGGGACATGAACTGAACCCAGGCTTGCCTGGCTTCAAAGTCTCAGCCCCTCAACTTCTCACAGTCCCATCCATCCTCTGGTGGGAAAGCCGAGGAGGAGTGACTCCTGCAGCCTGCTTGGAGGAGGAGGCCGTTCAGCCAGGTGTTGTTGCTTATACTCTGCTCTTCCTGCACTTGGATCAGGAGGAGGCCTTGGAGGCACCTGCTTCTGCCAGAGGCAGGGGCTGCCGGCCCTTCCTGAGGTGCTGGGAAGGGAAGCTGGGCTCTTCCATGGCTGTTGCCCAGCAGGTCCCGGCTGTGACAGGTGTGTAGCTCAGAGCCCAGACTGATGGCAGTGAGGACGGGAGGCTGCAGTCATCACTCAGTGGCCTGATAATTGGATATTTCTATAATGACAAATTACAGCTGTTTCTCTTGTCATCGGTGTAAAACATTTCCGAAGCAGTGATTTCCCAGGAGGGGCTGTGGTTGTTATCCAGTTAAGACTATGGAAACGCCTGGCGTAGGGGACGCGGAGCGTGGCTGAGTGGAGCTGTGTTTCCGCACCGCCAGCCTCTGGGTGTTTGGCTCTGGCGATGTGTGCAGAGAGATCAGTCTCCTGTCATAATATTATCACTGTTAATTCCACGCAAGTGTCACGTTGAGATGGGCTTGGAGGCTTGCAATTTGTTATCTGGCTCCAACCTGTACTGTTTTTTAATTTCACCAAAGGATATTGTAAAACATGAACACTAATGAAAAGTTCAGTCTTTCTTAGCTTGAAAATGCTTATAACATTCAAAGTGAGAATAATCTTGGAAATTTGTTCTCGGGCCACTGGCCTATTACCTGAGCCATGAGGTTCAGATAGGGTTAGAAGCCTCCAAAATGTCTGTTTTGGCCTCCAGAAAGTCAAATCTCTGCTGTTTCCCCAAACCTAATTCTCTGACAGAAGTTCTGGAAGATAGGCTGAAACCGTCCTTGTCCTGGGGCTTCTAGGTGCTCCACAAATGGAAGATAAGCCCATGGGGAGAAAGAGTATTGTGTCATTTAACTTTTCTGAGTCTTTAACTTTTTTCCCTCATGTGTAAAGTAGAGTTATCATGAGGATTTATGAATTAATGCATGCATAGCAGCTAGAACAGTGCTTGGCATACGGTATAGGCTACGTGTAAGTGTTAGCTACAAAGAGAGCTCTCAGACTTGGGGCTCTTGCTGGCCTGAGAAACATCATGGAGATAAAATTGCAAACCTCTCCAAAGGGCCAAATCATCCTCATCTTTTATTTTTTCCAGGGAAGATCTTTCTTCATTCTCTGTCCTGGCAGCCTCTGCCTTTCTTCTTTTATTCTTCCTTCCTTTTTCCCTCTCTCCCTTCCCTCCTTCCTTCCCTCCTCCCTTCCTTCCTTCCTTCCTTCCTTCCTTCCTTCCTTCCTTCCTTCCTTCCTTCCTTCCCTTCATCCAGCCCTGCCTTTCTTTTTTTTCTTCTTCCCTCCTTCCTTCCTACCTCCCTTCCCTCCTTCCTTCCTTCTTTCCTTCCCTCCCTCTTCCTCCCTCCCTCCCTCCCTCCCTTCCTTCCCTCCTTTCTTCTTCTCTCCTTCTCCTTATTTTATTTTTTTGTTAACCCTCTATAGCACCTACCAGGTGCCAGGCACTTCTCTAAGGCCTTTACATATATTAGTTCATTAATCTTAATCGCTCCATGAGGTACAATGATTAGCCCCATTTTACAGATGAGGAAACTGAGGCACAAAAGTTAAGAGACTTGTCTGAGCTTACACAGCTAGTAAATGGCCAAGTCAGGATTTGGGCCCAGGAAGTGTGGCTCCCAGTCTCTGCTCTTAGCCACTGTGATGTTTCTTGTTTGCATGCAGTACAGGGTCCCAGTCAGAGTCTTTCTCAGAACCCAAGGGCCCATGTAGAACTTCTTGGTCACTGATACCAGCGTGGACTGAACCTGAATACTCGGTGACCCCAGACTGAACACCGAGCTCCAGATTCCCGTTTTCCCATTCAGGGGTCTGCGCTCTAGTCAGGCTATGGACCCAGCTCCAGACTTGTACTTCCTTAGCTTCCTCCATCACCATCCTTAGTCCTTCCCATTGCTGAGACCCAACACAACCTGCAGCTGGATGCCCCCTCAGGACACCCTTGGGATACCTTGTAGCCCCCCCCCCCCCCCAAACACCAGGACACTTGCCAGAGGCCACATAACCAGTAACTAGTTAAGTTTGGATTCAAAACGACATCCATCCACCATTCTCCATAGATCCCCGGCCCCTTATCTCCAGTGGTCTACACTCAATCGTCAGAACTCCAAGATCAAGCAGAGCAGCTGCCTATTCTTCCTGGGCAACGCAAAGTAAGACCAGGACCCCCAGGCTGTGCTCCAGCCTCGCCTCCATCCTTGGGGCACCCCCCTTCTCCTGGCATGAAATGGAAGAGAAGCAGAGTGCACACTGGCTGTCCAGGTAAGCCCAGCTGTCTGAGCTGCAGCTCATTAGACTTGGGCTAATTTGTTATTAATTCCTGAGGAGCACAGAACAATCCAACAGGATGCAAAAATCAATGGTCAAGGAAAAGATAAAGCAAACTTCTGAGCAGAATGTGAGTGAGGAGAGTGGTTTTAAAAAGGCCTCGACAAACTATTTGAGGCACAGCCTGTAAAGTAGAGAATAAATGACTTTTTTTTACATTGCTTCATATTTTTTGTTCCAAGTTGGAAAGAGGAGAGAGGTAATGGGCTAGGGTGAGGGGCCTAGCTGGCCTCACAATGCTGAGATAATTATTGCTCAGTTCAAGCCCAAGCGATTTTTTACTTTTCAGAGGCGCAGAGAGCAATTGGGAGCTGAAATGGGTTTCAAAGTGATGGAGTGAACAATAAAGTTCAATTAGCAGTAATGGCATTGGCTGGGAAAAGCATCAACCCAGAACACAGTCAGTGCCTTCCTCCTTTCTCCTTTGTGCCCAGCAAAGAGGAGATAGGCTGAGCCAGAGGGAGAGCGGGAGCCCTGCTGAGGGGTGGGATGGGGTAGGAGAGGCCCTGGGCACATGGCCTCTCTGTGGGAGGGCCACACTGCAAACCTGACTCCAGACTGCCAAGTTCAATGCCAAGACACATGGAGCCATTCCTAAGATAGTGCCACAGCCCGCCTCTGACAGAACAGGCTGGGCTGGAATTGCTGTCCTGAAGTTCCTGCCAGGGGCCCAAGTAAATTAAAAAGGGCTGCCTGGGAGCGTGGGGGCCTCAGAGCAAGTTTACGGAGAATTTATAGCAGCCTATCAGGCCTTCCTGACCTGCCTAGCTACCTCCTTCACCTCTTTGGCCTAATTTCTGTTGTTATTCCCTTCCTCACTCTGATGCAAGCATGCTGGCCTTCTCGCTGTTTCTCTAACACGGTGGGCACCCTCTGTTTAGAGCCTTTGCTGTATTTCTTTTGTCCCAATTGTTCCTCACCCAGATCTCTCTATGGCTTGAAATCTTACCTCCCTAAAGTCTTTACCATCAAAAACACCTCCTCACTGCAACCTGTTCTAATCTCCTTATTTAAAATGAAAACTAACCCCAGTCTACTTTTTCTTTTCTTTCAAAGCACCTAGCACTTTCTAAAAATACATATAACTTATTTGCTTATCATGTATTTGTGCCATTGCCCAGCTTCCCTCCACTACAACGTTAGCTCCATTAGGGCAGGGGTTATCTCTTTTTCTCAGTGACATATTCTGACCTTCCAGAAAAGTGACTGACACAAAAAAGGCACTTGATAAATGTTGGCTGAATGAATGAGGTGGACCCAGCTTCAGAGGCCAGACATTTCAACCTGCTTCTTCACAGGTGGAAGCCTGAGATCCAGGGTGAGGGTGTGACTCACTCAAGGCCAGTCAGCAAATGAACAGCAGAGCTGGGATGAGATGCATGTCTTTGAATCCCCAGCCAGTGTTCTTTGTTCTTTCTCTGATTGGGTGGAGGGCAGAGAGAACCCCTTCCAGTGTCTACTGGGGGCCAAGCACACGGCGTATCTGGGCCTCACTCGATCTTTACCTGCATCCCAGCCCAGTGACCTGCTAGGCTCCTTTCTTCTCCTCACTGTCCTCTTAGCCTTTCTTATTACTGCCTCTGGGACATTCTGCCTGACGTTCCAGACTAACCCTCCCCCCTTGCTTCTCCTAAGGCTCTCAGCACATCCCCATCCTTATACTCAGGAAACATACTGAAATCACCTGGCTTGTCTTCTCTGCTTGGATGGGTGTTGCTGCTTGAGGACAGATCGCGTTGGGTTCGCTGCTGTTTCCCCAGGGTCTGGAATCATGGAAGGCATTGAAAAATATTTGATGCATGAACAATGAAATTATTTTAGTTATCTGTGCCTCACTTACTTCACCAATAAAGGAGGGCCAGTAGCATTTACTTTGCGGGGCTGTTGACAGGACTCTATGTGGCATGTAATAGGTATTCAGTTACCAGTCTTGCATCAGTCCTGCGTGGTGGGTTGTTCTGTTCTTTTAGGCGATGATTGGTCAGGTACGGCTACAAGTGGGACACAGGAGAGGCACGAGAAAACAAAATTCACTACACGCACAGATCCTTGATAGGGGGTCACTGTGTGCCACATGGTCACAGGGCGAGTGCTAGCTTTGGGTCAGGTGGGGAAGATGGGGATGAGGAGAAAGCCTTAGGCCAGAGCCTTTATTGGGGTTTCCATGGCAGAGACAAGTTGGGCAGAGAAAACAGTTTATGACTGGTTAGTTTGAATCTTTTGGGCAGGCTCTAAGCTATAGGGTGGTCCCTAGTTGCCTGGCCCCTGGCCCTTGGATGGTTAAAGCAGAGGAATATTGCCTCCTGGGGTGTAAGGGCAGGCAAGATAGAGGAGCTGAGGCTGTCGGGATTGCTTAGTTTGCACGTCAAAGCTGTGCTCCCAGCTGAGTTCTTTGTTATCTCTAAGAATCAGATTGTCCTGAGGGGCAGTGTCTCCCTGGTCAGAAAAGTTTATGATGTCAGAACATCATACTATATAGAAAACAGGAACAACAACAACAAATGCACACTGTACAGATATTACTGTCCCTGTTTTACAGTGGGGAGCCAGGGTCTTTTCAAGGTCAAGTGACTTGTTTAAGGCCATATTCTTGGTAAGTGTCCATCTGATGCCCAAACTTGAGCTCCTCCTACGATGCCTCACCCATGACAGGCAAGGGTGGCTTATCTGCTCCTCTGGCTTTACCACTATGCAGCAGCAATTTTCTGGTTAGTTTGGGATCAAATGCCTGCCACTGAGAAACCTAGAGAAAGTGTGTAGGCCTTGGCTTACACATGTAGTAAGCTCGGTTGCTTCCACCAGCCCCGCCCCATCCTGGAAGCTTCTCTGCCTCTCTTGCAGGCCTGGTCATAGCTTGGTCGCCACTTAGAGAATTCCCCCCAGAGCTCTTGCCTGCCCTCAGAATTCCTGGGAGAGCCTCCTATTTAATTCTGCATGTGCTTAAGTCCCGGGAGCCCGGCTGGCCTCCTGTGTCTATCCTCCTCGAAGCCTTTGGTGGGAGAAATCAGGAGGGAGTCAGCCTGTGTTTGCTCCCATCATCCATTAAAATGGTGAAGTACATTGATTAACTTTGTTGTTTTTTTTCTAAATTGTGGCAAAATATACATAACATAACACTTGCCATTTTAATGATTTTTCGGTATGCCATTCAGAGGGTCTGATGTACATCCACCATATTGGGTAACCATCATCACTATCTATTTCCAGAACTGTCTCATCATGCCAAATAGAGACTCTGCCCATTCAGCAGCAACTCCCTGTATCTCCCTACCCTCAGCTCAGCTTCTGTTAACCACTGTTCTCCCTCCTGTGTCTATAGATTTGCCCCGTTTACGTACTTCATATAAGTGGAGCTATGGGATCTTTGTCCTTTTGTGACTGGCTTCTTTGACTTAGCATGGATCAGAATTTCATTTCTTTTTAGGGATGAATAATATTCCATTGTATGGACATACCATATTCTGCTTTTCCATTCATCTGTGATGGACACTTGTGCTGTTTCCGCTTCTTGGTTATTGTGAATAATGCTGCTGTAAACATTGGTGCACAAGTATCTGAATCCTTGCTTTCAGTTCTTTTGGGTATACGCCTAGAATATCCAGTCTGAATAGATAATTCTCCAAGGAAGACATACAGATGGCCAGTAAGTACATGAAAAGATGCTCAACACCATTAGCCACTAGAGAAATGCAAATCGGAACCTCAGAGCAACACTACTTCACACCCATTCGGATGGCTATTATCCATAAAACAATAAATAACAAGTACGGGGAGGATGTGGAGAAGCTGGAGCCCTTATGTATCGCTGGTGGGAATATAACCTCCTGGTCTCTTGGGTGCAGCGTTGGGAATAGAACGAGGGTTCTGCTGTCTGTCTTCACCCTGCCTGGGGCCGCTGGGCCTGTGCAGACACTGGCCAAGGGGATGGGATTTGGGTTGATGTCTTCAGGGCTGGAGATGGAAGAGGCTACTGGGTGCCTTGGGCCTTCAGGTGAGCTAAGTCACGGTTCATAGGGGAAGAGTGAGGCTCTGGTGCCATCATCCTTGCACAGAGGCAATATCTCTAGGGCTGGAATGGTGCTGGGGGTGAGGGTGGTGATAGGGGATGAGGTCAGAGAGGAGGCAGGTTTGTGAGAAGTAAGGTCGGTTATAGCACACAACCATTATGGGCTGGCAGAGAACTGGTGGGTAGTCTACTTGGGTGGGAGAGGGCCAGGTGTCTGCTATCCTGTAGCCAGGCTTCGTGCCCTCTGCACTCATGCCTCTGTATTTCCGGGAGACTGGGCCAATCCAATGGCTCTGTCCTCACATCTTCACCCCCCATTCCACATCGGGGTGCTGATGCTTAGTAGTGGGCAGGCTTGTGTGTGCACATGTGTGCAGACCTGAGACAGGAAACGGGGTCATTGGTGTTTCATTTTCACCAGATAGAAAGTTGGTGTTGTTTTCCGGCCCAGTCTCTGAGTTCTGCTTCTTCATGGCTCAGTGAAAGGGCACTGGACTAGGAGTCAAGACAGATGAGATCTCATCTTGGGTGTACCCTTTGCTAAGTGAAAAGGGGATTTAAAGGATAAGGAGAGGCTCATACTGGAGCAGGAAGAGGCTCTCCCTCTTTCCTCTGTCAGGGGAAGGAACAGGGATCTGCTTCCTAGGTTTGTTTCTACTGAGCATCACGGTACCTACTGCACACATCATAATTTAGTCAGTACCTTAAAGGTATCAGCAAGCACCCTTTGTTTAGGAATTTGTAAAGACAACAAACAGATGAGCTAAGAAGCAAGCCCATTGTATTTCGTTTCCTCCAACAGTTAACCTAATCACAGCTGTACCTACATCAGCCACATACGATATGATACGAGGCTCCGCTTCAGGGAGGGCTGTGTGCTGTCAACCTTGACTCCCCTGGGTGACATTGATCTCTTTAGACACAAGCGATTTAAGCACCATCCAGTTCCCCTGTCCCATGCCTTGTCATGATTATGCATATTCTGCTAACCCATTTCTGCTTCCTGTGCCGGCTCATGATGTGCTCAGCTCCATGCTGGTCATTTCCTTGTTCAGAGCAGACGCATCCCCAACCCAAAGCTCTCAGGTATGGCTGCTTTGTGGGGAGGCATCAAAGTTTAGCCTTCAGATTCCTGAGGTTTCATTACTAGGTTTCTGGGTTTCTAGGTATTTCTAATCCTATGTGCTACTGCAGATATTGATGTAATAGGGAAAGAGTGGAGGTTTGTTATTCTTTGGTGGGAAGGGTAATGAAATTCAGTATCAGCTCCATGCTCACTGGGGCCCCAAAGCCAAGTACAGCAGAACAGGTGCCAGCGCGGGCTGTGGCGTCAACACAGACCCCACTTCATCTTACTGTTTTGCCGGGATGATCCCCGTTGCTCCGAGGGCCTGGGTGGACCACGTCAACTGGCTAGGGCTGGACAGGTGGATACTCTGAGACTAAGAGTGGGTGTTGGGTCCTCTGACATTAATTTAGCTTGGCCATTTTATTATTTTATTTCATATGGTGTTATTTTCTTTTATGTCATTCCATTTTATTTTACAGGCTGTGTTGTTTTTGCAAACGACCTCCTACCTGGCTCTCTGCCGTTATTCTTGAACAGCTGTAGTCCCGGGGAAGTCCCCTCTCCAGAGGTGTCTGGCAGAAAGGGGAGCATATGTCAGGGGGCTGGGGAAGCTGGCAGAAACCTCTTTTGTTCAATATTTTATTAGAGTCCATGTAGCAATGTATATAAAGTAAGTCCCATGGTGGGAAAATTTGGAATAAATTACTGCCTGCAATTTCCTGTTTGGCATTGATTTTACAGATCGGAGACTCGAAATGGGAATGGCCTGGTATTATTATGCCAACATCAGTATTGAAGGTCCCACAAATCCCTTGCAAATCCTACATTGTCAGAGCCACATGGAGCCTAAGAGACCAGTCAGTCGAACCACACATAATATGGATGAAGCTCAAAGAGCCAGGAAGGCCGGAGGCCACATGGGGAAGAAGGACATAATCTGAACGATTATATTAGTTCAGCTTTCACGTCCCGAGGCACAGATTTTAATAGGTGTGAAAGATTGTTTTAAGGCAGCCAAAGTCTGTTATTACTTACTGAGAGTCCCCATCAGAGCAGTTGGCCTGCATTTTCTCTCCATGTTGTTCCTTAATGCGTGTTTCCGGCCCTGTTTTGAGACACTTTGGATTCTTTGGTTCCTCTGGCAGGCAAAGGTAGCTTTAACAGAGAGCTGTTCTGGGAGGAAAAAGTGCCCAGGGCCTGGACAAGCCCATTCCCCAGTGGGACACTCACTTGTGTCCTCTGTGATATGGGGTTGGCAATCCCTGACCTGCCTTTGTCACAGGTAACAGATAGATGTCACAGGTAAATGGAAAGGCCTCCTTTGTCACAGCAAAGCCAGGACCTGGGCAGCTTTAGTCCCATCTAACACGGCCAGCTCACCTCTTGAAATTGTCTCCCGAAGTCTTACCATCCCCAGGCACGTCACCTCCGGCTCCTCAATGCCAGAACGTCAGCAGGAGAGGGAAGCTGCCTTTGTTATGCTTGCCAAGGGAATCTCATGCTGCCTGAGTGTCTGTGTGTTCTCCTGTGTCTGCCCACTTCCTTTCTACTCCACTGCCAGGGATTGTATTAGGTTCCCTTTTCCATACCCTATAGAGTTGTGTTTGTTTTCTACTGGTATGTAACAAGTTGCCTGAAAATGTAGTAGCTTAAAACAGCAATAATCATTTTTTTTTTTTTTTCTCTCTCTCTCATGATTTCTTGGGCGGCAGAAATTCCGGAGCGGTGTGGCTGGATGGTTCTGGCTCACAGCCTCTCACGAGGTCGTGGTCAGATGCAGTCAGGGCTGTATCCATCTGAAGGCCTCACTGGACCTGGAAGGTCTCCTCCCAAGGCGGTCCATTCACATGGCAGGCAAGTCGGTGCTGCCGATTGGCAGGGTGTCTGTGCCCCTCCACAGGGCAGCGTGAGTGTTCTCACATCATGGCAGCTGGCTTCCCTCAGAGCAAAAGGTCTGAGTCCAAGGAAGACGTTGAGAGGCTTTAAGGCCTACCTGATTTTCTGGTCACTCTGGACCAACCCTGAGGCCGTGTAAGAAGGGACCACATGGGGGCACGAATACCCGTGGGGTCATCGGAGGTTGGCTACTTCAGTCTACCTGCTGGCTCCTGATGATTCCTATATTTCCCACATGAAAATACACTCACCTCTTTCCAAGGTCCCCAAGTCTCATTACGCTGCAGCATCAACTTGAAGTCCTAGGCCTTGTCATCTAATTAGGTCCAGGTTCAGATGAGGCTCCCCAGACGAATTTCTCAAATACAGCTCTTCCTGTAGAGTTCCTCTTGATCTGTGGGCTTGTGAAATAAAGGAACACGTTACCTTCCCTCTACATAATATGCAACAGTAGGACAGGCAAAGGATAACTATTGTAGGTCCTCTTATAAAAAAAAAATGAGAGGGGAAAATGGGAGATACACTGGGATCCTTAGCAAGTCAGAAATTCTGCTGGGCGCATGGGTCTTTTCTGGATTAGAACTCAGCACGACTGCTTGGGGATGGTTCTCGATGGCTCCTGGCTCTACCCTCTGGGCTCAGAGGCAGCAGCCCTCCAAGCCAGGCTCTCTTTTCCATAAGAAATGGTAGTTGTTTGCAGCTAAGTCTTTTCCTCAGTCTGCTTTCTTACAGGAGGTTGGAGGGCCAAAGACCTATTATCATTTTGCACTGCCTCTCTACCTTTTAGTCTAAACAGGCAGTGTTTCAGACAATGTAGTCATTTTACAATCATTGTGAGCTTTCTGTGAATCTTACGGGCACTTACTCCTTAGATAAAAGTCACAACCACACATATCAATGAGACTAGCCTCTTTCTACCGTGAGTTTTCTGGAAGGCTGCTGTGGGACACCACACTTAAGATTACCAGAAGCCCTATTGTTTATTGGTAAGGATCTATGAGGGACTTTTTTTTTTTCCAGTTTGAATCACCACCTTAAATATTTCCAAGTTCTTAATAAAGGGTTTTATATTGCTTCACTCAGGTTCATCTTTATACCACATTTTCCTGATATTTTCCTAGATTTGATCCTTGCCTGGAGGCCACTTAAAATTTTAGTATCATTTCTGTCTGGAGAGCTTAGGAGTAAGACATTTTTATTTTCAAACCCAGCAAGTCCTGGCTCCTTTGTTCTCAGTGGTTCTTTCTTTAACATGTCTTCTCTCTTTTCACGTTTTATTATAAGCAACCCGAAGTCAGATGGCATGTCTGACATTCTTCCTGGAAATTTTCTTTGCTGCATCATCCAATTCATACAGTACACTTCCTATTTTCCATTTTGTCACAGCAGACAGTGTTGCTACGATTTCCCTGGCTATATGTTATGGGCTGAATGGTTATGTCCCTCAAAGTTTATATATCGAAGCCCTAACCTCCGATGTGACTGCATTTGGAGACAGCGTTTGTGAGGAGGTGATAAAGGTAATGAGGTCATAAGAGTGGGGCCCTAATTTGTAGGGCTGGCTCTGTCTCTTTGCCATGTGAGGACACAGTGAGAAGGTGGCCATCTGCGAGCCAGGAGGAGAGCTCTCACCAGGAATTGAATTGGCTGGCCCCTTGATCTTGGACTTCCAGCCTTCAGAATTGTGAGAAATAAATTTTCATTGTATAAACCACCCAGTCTGTGGTATTTTGTCCCGGCAGCCTGAGCAGTGTAACGCACTATCTAACAAAGATCCCTTTCCCTCCATCTTGCAACATGATCTTCCTTACTTTCCTTTAAGCCCTTGTAGGTGGCCTCCTTGAAGAACATCAGATTCCACAGTTTCTTCCATACGCTTCCAACTTCTGTCCTCAAAGCGACTGCTGTGTTTTTAGTTTTTTGTTACAGCATCACCTCCCCCACCCCTCCCCACTTACAGGTACCGAAATCTGTATTAGTTATTGGTTGATGCTAACATAGATTCAACACTCCAAAACTTATTGGCTACAGGAATAATAGTCACTTGTCATCTCTCATAGTTTCAGTAGCAGCTTGGTTGAGTGGTTCTGGCTCAGGTTCTCATGTGAAGTTGCAGTCAGATGGTGTCTGGGCATCTTAAAGGCTTCTGGACTCCTGTGTGTAAGTCCTAGGCAAAGAAGACTTGAACAGCTGGTGGGGGGGGGGGATGGGACAGCCAAGTCTCCTTGGGCATCTTTCTCTGTGTGGTCTCTCCTCATGATTTCTCCAGCATGGCACCATCAGGGCAGCCAGACTTTTACATGGTGGCAATAAGGGCTCCCAAGACATGTGTTCCAAGAGAGAGCCAGGCGGAAGCTGATTGCTTTTTATGACCTAGTCTCTGAAGTCACATGGCATCATTTCCGCTGTGCCCCACTGGGGAGAGTAGCCATGAGTGCAGACCAGATTCAGTGGGACGGACATAGATCCCACCTCTTGGTGGGAGGAATGAAACTCACTTTGTAGCAAGAACATGTGGGATGGATGGATGGATAGACAGATAGATAATAGTCATTTTTGGAAAATACAATCTAACATAATATAATCCAGTACACAGGGGGTCTTTTATGAATGCTTGTTGCTCATTTAGTTGTTTTTTTGACCTTGTGGCTACATCCTCCTCCTCCTCCTCATAACGAGAATAGTAAAAGTAGTAACGGTAATAACAAATACAATGACCATTTATGAAGCACTTACTTCTCTGTGAAGCACCTCTTTCAAAATTTCCTTTTTGATTGAAGCACAATATTTATGCAGTAAAGTTTACAAAGCTTGAGTGTATAGCTCAGTGAATATTTATACATGTTTATAGACATGCACGCAAACCTGGAACCAGGTATGGAAGATTTCCAACACACCACAAGCCTCCCTTACATCCTCCACAGTCAATGCCCCTGCTGCCCTCAGGTAAACACTCTTCTGATTCTTGTCACCATGGATTAGTGCCAGAGTCCAGCTCCAGCAGGTCCAGGGGTTCCCGAAGGATGAACGGCATCGGCGAAAGTAACAAATGGACCCAGACAACAGCAGTGTGTTAGACTGGCTACTTTATTGTGGCGAGCGTGGCATTATATTTGTTAGCAAATTCCTTATAGCGTGCACCATCTATGTTTTCTGGCTTTACCTAATTCTAAAAATGTCCCTTTGTGTAATCACCCATTAAGGAACAACATAGTTATTTTCTTGTAACGTTCCCTCCTGCCCTTTCAAGGTCATCTAGCTCTCAACACTTCAAGTGGAACGTTTCCAGGGACATGACTTCTTAATTGTTCCTTTGAACCATTTTCGGTACAAGGAACAAAAGTATTCGCTTTGGTCTGGGGTGCCGGGAGGGAACCAAGAGGGCCCTGGGAACCCACGCCTTATGCGCTCCCAGAGAGACAACGTATGAGAGACAACGTATACCTACGAACTAATGAACTATTCTGTACCTTAACCCACCAGGCCTAGATATGCTCTGGAATGCCTCCTGGGGGCCAAGTGGGCCTAGGGTTTGGAGTAACTTGTATCCATAGATACATTCCTTTGTTGCCGAGTGGGGATTTTGAACCCATTTGTCCCCCTCCTTGGCTGGGAAATATATAGGGCTATCCTTCCTTTATGTAGAGGAGTCTTTATAGGGAGTGGCAAGGGCTGGATGTAGGGCCGCATAATTTCCCTGCGGAATCTTCTTTCTTTCCCCAATGGTTCTTTTCCTGGGGGGGGGGGGTCTGTCACGGGCAATTCCCCAACCGACAAATCCCCAGGTCCTTTCATTGGTAGGGGAGCTGCCCTGACCAACGCTAAGGCCACATTACATAAAAGCAGGAGTACAAGAAGCTTCACTGTCAGCGGGCCACCATGCAGTCCCGATGCATCCACCGCCTGGGCCCTGTCATCAGGCTGGCTGAATAGCTTGGCTTCCGTCAGATTAGTTTAACCTATTCTTGAACTTCACATAAATCCTAGTGCATGGACTCTTTTTTTTTGTCTAGCTTTTCTACAATGTGAAGCCGTCCATACACATCATTCACTTAATTCTCAGAACAATCTTAGGAGGTATTCAAGAATTCACATGCTGGTCATATGCTGGCCATGTGTGCTTTGTTTAGCATGCACTATCTTTTTAATATATTTTGAGTTTGACTACTTTTTAGCATTGGAAGTTTAATGTGAGCACGTGTTATTTTATACCCAGGACAAGTCATTTATTTTCCTTTCCTGGTACCTGTAGGCATTGCGTTTGCAAACTCCGAGAGGAGAATTACTGTCTCCAGCTGCTGAGAGGCTAGTGGTTCCCCAAGGGGTTAAAAAACGTGTGTAAAATCTCACACCAAGTTGATGGCAGTAGTGGATTTGAAGTCAGGCCTGTCTTCCTCCAGCATTCCCATGCTAGGATCAGCGAGGACAAGTTTGTCCCCAAATGCTATTGATTCTGATTCTGAAATGCCCTTGTCTGCAGCCTCACCATCTCTGCCTGAGCCCGTGGGCAGGGCTGGGCCATTGCGACCAGCCTCAGCCCGACCCCTGCCCTCTCTGATGCTCACCAAAAGGGTCTCCAAACTCACCCAGTCCTTTCAGTCCCAAGCACATCTGTGTTCCTTGCTTCCGCATCTTTGTCATGCTGGATCCTTCTGCCTGGAAGGATCACCCCTACTTGGTCATCCGTCTGTCAAAGCTCAGCCAAAGATGCTACCTCCTCCTGGCTGCTTGCACCTCCCCTGGCCAATCAGATGCTGCTCCTCTTCTCAGTACACCAAGACTCAGTTTTTAAAATTGCAATGCAATTACCAAACGATGGGTCAGATTGACCTGGAGTAATTTTTAGAAACGTGATAAAAATATCAGTCCCATAAAAGGTTAAAAAGGAACCCAACTTCATTTATTTGATCTCTGCTAAACACATCACTAACTTTTTATTGATTCTTAAGAAAGGGAGATGAGAGGAGTCTGAGCTTACCCCCACTGGGTGCCAAATGAACTAGCGGTTGGAAGTTTATTACTTCCAGATATCCCACTTGCTTTCCAGATACCCCATTGGGTTTCAATTCCATTGCAGCAACACTTGCTGAGCAGCCCTGGGCTCGACCATACAGGCTGGGTGTCAGGGAGGGATGAAAAGGGAGGCTGCATACCTGGCTGGAATGAGTCAGGGGCCTGGCTGAGGGCTGCCCATGGAGACGACGGCAGGGTGAAGTGCATCTGGGTATACCACTAGAGTTCAGGGTCTCTGATCCAGCCCTATCGCTTCTCTTTGTGAGACCTTGGGCCAGTTGTTAACTTCTCGGGGCTTTAGCTTCCTTACCTGGAAAATGCATATTTCATGTAACTTTATGAGTTTCTGGACCCGGGGCAAATATTATCGTCCTTAATGGGATTTTGCTTTTCCCCATGTTTTGAAGTTTGAGATGCAAAATTATATTTTCTTCTAGCACTGTCCAGGCAATAAAATAATGGAAGCTACCTTTTACTGGACACTTACCATGTGCCAGCCAGGATGTAATGTGCTTGGTAGGCCTATCACACACATTACATCCTTTATTCCCACTCCAATCACAGCCATCTCCTTGGGACAGATGAGGACAGAAAAACTCAGAGAGGCAAAGTGACTTGCTTGGTATCACATGGTTGGTGAGTTACTGAAACTTGACTGAATACATTCTTGGTAAATTTAAGGGTTCACATCTAGTTCCTTTTTCTGCTTGGTATCTTCCCACCACCGTTTTGTCTTTTGATAGCATATCTGGCCTATTTGGCCAAGGATAAGGTTAATCATGGTACCCCATGCCACTGGCCTCAGAATCGGTCAGAGAGGTTACATATGGTATGGGCTTCCTGGGGTTTTCCAAATTGCAGCCTGAGGGATGGCTTTTTTCTTTCTTGGATCATGGCTTTGGAAGAGTGAGGACCTACAGGTAGGCATGTTCTATCTTGCAACTTGGGGGAAAAAGAGCAGAGGTGGAGAGAGAGAGAAAGACAGACAGACAGTGCTGATGGTAGCTGGGTCCCTGGTTCAGCACCTAGGCTGGACCCTATCATGTGCTGCCCACATTCTCCTTCAGGAATTGTGTTAGTCAGTTCTATCTGCCATAACCCAATACCGCAGACTGGGTGGCTTAAACAACCGAAATTTATTTTCTCAGCGGTCTGGAGGCTGAAAAACCCAAGATCAAGGAGCCAGCATGGCCAGGTTCTGATGAGAGCTCTCTCCTCAGCCTGCAGATGGCTGCTTTCTCACTGTGTCTTCATGTGGCAGATAGAGGGCTGTGGTGTCTCCTCCTCTCCATATTAGGGCACCAGCCCCATTGGATTAGGCCCCACTCTTATAACCTCACTTAGCCTGAATTACCACCTCACAGGCCCTATCTCCAAATAAAGTCACATTGGGGTTAGAGCTTTGACATATGAATTTGGGGGGACACACACTTCTAGTTCATAACGGGAACAAAGGGCTGTTTTACCTCAAGCTGCTGGCAGAAGGCTCTGAGCGGTCTGTCTCCTGCGGGGATTGCCTCAGCTCACGAGGGTTGCCTTGCCTAAGGTCATGCTCTGCTTTCTGGTGGGTTACAAAGGCCTGGCCTTTGTCTCAACTCAGGAAAACTGGCAAACTATGCAAGGGTAAAGTCTCAGCCTCCTTGCTCCAGCACTGAAGGATCATCCCATCTTCAGAATTTCTCCGGGGTAGTCCAGGGCTTCTGTCAAGAATGGCAGGGACTCTTGGCACAAAAACAGACACATAGACCAATGGAATAGAATAGAAACTCCAGAACTAGACCCACAAACGTATGGCCAACTCATCTTTGACAAAGCAGGAAAGAACATCCAATGGAAAAAAGACAGCCTCTTTAACAAATGGTGCTGGGAGAACTGGACAGCAACATGCAGAAGAATGAAAGTAGACCACTTTCTGACACCATTCACAAAAATAAACTCAAAATGGATAAAGGACCTGAATGTGAGACAGGAAACCATCAAAACCTTAGAGGAGAAAGCAGGAAAAGACCTCTCTGACCTCAGCCGTAGCAATCTCTTACTCGACACATCCCCAAAGGCAAGGGAATTAAAAGCAAAAGTGAATTACTGGGACCTTATGAAGATAAAAAGCCTCTGCACAGCAAAGGAAACAACTAACAAAACTAAAAGGCAACCAACGGAATGGGAAAAGATATTTGCAAATGACATATCAGACAAAGGGCTAGTATCCAAAATCTATAAAGAGCTCACCAAACTCCACACCCGAAAAACAAATAACCCAGTGAAGAAATGGGCAGAAAACATGAATAGACACTTCTCTAAAGAAGACATCCGGATGGCCAACAGGCACATGAAAAGATGTTCAGCGTCGCTCCTTATCAGGGAAATACAAATCAAAACCACACTCAGGTATCACCTCACGCCAGTCAGAGTGGCCAAAATGAATAAATCAGGAGACTATAGATGCTGGCGAGGATGTGGAGAAACGGGAACCCTCTTGCACTGTTGGTGGGAATGCAAATTGGTGCAGCCGCTCTGGAAAGCAGTGTGGAGGTTCCTCAGAAAATTAAAAACAGACCTACCCTATGACCCAGCAATAGCACTGCTAGGAATTTATCCAAGGGATACAGGAGTACTGATGCATAGGGCCACTTGTACGCCAATGTTCATAGCAGCACTCTCAACAATAACCAAATTATGGAAAGAGCCTAAATGTCCATCAACTGATGAATGGATAAAGAAATTGTGCTTTATATACACAATGGAATTCTACGTGGCAATGAGAAAAAATGAAATAGGGTCTTTTGTAGCAACGTGGATGGAACTGGAGAGTGTGATGCTAAGTGAAATAAGCCATACAGAGAAAGACAGATACCATATGGTTTCACTCTTATGTGGATCCTGAGAAACTTAACAGGAACCCATGGGGGAGGGGAAGGAAAAAAAAAAAAAAGAGGTTAGAGTGCGAGAGAGCCAAAGCATAAGAGACTGTTAAAAACTGAGAACAAACTGAGGGTTGATGGGGGGTGGGAGGGAGGAGAGGGTGGGTGATGGGTATTGAGGAGGGCACCTTCTGGGATGAGCACTGGGTGTTGTATGGAAACCAATTTGTCAATAAATTTCATAAAAAAAAATGTAAAATTGAGGGGAATTAAAAGCTTAGAAAAGAAAAGAAAAAAAAAAGAATGGCAGGGACTCAAGTTCCCCGCATCCCCTCCAGTCCCATGCTCTCCCCACCAAACTTCCTCCATGCTAATATCCATCTAACAGTCCATCCACTTCCTAGGGATCCCAATCCACCGTGACTCCCGAAGCTGCAATTCTGTGAGCTACTTCAGTGACATGTCCTTATTTTTTTTGCTTAAAGGCTGGTCCAAATTTAATTTTTTTTTAACTTCTAACCTCATAAACAATTCTGGAAGATTCCCGACTAGTCCAGGGAGAAAACTGTTTCCTCCCTCAACCTAGAAGCCCCCGGCAGAGGGCTGGTGGGACCTAGAGCCAGGAGTGGAGGGTCAGAGAGGTCCAGGGCCATGAGTGGATGGCACAGTGGCATGTGAGAGGCTGGTTAGTGCATGGGGTCCCGGTGGACAGTTTCCAGGAACACCACGTTGCACGCACCTCTGTGCAAGCCTAGAGTCCAACCTACTTCATGTTCTAATTCTCCATTCTCATGCCTCATCTCGCCCAATCTTGGCTTTGGGACACTGAATTCTCTTTGTGTTTCTTATTCTTCTGTTCCTTCTCAGTCACTATTCCTTTACTCTTGATTTACACGTCAGTGTGCCCCGGGATCCTGTTTCAGACCTCTTCTCTTCTTACTCTTTTCAGTCTTTCTGATTGAACTTTCCAGTGACGTCAACAGCCACTTTTTGCTGATCCTTCCAACTCGGTATCTCTAGCCTAAATCATCTCTGAATTCCTAAGTGATCCATCCCACTGATTGCTGCTGGACACTCACCTGGAATAGGATAGGGCTGTGGGTTGAATTGTGTCCTCCTCAAAATGATCCTGAAATCCCCAACCCCCAGTACCTCAGAATGTGACTTTATTCAGGAATAGGATCTTTACAGAAGTAATCAAGTTAAAATGAGCTCATGAAGGCACCCTATCCAATATGTCGAGTATCCGAATAAAGAGAGGAAATTTGGACACAGAGACACATGTACCAGGAGACATCACGTGAAGATGAAAGCAGAAATTTGACTAACGCAGTAGAGGCCAAAGAACCCCAAAGATGGCCCGCATATCACCAGAAACTGGGAGGAAGGCATGGGACCGATTCTCCCACATGGCCCTCAGAAGGACCCAGCCCTGCCTATGACTTCATCTCAGACTTCTGGGCTCAAGAACTGTAAGACAACACATTTCTATTGCTTGAACCCGCCAGTTTGTGACACTTTATTATGACAGCCCTTGGAAATGGATGCAGCATAAGCAAATATACAAGTCTGAGGGCACTATAGAAAACTGTTCCTTTTAATTTATTGTTTGTGGAGACGTGTTGAACCTGACAGGGGAAACATGATGTATACATGTGTAATACACAAATTTGTATTCATCTGGAAAACTACTTAAGGTATTACATGCAGGAAGGAACTGATACACAGAACTTGATGCCTAAAAAATATTTGAAAGGGTGGGAACAGTAAAGGTTGGGAAAACTGCCAATGGTCTCAGAAAATCAGGCAGATATAAGAATTACAAAAACTCCCACCACCAATGATCTCAGCTGCCTGAAGCACAGATGTGGGTGACTCACAGGGGGACGTATGGCAGCCACTGCGAGACCTCCTGCCTGCACCTGCCAAAGCTTGTCTGCCTGCTAAATGTCTGAGGAGCAGTAATGGCTTCTGTTTCTCTTCTACATTCCAAATCTCACGGTCATGTCTCCTATTGGTGGAATCAAAACTAGAAATCTGTTGGCACAGGGATCTGGGAAATGTAGTCTATTGGTTTCCAGGTTCTGGTGATATAGAAAGAGCTGAGGAGGGCTGGGGTAGTGCTGCGTGCTAATGGTCAGCACCCAGCACAAAAGGCATTTGGAAATTACAAAAAAAAAAAAAAAAAAAAGACCCATGCAAACAGAAAAGCCCTGTAGCGTGTTAAGGAGGTAACGTTTGTGAATTTCCTATGCTGAGTAAAATGTGCCACTCCAATATAAGATGTTCTATAGCTGGAGAGTGTTCAGCACATTCAATGAACCAATTCATTTTTTTTTAATTAAAAAAAATTTTTTTTTAATTAAAAAAAATTTTTTTTAATTAAAAAAAAAATCCAGATAATTGGGGCATCTGGGTGGCTCAGTCGGTTAAGCATCCAATTTTAGCTCAGGTCATGATCTCACAGTTTGTGAGTTTGAGCCCTGCTTTGGGTGAGTTCAAGCCCCACTTCGGGCTCTGTGCTGACGGCGGGAGACTGAGTGGAACTCTCTCTCTCTCTCTCTCTCTCTCTCCCTCTCTCCGTCTCTCTCTGCCCTTCTCTCACTCATGCTCTCTCTCCCAAAAATAAACTTATTTTAAAAATCCAGAAATTATTTTTGCTTTAATTAACACGAAATTATTTTTGCTTTAATTTTCTGAATAATTAATTCAAAACTCTATTCTCAGTGAGTGGATGAATTTCAGACAGTACCTGTTTGTTGTGTGATGTTTGTGTGTGCAAGTTTATGTTTTCTCTGTATTTGTATGTGATTCTGTGAGAAAGCCTCTGTGTTGTGCCGTGTGTGTGTGTGTGTGTGTGTGTGTGTGTGTGTATTTCAAGTTGGAAGCGTCTCTGTATATATTACATGTATTTGTGAATTTCTGCTCATGTCTGTAGGACTCCACTCCAAATTTTAGTAAGGATGTGAGAACTGGCTTTTCTTAGCACACTGGATAAGCACCACGACTGAGCTTTTCTTTCCTTTCTGATGGCCACATTATCTGCTTTCTTGCCTCAGGAGAGGCTTTTTGGTACCAGGGAGCAAAGTGTCACGCTTTGTTATTACAGGGAAAAATGGAAGAAGCTGGGGCTACAGAAAGGGTCTTTGACTTAGCTCTGCTGAGCTTTCCAAAAGACGGTCTCTTATAGCACAATCATCTCAATAAGGGAAGTGGAGCTGGGTTCAGTGTCTGTGCGTGTTTGTGTGCATGTGGGCGTGTGTGCGTGTGCACTTGCATGTGCACATGTGTGTGCATGTGCAGGTGAACCTGGGCTCAGGCTGCACAGTGTGCAAATAAAGCCTATCGGAAAGTCTGTTCCAGCTCTCCTTGTAGCACCTTCAGAATCCAGACTAAATCCCCTGTATCTCCCTCCTGATCTCTCTTGCTCTCTCTCCCCACTCCAGGTCTATATTCTAAATATCTCTTTGTCCACCTGGGATGACCTCCCCATCCCCACCACTTGCCCCAGGTCATTTTCTCTCTGGACGATGGCAAGGGCCTCTTCAGATCACTCCCCTTCTACCTTCAAACCTATTCTTCTACTTTGGAAAAAACCATGTTTTCTGCATGTAAGCTGAGCTCCTATTTTCCTCCTCCACTGCTCGCTGGGTGTAGAAATTAGTTCAGAAGTCAAATGGCTTCCACAAGGAACCCCATTATTGCATTATTGCAGTGAGCGGAAGCTTGCAATTCATGTCTTATAATTAGATAAGCTGCTAATTGAGGAGGGGCATGCCAACCTGATTTGAGTCCTGACACAGTGATTAGAGCCTTAATTATAAGGAGGAGAGGCATCAAGACTCCTCATCTGGGCTTATCCCTGTTCATACTCCTGGCTGCTGCTGCCCTGGAGGAGGCACTGAACATTCCAGACTGCAAGATGGCTCTTCAAAAGCTGGGGCTGAACCAGGCCCGGCTGGTGGGAGGACAGATACCCCCACGGGAGATTTTTTTTTTTTTCTTCTTGGGGCTGATCTTGGTGTTTTCAACTTCACAAATGAATCTGCAGAGGACAGGAATTCATCCTCCCAGAGCTCTAAGAAGTCACCTTGTTTTCAAGGCAGCTTCTAAAGTCATTCAGAAAAGCATTTGCCTCCCCCCATTTTGGCAAAGACCTTGCTTCTTCGCTCCCTCCTACCCTGCTTTTGTAGCATTCACTTAATTATGAATTAGCTCCATGAGATTGGCCTGTCGACATGACCTTCACTGTACCTCCAGTGCCAAGAGCCTGGCAGAGAACTGACACTTAGTATTCTGTCACTGTATGAATGTGCCAGGTACTGTCCTGATGCTGTGATACAGAGACAGATCAGACATCCCTCCTGCTCATGAGGGGGACAGAGACAATGAAAGGAATGGTGAGAGCACAGTGAGGCAAGGACAACGTGAGAGGTGAGCACAATGCGACAAGGGAGGCTGGAGGAGAGGAATCTCACGCTCCCGCAGTCAGCAAATATTTTCTTGGAAGAGGAGAAGCCAAGCTGGGTCTTAAAGATTGTGGGAGTTATTCAGGCAGAAGAACAGGGGAAAGGCATTCTAGGTAGAAGGAAGGGCTTTGGCAAAGGCATGAAGGAAGCATGAAGTACCATGATGTGTTCAGGGAATTGTAAAATGTTTGGAGTGGCTGAAGCATGGGGGTGTCGAGGCTGGAGGGTCTGGCCCTGGGGGTAGGGACACCAGGTATGGCTGTGCAGGCTGCTGGCTTTACAAGCATGCCCTACCGAGGGGGTAAGGGGCTGAAATACAGCTCCAGCTCCACGTGGCAAGCACATGCTTGTAGTTGCAACCTCCCAGAGGAGGCTCGACTTCTAATTTACACAATGGCTCCTACAGGCCAGCAGCATCTCTGTGGAGGTCCTTGCAGATCTTGCTAAGGGTGTACCCCTATCTAGGGCATTGGTTCTCAAACTCTGTGCATCAGAATTAGCAGCAGGGCTTGATAGAACAGAGATCGCTGGACCCTACCTTTAGGGTTTCTGATTCAGTAGGCCTGGGTAAGGCTGGCAAATTTGTATTTCTTATATGTTCTGAGTGATGTTGATGCTGCTGGCCCAGGAACCACACGCAAAGAATTAGTGATCTGGGAAACAGGAAGCCATTGGAAAGGGTTAGGTTGGAGAGGCAGAGACAGAGGCCCAGGTGAGAAGGATCTGTTTTCTGGGGTTAGCATTTCTGATATCCCTTATGAACCAATAAGGACAGTTGAGGATATCAAGGACAGTGGATACGTGACATTCCCCCTCTTGTCCGGTCAGGTGAAGTCCAATGATTATATTCACTCAAGTAGAAGTTAGGCCCAAGAGTCCTCCTGTTTAAGGAGGTTTTGCCCACAGATGATTTAAGGAGTGGCCACATCAATACAAGAAGCTCACCCCCAGAGCTTTTAAATAGTGAGCTCCCAAAAGATTTAAATATCTGTTTACACCTTTTAAACGATTCCCTGGAGAATCTGGGCACCAGAGAAACCTACAGCCACCAAATGTAAGATGAGTCAAACCTGGTGAAAAAGCTTCTTCGAAAACTCTTGTATAAACTGTAAAACTGTGTGTGTGTGTGTGTGTGTGTGTGTGTGTGTGTGTGTTTGGAGAGGGGAGGGGAAAGAAGGATATGGAACTACAGAGTGTCAAGACCTCACACACATTAGTGAACGTTTGCTGGATGAAGATGTGATGAGTGGACTGAGCATGGTGATGGAGAATCCAGGGACAGTCTGAGTGAGGGAATGTGGGCTGACAGGAAGCTGTCAGGGGGCATCTGGCTCTGGGCTGGGTTTGGAAACTTGACTTGGGAAGCTGGACCTTCCCAGAGCCAGGGTTCTCTTTTGTGGTCTTTGAGCATAGTAAAAAGATGTCCTTGTGCACAGAGGGAGAATGGCTGCACCCTTCCTCCCTTGGAGGCTCAGGCCCAGCCTGTCCTCTGGCTGGGGACTGGAGCTGACAGGTGGTCGGGGGTAGAGGGAGTCCATCTCTATTCTCTGGTTGAAATATAATCTCCAGGACAAACTGGCTTTGGGATGGGGGTGGGGAGAGTGGGTGCTGGGAAGAACAACTGACCTGATTATCTATCTTCTGCCTATTTCCAACCTCAGCCCCAGCCTTTCCTCAGAGCCAGGGCAGAACCGGGTGGCAAGATCTTTTTTATTCACTGATTTAGGTTTCCCATTAGGGAGCCTCACACTGGCTGAAAGGCCACCATCCCCAACTAGCTCAACTGTTTTCAAACTGGGCCTGTCAGCAGCAATGTTGGGAGAAGGAAAGCCTTGTTGAAGGCAGCCGGATTCTGCCCCTAGGCGTCAAGGACAAAAGAAGAGTCCACTCAGAGGCTGCAATCAATATCAGGTTGTTCTTAATTAAGACAGCTCCAGGCAGCACATTTCCATAATTCCCCATTAAAGAGGTCCTGATGTATGAGCCATTGCAGGCTGTGATTCCCCGAGTCAGCACTGTTCAGTGTCTTGAGGCCTCTCGAATCAAAAAACTAATCCGTTTCAATCACCCCAGCTTTCTGAGCACCTGAGAGGAGCCAGACACTGTGCCCAGAGAATGACACAGCAGCGGCTATGACTGTAGTCCCTACCGCCCAGGGCAAAGCCTCACTAGACCCTCACCTGGGAGGAGGAGCATGGATTCAAGAGCACTTGGGTGTGGGGCTGGTCCAGGTGGGCGCTGGTCCTTCCTGTGATGACAAGGAGCAAGCATGGGACTGAGGGAAGCTTGCTGGATTGGAGACAGAAGGTCGGAGTTTCATTCACTTAGCTAAACTCTGTTGTCCCACGGCAGCCTGTCACAACATAGGGAGTGTTCTGTGAGATAGAGAGGTGGATGGTAAACAGGCTTGCGACAGCTCCCCACAGGACCGCCTATCTCCCCATGTTCTCGGGAGGCTGACGGGGTGTTCTGTAAAGACATAGGTCAGACTGTGGAGAAGGCTCCCGTTTGCGCCCTGTGAAGAGGGGTGCAACGTCGTCTTGCTGCCATGGCCGGCCTGCTTGTCCACATCATGTGTTTGCAAACTTGGCTGAAATAGATAGTTACCTAGGAAATGTATCATACTAAAAATGGCTCAGCAAGAATCAGGAAACTTGACTAGACCTATAACTATTAAATAAACTAGAATAATTAGTAATGCAACTCAAAAGCTACTGGGCATAAGTTCCCCCCACCCCCACAGGAGAGTTCTAGAAAATCTTCAAAATTTAGAGAATCCTTTTAAAGCTAAGTCAGGTAATACAAAAAGAGAGAGAGCTATCGCTTGTGAGCTATTTCACACACACACAAAAATAGACAAGGCTAACACAAGATATAGATCATACAGTTGTCTATCTTAATAACATAGATGCAAAAATCCTAGCTAAACCGGTTGTATTAAGAAAAATCATACAACTAAGTTAGGCTCATCCATGAAATTCAAAGACAGTTCAATATTAGAAAATATGTTGGTGTATTACGCCTTGTTAACAAATTAAAAGATAAGTCATATGATTTTCTTAATGCAAAAAATTATTCTATATATTTATTTACCTACCCTTTATCATATATAATATATTTCAAACACATTGTTTTATTATTAAAATTATTAGAAAATCAGAGCCAGGAGAAATTGTCATGATCTGGCATAGAGTATCAGAACCCCAAAATGCACATGGGAGAGTGGATCTAAGATAAATTTGAAGAAGCAGGGTGCCTGGGTGGCTCAGTTGGTTAAGTGTCTGACCCTTGATTTTGGCTCAGGTTATGATCTCACGGTTTGTGGGATCAAGCCCTGCTTTGGGTTCTGCATTGAAGCATGGATCCTGCCTGGGACTCTCTGTTTCTCTCTCTCTCTGCCCCTCCCTTGCTCACACTCACCTGCCCTCTTTCTCTTTCTCTCTCAAAATAAATAAATAAAACTTAAAAAGATAAATAACAAAATACATTAAAATTTTTTTTTGCATTTATTTATTTTTGATAGAAAGAGACAGAGCACAAGTGGGGGAGGGGCAGAGAGGGAGACACAGGATCCAAAGCAGGCTCCCAGCTGTCAGCACAGGGGCCCAATGCGGGCCCGAACTTACAAAACGCGAGACATTACCTGAGGTGAAGTTGGACACTCAATCGACTGAGCCACCCAGGCGCCCCAATAACAAAATACATTTTAAAAAATTTGAAGGGGTGCCTGGGTGGCTCGGTTGGTTAAGCATCCAACTTTGGCTCAGGTCATGATCTCACCATTTGTGAGTTTGAGCCCTGCCCTGGGCTCTGTGCTGACAGCTCAGAGCCTGGAGCCTCCTTTGGATCCTGTGTCTCCCTCTCTCTCTGCCCATCCCGCACTCGCACTCTGTCTGTTTGTCTGTCTGTCTGTCTGTCTCTCTCAAAAATAAATAAATATTAAAAAATTTTTTTTTATTAAAAAACATTTTTTGAAGAAGCAGCAAATTTGGGAGAAGTGATAGGATACTTCTCCACCAGATAGCCAGGGAGGGAGCCCAGCCAGCCTGCTGCAATCCCACAGAGAGGGATGGGGGTGGGGATAAATACCCTGATCCTACTTTCCTCCCCATGCCAATTTCCTGTTAGTTCCCTTCATTGGCCACACACAGTAGGAAGCAGGAGGCAAGGGAGCCTGCTGATCAGTCCATACCATTCAGCTCCCTGGGATCCAGAGCAGGAAGGGAAATGGTGAAGAGTGGTGTCTGGAAGGGTAAACAGAAGATAATTAAACACACTTATGCCCTTTGACCAGCTACTTGACTCCTAGGAACATACCCTAGAGAAATTCATATGCTTGTAGGCAAGAAGATGTATATAAAGTTGTTTATTACAGCACTGTTAAAAATAAGAAAAAGGGGAGGGGCGCCTGGGTGGCTCAGTCGGTTGGGCGTCTGACTTTGGCTCAGGTCATGACCTTGTAGTTCGTGGGTTCGAGCCCCGCGTCGGGCTCTGGGCTGACAGCTCGGAGCCTGGAGCCTGCTTCGGATTCTGTGTTGCCCTCTCTCTCTGCCCCTCCCCTGCTCATGCTCTGTCTCTCTCTGTCTCAAAAATAAATAAAACATTAAAAAAAATTAAAAAAAAAAGAAAAAGTGGAAACAACCAAATTGTCCCTCATTAGGTTGTTACATAGGTTATATAAACTGTGGTTTATTCATAAAATGAAATGCCATAATACAATTAAAGTGGATGAACTAGATAAACATGTATCAGTATCTATAAATCTCAGAAAGATAATGCTGAGTGGGAAAACTGTCACCAAAAGATACAATATGATAGTACTTATGTAAAAATTATTCAAGCCTGTAGCAAATTGTATAAGTTTGTAGTAACTGCAAAAATATGAATAGGAAGGAAGCACTCCAGCTTCAAGATGATGGTAGCCTCTGGGGATGGGGTGAGGGAAGGGAAAGAGAAGGGGTACTTTAGCTGTATTTGTATTTTTTTCATTTTTAAGTCAAGATGAAACAAATATGGCAAAATGTTAACATCTGCTTAATCTCAGTGGTAGTATGTGAGTGAGTTATTTACTATTTGGTCTAATTTTAAGTATGTTTGAAATATCTCATAACTAAAAATTTAAAAACAATAATGAAGGAAAGTATGAATGATTTGAGAGACATTTAGAACATAAAAAAAGAGCTAAATGTCACTTATTGAGAGCAGTGTTAGGCAAACGTTTTCTGTAAAGGGCAAGATAGTAGATATTTTAGGCTTTGTGATCTGTACAGTCTCTCACAACTACTCAATACTGCTGTTTTAGCTTAGAAGCTGTTATAGGCAATATACAAATGAATAGGTTGGCTATGTTCTAACAAAGCTTTATTTACAAAAACAGGTGGCCAGTGGGATTTGAGTCACAGGCCCTAGTTTGCTGATCCTTGATCTAGATGTTCTACTTATCAGGCATGCTTCTTTCCCTAAGAATGTGTGTGTGTGTGTGTGTGTGTGTATGTGTATGTGTGTGTGTGTTTTAATGTTTATTTATTTTTGAGAGACAGAGGGAGTGACAGAGAGCGAGAGAGAGAGAGAGAGAGAGAGCAGGGGAGGGGCAGAAAGAGAGGGAGACACAGTATCTAAAGCAGGCTCCAGGCTCTGAGCTGTCTGCACAGAGCCCAACATAGGGCTCAAACCCACAAACCACGAGATCATGACCTGAGCCGAAGTCAGATGCTTAACCAACTGACCCACCCAGGTGCTCCAAGAATGTGATTTAAATAAGGCTCTGTGGTATGACTATATTCCCAACCTGCAATACTACAGATTGATTGATAGCACTTTGGTTGACAGTCTGTTGTTCAGACTCTCTTCACCACCAATCAAAGTACAGTGGCTGAAGAATGGATCCTCATCTGTCTTCATCTTTGTTTTGCTGTGAACATTAGAAGTCTTTCAAGGTTTCACTTTAGCTTGTTTGTAAGTATACTTTGAAAGCACTGGAAGTGTGGCAATCCTAGAGTAACCTCTTGCCCAAGCTAAGCAGAATGAACAAAACAATGAAGTATTAGCAGACATTTTGAAACATGCCGGCATCATTAGTAGGCTGTTGTGACTTGGAAGTCCAGCATATCATCAGAATTATCTAATTAGTTTCATTTTATGGGATTAAATGGAGAGGCAGCTTGTGCAGTGGTTAGGGACATGTACTCTGGGGTTAATTATAGCACCTATCTCACTGGGAACCCACACCTGTTTCAGTCATCTATTGCAGCATGGTAAACCATTCCAGAACAATGGCTTAAAGACAGTAACAATCAGGAATGACATTAGCAGTATGTCAGCAGGTGGAATAGGTGGTCTCAGCCCTTGTCCTCCCTTAGAAACACTGATTTAACAAGCATCCATGGATAAAAATATCTTTATGAAAGTTCCAGAATCCAGGTGAGATGTTAACCGCACTCCAGTGGCACAGAGAAATGAGAAAAGACACATTGAAAAAGGTAAGACAAAAGGTTCACTTTACTTCCCTAACTTGGCACAGTGCAGCTCTGAGAGAGATCCCCTTGAGTCACAGGTTTTCCTATGGGAGAAAGAGAGAACATGCCCACTTACAGATCCAATCAGCCTGTGGATGTGTATAAAAAGCCCATAGCTAACATCATACTCAATGGTGAAAAACTAAAGCATTTCTTCTAAGATCTGGAACAAGGCAAGAATGTCTACTCCCATCACTTATATTCAACACAGTACTAGAAGCCTTAGCCAGAGGGATTAGGCAAGAAAAAGAAATAAAAGGCATCAAAACCAGGAAGAAATAAGTAAAATTATCTTTGCAGATGATATGCTTTTATATATAGAAAACTCTAAAGGCTATACACATGTGCATATGCAGACACACACACACACACACACACACACACACACACACACCTTTTGGAACTAAAAATTAATTCATTAAAGTTGCAGGATACAAAATTAACACATAAAAATCAGTTGTGTTTCCATACACTGACAGGAATTACCTGAAAAGGAAATTAAGAAAACAATCCCACTTACAACAGCATCAAAAAGAATAAAATACTTTGAATGAACTTAACCAAGGAGTTGAAAGACTTGTGTACTATAAACTATAAAACACTGATGAAAAGAAATTAGGGAAAATTAAATGGAAAGATATCCCTGGTTCATGGATTGGAAACATTAATATTGTTACAATGCCCATAGTACCCAAAGTGATCTACAGATTCAATGCAATCCCCATCAAAATCCCAATGACGTTTTTTACAGAAATAGAAAAAAACAACCCTAAAATTCATATGGAACCACAAAAGACTCTGAACTACCAAAGCAACAAAGTTGGCGACCTCATACTTCCTGATTTCAAAAATACATTACAAAACTACAGTAATTAAAATGGTATAAAAACACACATATAAATCAATGGAACAGAATAGACAGCAGAGAAGTAAACGCATGTATGTATATATGGTCAACTGATTTTTGATAAAAGTGCCAAGATTCACAAAGGGGAAAGGATAGTCTTCAATAAACAGTATTAGGAAAACTGCAAGAGAATGAAATTGGCACCTTTTTATACACCATACACAAAAATTAACTCAAAATGATTAAAAACTTAAACAGAAGAACTGAAACTATAAAACCCGTAGAAAAATACATAGGGGAAAACTTCTTTATATTGGTCTTGGCAAGGATTTTTTGGATATGACCCCCAAAGCACAGGCAACAAAAGCCAAAATAGACAAGTGAGACTACATCAAACTAAAAAGCTTACGCACAGAAAAGGAAATGATCAACAAAATGAAAAGTTAACCTACGGAATGGGGGAAAATATTTGCAAACTATATACCTGATAAAAGGTTAATATCCAAAATATATAGGGAACTCCTACAATTCAGTAGCACAAAACTAAATAATCCAATTAAAAAATGGGAGAACTGAATAGACATTTCTCCAGAGAAGACATACAAATGGCCAGCAGGTACATGAAAAGGTGCTCAACGTCGCTAATCATCAGGAAAAATGAAAATGAAAATCATAATAATATATCACCTTACACTAGTCAGCATGGCTATCACAAAAAAGGAGTAAGGGTTGGCAAGGATGTGGAGAAAAGAAAACCCTTGCATACTGTTGGTGGGAATTGGTGCGGCTACCATGGAGAACATATGGAGGTTCCTCAAAAAATTAAAAATAAGACTACCATATGACCCAACCATGGCACCTCTGGGTATATATCCAAAGTGTTTGAAATCAGGATCTTGAAAAGATATCTGCCCTTCCGTGTTCACTGAGGCATTGGTCTCAATAGCTAAGACAAGGAAGCAACCTAAATGTCTATTCACAGATGAATGAAAAAAAAATGTGGCATGTAACAGAATGTTATTCTGCCTTAAAAAAGAAGGAAATCCTGCCATATGTAACAGCATGGATAAACCTTGAGGACGTTATGCTAAGAGAATTAAGTCAGGCACAGAAGGATAAATATTACATGATACCACTTATATGAAGAATCTGAAACAGACCGACTCAGAAGCAGAGAGTCGAATGGTGGTTGCAGAGGCTGGGGATGGAGGGACATGTGAAGTATTAGGTGAAGAGTACACAATGTCAGTAATGTAAGATGAATAAGTCTTAGAGGTCTACCATGCAGCAACAGAACCTACAGTTAGTAACAGAGTATTATATGCTTAAAAATCTGATAAGAAGGTAGATCTTATGTTCAAAATTCCTATCACACACATAATAACAATAATAATGATAATAATAATAATAACGGCAGGAGGAAATGTTTGGAGGTGACGGATAGGTTTATGGCATGGATTGTAGTGATGGTTTCACAGATGACTTATCTCCAAACTCTTCAAGTTGTATACGTGAAATACGTACGGCTGATTGTATGTCAATTATACCTCAATAAAGTGGTTTCAAAAGATAATTACAATCATTTATTTTGCTCTGGAATCTGGGAGTAGACGGGGTTCAGCTAGAAAGCCATTTCTGGGGCTGTCTCATGATGGTGGTGGTGGGGCTAGGAACACTCAAGCAGTTGAATCTGAAACACTAAGGGCTCTTCAGGCATCACTCTCTCTGGTCTTTTCACATGGTGGCCTCAGGGTAGTTGAACGTCTTACTGGCTAAAGGCTTCCAAAGTGGCCTAAGGGAAACTTGCCAACCTGCATGACGTTGTCTCATGTAACCTCTGATGTCATGGAATACCATTCCTGCTGCATCCACCTCAATTCTCTGTGACAGTCACAAAGGCTCTGAAAATGAATAGTTGATATACATAAAGTTCTTTAAGCCAGTTCTTGGCACAGAGAAAGTGCTACATGTGTTTGTAAAACAGCATATACAAGAATTTTCTAGCTGGGGACTTTAAAGTCCCCAAATAGACACATGACCCACTAACTGGTCCATGGACAGGAAGCTTCCTGTCTCCTCTGACTTTATCTACTGCTGTTGTTCCTGTCCTTGTCACCGCCCCTTCCTTCTTCATTTCCACACAGATACGCCAATAATCTGTGCCTCCATAACTACATCAAAGATCTGGGCCTTGAACCTTCCTATGAACTTGTTCTCTCATTTATTCAGAAATCACTGATGAGCAGGTTACTGTTAAAGGTGCTGGAGGTAGACAGTGAAGACAGGATCTGTGTTTCCCCCTGGGATCGTGTAACTGTGGCAGGTCAAACTGTTAGCTTGCAGGTAGGGAAGATCTGGGACTCATTATGGTTCTTGACATCATGCAGTGAGATATGTATTATTCTACAGGGAGCTACAAGGTGAATGTGTGTATGAATGTAGGGGGTGGGGGTTGACGTGGGCATAACAGGACTCAGAGGAAGGACAATGGATGTGTCACTAGGACGTGAATATATTTAATGAGGAGGCTGCCAGAGGGGTGACCATAGAAGAAATGACATTTGAGCTGCATCTCGAAAGGTGAGGAGGAGCTTTCCTGGCAGACTCTGTAGGGAAGGGCATTGCTGGCAGAGGAATAGAATGTGCAAAGGGCCAGAGAATGTTTGCAGAACATGGGCAGTTCTAGAAGAGCAGATAAAATGGCAGCTTCGCCCAAGTGATCCCCACTTAGGTGGCCTTTGGCAACCTCACATGGTGCCCCAGAGCTTTAAAGTGCAACTGAGTTTGAATCTCACCCCTGGCACTTGGGTACTCTGTGACATAAGATAAGCTATTTAACCTCTCTGAACTATAATTTCTTTATCTGTAAAATGGGGATAATATCTTCCTCACAGAAGGAGATAGAGATGAAATGAAACGAAGTATGAGAAAGCAATTGGCATTGTGCCCGGGCTGCTTGTGGGTACTTGAAAATAGTAATTATTACCCTCTTTATGGAGTGGCTTTGAGGTGTGTGTGCACCTAACAGGCACAGTATAGGGACTTATACCCGGCAGTATGTCCTTTCTTTTCTTACTGCCTAATACCCTTTCCTTGACACTGAAATGGCTTATGTCATAGGGAGTAATGGGAGGCAAATTAATGTCAAGACAAACCTGGGTCCCAACTATAACCCTGCCACTTACCATCTGTGATTTTGGCAAATGACATGTCTTCTCTGAACCTCCATTTCATTATCTGTAAAATGGGAGGTATTAAGACCTAACTCACAGGGTTGGTATGAGGGTTAAAAGGGGATAATAAATCTAAAGAGGCTGGCATATTTTGTAGGAGCTCAAAACTGTCATTGTGATGTGAAATTGCTTTGTACGGCACAAAGCACTGTGCAGCATATTATTATTTTATTAAGGCAAAATTCATGGATCCAAAGTCTAATGGCTATTTCAAGCCAAGGTTTCATTTTTCTGCTGACTCTTGTTTTGCAGATGGAGCTGGGGAAAAAGAACACCTTTGTTTCCTCTACTATCTGGGGACTGACATTGTTCCTCACACTCTGCAGCAACCAAGACAAGTCACAAGGCAGCCCCCCCAACGTCAAAACAAAATGCCATAGGGTTGTGTCTTGACGTCCCATGGGAAGGAACATGTTCGTAATTGTGTGAAATGTGATAGAACACGAAACATGGACAGCATGATAAATAAATCCAATTCACTGTGAAACATACATAATGATGCTTAAGACAGCTTAAAATTTGAAATTTGAAAATTTTCTATAGAAACCATAAAGAAAATTATGAGCGCCATCTTGTGGTGAGCTCTTTATTAAAACATCATTATTGAAGAACACTCCTTCCCCTACACAGAGCCTCTAAATTAAAGGCAGACAGCATCCGTCCATCCATCCATCCATCCATCCATTTACTCTCCCATGCATCTATCCATTCGTTCATGTAGAAATCCACTTAATAATTTGTTTATTTGTTTGAATGCTTTCTATGGTTTGGTCTGGGAGATGCCAGGACCTTGCTTGAAAGGAACCTACAGAGAGTGATGACAGATATCGGCAAACCAACAGTTCTGGGGAAACTTGATGGAGGGAACTTAATTCCGTTCTTGTTATTGTTGAAGTGGAAGATACAAGCAGGGGAGGCTTCTTGATGGCAGTGGCACCTAAACTGAGATCTGAAGGATGAGATTCTAGGTAAGAGGAGAGCCCTAGTGTCCTGGTTGGGGCTACTTTTTCTGGGCTGTCACATTGCTGTCACATGTCCACCTTAGTAGAATGACAAACTGGAGGGTATCCATCACACAGTGGTCAGTGTGGTGAGGAGACACTTGAAGGAACTAGGGAAGAGCCATGAAATGAAGTGCCTGCTAAGTGGACAGATTCTATAGCACAAGATTAATGCTTCCTATTAATGTTAGAAGGTATTAATAGCTGCCATTATGTTGGGTTTTTCACTTAATAGAATTCGTTATACTCATATCAGCAGAGTTGTGTTAGCATGGGCTGTTGGCCAAGATGTGGGAATGGCTTCATTATGTATGGCTGGATACATAATGGCGTTCTGTATCCAGAATCTACCTCTATTACCTGTTACAGGTTGTTAATTGATACATGTATTACAGAAAAAAGGCCCAGCAGCAAACTGGTTAAATTGGCCAGTGCTTGGCCGACATCTGAAGGATGGATGTCCCTTTAGCAATCATCCTCTGTTCCCTTTGCAGTCTCCCAGAATTAATGCTGCGCAGATCTGACATTTGCCTAGTGGAGCATATAGTAGCTCCAGTGAGCCTGAGCAGGGCTTGTTGTCTTCAGGCAGAGCGAGTCCTCTCCAGTTCAGCACAGTCCCCACCACACCCCATCGTCTCCTGATTTTCAAGTGTGTGTCCGTTATCTTTTGCATCACTTTGCAGGATTGTTCTCTTTATGATACAGAAGCATGTCTCTGTGTTCCTGTCTAGTAACAGTAATGAAATACAGACCAGAAAGGGGTTGTGTATTTCATGAAAAATGGTGCAAAGCATATTTCTTTGTGGGATTAAAAAAATTCAGACGCATTTAATATATAAACCAATTGTGTCTGTGTCTTAGACCTTGTCTATCTCCTTCATTCATATTATTTCCTTGGACTCTGTGAGTATTTGATTCAGGATGAGCAGGAGCAACCCTGGTCAGTGTCCCAGAGCAGGTGTTGTTGACCTCGACTGTCACTTCCCTTCAAAACAGTGCCTCCTCCTCAGATCCCAGCACTGTCCACGAGCAGGCTGGCCATATTTAAAAGATCCTGGATGGGACTTAAGGGCAAAACTTCAACATTTCAACAATTTCTTCTGATGGATCCTCACTTCTCTTCTTTAGTGTAACTCAAATCAGAAGGAGTATGATGTTTTATTGGAACAGCCTTAGTGTTTCATTGTCTACAATTATGTCTAAAGTAATTTGTTTTCTCTGTGCCAGCGATCGATCTGTGAATTCACTAGTCTGGCTCCCCTTCCCAGTCCTCACCACTTCACAGCCGGGGTGAATGGATTGTCAGCTTCAGGCTCTGCCCTCTTCATCCTCCTTCCTCCAGCCTCTGGAGCTCCTTTTGCCTCCAGTCGCGGGGTGGGAGTAGATGAAGAAAGCATGGGGATGAGCATTAAGGCCGTCCTGCTGTTTGGATACATTGAATTTTTACCCAGATCTGGTGTGGGGCTTCTGCTTTGTCCCTCTGACCAAATGCTAGTTCTCGAGGACCTTCCAGAACTTCCTGTTCCTGTTTAGAACAGTTAGTGTGGCCAGATGGTCAGTTTCCCCACTAGAGCTGATGGCCCTTTCAGCATTTTTCGGGGGAAAGGATATGAACAAGGAGGTCGTAAAGAAAGTAAAGAAGTTAGTCTGACCAGTTGAAAGTGTTAGTGACACCCACTGGCCAGTGTGGAACAAACCCCTCTGTATTAGAGAAATTGATTTTATAATAGTGCTTACAGTGTAATAGTGAAAGTAATGGTGCTTCGAGCTTAAGCGACGTGTGGACCCCTTTTGAGGGGAAAAAAAAAGCTGACAAATTATTACCTTAACTTCAAATGGGCAGATACTAACCTAAGTACAATCTCCTTAAAACCAAAACAAATGCATACATTTATTTATTTATTTATTTATTTATTTATTTATTTATTTATTTTTAAACGTTTATTTATTTTTGAGACAGAGAGAGACAGAGCATGAACAGGGGAGGGTGAGAGAGAGAGACACACAGAATCTGAAACAGGCTCTAGGCTCTGAGCTGTCAGCATAGAGCCTGACACGGGGCTTGAACTCACGGACCGCGAGATCATGACCTGAGCTGAAGTGGGCCGCTTAACCGACTGAGCCACCCAGGCACCCCCAAATGCATACATTTAAATATAAACAGCAAAAATATTCAGATAGACTTTTACAGATTTATAAAATGCAAACAGGTCCACAACACCAATACAACTCCTCTATTCTAAATGTCCTTTGTTCTAAATATCATGCTGCCTTTGTTTCCGCAGGATGTAGTGAGGTTGTTTATTCTTCCCTTTGATCGGATCATTTGTGTTGAAGTTCATCCGGTTCATTTTTCATCAGCCTGAGACAGTTAAAGCAGTTCTCTGTGGCCCCTGTGCTGTCATAAGCACAAACCTAAATGTGGACACAGAAAATCTGTGGCCTGAGCTCGTCAGCCAGTTGATTCACAAGATACTTATATTGATTGTTTTTAGATTTTCATCAAAACAAACCCACAAAACTAAAAAACACTATCAAAAAGTTATGAACCCAGAGGAAAATGTCCAAAGGCTCTAGTTTGAGAAACACCAGTGTTAAAAGCCTGATGACCTGGCTGTCTCTGTGGTATGGGACAGGAAATGGAGCGAAGGAACAGGGCTTAAACTGTCAGCTTCTGTCTGCTTTAGTCTACATCTTCTCAGAGCTGGTCTGTTTCTCAGATTTACTGGGGAAACTGAGACAGCTCAGCTACTCACTTGAATTCTGGTCCTCAACTATCATTCTGTATCTGGCTTTGTGCTGCCATACCTCCCTGACAATGAGTGCTTGTGATCCCGCTTAGTGCTGGGCACAGGAATTGGTGGTTTATGTAGCAGAATCCAGTCACTCATTGTCCAGAAACACAGATTGGAAACCTTAGTCTGAAAAAATTTTTATGCTATTGCTATGTTTGAATGTGAATGTTTATCATCAGGGGAATTTTAGATAATGGGCATTGGGAGGGCCCAAGAGAACTGCATAGATTCCAATTGTAAAGAATTGTTCAGAGTAAGGAGGAATCCCTGGATGATTTCAAACAACTACCAGGAATCTATGAGCTCAGTTGCCTTTTTCAAGATGGGCAGAGAAAAGAATGTGTGTCACTCTGTGACTGGCAGTGGTTAACCCCTAAGTCCAAAAAAGCATTCTGAGTTGTTACTAAAACATATTATTTTCAGTCTCCAAGTACTGATTAATTGGGGAGAAACTGAGGCAGTGTAATGCTTGATCATCAGGGCCTGTCCCCAAAGTCCTACCGACAGGCTTGGTTCATGTGCAACTGCCCTCCATGGTCTCTGGCCAGTCTATCAGTGGTAATCAAAGCCAAGGATGGACTTTCTCTTGTTTCTTTCTGTGGAGCCAGTTGTCCACAGCCCTGTCTGCTCCGAGAGTTCAAGCACCAAACCTCAGGGAGTGATTCAAATCCCCTCCCAAGTGCTTCTGCCAACCTCATTCGAACCGACGATGTGCCTTTCAGTTGGACACTCCCACCCTATTTTCCCTAAAACTCAATGGTCTGAACTGAGTTGTACTGGTTCCACATTTGTGAAGTCATCTCAAATATATTTTAGAATGAAGTGGGATGTGAATGGATGAATTATGTACACACATATGGTAGGATATATGTGGTGGTTAGAGATGGGTTCTGGACTCACACAGGCCTGAGTTTTAACTGTCCTGTCACTCAAGAGCTGCATTACCTTAGACAAATTCCTTGCTCTTTCTAGGACTTAGTTTCCTTCTTTGTAAAATAGGAATCAAAATAATATTTATTGGGGCATCTGGGTGGCTCAGTCAGTTAAGCGACCAACTCTTGGTGTTGGCTCAGGTCATTATCTTGTGGTCATGAGATTGAGCCCCACGTTGGGCTCCATGCTGAGTGTGGAGCCTGCTTAAGATTCTCTTTCTCTCGCTCTCTCTCTCTCCTCCCTGCCCCTCCCCTGCTTGCATGTGCTCTCTCTCTCAAAATAATTAAACATTGAAAAATAATATGTATTTCATAATGTTGTTGAGAGGACTAAATATTAGTGTCTGAGATACCCAATGGGCACTCAGTCAGTTGTAATTTATTATCATTATTATTATTGCTGTTGCTATTGTTATTAGTTGAGCATATTATATATATGATACATATACACACATGGGCCTTTGGTTAGGCACAAGGGCTACCAAATTCTCCATCTTCAAATAGCTTCTAACAGTTCTGGGGTCTTCTCTGGAGCCACCCAGAGTCAGATCAACAGTTAAACTGGTTTGATGCCACACCAGCTGAATTTGGGGCCAGGAAAAACAAAATCCACCGCCATCACCCAATCCTGATTAGATTGGGTGTTCCAGAATTAGATTGCACACTGAGGGTGAGAAGGGGAGAGATGGGAGAATGGTAAGTCCAATCTTCACTACTTCATAGTTGAGGCTTCACTTAATTTGGGAGGTCTGCCTCTGCCCTCACTGGAAGATGACCCTGAAGACAGTGAATGAGCTGTGTCCTGCCAATGGCTATCGCACAATGAACTTGGGAGGAACCTCAGGCCATCTTTCCTTCGTAATGGCTGGAAACATATGTCTCAAGCAGAGTTTATAAAGATATCATTTCATTCTTTGTCTCCTCATTTCTGAGTCAGTACACAAATAGCTTGTTTTCTGGAGCTTCAGGGAAGCCCAGATTGACATGTTAGCCAGGAAGTAATGTGCCTTCTTTCTTCTTCTGTCCATAATGCATTCAAATCCAGATAAAAATATGTCGGAATTTGTTCAAAATCCATCAGTTGGGCCATTTTCTCAATGACAAACAGATGGCTCCTTTGAGTTATTCAGAGGGAAAACATTTTTCCTTTTTGTTCATCTCAGTTTTTATGGCTTAAAAGAATTAGTGTTTAATCCCAATTCCAAAATTGTTAATTAGTTTGTATTTGCTTCACTAAATCTGTTAAATAGATTTTTATCACTTCAGCTATATCTCCCTGACAGCATCTGGTGTCAAGTTTGCAGAAATAATGTTGGTTTTACAGCCAAAAATCAGAGGTTAAACCCCCAGGACTACAGATGTGACAGCATTAAAGGGAAATTCATCACCCCAAAGCTTTTCATTCCCATATATTTTAGAATCAGCCCGAACACCAACCCATGTTCTTTTTCCCCTTTCATTCTCTAGGAGCACTGTGGCTCAGTTCCTTTTTGATTTATTCGTGTGGTTGTTGCTGATGAGAGCTCCCGGAGAGACCTCAGCCCACCCCTGCCATAGCCTTGGAAAATGAGCAAAAGCTCTTCTTGCTCAACCGCTTTCTGTTGCTTATAGAAGCTTCCATCCTGGACTAGGGCTATACAAGACTAACATAATTCATCAGTTAAGCTGATAAAAAAGACTGTGTAGGAAGTCTGTGCAGACACAGCTCTGTAATTTTACTTATAGGTAGGGGCATAATAGAGCAGAGCAGCACGAGTAAGACAGTGTCTGTTGCAAATAAGCTGTTTTGAACTTGAATCATTGCACTTCAGGGAAAAATTAAGTGAAGTAAATCAAACAATCGGGATATTTGGGTCATAGTGGAAGGCTGCTGGACAATAATCCACCTGGGTATCTGTAGTAGGCTGAATAATGGTCCCGAAAGACGTCCGCATCCAAATCCTTAGAACCTGGGAAAGTTACTGTACGTGGCAAAGAGGACTTTGCAGATGCGATTAAGTTCAGGCTCTTGCAACGGGGAGAGTATCCTGGATTCTTTGGGTGAGCCCTAAATGTAATCACAGATGGCCTTAGAGGAGAGAAGCAGAGGGAGATTAGATAGAAGAGAAGGGGAGGCGAGGATGGAAATACAGATTCGAATGACCCCTTGAAAATGGAGCAAGAGCCACAAGCCAAGGAATTCAGGCAGGCAGTAGCAGCTGAAAAAGCAAGAAAATGGATTCTCTTCTCAGAGCCTCCAAAAGGATCCAGCACAGTCAACACCATGATTTTAGTCCAGTGAAGCTGATTCTGAACTTAACATTTGTTTATTTTTGAGAGACGGAGAGAGACAAAGTGTGAGCAGGGAAAGGGCAGAGAGAGAGGGCAACACAGAATCTGAGACAGATTCCAGGCTCTGAGCTGTCAGCACAGAGCCCAATGAGGGGCTCAAACTCATGAACCATGAGATCATGACCTGATTCTGGACTTCTGACTCCTAGAACCGTAAAAGAAGAAATTTGTATTGTTTTTTATTTTAATTTTTTTTAATGTTTATTTATTTTGAAAGAGAGGGACAGAGCACAAGCAGTGGAGGGTCAGAGAGAGAGGGAGATGGAATCTGAAGCAGGCTCCAGGCTCTGAGCTGTCAGCACAGAGCCTGACGCACGGCTTGAACCCATGAACTGTGAGATCACGTCCTGAGCCAAAGTTGGATGCTCAATCCACTGAGCCACCCAGGTGCCCCAAAATCTGTATTGTTTTAAGCCACCACTTTTGTGGTATTGTTACAGTAACTGTAGGAAACTAATACAGGTATCTTTTCCTTGCCTGATGCTGAAGAGTTCTACTCTAGCAGACAGAAGTAACCTATACAGGCAAGGAGAGCCGGAGGGGACCAGCACAGTGCCTCCATGCTCTCAGGGAGTCCCTCTTTGGTATAGGTATGGGCAGCTGCAGCTGGAAGTAGAAATGGAAATAACAGCTAGCAAGCTCTGGCAGGTTGGGGAAGAACATTTCTGAGAATCATGGACTGTAGGCAATAGCACACAGAGAGACTGAGAGCTCTCGGCAACTGGATATTTACATACTTATTAGGAAAAGTCCAGTAAGCACAGACAGCAGAGGTCAGAGGAAGGTGGAGAACAGAGGTGAGCAAGGAAGAGTATCTGGACAGGAAAGAGCCGAGAGGCTTCACCCTAGCCACTTGAGAGGTCTGGCGGAGAGGGACTGGCAGTGAACAGCCAAGCCTCTCTGGTCTCACCCTTCACGTGTTGCTATGGGGGCGGGAGGGGATCTGAGTGTCTGGATCTCTGGATCCACCAGCCCCATTCTGGATTAGTCTGAATTGGACAGATTGAGCCTCCAGTTGGGATTTCATTTCAGTAAATATCCTATTGTGCAAAAAGATTTCTTGGTAACTGAATTAAAAAATTTTTTCTTAATATTTATTTTTGAGAGTGAGAGAGACAGAGTGTGAGCAGGGGAAGGGCAGACAGAGGGAGACACAGAATCCAAAGCAGGCTCCGGGCTCTGAGCTGTTAGCATGGAGCCAGATGCAGGGCTCAAACCCATGAGCCTCAAGATCACGACCTGAGCTGAAGTTGGGTGCTTAACCGACTGAGCCACCCAGGTGCCCCTTTGGTAACTTAATTTTGATATCATTCTAAAGTACAGAAAATTGCAATAATACGAAGTCCTCCCATGTACCCTTCAACCAGATTCACCAACACTTAGCATGTAGCTGCATTTGCATGATCATTTGTTCTCTCTTTCTAAATACAGATGTACCTGAACCGTTTGAGAGTAAGTAGGCATTATATCCCTTTACCCCTAAATATGTCAGTGTTTATAAGAACAAGTACATTTTGTAATTTGTTCTACAGTACGATTATCAAAATTGGGAAATTTAACATCAACAAAATGCTGTCATGCAATCCACAGTCCAAATTTAAATTTTGCCAAATGCTTTTATAGGTATTTTTTCCTGGTCCAGGATCTGATCCAGGTTCACACATTGCATTTGTCATGTCTCCCCAGTTTTCTTTAATTTGGAATTTTTCCTCAGCTTTTGTCTTTCATCGCCTTGACATTTTTGAAGAGTACAGGCCAGTTATTTGGTGAATTACCCCTCAGTTGCGGCTTGAACGGTATTTCCTCATGCTGGGACTCAGATCATGCAGTTTTAGCTTAAATACCACAAAAGTGATGCTGTGTTCTTTTCAGAACGTTGTACTGGGAAAGGACATGATGTTGCCTTGTCCCATTGTTGGTGATGGTGACCTTGATCCCTTAGTCAAGAGGATGGTGGCACCTTCTAGGCCTCCACTGTAAGTTTTCATTTTCTCCTTTGTAGTTAATTTGCAGAAAGATACCTCAATATTAGGTAAATCTGTTCCTTCTCAAAGAGCCACCCACTCATTGTAGCAGCCATTGATAATTCATATCTGACTCTATTATCACTATGATGACGGCCAAGTGGTGATTTTCTTACCTTCACCATTCCTTCTACATGCATTAGTTGGCATTATTGTATAAGAAAGCTCTTTTCTCTATTTCCCATTTACGTATTCATGTATTTAATTATGTCAGGTACACTCATAGATCTTATTTTATTCATGGGTTGTAAGTCATTGCTATCACTGTTCATCTTGATGCTCACATTAACCCAGATTTGGCCAATGAGAGCCCCGTTAAGATGGCGCCTATGTTTTTTGATATGTTCCTATAATTTTTACAGCACTTCTTCACTCTCTGTGACAAGACATTCTAGGTCCTTTTTGCTTCAGCCTTGGAAACAGCCATTTCTCCAAGGAAACCTGGTTCCTTATACTATTATAGGGGGTAATATTAAGAAGACCTGGGTGGTAGGTGTGTTCATTGCTACTAGTATAACATTGCTTCGAGGCCTTTTCAGCTTATGAATCTGGAACACACACACACACACACACACACACACACGCACAAACACACACATCTTTCTATCTATCCTATATCTCTAATTCCAATCCTACACCACAAAGTTCATCCCTAGCTTCTCCCATTCCATATTGGTAACAGCTGTCTGTCACAGTGAGAAACTTGGCTCCCACCATTTCAATCTATTTATTCGTGTGTTCAATCCTAGTTTTCACAGAAAGTGGTTTCAGAATTGCTGACCCATCCCACAGCAAGAACCAAGTAGAATTATCTATTAACACTTCTTGTATCTTTAGATCGCAGGTACATAGTCTCAGTACTGTGCTCAAAAGTTACTCGGGTTTGTTCTCTTGTTTTTTCCCCTTCATGATGATTATGTTATTCTTTTAAATTCTAATTAGAGCTCTTTTTTTTTCTGTTTATAGTCCATTTCAGAGTGGTAAAACTGGTATCCATTTTGATTTGACTTAATTTAAAAAAAGTATTTAGGGGCACCTGGGTGGCTCGGTCAGTTAAGGGTCTGACTTCGGCTCAGGTCATGATCTTGTGTCCAGGCCGTGAGTCTGAGCCCCACATTGGGCTCTGTGCTGACAGCTCAGAGCCTGGAGCCTGCTTCAGATTGTGTCTCCTTCTCTCTGGCCCTCCCCCGCTCACACTCTGTATCTCTCTGTCTCTGTCTCTCAAAAATAAATAAACATTTAACAAAAATTAAAAAAAAAAGTATTTAAAACATTCATATGATCCCAAACTCCAAACATTTACTCTCACTGAAGTATCACTCCCTTATCCACCTGGTTCCCATCCACCCCTGTGGGTAACCATTCTCATTAGTTTCCAGTTTATTTTTTCTTGATTTCCTTTTGCATTTAAGAAAGCAGATACATGTGCCTTTCTCATTTCCTCTTTCCACACAAAAGGTAGAATGCTATATATATATACCCTTTTTCAGTCTGCTTTTTCACACACAAAATATATCCTGGAAGTCACTCCCTGTTACTGTATACAGTCCATCTCTATTCTCTTTTACCACTGTGCAGCACCACATTGTACGGATATCATTTAGTTTAGTCAACGCAACTCCTTACATACGAACACGGAGGTTGTTTTCAAGATTTTGAAATTATAAATAATGCTGCAATGAGTGCACTGGTGCATTTATCACTTTGTATTGTTGCAGGTGTAGCTTCAGAGCAAATTCCTAGAAATGGCTTCCTGGAACAAAAGGTAAATGCATGTATAGTTTTGTTAAATACTGCCACATTCTGCTCCAGAAGGCTGTACCATTTTGCATTCCTATCAGCAATGTAGGAGAGTGCCTATTTCTCCCCAGCCTTGCCAACACAGTGTGGTGCCAAGTTTCTACATTTTTGCTAATTTGCTAGGTGATAAATGGTATTTCAGTGTGAGTTTAATTTGCATATCTCTTTTTATGAGTTGAACAACTTCTCATAAGTTTAAGGAAAATTTTATGTCTTTTTTTGGGTAAATTGTTCACAAATTTTGCTCATTTTTCTATCAGGTATTTGGCTCTATTTGCTCACTTTTTTTAGAAGAGTTCTTTATATATTATAGCTATTAGACTTCAACTATGATATATGTTGCAAATAATTTTTGTTTTGAAAAAATATTTAATACCATTACTTTATATGGTTAGAAACTAGCTATAAATATGGATGCTTGTGGGGTGCATGGGTGGCTCAGTCAGTTAAGCGTCTGATTCTTGGTTTTGGCTCAGGTCATGATCTCAAGGTTTGTGGGATTGAGCCCTGTGTCGGGCTGTGTTCTGCTGCCCAGAGCCTGCTTGAGATTTTCTGTCTGTCTGTCTGTCTCTCTCTCTGCCCCTCCCTCACTTGTATTCTCTCTCTCTCTCTCAAAATAAACATTTAAAAAAAATACTTGTTCTTGTGTTGACCATTAACAAACTCTATGTTGTTTACCCTTCTGTGTGTGTGTGTGTGTGTGTGTGTGTGTGTGTGTGTTTGAAATGATTATAAACCTTAAATATCCTTGATTCAGTCTAGATTAAAATTGAAGTTAAATAGCCTTGGGATCCTGGGGGCTCAGTTGAGTGAGTGGGGTCAGAACTCTTGATTTTGGCTCAGGTTATTCATGATCCCAGGTTCATGGGATAGAGCCCTGCATCAGGCTCCATGCTGAGTGTGGAGTCTGCCTAGGATTTTCCCTCTCTCTCTCTCTCTCTCTCCCTCTGCCCCTCTCCCCTGCTCTCTCTAAAATAAAATTAAAAAAAAAGTTAAATGGCTTTTTTGAAGGAGGACTTTGCCTCCATTTTGACCTCAAGCTTTCTAATTGATTAAGTTCTTCTTTGCAGCTTATGTCTTAACTCAAGCAAAAGACCCTGCAAGCAAAGCAGCCCCTGATGGGAACCAAACTACCCCCTCAAGCATTAGGGACTGTCCTGAGCCAGAAAGACCTTGCATGATTGATCCCGAGAAAATGATCCACCTGACCTTCACTGCCCACCTGCCTATAGCCACTGATTTTTGCCCCACGTTTTCCTTATATGAACCTGTAAGTATTTTCAGCACTTTGGAGACAGTCTTTGAGACTCTAGTTCACTGTCTTCCTGGTACTGGCCTCACTGAAATAAATTCCTCTTTTGTTTCACTACCACTTGTTTCTCTGCCTTTGGGTTTTGTCAGCTATGAGTGGCTAAACCTGGTCTGTTTGGGACCCCTGTGCCACAGCTACATTTTCAACAAATGGTATTGGAGCAACTGAATATTCAGAGGCAAAAACAAAAAGAACATTGACCTAAGTTTTGTACTTTATACAAATAGACTGAAATCAACAAACCTAACACTTTCAACTTATGGAAAAACACATAGGAGAAAATCTTTGGGATCAAAGGCTAGACAAAGAGTTCTCAGACTTGAAAACTAAAGCACAATATGAAAATGGATAAATTAGACCTTACCAAAATTAGAAACTTTCTGTCCGTGAAAGTGCATGTAAGGAGGAGGAATAAACAAATGATAGACTGGGGAAAAAATTGCAAACCACATATCTGATAAAGGAGTAGTATCTATAATAAATAAAGAACTCTCAAAACTCAACAGTAGAAAACCCCAAACAATCCAATTAGAAAATAGGCAGAAGATACATAATGACAAAATAATGGTATAACCATTCTTAGAAACAGTTTGACAATTTCTTAAAAATAAAATGCAACTACCAAACAACTCAGCGATTGCATTCTTGAAAAATTAAGACTTAAGTTCACACAAAAGTCAGTGCACAAATATTTATGGCAGCTGTATTTGTAACAGCCCCAAACTGGAATCAGCCCAGATGTCCTTCAACAGATGAATGGTTAAACATATTGTGGTTCATACATATCGCGGATACTAGGTGGCAGTAAAAGGAACAGACTATTGATACATGCAACAACTTGAATGTATCTGCAAGGAATTTTGCTGAGCATAAAAGGCCAATTCCCAAAGGTTACATACTAAATGGTTCCATTTATATAACATTCCTGAAATGAGAACGTTTTGGAAATGGGGGGACAGACTAACAGTGTCCAGAGGTTAGGGAGTGGGGTAAGGGTGGAGATGTGGGAGGCATATGAATGTGGTTATAAAAGTGCTAAGGAGGGATCCTTATGTTGTTGGAACTATTCAATGTCTTGCTGCTGGTGGTAGATACATGATCCCATACAGGTGATAAAATTGTATGGAACTTAATACACACACACACACACACACACACATCCACAAATGAATACAGGTAAAACTGGTAAAATCAGAATAAATGGGTGGATTGTATCAATGTCAATACCCTGGTTGCAATATTCAGCTGTACTTTTGCAAAACAAACCAAAAAGCTTTGTTATCCCTGAAGGAAATTGGGTATAGTATACAAAGGATCTCTCTGTATTTCTTTTCTTTTTTTTTTCTTTTTTTCTTTTCTTTTCTTTACTTTTTTCTTTTCTTTTTTCTTTTCTTTTTTAAAGTTTATTTATTTTGAGAGGTAGGGGCAGAAAGAGAGAGAAGGAGAGGATCAATCCCAGGCAGGCTCTAGGCTGACAGCAGAGAGCCGGATGCAAGGCTCTCACTCACAAACCATGAGATTATGACTTGAGCAAATGCTTAACCAACTGAGTCACTCATGTGCCCCTAACTTTACTTTTTCAATTGAACTTTTTATTGAGATAATTGTAGAATCACATACAACTGTAAAAAAACACAGGGGGTTGCCTCAGTGGCTCAGTCGGTTAAGAGTTTGCCTTGACTCAGGTCACGGTGTCATGGTTTGTGAGTTTGACCCCTGCATCGGGCTCTCTGCTGTCAGTGCAGAACCTACTTTGGTTCCTCTGCCCCGTTCTCTCTCTGCACCTCCCCCGCTTGTGCTCTGTTTCTCTCTTTCAAAAATAAATCAACATGAAAAAAAAAAGTAAAGTTAAAGCCAAAGTGATAGGTTTTTAGCAAAAACATTGAGAGAAACTTTGAAGAGCCATCAATTCTCCTGCTTTGAGACTAGAGTCCTGGGTAACCATTTAGCCTTTGTTTAGACTAGTCATTTTCAATGGGAGCAGTATCACTTCCGAGGGGGTGAAAATTGGTTTTGGCCGGGGCGGGGGGGGGGGGGGGGGGGGGAATCTCTAGATACTACAATGGTGGTTCTCCAAAGGATATAGTATGTAAACATATAGCAGTATAAGTACAGACATATATATACATATATATATATATATATATATATATATATATATATATGGTATACCTGTGGTACTAACATTTCAAAAAGTTGGGGCTACTAGGGAAAGAAGGGCTGCTCAGGGGGATAATGAGAAAAAATGTTTGGAATTATTGGTTTAGACCAGTGATTCTCAATTGGAGTCAGGATCACTTTTTGGGATGTTTTTGAAAATGTGTGGGAGTGTTTTTGGTGTCACAGTGACTATGGGATGTCACTGATATTTAATATACAGGCCCAAGAATGTTAACATGCTACAATGCATCGCCACAACGAGAATGTTCTTACCCCAAATGCCATTGATACCCTGATGAAAAATACTTGCTTAGCAACTGTATGCTAAGCTCTGTACTCTAAAATTTACACGAAATCTATTCTTACTCTGTATCTTGTCATCATAAAGTTGATTTTGTAAACCGGTCTATTAAGATGGACAAAGAGTTTTCCCTCAACATTAATATTTTTATTTAACTTCTAAGATTTTTAAGCTTGCGACTCTGAAGTTTTGTTATAGGAAACAAACACTTATTAGAATGTCTTTATTGTAATAAAGCATATTTGTTATGTGTTTTTTTTGGGGTGTGTGTGTGGAAAACTGTGTTTCTATCTTTTTTCCCCCTGCCTACAATTTTAAACTATATTTGCCATAGAAGGTTGATTTTATTCACTTCACCTAACATCAACCCTTGTGTGATGCTAACTATCATTTCACTGATATAGTGCTAATTAATTAGTAAAAAGGACAGTATAGATTATTTATAAAGAGAAACATAGCTATAAATATACCTTATTTTAAAATTTATTTTACAAGTCAAATATAGTGACTCTGATTACCTTGAAAATAGAAAATCTGTTTTATGCTATTTCTCAGTAAGGTTTCAGCTTCTTTCTCTTTCTTTCTTTCTTTCTTTCTTTCTTTCTTTCTTTCTTTCTTTCTTTCTTTCTTTCTTTCTTTCTTTCTTTTTCTTCCTCCTTCCTTCCTTCCTTCTTTCCTTCCCTCTTTATAAAGTATTGAGATAAACATTTCAGCTTTTTCTTTCATCCTTGCTCCTTCAATCTCTCTCTCTCTCTCTCTCTCTCTCTCTCTCTCTCTCTTCTGTTTTTATAATGTCTTGAGATAAAGGAACCATTGCCAGAGGGAATAATTCAGATGGCTTTTGCAATCACCACCTTGGCATCTGAATCGAGCAGGAAGGCATGCCTTTTACAGTGGGTCACAAACAAAACTTCTGTTTGGTTACCCATTCTTTACCCAGACAAACTGTGTGCAGAAACTCATGGTGACAGCACAGCCGGCTGTGCAGATATGGGCTGCCCAGGACAGGATCGTGGACAGGGAAGGCAGGCAGACGTGGGATGTATAGACCCACTGTAGAGACAAAAGTTGAGGAGACAAGGATTGAGCAGAAATTGGATTGTAGAGACATGGAGTTTACTGACAGGAGTTTCAAAAGCACAGTATGCAGTCTGGATTATTTATTATTATCTATTATTTATAGATGCAGTTGTAGTATAGACACTGGCCCTGAAGGCATCAGTCATGTAGACATAGCCTGTGACAAACTCTTCAGTCCTGGCCTTCGGGCAGGTTGTATGGCTCCAGCCCAGCAACAGCTACCCACTCATGTGCCAAGGAGAGACTTTGATGTCTGCAAGGTAGGAAAGCGGCTGTGAGTCACTCTTGCTCTGAGTACTGGCTTGGAGCTTTCCTTACAATGCCACTCCCACCCCCAAGGGACTTGGGAAGTCACTTCTTTCTGTCTTTTCACCGATGCTCAGAACAGAGAAAACTCTCTGAGGCTCTGCTGCCAACAGGATCCACTCACTAACTCATTCACCAAGCATGTAGCAATGTGCACATGTCCTGCCAGCCATGACCCGGAGATAGCCCATGCCCTAGGGACCTCAGAGGCTGGCAGTGGAGACAGGTGTGCACACATGTTCTCTGATACCATGTGGGAAGAGCTGAGAGTTGTGATAAAAGCCCAGGTGGGACCCCAGAGGAGAGTACAATTCATCTTTGGGGGGGGCAGGAATGGCTTTAGGAAGGAGAAGCATTTGAGTTTGGCCTTGAAAGAAAAAGAGGATTAGAAGAGGCAAGACAGAGCAAGGGAGTCTATGAAGAAAGGGCAGGATAAACCAAGGCACAGAGGCTGGAAAGCGTCTGGCCAGCTGGGGAACAGAAGTGGGCGCATCAGCAACAACACAACATAGAGTATGGGCGTATAATGGAAATGAATCTGGAAAGGTTAGTGAGGACAACCTCATTTTGAACCTGACTAAGGTGCTCTAAAAATTACAGAATAAATTTTGGGGATTCTGTCCTTAGTAAATTTACATATTTGAGGGAAGCTTATTTTATACTCATTTTGATATCTCCCTATTTGCTCTCTCACATATTGGTACCGCAGTTGAAACTAAGGCAAGAAGAATCTCATTGTGATTATCCTATTACCCCCATATTTCTAAGGAATTGAGAGCTTCCTGGGAAAGAAGAAAGGGAGACACAGAGAGAAAGACATGTACACAGAGGTACACAGAAAGAGACAAAGACCAAAACTGAGGGGGGGGGGGTGCAGAGAGAGGAAGAAAGAGAAAGAGAGAGAGAGAGAAGGAAGGAGGGAGGGAAGGGGAGAAAGAGAGATAGAGAGACAGACAGAGAGACATGGAGAAAGAGGAGGCAGATTCAGACAGGGAAGACTTGAGAGTGGATGCTGACAAGGCTGGCCTTCAGCTGGTCCTGGAGACCACCAGAGGTCAGTCTTGGGTCCTTCAAGAGGAAACCAAGAGGCATTTGCTAAGTATTGCTGCTCACCTGAGGACCATTCAGAGGAATTTATTCCACTTTAATATACTATGGAGTTAGCAGCTTTGAAATTCTTTACTGCCAAGGGGCCCTTAAAACCAATGAAGCAGGAGTCTCAGGAATGACCCATATGTCAGGCCTGCTTGTTTATAACCCTCAGGACCACAATAAAAGGTGAATTTAATCACCTAGTGATTCCGGGCTTGTGGGGTCCAGATGTACGAACCCACTCCTCAGGCGCAGGAGTCTGCCTGAGCTTGGGAGTGAGTGAGTTTGGTGCTGGGCTCAGTTGAGAAAACGTCAGGCCTGGGCTAGTCCAGGGCTGGCTTGGTCTGGGGCTGGGCTTGAACTTGGCTGCCAGGTTATTGGTTCTCCTGTTATAGAAATCTGCTTCACAGACTCTGTCAAGAAAACATGGCACAAGAACAGGCCAGTCCAACTGTTTCTACAGGAAGCTCCCCGCTGCCCCCATCCCTCAAGCTCACTGAGATTGGTTTAAGCTAACCCCACATGGGACCCTAGAGCCTCTCAGCAGGGAGCAGGCTTTAGGCCTAGACTATGACTACACCGTTACAGAAAAGGTACTTGCGGTCTCTAGACAGACGATTAGTAACTTGTACAAAGTTGCACAGCTAGGAAATGTCAGAGCCACGCAGCCTACACCCTGAGCCACAGCACAGATCAAGAAGACCCTTTCAGCCCGTGAAGACTTTACATCAGTGGAGCACAAGCCACTAACGTGGACAAGAGTCACAAAGGGAGGCTCAGCAGCTGAGTGCGGAGGCCTGCGTAGGAATTGGCAAAGTAGGCAAGTGGGTGTTGTGGGGAACACTTATTCCCCACTTCTGATGTTTCCTTCCACGTGGAGGGCAAGTTAGTACAACCCTCCTGGCTTCTTCCTTGACTTGTATGTTTGGGATGAGGAAATGGGCATGTGCCCCTTTCTCCTAAGGGAGGAATGAGGCAGAGCATTTTCCAGGGCAGGCCTCCGTGTGAGGGGTGTGCGGCCGTGCAGTGTGGCTATGACTGGGGCGGCCAGTCCGTTCAGTTCTGGGCCTCAGAATGAGGAAGTCCTCTGTGGTGTACCTAAGCCACACACTCCTGTATTAGCCTTTTCTGTAATGAGTTTCCAGATTTGGTCTTACCACTCAGGAAGTCAAGATTTCAGTGAGGGGGATGGTGGTGGAGAACAGCACTGCCATTTTTGGGCCTCCCTCAGGCTATTTTAGACACAAAGTAAATCAGCAACAGCAAAGAAGCGGTGCCCTTAAGCCATCTAAGCCTTGTCCTGGAACCACCCCAACTGGCAGAAGAGGTATCGGGAATTTTAGTTTCTTCCCTTAGTATTCAAAATCCAGCTGGCCAGAAGCATTGCAGCTCTTCACCAGCTCCCTCCACGACCTCAAATGAGCCTTTTGGGGGGGAAAGGGGCCTTTCACGGAGATGGCTCACCTTCCCGCAGGGACCCTGGTGGGGCAGGAGGGAAGGAGGAGCTGCACATCCAGAAGCTGTCCCTTTGGCATAGACTGGGGACCCGGGAAGGAATCCCTATAAAACCTCAGAGCCTCCTGGCCTTTTTCCTCACCCCTGTTTCATCATTAAGTGGAGACTGAGAATGGAGAGCTTCCAGAAAGAGAGCTCTCCCGCGCCCTGCCTCCGGAACAGTGTCGGGTAACCAGGGAAAGCTACTGGGACCAAAAAGCCGCGTTCTGAACTGAGGTCCCCCGTCCCTTCTGGGGCTTCTTGGAGACCACGGATACTCCCCCATTCTTGCTCTGAGGGGCCTCAAACTGCAGATAACCTTCCTCAGGGGAACGTTCAGAGGCACAGAGCCTCCATATCACTGACCATCTCAGAAGCAGCTGATTTTGACACTGATAGTAAAGACTGCGTTCAGATTGGTAATCAGTAATAAAGGCAAGCACACTACCACCAACTACTGGGAAGGTACTGGGTGCCAGGCACTGTTCCAAGCACTTTATGTGCTCATTTCATCTTTATAAGAATCCTATGAGATAAGTACAGTATTATTCCCATCTTACAGAAGAGGTAACAGGTTTAAAGAACTCAAGTAACTTGCCTAAGTTCATACAGCTAGTGAATGGCAGAGCTGGGGTATAATCTTGGGCACTCTGGCTCCATAGCCATGCTCACAATCCTCATAACGGAATACTATATAATAGCACAGTCTGAAGCACCGTTGGAGAGCCTGTAGGCTAACCATCTTGCTGTGGCAGATGAGGAAACGGAGGCCCAGAGAGTGTAAACGACTTGCTTAAGGTCACATAGTCAGTTAGTGGCAGAGTTTGAACACAGACTCAGGCCTTCTGGCTCCCAGCTTAGAGCCCTTGTGACAGTCCATGTGGTCACCATTGTTACCAAACCAAATCTGAAGCCATTTTAGCTAGAACTCAAACCTTGCGTTGACTAATTGGAATGGACTAGAACTATACTCCTGGCCTTTTGGGGTTCAGTATACTGTAACTTAGCTCAAGCACTATCAGCTTGCCAGAGAATATGAGTAACATGAAATAGCACCTCCAGCTACAGAGATGACCTCTGACTGGAATGGGGTCTAGGCCTGGGTTACCACTTGCTTCCTGTACTTCCGTGTCCATTTCTAGGCCAGGGAACATATCCTGGACAAGTGAGAAAACAGGGGCATTATTTCCTACGTGGAAAAAAAATATACACAGTTTTTTCCTTCAGGCAAACAGGCTCCCTCTCAGATCACAAATTGTGACAGGTTTTTCATGGGAGGCACAGGCTCTGATGGGAACAGAGAGCTCTGGCGTAAACAACCCTCGGAGAAGGAGTAAATCATCTCTTGAAATGTTCTTGGCAGTTGTTCACTCACTAACAAAAATACCCTGCTTGGCATAGCTATGGTCAAGTCAAAACCCACTCAAGAGGCCTGGCAGTTTTGGAGGCGTGGCTCTGCTTTTGAGGAAGGCCTCAGTGGCTGATAGGAGAAGAGTCCCCTTCGGAGGGGCGACATGGGGTGGGGAGTGCCCGGAGGATCTCCGAGCTGAGCTGTGGCTCCAAAAGAGCAGTGTGGAGCTCCATAGTACCTTGTTAACTTGGCTCCCCAGCAGCCGGGGCTTGTGCCTAGCTCCGTGGGTGTTTGCTGAATGAGATTGAAAGCCGTAAAGGGAAAACCCTGAACTGAGGTTGCAAACAACAAACTGCTCAAGTGTAGGAAGAGGAGAGCTGGCTTAGCAGAGGCCGGGGTACAAAGCCCTGGGGAGCTTTCGCCGCTGAGTGAGCACTCATTATGCGCCACCTCTATGCCCTGGCTGTCAGCGGGACTAATGAATCCACCTTAAGCTGTGCTATCATCAGCCTCGATTCCGCATCAAAGCTAGAGATAATCCCTGCAGGCTTTGCTTTGGTCAGCCTGTCAGGCCACATCTGAAAATCGGTGTCCACTTCCGGGACTGTTTAAGGGGCGTGGGGGCAAATTGGAACATAATTCAGGGAAGGAAGATGCCAAGATTTGAAACCATGTCAGATTGCCTGAAGAGACTGGGGCTGTCAGGCTGCAGAGCATCAGTCTGGGAACAAGGCAGAAAGCGGAAGGGGGAGTCAAAGGTTGTTTTTGAAAATGTGAAGGGCTGTCGTAGGAAGAGAAAATTAGGTATTCTGACTTGGACAGGAGGCAGCTAAGAGTTGAAACAAGAGCATGAGCTTTAGAGCCAGAGAGACTTGGTTCACATGGCTGGTTCCTTCACGTTCTGCTGGGTGGCCATAGGCAAGCCATGGGACCTCCTCGAGATTCAGTACTTGATCGGTAAAATGGGGACAGAAATGCTTCTTCAGCATTGTTGGGATGATATACCACTGAGAAGACAGAAGTCTTACAAAGAAGTATAATTGCAGAGGAAGAGTGTGAACCCAGGGCAAGGGCAAACTTTCTAACAACCACAGCTGGTTTTGAAAGCTGACTTGCTTTTTCTGTTGCTTTGTTTATGTTTATGTTTTTCTCCCAGAAGAATGCTTTCACTTTTATTCCCTTTCCTTGTGGCCTGCCTGCTTGCATTTCCTCATATAAATTATTCAGCTACTTTTCATCTTTCTTTAAAAGTGAGAAATAGAACACACACGTACAAGGCATCTAGTCCTAACGACTGCTTGTTTTCGGGGGCTGGCTGTCCCTTTGCTTAGCTCTGAAGAGGTCCTTTCACCTCTTACTATGGACTTCCCATTCTGGGGCTGGATGATCCACCAGGCCATCCTCGAAGCCTCTGTCCTGAGTCCTGCAAAGGATTAGAGGTCAATATCGCTGCCCTGACCTCCACCAAGAGAGTTAACCTGGATTGAAAGATAACTTGGGAGTTGTTGGAGCCATCTTAGTCCTCTGAAAATGTGTGAGTGGTAGCCCATTGTCCACCCCATTCTTGGCTTCTAATGAGCCAGGCCTCTGTTAGTCTACCCTGACGGGCAGGGTGTGGAGACTTCATGTCCGACTGCTTGGAATCTATGACTAATCTACCCTTGGAGGCCCACGACCAATGCCCATCAGCGAAAGCAGGAGAGCTTGCACTCGGACATTCTCCGAGACCCTGAAAGATGGCTGGGCTTAAGTGGGTGGGTGTGTGGACTGTTCGGGTGGTACTATTGTGCCCAGCGAGCTGAGCAAGGATATACGAAGTGTGGAGACTGAGGGGCCAGCAGAATGCTGTTTACTCAAGGCAATGTGTGGCAGCTTGGTTGTTTGCAAAGGGTGGTGGGGTGGGGAGCCCAGGCACGTTAGAAGGCAGGGAGTATTGGGTGTCACCTCTGGAGGGACGGATGAAGTCAGAAACAGGAGAAAGAGCAATGAGGTTTAGAAGCAGGGGTGTGAAGGACAGGATGGAATAAAGGCTAAGGAGCAAGACACACAGTTCAGCATGGATGCCAGGAATAGTGGGGGAAGGCTAGAGGGTGTGGGAGGGGAGAGGGATGGTGCATTAAAGGGCCAGGGAACATGAATACCGGTGATGGCCCTCCTTTCAGGATGTCTCTCCAAAAAGTCTCCATTGATCTGCCAGGACAGGAGAGTCTGATCTCTGTTGGAACATGGACCATGGCCAAAGCAGAGTCCTATCTTTCATGGCAACCCTAACTGGGATCCACATAAAGTGCATTCACTGCAATTGCTTGATACATCTCTTAAGTTTTTTTTTTTTTTTTATCTTTAAGGTACCTTTTTTTCCCGTTATAGTTTACTTGTTGAATGAGCTGAGCATTTTGACGTATAGAGTTTCTCACACGAATTTTGCTGCTTGTTTCCCTGTGGTGTCGTTTAACACATGCTTCTGTGTCTTTACTGTAACTTGGTAGATAGATCTAGAGATTTGGTTAGATTGGGGTTTGAATTTTGGCAGGACTACTCAAAGGCTGACCATCAGGAGGTATGTAATATCTAATGGTCTCTTACTCTGTGATGTTACAACTATCGATAATTATTGACTGGAGTCCATTCATTCAGTAATGGCTGCAAAATGGTGATATTCTACTTCTATTAGTTTTCTTTATTTCTTTATTAATTTTTTTAATGTTTATTCATTTTTGAGAGACAGAGACAGAGACAGGGAGACAGAGAGTGAGTGGGAGAGGGGTGCAGAGAGAGGGAGACACAGAACTCAAAGCAGGCTCCAGGCTCTGTGCTGTCAGCACAGAGCCCAATGCAGGGCTTGAACCCACAAACCATGAGATTATGACCTGAGCCAAAGTCGGATGCTTAACTGACTGAGTCACTCAGGCACCCCTATTTCTTCTTTATTAAATTAGAATACTTCTGGGGCTCCTGGCTGGCTCAGTCAGTGGAGCATGCAACTCTTGATCTCAGGGTAGTGAGTTCAAGCCCCATGTTGGTGTAGAGATTACTTAAAAATAAAATATTAGGTGTGCCTGGGTGGCTCAGTCTGTTAAGCGTCTGACTTGGTTTCGGCTCACGTCATGATCTCACAGTATGTGAGTTTGAGCCCTGTGTCAGGCTCTGTGCTGACAGTGCAGAGGCTGCTTGGGATTCTCTCTCTCTCCCTCCCTCTCTGCCCTACTCCATGTGGTCTCTAGCTCAAAATAAATAAATAATTATTTTAAAAAATTAAAAAAAATAAAATCTTAAAAAAAAAGAGATAATTTAGAATACTTCCGTGGAGAGAATTTTCACATGATATACGGTCATACAGAAAAGGCAAGAACATACTAGATTCTTTCCCTTTATTTACCAATTTGCAATTTGTCAACATATTTGATATATTTCAATCCACTGCAATGCTGGTTCTTATTAGTGTTCACATCATCGCATCATTGGCTGACCACGAGGAACTTATTCAAGTGGCCTCTGAAGACCTTTTGATGCAAGCCTAGTAGTCTTTAGTAACCTCTTCCCTTTCTGGTGGGACAAAATATTCCAGGCTTATCTTGTACATTTCTTGTCCCCGTCTGGAATCCACCATTTCTCCCAAGAAGCTTTGCTTTTTTTTTTTTTTTTAAAGTGGGAAATAGTTTTAATTGGCCACAATTTGAGTGCTTATGGTTTTCATTAACACTGTTTCTAATTATTGTTTCCAGGTCTTATAGTGTGATGGAGCCGGGGAAACTATGTATTTTTAAATATTAAATATACAATGGGGTTTTTTTTTAAATGGATACTTCTAATTCAAATGAAACATTATGGCTTAAAAAATCTCATCAATCTTATTAAATCTGTACCTCCTTTCATTACTGTCAAAAATACAGGCTCCCAATGACAACAATATAATTCTTGTTGCTTTATCCCATACCACATATAAACAGTCTCAGAGTAGCGATTTAAGATTATTAACACAATTTAAGATTGTTAACAACAATCGGTTTAAGATTATTTTCCTATTTCTTTTGTGCACTAGGCACTAGGCAAGTGCAGTTAAATTATGTTTATGTGCTTTAAAGTCACTTGGAATAGTTCTCTGTGTGGTTATGCCTCCAACATTATATGCGTTTACATTTGTTTGTTTTATTTTACTTTCAGTTTTAGGGGTGACTTTTTGAATCTTAATTTTGCTTCATAATTATGGAAAATATTGAAGTATATCAAAAGTCGTCTAAAATGTAAGGTACATTCATAAAATCTACTTTCTACTATTCTCTCCCACTTATTCTCTCCTGTTCCTGTAAGTAATAATTTTTTAAAAAAATTATGGTTTATTATTTGCCTTAGTTTTTTTTTCCTCCCATGAAACAGCTCTGAGACAATGAGTGTGTGCAGGTAATTACGTTTTGGAGGTGACCCTATGGGACAGTAATGACAGAGAGAGAGGAAGAGAAAAACAGAGGGAAGAAGGTTAATCTAAAATGTGTTATTAAACTGAAAGCTACAACGGGCAACTGGGGTTCAAACCACAGAGGACCTTCTGAGGAACCACACAGACTGTGCCTCAGAATTTTCTGCTGAAGACACAGAAGATGGGAGGATCCACGGCTCCTGTTCTCTTGTCCCCTGTTGGTCAAGGATTGTCTCAGGGGGTGTTAACTTCCTGGAGCTTCCACATGTGCTTATGAACCAAAGTGGGTGTCAGCAGTGGCCAACACATCTCAAAGGACAATGCAAGAGATGCGCAGTACAACTTGGGCAAGGGCGGTGGCAGCTTACAGCCGTGCACAGCTGGTTTCTGCGGCAATGGCTGCCTGGAGTTAAACATGGGCTGTAAAGATGAAGGCAGGGTGTGGAGAGTCTAACATATCTTTGCACAGTGTGTGTGTGTGTGTGCGTGTGTGTCTGTGTCTGTGTGTATGTTTAAACAAGAAGCAGTGTACGTACGCACACACATACACTTTCTCTCTCTCCCTTAGACAAATAGTAAAATAATCGCATACACACCTTATTCCACCTTGCTTTCTTCACTTAATCTGCTATCTTAGAGATCACGCCACAGCAGTAGATGGAGGTCTTCATTCCTTTTCATAGGTGCCCGTACTCCTTTGTACAGATGGATGTACCATAGTTTATTTGACCGGTCCCCTCTTGATGTTTGAGTGGGTTCTAATCTTTTGCTTTTATAGATACTGCTGCAATGAATCGTCTCTTTCATCCATTGTTTTCCCTTTATATTTTACCAGTGTTCCTTTAGAATAGACTCCAAGAGATGGGATTACGGCTTAAAAGGTGAATAAATATGTACTTGCGCTAGATATTGCCAAATGTAACCTCCTGCATTTCCATCAGCAAAGTATAAGAATGTCTGCTTCCCCACAGACTCACCAACAGACGTTGTTGTCAAACTTTTGGATTTTGGCCAATTGGATAATGAGAAATATCTCAATATAATTTTAATGTTCATTTCTCTTATAGTAAGTGAGGTTGCACAGTTTTTCACCACACTTTTTTTTTTTTCTGGAAGCTACTACTGCTCACCCCTGTAGCCCAGTGGTTTAAAACTTTAGTGTGCCTCAGGATCCCCTGGAGGGCCAGTTACAACAGATGCTACATGCTGGGGGTACTGGGAACTCTGGGTTCAATTTGTTTCAGTCTGCCACCTTGACTGCAGTGACGCGACCACAACACAACAGCAACAATAACAACCACCCCTGTTGCAAACACATACGACACTTACTTCACACCAGGCGCCATTCTACGGGTTTCAGTTATATTAACTAATTTAATCCTTTTAAGAATATATTCTTCTCATTGGAGATGAGATAGCTGAAGCACACAGCAAGAGCAACTCGCTCAAGGTAATAAGTTGAACCAAGGATCTGAACCTGGACAATCTGGGCTTTTAACCGTGACTGCTTCTTGCCCAAATGGCAACTTTTCAGTAGAAAGTCATTCAGATGGACACTAAACAAATTTTTTTAATTCTCTCTGATGGCACTGTTTCTAGGTCCTATGGAGGAGCTGTCTTTCACCTCTACATTGGTAGTAGACATGTGTAGATCAGTCAGAAAGCAACAGGAAGACTTACAAACAGGGAGTCTCACAGGGGGAAGAGTTCTGGTCTCTCAGCATGGGGAGTCTGGCCAGGGGAGGACAGGGAAGGTGGTGTTAGGATCATGGAAGAGCCTGCCCACATCCCGCTGTTTTCCGATTCAACTACCAAGTACCTCGCAACAACTTGCCTCAAGAACCAGCCATGGTCCTGGTAGGACTCAGAGGCAAGGAACCCAATAACCCCCAAGTAATCCTCCCTTCTGCTCATTTTGCCTGAAATCCTGTAACAGAAGGTCTCTGTATCTTCCCTCTGCGTAGAGAAAACTTTGAATGCATGTTCCCCTGGGAGGGAAACACGTTGCTGTGGTTGATTTTCAGTCTCCGTCCATCTGATTTGATCCACTCCTGCCTTGAAAAGGCAGATGGGGGAGGTTAGAGAACAGAAGGGCCCTGGTCTGACTCGGGGAGGGTGGGGGCGGTCAGAGAGGAAGGGATGAAGTAAATGTTTAGGTAACACTTTATGGTTAACAAAGCACTTTTGTATCCATTCAGTCTTCACAGAAGCCTGACACTAGGGGTATCATCATCCCCATTTTTTTTTTGAGAGAGAGGGTGCAAATGAGTGAGGGGCAGGGTGGGGGAGGAGAGAATCCCACGAGGGGCAGAGAGAGAGAGAGAGAGAGGCAGGGGTCACCTGAAACAGGGCTCCCGTTTTTACCTGAGTGGGGCTTGTATTCACCCGAAGTGGGGCTCAAGCTCACAAACTGTGAGAGATCATGACCTGAGCCAAAGTCAGATGTTTAATAACTGAGCCATCCAGCCGCCCATCCCCATGTTTAAAAAAATTTTATTTATTTTGAGAGAGAGCATGAGTGGGGGATCGGCAGAGAGAATCCCAAGCAGACTCCGTGTGGTCAGCACAGAGCACGACGTGGGGCTCGAACTCACAAACCGTGAGATCACGACCTGAGCTGAAATAAAGACTCAGATGCTTACTTGACTGAGCCACCCAGGTGCCCCTCATCCCCATTTTACAAGAAGAATCTAAAGCCTGAGAGGTGAGCAGGGTGAAGCCAGGACTTGACACTATGTATCTGTGAACGTCCTGGTCACTATGGCATGAGGAGAGGGAGCAGAAAAGAGGGGATGGGCTCACAATGACGTATGTGCTGTGGAGTTTCCACCCCTTCTCCTGTGTGTATGAACAGAAGGCAAAAGAAGCCAGTGTTCCGTGTGGCTTCCCTGCGCCCCTGCCCTTGTGGGAAACCACAGCCTGAAAATTCTAGGATGGCACCAAGCAACTCTTCCCAGGCCCCAGGCCGGTCTGAAGAGGGGTACCCCACACGTTTCTGAGCTTGCCACTCTGTGTCTTTATTTCTTCGGCTGAAATGAGCTCCCATTTCTTGGCTTTCCCTCTGAGCCTCCACTACATCCGGGCCTTTGCCTTGCAGGGTAAATTTGGGACTTGTTTTTGCCAGTGGAGTGATGGGGAGCATTGAGGGACACTCTTAAGCCTGTGCCCTCCACTTTGCCTCTCTGAGGCTTTAGAAGCCGGAGGTCAGCCTCAACCTGCCCGGGAACCAGTGAAAAACAATAATGAAAATAGGCTTTACATTTGTGAGTTTATAAAAACCTCAGATGAATTGTGTTATTGTGTCTTCTCAATAGACCCATGAAGGGGATTCTTTTAACCTGCTTTACAAATGGGGAAACTGAGGCTGAGAGAGACCAAATGACTCATCCAAGGTCAAGTAGCTGGAGGATGGCAGAGCTGGGCCTCCCCTCCAGTTGGTTTGACTCCAAAGCCCTGGCTCTCACACCCCACCAGAGAGCATCAGAGTTTGACGGATGATTTGCCATTCAGACTGCCAAGTGGAATCTCTGCAAGATGGATAAAGAGGAAATCATTTTTCAGGGGATCAATGTGGATGAAAGATTAATTGATGAAACCCTGCCAAAAGGGGGATGGTGTAGAGTCTGGATTATGTTTCAGGGTTCCGGGAAACAGAGAGCATTGGAAGGAGGGAGAACATTGTTCTTGAGGAGAGAGTTCATGGGAGAGGGTAGAGTGCCTCTAGACATGCAGGGGCCTCAATCGCCTGGTGTCTGGTATTACTGTTGGGAGACAATGCTTACTGGATACCTGGTGCAGAGACTGGCCACCTACTGGCCTCTTGTGCCCAAGGTATCTTGGAGATTTGGTGTCTTTCTACCTCCTGCGTCCCACCCGACACCCCGGGCAGCTGCTTTTGTGGGAAGCCTGCCTGCACCATGCTGCTCCGGTATTTGCTTACCTCATTCCCACCAGCCCTGCCTCCTATTTTCCCTGCCTTCCTCTTGGAGGTGTTTCCCAGGGAGGTCATGTCAGACTGTGGAAAAGGGGCTGAGCAGTGTTGAATCCAAACCCCATTACTTTCCGTGTTACCTTAGGCCGCTTACTCTCGCTGAAACTCCCTCTTCTCAAATTTAAACTAAGGACAATGGACCCACCATGAAAAGTTGGGGGGAGAAGGAGGGTCAGGTCAGGAAACCTCCCAGACCAAGGCCAGATCCTAGGAAACTGCTCAGTGAGAGGAGACTATTTGAATCTGGTGACTCCTCCTTGGCCCCATCCCTATCTTGTGTTCCTCTCCAACTTGACTCTCAGAGCAGGTTGGCTCTGATTTTGAACTCTTGGGCCCTGCTCACTCCTTTCCCTTCCTGGGGAATTATTGCTTGTGAGTGAATTGCCCTGTGCTGAGAAGAGGGACTAGGTCTGAGGGAGGTGAGAAGGGCAGCTTCCTACACAAGTCCACACTGGGTCTTGCTTTCTGCTCACTCTCTTTCCCGATATCTTCCCACTTTGCTTCCAGGCCCAGGGAAGTGGATGCAGCTCAGTGCACACAACCTTTCAGTGCTAAAGCCCCCAGGCTATCCAGGCTGGTGCCCTGCAGACCTAGACTTCTGCCTGCCCTCAGCCCTTGGTAGAGCCTTGACCATTCTCTGCTGAACAGGAGAGGCTTGAATAGGAGAGGCCTCAGGCCCTGGAACCAGATGCTGGGGTGCAGTCTCAGAGCTCAAAGAAAGACCTGCTGCTCTCCCCAGAGTTCCAGTCCCTAAAAACACTTTAAGAGGGATGTTCCCTCCCGGCCTCTCCTCTAGCAGAGTACCTGGCTGACATGATTGACAGGTCAGTGGGAGGGCTCTGGAGGCACAGCAGGACCAAGCCTGTGGGCAGGAGAGGTGTCAGGGCTGATTAGGCCTACAGTTAGGCAGGGCCATTGGGCTGCTCCTGTGGTGGCTTCCAGGTATCCAAATGAAATGTCCATGGGGTATAGGGCACTTAAGCCTGGCGTGGGCTGGTATCACCATACAGGGACCTAGGAGGAAGGGCAATAGGCATGCCGGGGAAATGGTGGGACCCAGAGAGGGTCAGAATGGACATGTGATGAGCCTCCCTTGTGTGTTGGCATAGCATCTAGTGTCAAACAGGTGGTACAGGAGGAGGATCCTGGGTCCCAGAGAACACACTGTCAAAAGCTAAGTCAGGAGCTATACAATAGTTCTGGAGGTTAGGGCTCTGGGTGCAGGCAGTTCCAACAGAGAAGTGGCATGCTGGGAGGGAACAGAGGTAGAAGCTTGGTCTTATGGCCTGGGTCAACATGATAGGAGCTTGGGGAAGGCGATGAGTGTATGAGATTATGGAGGTCCAGAGCTCTTTTGGGCCCCACATGCTAATGGAGCTGAGACTCCCAACCTTCTCCCCATCCTGGTTCAGGGAAACCTTAAGGACTGGCCAGGGCTGAAAGCATGGAAATTTGGCTGGAGGAGGTGGAGCAAGCAAGGAGCTGGAGAAAGCAAGGTCATGAACTTTCCTGCCGGCCATAACTCACCATTTGTATCTCTGTGCTTCTCTGGCTGGGATCTGGGCTTGGATTTTCCTTCTTCTTGCATTGCCGACCTCTTGACACTCACAGACTCCTCTAGTTAATGGCCAACAGAGCATCTTCTAATGATGATGATGCTCTTAAGTTTTAAAAGTTCTTATTTATTCCCATGTATGAAATACCTCAATCCCCTAATCATGTCTGCTATAGAGAAATGCTCAATTCCAAGAAGGGGCCGAGGTGGCAGAGGGGTGGGGGTCTCCTGAAGTCCAGAGAGAAGAGGGAAGAAGCATGTAGGCTTTATCCTCCAGGAAAAGAATTGAGCATGAAAACATTAGACATGCAGATGGGGTGGGGATAGAAATGGGAGACAGACATGGGGAAATGCCTGCACAGAGCTCCAGGGCAATATGCAAGGAGATGAGGAAATGTGTACACATAGCATGGCAACTCCCTGCAAAAGGCTATGCATAGTGATTCATTCATCCAGCTGATTGTTCTCCCAGCCAAAACTGGGTACCTACTCTGAGTCAGGGCTGGGTCCTAGGGACACGTAAATGAGTAAGACTCTATCCTTGCCCTCCAGGAATCCACAACCTAATTAGAGTCAGACCAATAAACAGACAATTTTCAAACAATGTGGAAACCATGGAGTGTTATGGGAGTGGAAAGGAGGGGCTTCTGCCCCAGTCCAGAGAGCAGAGTGATGGAGGATGGTGCAGAGAAAGGCTTCTAGGATATCAGACGGCTGAGATGCTTCTGAGAGGTTAAAGAAGCATCTGGTGAAGAGGAATGAGGAGAGCTGTCCAGACATGAGTGAAGAACTTCAGGCAACCACAAGACATTTGATGTCTTAGAGAATACAGCAAGAAGCAAGGAGTGGCATGGTAGGGATGAGGATACTGGAGATATCCAAGGATAGGTTCTCTGGCCTTGGCCAGGCTCGTGGGAAGTAGGAGCCAAAAGGCCTAGAAGAGGTTGGGAGACTGGGCCAGGCACAGGGAAGAAGGGCTTTTTAGATGATGTAACTCAGCATCAGGAAGAATCTGGCCTGTCAGGTCATGAGTTCATATCAGGGGTTGACAAACCATGGTCCATGAGCCAAATCTGGCCCATTGCCTGCTTGTATATAAAGTTTTATTGGAACACAGTCATATTCATTCATTTGCATGCTGTCTCTGGCTGCTTTCATGCTATGTCAGAGTTGAATATTTGTGATAATAAAGAGTATATGGCCCACAGAGTCTATAATATTTACTATCAGGCCCATTACAGAGAAAGTTCTCTGATCTCAGGCTTAAAGTAAAGATCAGCTGGACAGTAGGAGTAGGAGGCTGGACAGGCAGGTCAGCACATGTGTCCTGAAGGTATGTTTACAAGATGGTCTCTGCTCAAGCCAGCATGGTTCAGGTTGGGCTTAGTTGAGCTGGCTTAACTGGTCTGTTGATGTTGACTGGAGCTCCAGAAAGCCTTGCCCTAATGGCACTTGGATAATAGAAGGCTTTTAGCTGATGCTATATTTCTATCCAGGTTGCTGGATAGAGGGACACAGGGCTCTCCTCAGGTGAGGTTTCCTCCTCTTTTGGGAGTTCTCAAGATGTCATTTGGGTCTGAAGAACGCAGGGATCTGACCTCAGGAGTTCTCCAGGATTGACCACTCAGGGTTGTCGCAGTCCCTAGGTGAAGACAGCAACCTGCAGCATGGGTCCTGACAGGCATCTTTTCCAAACAGGCACATTTTTCCAACTGGTTTCTTGCCAGCAGAATTAGTGCCACAAGTATTCGTAGTCATTTATTCTGGGTCAACCCCTCCTATGAAAGCTTTTAAATAATCGAAAGATCTTGCTCTATAACATTCCTTTCAGAAGACCATCATTCTTAAGTCTCCATTGGCTTCACGAGCTTGCTATGGTCCCAGGCAAGTCATTCCACCATGATGAAGCTCTAGGAAACAAACACACATCTCTCAGGCTATTTCAGCCATCACACAGGGATTAACAGAGACCATATCTCCCTTTTCTCTAAGCGCTCAGATTTCTCAAGGCAGCAGTCATGTTGACAAGTCTTCTCTCCAGGTAAGGTAGCTGCAACTCTTTCAGATTTCTCTGCTTTCCACCCTTTCTGGACACACAGCTGCCTGCCAACCTTCCACTCAAGGTATCATAGCCCAAAGGTCCTACAACAATCCAGGGGTGGTCTGATTTGGGTCCAGATATCACCAAAGGCCAGTAGACTTTCTCTGAGGTGCTACTTCCATCATTCATCACCTGCAGAGACTGACTCCTTTGGCCATCAGGTTAAGATCCAGTTTAGGCTCATGTCTGATGAAATATCCCAGAGGGAAGCATGGCTGGGGAAAGTGTTAGGTGCTTCAGAGACTCTGGTGATGAAAGAATGTCAGAGAATCTCAGGGGATTGAAAAAGAGAATTAGACCATATTTGTGTATGACCAGATCACCTCCACAATATTTACTCCTTGGAGAGGGGCTTTGTGAGGCATGCAGCCTCTGCTAGCTGGCAAAGAAATTGATAGTCCACAGGTGTTCTGTCCACTCTGCACATCCTAAACAAAACTGACCCAAGGAACCAAGGCCTCACTTTATATTTGGCTATTGGGACAAGACCAGGTAGCCAGGAGATGCATTGTCTTATGCCATCAAGGACCTAGTGACCTTCTGGTGGGCACTGGAAAATGGCTGAGATGGGGACATCTGCTGCTCCAAACTCCCATGCCAGACCTGCTTGCTTCTTTCCCTGAATCCTGTCTTCGAAGAGTTCATCTTTCCCGATAGGCCTGGTGCCATTAGACTGCCCTTGACTCCACTGTTAGCAGAGAGGAAATGCTGAGAGGGCAGGTCTGGCTCTGGCTCCCAGCAGTCTGGCTTTGAGCTTGGTTTAAAAAGCTGAGCAATGACTAAATTAAGGCAGTACTGGACATGGGGAGAGCACTTTTAAACTTTGATTATGAGGTAATTATAGATTCATATGCAAAGAAATAATAGAGATCCCCTCCACTCTAGCCATTGGCCTCCAGTGATAACATCTTCAAAACTCTAGCAACATCAAAATCAGGATGTTGATATTGATAGTCAAGGTATAGAACATTTCCATCCACAACCACACGTTGCCTTTTTATAGCCACAAGTCTATTCTTCCTTCCTTCCTTCCTTCCTTCCTTCCTTCCTTCCTTCCTTCCTTCCTTCCTTCCCTATCCCCTCCTGAACCATGGCCAACATTCACCTCTTCTCCATTTCTATAATTTTGTCACTTTAAGGATGTTATGTAAATGGAATCATATAGTAGATAACCTTTTGGGATCTTTTTTTCAGTCAGCATAATTCAATGACAATCCATCTAGTTGTTGGGTGTATCAATGGTTTATTCCTTTTCACCGCTGAGTAGTATTCCACAGTACAGATGTACCACAGATTATTTAATCTTTCACACACTGAAGGACAACCAAATTGTGTTCAGGTTTTGGCTGTTGGAAATAAAGCTGCTATAAATATTCATACATAGGTTTTTGTGTGAATAAAAGTCATCATTTCTCCAAGGCAAGTGTAGAGGACTGCAACTGCTGGGTTGTGTGGTAGTTGAATGGTGACTTTTTAAAGAAACTACCGAACCATTTTCCAGAGTGGCTGTACCATTTTACATTCCCACCAGCAATATCTGAGTGATTTAGTTCCTCAGCATCCTTGTCAGCATTTGGTATTGTCACTATTGTTTATTTTAGCCACTCAGATAGGTGTACAGTGATATCTTATTATGGTTTTTATTTGCATTTCCCTAGTGAGCAATGATGTTGATTGAACATGTTTTCATGTGCTTATTTACCATCTGTGTATTCTCTTTGGTAACATGTCTCTTCATTTCCTTTGCCCGTTTTCTAATTGGGTTGTTTGTTTTTCTACTGTTGAGGTTTGAGAGTTCTTTATATATTCTGAATATAGTCCTTTGTTGAATAAGTGGTTGGAAAACATTTTCTCCCAGTCTGTAGCTTATTTTTCCATCTGGGATTTTCACAGAGAAAAAGTTTTTAATTTTGATGAAGTCCAATTTATAAAGTTTTCCTTTTGTGTACTGTGCTTTTGGCATTGAGTTTAAAAACTCACTCTCTATCCCTAGGTGCCCAAGATTACTCCCTCTGTTTTCTTCTCAAAAGTTTTATAGTTTTGTTTTACATTCATGTGCATGACCCATTTTGAGTTCGTTTTTGCAAAATGTGAGATTTCAGTCAAGATTCATTCTGTTTTTCTTTTCTTTTTTTTCTTTTTCTTTTGTTTTTTTTTTTTCTTTTGCCTGTGGATTTCCAATTCTCCTGCTCCATTTGTTGAGAAAGCAATTTTTCCTCCACTGAATTGATTTTGCACCTTGGTAAAAAGTCAGCTGGGCATCTTCATGTGGGTCTGTTTCTGGGTTCTCTATTCTGTTCCATTGACCACTGTGCCTATCCTTCTGCTAATACCATAGGGTCTTGATTAGTGTAGGTAGATAATAAGACTTTAAATTAGATACACTGATTTCTTTTGCTTTCTTTTTCCTTTCAAAATTGACTTAACTATTCTGGTTTTCTTTATCTTTCCATGTAAATTTCAGATATATAACCTCTCTGGGATCTTGGTAAGAGTTGCATTAGACCTGTATATCTATTCAGAGAGAATTGACATTTTTACTATGCTGAGTTTCTTGAATATGAAATGTTTCTTCATTTATTTAATTCCTCTTTGGTTTTTCTCAGCAGCATTAAGTAGTTTTCAGCATTTAAGTCCTGTACTTGTTTTGTTAGATTTACATGTAAATATTTCATTTTTTTCTTATTTTTTAAGTTTATTTATTTATTTTGAGAGAGAGAGAACAGGTGAGGGGCAGAGAGGGGGAGAGAGAGAATCCCAAGCAGGCTTCACACTGTCAACACAGAGCCTGGCTCAGGGCTCAATCTCAAGAAATATGAGATCATGATCTGAGGCAAAATCAAGAGTCAGATGCTCAACCAACTGAACCACCCCAGGTGCCTCCTAAATATTTCAGTTTTTGAATGATGTTAAATGGTATTGTATTTTAAGTTTCTGTGTTCATGTGTTCACTGCTAGTACACAGAAATACGAGTTTTGAATGTTCATTTTGTATTCTATGACCTTGCTGAACTCACTTATTAGTTCTAGAAGCTATTTTGTAGATGCCTTGGATTTTTCATGTAGACAATCTTGTCATCTGCGAATGAGGACAGTTTTATTTCTTCCCTTCTGATCTGTATGCCTTATCTTTTCTTTTCTTGCCTTATTGCACTCACTAGAACTTCCAGCACCACCTTTCATATTCCTATGTTAAGTAAGATCAACAAGAATAGAGGCAATTGGGTGGCTCAGTTAGTTAAGCATCTGACTTTAGCTCAGGACATGATCGCACAGTTTGTGAGTTCAAGTCCCACCTTGGGCTCTGTGCTGACAGCTCAGAGCCTGGAGCTGCTTTGGATTCTGTGTCTCCCTCTCTCTCTGCCACTCCCCCACTTGCTCTTTCTTTCTTTCTTTCTTTTTTCTTTCTTTCTTTCTTTCTTTTGACATTTTCATTCTTTTTTTATATGAAATTTATTGTCAAATTGGTTTCCATACAACACCCAGTGCTCCTCCCAACAGGTGTCCTCCTCAGTGCACTTTAACTCTCTCTCTCTCAAAAACAAATAAACATTAAAAACAAATAAAAAAAAAAAAGAACAATGAGAATAGACATCCTTGATTTGTTTCCAATCTTAGAGGGAAAGCATTCAGCTTTTCACTATTATAATGTTAGTTGTAGATTTGTTGTAGATGCCCTTTATCAAATCGAGGATGTTCTCTGTTTCTATTTTCCTGAGAGGTTTTTTTTTTAAATTACTATTATTATTTTAAATGTTTATTTTATTTTTGAGAGAGACAGAGCATGAGTCGGGGAGGGGCAGAGAGAGGAGACACAGGATCCAAAGCAGGCTCCAGGCTCTGAGCTGTCAGCACAGAGCCTGATGTGGGGCTTGAACCCACAAACCGTGAGATCATGACCTGAGCCAAAGTTGGTGCTTAACTGATTGAGCCACCCAGGAGCCCTTAAAATTATTTTTAAAAAATCCTGAATGTGTAGTGAATTTTGCTTTATCTGCATTGATTAATATGACCATATGACTTTTCTACTTTTGACTGTTAATATGGTAGATTATATTGATTGATTATTGAATCCTGAGCAAGCCTTGTGCCCCTAGAATAAACTCCCCTTGGTCACAGTGTATGGTTCTTTTTATATATTGTTGAATTCTATTCACTAATATTTTATTAGGGATTTTTGTGTCCATATTCTTGAGGAATATTGGTCTGAAGTTTTCTTTTTTATTCTGTTTTTGTGTGGTTTTGGTATGAGAGTAATTTTAGCTTCATAAAATGAACTGGGATGTATTCCTTCCTCTCTTATTTCTTAGAAGAGATTGTGTAGAATTTGTGTTATTCTTTAAATCTATGGTAGAATTCTCCAGTGGTCACTCACAGTTTGAATGAGAAATTCACTGTCCTTTAATTTTTTTTTTCATACCAGTGAGGTATTTCTCTCTACTTTCAAAACATTTTTGTCTTTAGTTTTTAGAATTTTGATGAGATCTTTGGAATTTCTTTGGGTTTATCATGTTTGACTTTCAAGCTTCTTGAATCTGTAGACTTATGTCTTTTGCCAAATTTAGGAAGTTTTCAGCCATTATTTCTTTGAATTCTTTTTCATACCTGCCCTCCTTTCCTTCTTCTGGGACTCCAACGACATGAGTATTAGATGTTTTATCACAGTGTCACAAGCCCCTGAGGCTTTGTCCTTTTTTCTGCAATCTATTTCTTTCTCTTTTTCAGACTGAGTAATTTCTATTATTCCATCTTCCAGTTTGCTGATTTTTCCCCCTATGCCCTCCATTCTGCTGTTGAGCCTATCCACTGAAATTTTTCTTTTGGTTATTGTATTTTTCAGTTATAAAATTCCTATTTGGTTCTCCTTTCTATCTTCTATATCTTTACTGAGGCTTTTCAATCTTTTCATTTGTTTCAAGCACGTCTGGAATTGCCCATTGAAGCTTTATTTTATTTTTTCTTTTTTTTTAAAATTTTTTTTTCAATGTTTTTTATTTATTTTTGGGACAGAGAGAGACAGAGCATGAATGGGGGAGGGGCAGAGAGAGAGGGAGACACAGAATCGGAAACAGGCTCCAGGCTCTGAGCCATCAGCCCAGAGCCCGACGCAGGGCTCGAACTCACGGACCGCGAGATCGTGACCTGGCTGAAGTCGGACGCTCAACCGACTGAGCCACCCAGGCGCCCCTTATTTTATTTTTTCTTAAAACATGGCTACTTTCAGGTCTTTGTCAATTAATTCTAACATTTCTTTCAACCTGGGGTTGGCATCTTTTGATTGTATTTTTTTCATTCAGTCTGAGAGTTTTCTGGTTCATGATATGACGAGAGCTGTTTGCTTGAAACCTGGACATGTTTGCATTATATTACGAGACCCTGGATGTTGTCGAAACCTTCTATTTTAATTGGTTTTCTCTGACAAGCTCTGACGGGGAGGAGGGTTGATGCCTCATTACAGCCAGGTGGAAGGAGAAGTGCAGATTCCTCACTCAGCCTCTGCTGACATCCTAGGGGGTGGCCTTGTTATTGCTGGGAGGGGGTGAAGTCCTGACTCTCCACTAGACCTCCTCCCATTCCACTTTCAATGAGGAGTGGAAAGATGTCTCATTATTGCCAGGTGGGGATGAAAGCCAGGAATCTCATGTGGTCTCCATTGCTGTAGGAAGGGTGGTGGTTGGCCTCATACTGTCTGGTGGGGATATAAGTCTCAGTTCTCTATTTGTCGTTCTTTGACACTATTCTGACTGGGTTGTTAGGGTGCCTTGTTATGACGTTACAAAAGTGGAAGTCTAGGCTCCCCACTTGACCTTCATTGGCCTGGATGGGGATGGGGCCACAGATTTTTTTTTTTTTTATGTGGTGTGTGACTGAAAAAGAGGAGTTATTGCCTAAAAGTTTTCTGTCTTCCTAGGCTGCTCCTTTTGGATTCTTTGGCTAGAGAGAGCAAGCTTCTTCCCCCCACCCTGTATCTCCTGGCATTTTCAGTTTGCTGGTTTCTTTAGCTCCATATGTCTAGGATAAATGAGGCAAAAATAAAAGTCAGGCAACTCATCACCATCTCATTCCTTGTTTCCATGGTCTCTAGTTGATCTGCCTACTTCTGTCCATCTTTCAGATGCTTCTCACATTTGCTTTCGAATATACTATCAAGGACTTTTTGGTTCTACTAGCAGGAGGAATTGGGCAAAAGTGTGTTTGTTCCAGCTTCCCAGAAGTTAAAGTCTGTCTCTTTGCACAGAGAATTTTTGATTCATAAAACTTCAATAGAAGGTCCCAACTCAAGTGAATAGGTAAATGATCACTTCTGCCATGAAGCCCTCACTAAATACTGTCCTCTAGCTTCCAGTCATGGGACACTCCAATCACTCCTTGTATTTATGGTTCAGATATTAGCTTCTCTGTTCACTTTGGGGTTTAGCATCATATACTCTTTTATACATGGAAGGCAATTTTCAGGAGCAAGCACAGAACAATTTTCCAATGCTCAACTCTTTTCTCCTGGGAGACCCATTCCTAGAGAATGTACACTCCCCATCCCTGGAAACATCCCATTAGAGGCTGAAAGTCCTGGATTGGGAAGAAGGAGGCACTACTTCTAAGGCCTTCATAAGATTGTGAAACTGTGAGTTCACTTGCTTTCATTTGGATGAGCTCCCAGGGACAGAGGCCATGTGTAATTTCTCATTTGTTTGGCCTGGGTCCTCGTGCTGGGCTTTGCCCACAGAATGCAGTTTGTGTCACTAATGGCATGATGACTGAGTGGCTGAATTTCTGAGTAGTATGTGGTCTAGCAGGCATCTGTTCAAACGAGCCAGACTCAAATACGTGGTGGGTGGGTGAGCAGAGTTGGCTGTTACTCAGATTATAATGTGGACTTGGGGGAAGGATCTTGATGTCAGACTCACTCCTTCCACACCAGCCCTGTATACTACATAATATTTTGGCTCAGCTAGTCCAGCAAAGATGGGCTGACTTAAAACTCACAGCACAGCAAATATCCTTAGAGAATGTGTAAGTATTTACCTCGCCTTGCCATTTCATTCTTGGCTGAGGACAGTTGGTCTCTCCTGGATCAATTACAGCATAAGTGCCAGATACCCAGGGCTCAGATTTTCAGATTTAAAGATTTAGAAGTCCATTAGGTAGTGAAGAGAACCAGGTAGAAAGGGCTGGCTTAGCACTTTTCTTCTCCTGAGATATGCAGAGACATCAGCTAATGAAATAAACCCATTAGGAAAAGAACATGGGGAAATTCCTTTCAAGAGCATGGAGGTCCTCTGGAGGAAAGAGAGCTGTATGACCAGGAGAGGGATTCAAGGATCTGTGGGCGAAAGTGTCTTTTCACAATGGTTTCTTCAAAAGAAACAGAGGACCTACTGTATTCCAGGCACTTTCATATAGGATATAGGTGATCTCAGCTAAGTCTCATGGCAAATGGACAAGTTAGCCATTGCCATGGCAGTTTTAAGATGAGGAAAAAGGCTTCAAGAAGTTAAGAAATTTTTCTGAGGTCACAAAGCTGGCAAGTGGCAGAGCTGTGACTTACACCCTCGTCTGTCTGACTCCAAAGCTCATGCTCGCATCAGACCACTATTCAGGTTCTGCTAGGAGGGGAGGGCCAAAGGGAGAATTTCTTGGAGATTTCCTTTGAAAGGACCAAGCTTAGGAAGATGAAAGGAGAAAATAAGTATGAACTTTTTAGATTTACCCCTATTTACCACTTTTTTTTGGTTATCATTCCTTATTGTATCTCAGACCCTCTATCTGTGAGCACTGTTCTGAATAAGTATGTCCTTTAGTGAATACGTCAGTTAGTGTCCAATCAGGAGAGAGAAACCACACAGTAATTTGAACAGAGAAAGTTTAATATAAAGAATTATTAATTATAATGGGGACTGGAGTGATAAGAGATTGGTTAATGAGTAGCAAAGACCACTTTAAAGAATATAGGAATAGCAGGGGTTCCTGGCTGGCTCAATTGGTTGGGCATCTGACTCTTGATCTGGCTCAGGTCATGATCTCATGTTAGATCAAGCCTAACATTGGGCTCTCCACTAATAGCACAGAGCCTGCTTGGGATTCTCTCTCTCTCTCTCTGTCTCTCTGTCTCTCTGTCTCTCTGTCTCTCTGTCTCTCTCTCTCAAAAATAAATCAGAATAAAACTTTAAGAAATAGATACAGAGGGCTTCCAGCCCTCCTAGGGCTGAGATAGAACACCTAGACCAAGCACCTCCAGAGTTGAGGTCCAGGCCTTGCTAGAGAGTGTGGCTGTGGCTCATTTAATGGTGGAAAAGTTGCTATGGGACTGCACTTATGGAGCTTGCTGGAAATCTGTCCTCTAGGTTGTCAGGGAAAGCTGTTTATCAGGAGTTATTTTCAGAGTCCCTCCACTATGGCACCAACTGAGGGAGTTTCTGGGGGAAGCTGCTGGTGCTGTCAGTTGCCAGGCCATGGAGGAGCCAGGTGCTGGAGAAGCTGGGATGAGAGGTCATGAACTAGAATGAGGAGGGAAAACTGTCTTGCAACATCCCTCCAGTGCTCTCCATTGACAAAGCCTAACATGATGCCAGCTGACACAGGAAAAGTATTCATACAGCCCATCTCTACTTTTGCAGAGCAGAGGGCAAATTTGAAGCTGGGAGACAATAAATTGATAACTGGCACAATGAAGGTCTTCTGATGACATTTGTTTCAATTTTTGTCTGAAAACGTCACCCCCTTTCTTGATAGTCATTTTTGCTGGGTGTACAATTTATTTTTTCTCAGCACCTGAAGGTATCATTCCACTGTCTTTTGGCTTTCACCAAGGAGTCACCTGTGGGTTTGATTGGTGTTTGTTTGTCTTTTTCTTTTCTTTTGTTTCTTGCTTATTTTCAAGGTTCTGTCTTTGCCTTTCGGGTGTTGAGATATGTCTAGGAGTGGATTTTGTTTTAATTATTCTCCTTGGAATTTGCTGAATCCTAAGATTAATGTCCTTTAGTTTTGAAAAAGTTTCAGCCATCAGTTCTTCAAATAATGCTTCTCCCCTCCCAGTTTACTGTTTCCTCTCCTCTGGCAACACCGGTTAGGTGTAAGTTACACCTTCTTGCTTTATCCTCCTCGTCTCCTAACCTCTCATGTATTATCTATTATATATAAATATATATATTTAACTTCTGTATATTATATATAACCTCTATATATTGTGTGTATGGATATATATGTGTATACACATATGTATATGTATGTATATATATATGTATGTGTGTGTGTGTGTATATATATATGTATGTATATATATATATATATATATATATATATATATATATATATATAACTTCTATGCTGCATTTGGGATTTGCCTTAAAGTTGACAAAAACTCCATAGGTGTATCTAAAAATGTTATGCCTTAAAGTTGACAAAAACTCCATAGGTGTATCTAAAAATGTTATACCCATTTGTTGATTTTTTTAATTTCAGTTTATACTTTGTTTATAGATGGTGTATTTGATTCTTTTTCAGATCTGTTTGCTGATGCTTATAGCTCTCCATACTTTTAGTCTTTTTATTTATAAACATATCAAGCATCTTTTATATTTTGTGTCTGTTAATTCTGATATCTGAAGTTTGTATAAATGTGATGAGGCTTATGTTGTTTCTGTTGGTTTTTACTCATGGTGTCATGTTTCCCTGTGTGTTTTGTTTTGTTTTGTTTATATTTTTGAATATAACTGCATATTCCTTAGAAATTTATTCATAGGAATTATTTGAGGACAGGGTTGAAGACGAATTCCTCCAGAAAGGATTTGTTTCTCATGGACTCCTCCAGGAGCACTATTAAGCAAGGGCCCCTTTACATTTCATTCTCAATTTGAGGTTTTGTGGACAATCCAAGCAATAAAAATTTGAGCTTCAAATCCTGATGATGATCTGGTTTGTAGGTGCAATTCTTAGAAAATGTTGTCCTCTTCACCTAGAAGCCAAGGTCTGAGGGAGTTGATTTTCTATCCTGTCCCTGCTGGTGAGTGGTGGCCTGTTATTTGTACTTCACCCTTTAAGGTTGAAGCTCCTTGGGTTCCTACTTTATGCAGGGGGTAGTGTTTCTGCTACTCGACCTCCCACTTTGGAGGGGTCATAGCCTTTGTCTCTTGTTTCCTATAAGCTGCAAGGCGATGAATACCGAAGTTCAAGGTTATGTGGATTTGCCAAATGCCTTTGAAGGAATATTGGTTTCAGTATTCTCTTAGGTTTCCACCTTTACCTACTTTTGGCTCTGAGAATTTCTAACTTTCTTCCTAACTCATTTATTTCCATACTTTATTTAACATAGTACGAGGGTATGGAAGAACCTCTAACCTGCTGTAGTAAGAAACAGTAGTGTGAGCTAGACTCAATATATAATGCTATATTTAGTCCTCACAATAACGTTGGGACTAGAAACTCAATTTTTTGTTGGCCCTAGAAACTGAGGCTTAAGGAGTTTATGCAGACATCAAGTGACAGAACCGGGCTGGGACCTAAAGCTACGTCTTCTGGCTACATTTCTTCTGTGTTCTCCCCATCACATTACTCTGGTTTTTTGGTTTTCTCTCTTCATTTGATGCAAATTCTAGAACTCTGCAGGATTTGGGCTATTCCTTTAGCCCAGAAATGCATGGAGAATTCTACAGCCATCTTATATTAATTCTCCTCTCCTTTGTTCAAACACAGTCCGGCTTCTTCTGAGGGGACCCTCTTTTATTATGGTAGGAGACCCAGTAAGAACTGTCCAAAGGGATGGAGTGAGGTATCATGGTTGCAGCCCATGTGTCCCTGAAGATCTGTGGAGAGCGAGGGAGAGCAATCTCCTTTGCAGGGTATTTCCTACTCCATATTGTTTGTAGAATGTATGCCTGGCCTTCCCTTTGTCTGACAAGGCCTCTCCTCTCCTCCTTACTTCCTTTCCTCTTTGTCTGCCTCTTCCACCCAGTTCTCCCTGTCTCTTGCCAGGGAATTCAGAATAAACTCCAGGGACTGAGTACTTGTGTCAAACTGACGTTAACAATGGAAACATCATAAGTACGCATTCTGCCTTCTTCCAGACTTGGAAAGAACTGAGGCCAATTAAAAGTGAACTTTTAAGAGAAATGAACATCTTGCATGCCAGGTTTCAGCTGAATGTCACTGCAATTGCCTAAATTATAACTATCAGAAAAAAATGCATTCTAATTATGGAAATGCCATTAGAAGGAGTTCCTTCTGCCTGGAACCAGCTTAAAGAATGACTACCACCCACCCTCTACTTCTACCCTATTGCTCAAAAAAATTTCTACAGTTTACAGGGGAAAAAGGCAGTGTGCTATGGTGAAAATAGAATTTGCACCATATAGAACCTAGGTTTGGCTCCTCATTTCCTCCCCAATTCAAATGTTGAAGCCCTTAACCCCCAATGCCACCATATCAGGGGACAGAATGGCAATTAAGATTGCATGAGGTCATGGGGAGTGGCGAATCCAATAGGATTGTGGTTTTACAGGAAGAGGACATGTGAGGACATAGCAAAAAGGTGACCATCTGCAAGGAAAGAAGAGAGCTGTCACTAGGAACTGACCCTGCTGAGCCTTGACCTGGGCTTCCCAGTCTCCAGGACTGGGAGAAAAATTTCCCATTGGTTACACCACCTAGCCTATGGTATTTTGTTATTTTGTTATGGCAGCCTGAGATGTCATTGATTTCCTTTTGCTTTTTTTCTCTCCCCACAATTTGAAAAATTCTGTCAATCCCAGTGGCTAAATAGTTCTCTGTTTACAGTGTTTATTTTTATAAAGTTAAATGTGACCCATGGTTTAAAGAGTCAGATATTTCTACAAGTCCTTTACAAAAATACTGCAGTCCCCACCCTGCGTCACTCCACCTCCTCCAGTCCCCTCTCCTTTGGTGGTTATGTTAGTATTTACCTCCAGCTCTGAACGGTATACTCACACCTGCTACTTCGGTCCTTCAGTGTTAGTCTCATCCGTTGACTCCCATGTGGTGGTGAAAGTTTAGTTTTGTCAACCCTTATCTCCTTGTGTATACAAACCACATACTTCTACAGTTTCCCCATCCTCCCTTTATATTCGTATGATCACTTCAGTTTGATCAAGATTCCGCATCTATAGGATTATGACTGCAGACTGTTACTGCTTGTCCTTTCCTGTACAACTTTTTGTTCTCCATGGAATTGATATTTATCTGGCATTAAAATTTTCCCATAGTTTTCTTGTACTCATCAGTAATTCAGCCCCTAAGCCCTTTCCCAAATGTCTAATCTCCTCTCAATATACTCACCATATAAGTGGTTTATCAACATCTTAAAGAAGTTGTTTGTGAAGCTCTTGACCAACTCTAAGTGGGACTGGTGACTTCTATGCCTGCTACACAGAGACCCATACCCCAGCATTCTTCACCGGCAGCCTGGGAGCCCCTTTGTCCCTCATTGTGTCAGGTTCCCTGTTTCCTGACCTCATTATCTTTTCTTAATTTACTTCCTTATTTCAGTATAGTGTATCCTCCAGTAACTTTTTTTTTATTTTTATTTTAATGTTTATGTATTTTTTGAGACAGTTAGAGTGTGAGTGAGGGAGGGACAGAGAGAGAGGGAGACATAGAATCTGAAGCAGGCTCCAGGCTCTGAGCTGTCAACACAGATCCCAACCCTGGGCTTGAACTTATGAACTGTGAGATCATGACCTGAACCAAAGTCAGATGCTTAACCAACTGAGCCACCCAGGCTTCCCAACCTCCAGTAACTTTCTGAGAAAGGGTTCATGGGAGGTATTCTTATTTTTTAACTTGGCAAATCTCTAAATGTTTTTATTCTTCCTTCACATTTATTTGATATTTTGAATTATACAGTAAAGAATTCTGAGTTGAAAATTATTTTCCCTCAGTATTTTGATGGCATTGCTTCATTTTCTTCTTGATTTTTGAATTGTGGTTAAGAAGTTTCATGTCAATCATATTTTGACCCATTAACTATAATCTTTTCTTCCGTCTCTCTGCAAGATTTTAGGGTATTTTGTTTGGCCCTAGGGTTCTGAAATTTTCCTTTTATGCCTTAAAGTGACTATTTTTATCCCTTGCGCTGGATTTTCGATGGGTCCTTTCATTATGGAAACTTATGTCTTTCAGTTCCAGGATATTGTCTTGGAAAAAAAATTTTTTTTTTTTAATTTTTTTAATGTTTATTTTTGTGAGAGAGAGATAGAGTGTGAGTCGGGGAGAGGCAGAGAGAAAAGGAGACACAGAATCTGAAGCAGGCTCCAAGCTCTGAGCTGTCAGTACAGAGCCCGACCTGGAGTTCATGAATGGTGAGATCATGACCTGAGCTGAAGTCGACGCTTAACTGACTGCGACATGCAGGCGCCTCCCCACCCACCATTTTTTTTTAATGTTTCCCTTCCCACTATTTTGTCTTCTTTAAATCTACAATTCCTATTTGTCAGCTACCAGATCTTCTGAGATGATCTGCTAATTTTTTCACCTTCTCTCTCTCATTTTCCATCTCCTTATTTTTTGCTGTACTTTCTGGGTGATGTATTCAATTGTTATCTTCCAGAACTTGTGTTAAATATTTCACTTCCGCTCACAGGTTTCTGTGAATTTCTGAGAGCTCATACTTGTCTGTTTTCTGAATAGTGCTTCATAATAGCATCTTTTTCTAATTTAGTGGATTCAGAATCTTCACATACCTCTCTAGTGTTATTATCAATAGGCACCTGGATATTTTCTTTTTCCTGTATAGTCTCTGTCCCTCACATTACTTTTTCCCATTTGTTTTAGTCTGTCTCCAGGGTGGGGACATTCCTCACACATTTGTGGATTCTTATCTGTCTGTCTTTATTCATAACCGGGACTTACCAACCCTGGGCGTCAACATAGGGTCGTTGTGCTGGATTATTTAGGTGGATCTAGTGATATCATAGGTTTGAACCTTCCTTTTAGACTGGTCAGATTTCCTAGAGAATAGTCTTCCAGTTTCCTGCCTAGAGGGTATGAGCCTAAGTTAATAGCAATCACTAGAATTCATGTGGAGAAAAAGGCTGGAAGTCTCAACAGCCAGTGTGTAAACACTTTTCCAATCTGTCTGTTTTTTAGTATGGTGCCCCTGGTATTAAATGGACTTGGTGTCCCTTAACCCAGAGATCCAACAGTAGCCTCTGGCCACATTGGGCTATCGGCACTTAAAACGCGGCTAGTGTAATGGAGGAACTTAATTAAATTCAATTTTTAATTTTAACTTGTTCTTAAAATTGCACATTCTATTTGGTATTGGGAAACTGTTCCGTATTTTGGAAAACTTAGGTATGTGGATCTACTTTCTAAATTGTAGGTTTTATGAAATCTAAACATAGATCAAGTATTTTCAATGAAAATTAAGTGTTCAAACTAACGTGTACCAGAGTAGTGGGGAAGACGGCTGAGTAGGAGGATCCTAAGCTCACCTTGTCCCACAGATACAATGAGATAACACTCACATCAGTGTAAATAGCCCAGAAAATGACCCAAAGTCTGGCAGAACAAACTCCACAACTAAAGGTAGAGAGAAGGCCACGTGGAAGAGGGTGGGAAGAACAGAGATGTAGTGCGGAGCTAAACTGACCAGAGTGGTCCCGGAGAGGTTGCTGCTGGCATGGAGAGGGGAGAAAAACAGACCTTAGTGCCAGGGAGCCTGCATGGAGATGAATCCCCATAGAATTTGGCTTTGAAAACCAGAGGCGCTGAATTTTAACGCGCAGGACTTAAATCCCGGAACCTTAAAAATCATTAGGTTTGGCTCTGGGAGAGCCTGGAGGGTGAGAGGAAGCTGAGTCCACAGACATAGGACGACATAGTCCTTACAGACATAGCATGACAACCAACCCACAGAGACATGGCCTAGAAGCAGTAGTTTGAAAAATTAGAAGGATACCGGAGGGTTATTTATTCATCTCAGAGTGTGTCCTGGGGGGGGGGGGGGGCAGGGTTTGCCGGGAGACTCCTCCAGGAGCATAGGAGTTGGTACGTGCCATTTCCCTCCCCCACCCTCAGCATGAACACACGGCCACTTGCAGGAACCAGCTCGGTGCTGACCCTCACAACCTAACTTGCTTACACCAAGATCTGCACCGCAAGCCCCCACCCCCCACCCCTACTCCCAACCACACTTCCATGGATCCACCCTTCCCAGTCATGCTTGCCTCAGTCCCCGGTGCTGCAGGTCCCCTCCCTGAGAAGACCACCCACAAACCTTGCAGAGCCCATATCTCTCAACCTGCATGCTCTGTGCGGCCTCAACTGGAGGCACTGGCGGGTCACCTCCCCATGAAGGCTGGCACGCACCTTGTTACAATTGGTCCACTAACACAACACGGATCAAACACTAACCACAACAAAGAGAGTCTTTGCAGACCAATGGACTGAAGGAAAAAATGGCCAAGATACAACACCAAGGCATACACAACACACATAGGAGACATGCCTGAAGCACCAAGTTCTGGTAAACAGGGCACTGTAGGACCTCTTCTTCACAAGGCCATTACTTTCAAGAGCAGGAGACATAGCTGACCTTCCTAACACATCTAAACACAGAGACAAAAGGAAGAGACAGAAGAATATGTCCCAAATGAAAGAATAGGACAAAACGGGAGAGCCTGGGTGGCTCAGTTGGTTAAGTGTCTGACTTCAGCTTAGGTCATGATCTCAACAGTTTGTGAGTTCGAGCCCTGCGTCAGGCTCTTTGCTGACAGCTTGCTCAGAGCCTGGAGGCTGCTCTGGATTCTGTCTTCCTTTCTCTCTGCCCCTTCCCCGCTCACACTCTGTCTCTGTCTCTCTCAAAAATAAATAAATATTAAAAACAAACAAACAAAAAGAATAGGACAAGACCACAGCACGAAAACTAAGCAAAACAGATAAGTAATATGCCTGATAGAGAATTTAAAGCAATAATAATAAAGATACTCGCTAGATGTGAGAAAAGAGTGGAGGATGTGAGACCCTTAACAAAGAGATAAAAAAGAACGAATCAGAGATGAAGAACACAATAAATGAAATTAAAAATACACTTGATGGAATAAACAGCAGGCTAGAGAATGCAGAAGAATGAATTAGCAACCAGGAGGACAGAGTATTGGAAAGTAATCAAATGGGAACAGGTGAGAGAAAAAGAAATTATGCAAGACAAGAACAGACTTAAGGAACTCAACGACTCCATCAAGCATAATAATTCACATAGGAGTCCCAGAAAAGGAGAAAAGGGGGCAATTTATTTGAAGAAATCACATTTGAAAATTTCCTGACTCTGGAGAAGGAAACATACCCAGATTCAGGAGGCACAGAGATGCCCCAACAAAATCAACCCAAGAAGGTCCACACCAAGACACAAAGTAATTAAGTGGCAAAAAATCATGACAAAAAGAGAATTTTAAAAGCAGCAAGAGAAAAGCAGATCATTGCATACAAATGGGACTTATGGAAGCCCCATAAGGCTATCAGTGGATTTCTCAGCAGAAACTTTGCAGGCCACAAGGGAGTGGCAAGATATATTCACAGTGCTGAAAAGGGAAAATCCGCAGTTAAGAATACTCTATCCAGAGGCACCTGGGTGGCTCAGTCGGTTGAGCATCTGACTCTTGATTTCAGCTCAGGTCCTGATTCCAGGGTTGTGAGAGGAGCCCTGTGTTGGGCTCTGAGCTGAGCATGGAGACTTCTTGAGATTCTCTCTTTCTCTTTCTCTCTCTCTCTCTCTCTCTCCCCCTGCTCCTCTCCCCCACTCATGTGCTCGCTCTCACTCTCTCACTCTCTCAAATAAAAAAAATTAAAAAAGAATAAAAAAAGAATACTCTAACCAGTAAGGCTATCATTCAGAATAGAGGGAGAGCTAAAGAGTTTCCCAAACAAACAAAAGCTAAAGGAGTTCATGACCACTAAAGCAATCATACAAGAAATGTTCAAGGGGACTCTGAGTGCAAAGCAAAGACCATAAGTAAGAGTAAGAAAAGTAGGAAGCACGAAAGTAAAAGGAAGTGTATCTGTTAAAGTCAGTCGAAGTACTCAAAACAAAAGGATGTAAAGATGACACTATATATCTAAAATGTGAGGTTGGGGGAAAGGAACAAAGAATGGGTTCAACTTAAGTGACCATCAACTTAATATAGACAGCTATACGCAGAAGATGTTATATACAAACCTAATGGTAACCACAAATCAAAAATTGGTAATAGATACACAAAGAATAAAGAAAACGGAGTCCAAGTATGTCAGTAAAGAAAGCCAGCAAACCATGAGAGAAGAGAACAAGAGAAAAACAATCAGAGAAGAGCTACAAAACAACCACCAAACAAATAACAAAATGGCAATAAATACATACCTATCAATAATTACTTTGAATGCAAATGGACTAAACACTCTAGTCAAAAAACATAGGGTGACAAGATGGATTAAAAAAACAAGACCCATCTATATGCTACCTACAAGAGACTCATTTCAGACCTACCGACACATGCAGATAGAAAATGAGGGGATAGAGAAACATTTATCATGCAAATGATTGCCAAAAGAAAGCTGAGGTAGCAATACTTCTATCAGAAAAAAAAAGACTTTAAAACAAAGACTGTAACAAGAGACAAAGAAAGACATCATATAATAATAAAAGGGACAATCCAACAAGAAGATATAACAATTACAAAAATTTATGCAGCCAACATGGGAGCTCCCAAACACATAGAATAGTTAATAACAAACATAAAGGAACTAACTGATGGTAAACAATAATATTGGGAACTTTAACATTCCACTTAAATCAACGGACAGATCATCCAAACACAAAATCAGCAAGGAAACAGTGACTTTGAATGACACACTGGACCACCTGGATTTAACAGATATTTTCAGAACATTCCATCCTAAAACAGCAGAATACACATTCTTTTCAAATGCAGATGGAACATTCTCCAGAATAGATCACATATTAGGCCACAAAACTAAACCTTGACAAATTCAAAAAGATCGAAGTCACACCATGCATCTATTCTGACCACCACACTATGAAACTAGAAATCAACCATAAGAAAAAAATCTAGAAAAAAACACAAATACATGGAGGTTAAATAACACAGTATGAAATAATGAGTGGGTTAACTAAGAAATAAAAGGAGAAATCAAAAATTACATGGAGACAAATGAAAATGAAACACAACAGTCCAAAATCTTTGGGATGCAGCAAAAGCAATTCTAAGAGGGAGGTTTACAGCAATGGAGGACTACCTCAAGAATCAAGAAAAATCTCAAATAAACTACCTAACCTTACACCTAAAGGAGACAGAAAAAGAACAACAAACAAAACCCAAACCCACCAAAAGGAAGGAAATAATAAAGATTAAGCCGAAATAAATGATATAGAGACTAAAAAGGAACAGATCAGTGAAACCAGGAGTTGGTATTTGAAAAGATCAACAAAATCAATTAACTTTTAGCTAGACTTACCAAAAAAAGAGAAAGATGACACAAATAGGTAAAATCACAAATGAAAGAGGAGAAATAACTGATACCACAGAAATACAAAGGACTGTAAGAAAATCTATATGCCAACAAACTGGACAAACTATAAGAAATGTATAAACTCCTAGAAACATATAACCTACCAAAACTGAAGCAGGAAGAAATAGAAAATTTGAGCAGACCAATTGACAGCAGTGAAATTGAATCAGTAATCAAAACTTCCCCAATAAACAAAAGTCCAAGACCAGAAAGCTTCACAGATAAATTCTACCAAACATTTAAATAAGAGTTCATACCTACTCTCAAACTTTTCCAAAAAGTAGAAGAGGAAGGAAAACTTCCAAATTCATTCTATGAGGCCAGCATTACCCTGATACCAAAACCAGATAAAGAAAACACCACGAAAGAAGAGAACTACATCCCCAAATCTCTGATGAACATAGATACAAAAATCTTCAACAAAATATGAGCAAACCAAACCCAACAATACATTAAAAATATGATTCACCAAGATCAAGAGGGATTTATTTCTGGGATGCAAAGGTAGTTCAATATTCATAAATCAATCAATGTGATACATCACGTCAATAAGAGAAAGGATAAAAACCATACGATCAATTCAATAGAAGCTGAAAAAATATTGGACAAAGTACATCATCCATTCATGATAAAAACTCTCAACAAGGTAGGTTTAGAGGGAACATAGCTCAGTGTAATAAAGCCCATATATGAAAAACCCATAGCAAACATTATACTAAATGAGGAAAAACTGAGAGTTTTTCCCCTAAGATCAGGAACAAGACAAGGATGTTCACTTTCACCACTTTTATTCAACATAGTACTGGAAGTCCTAGATACAGTAATCAGACAACAAAAATAAATAAAAGTTTTTTGTAAGGAAGAAGTGAAACTTTCACTTTTGCAGATGACCTGATACCATACCCAGAAAAACTTAAAGACTCCACCAAAAATTACTAGAAGTGATAAATGAATTTAGTAAAGTTGCAGGATACAAAATCCATGTACAGAAATCCATTGCATTTCTATCCACTAATAATGAAGCAGCAGAAAGAGAAATAAAGAAAACAAGCCCATTTACAACTGCACCCAAAATAATAAGATACCTAGTAATAAACTTAACCAAAGACCTATACTCTGAAAACTATAAAACATTGATGAAAGAAACTGAAGACAACTCAATGAAATGGAAAGACATTCCATGCTCATGGATTTGTAGAACAAATATTGTTAAAATGTTTATACTACCCAAAGCAATCTACAGATTTAATGCAATCCCTATCAAAATACCAACAGCATTTTTCACAGAGCCAGAACAAACAATCCTGAAGTTTGTATGGAACCACAAAAGACCCTGAATAGCCAAAGCAATCTTGAAAAAGAAAAGCAAAGCTGGAGGCATCACAATTCTGACTTTAAGTTATATTAGAAGGCTGTAGTAATCAAAACGGTATGGTATTAGCACAAAAATAGACACACAGATCAATGGAACAAATAAATCCAAAATTATATGGTCAATTAATCTTCATCAAAGGAGGCCAAGAATATGAATAGGAAAAAGACAGTCTCTTCAACAAAAGGTGTTGGGAAAACTGGATAGCAACATGCAAAAGAATGAAAGTGCACACAAAAAATAAACTATGGATTAAGGACCTAAATTTGAGACCTGGAATCATAAAAAACCCTACAAGAAAACAGGCAGTGATTTCTCTGACATCGGCTGTAGCAACATTTTCTAGATGTCTCCTGAGGCAAGGGAAACAAAAGCAAAAATAAACTATTGGGACTACATCAAAATAAGAGCTTCTGCACAGCAAAGGAAACAACTAACAAAACTTAAAGACAAACTACTGAATGGGAGAAGATATTTACAAATGACATATCTGATAAAAGGTTATATTCAAAATATGTAAAGAACTTATGAAACTCCACACCCAAAAAACAAATAATTCAATTAAATAACAGCCAGAAGACATGAACACACATTTCTCCAAGGAAGGCATACAGATGGCCAACAGACACGTGAAAAGATGCTCAACATCACTCATCGTCAGGGAAATGCAAATCAAAACTTCACTGAGATATCACCTGTCAGAATGGCTACAATAAAAAACTCAAGAAACAACAAGTGTTGGTGAGGATGTGGAGAAAAAGGAACCCTTGTGCACTGTTGGTGGGAATGGGAGCTGGTGCAGCCACTCTAGAAAACAGTATGGAGGTTCCTCAAAAAATTAACAATAGAACTACCCTATGATCCAGTAATTACACTAGTGAGTATTTACCTTAAGAATAAGAAAACACTAATTTGAAGGGATATATGTACCCCTATGTTTATTGCAGCATTATTTATAATAGCCAAGTAATGGAAGCAGCCCAGGTATCCACTGATAGATGAATAAAGATCTATATTTTCAGTAGAATAAAATTCAGCCATAAAAAGTATGAAATCTTGCCATTTGCATCAATGTGGATGGATCTGGAGGGTATAATGCTAAGAGAAATGAGAAATAACAAATACCATATGATTTCACTCACATGTGGAATTTAAGAAACAGAATAAAAAAGGGGGGAAAAAGGAGACAAACCAAAAACACAGACTCTTAACTACAGAGAACAGAGGCTTACCAGAGGGGAGCTGGGGGTGGGTATGGGGGAAATAGTTGCTGGGGATTAAGAGTAGACTTATCACGGTGAGCACAGAGTAACATATGGAAGCACTGAATCACTACATTGTGCACCTGAAACTAATATAACCCTGTATGTTAACTACAGTGGAATTAAAATGAAAAAACAAACTGATGTCTATTCTTCAAGTGTCAAGTACACACTGTACTTTGAAAATTAAGAATGTAAAAGATCTCATCAATAATTTTCTTATAATGATAATATTTTGGAAATATTGGGTTAAATAAAACACATTATTAAAGTTAATTTGAGGGGCACCTGAGTGGCTCAGTAGGTTCAGTGTCTGACTTCGGCTCAGGTCATGATCTCGCAGCTCATGAGTTGGAGCCCGGCATTGGGCTCTGTGCTGACAGCTCAGAACCTGGAGCCTTCTTCGGATTCTGTATCTTCCTCTCTCTCTCTCTCTTTCTGCCCCTCCCCATGCATGCTCTCCCTCTCTCTCTCTCTCTCTCTCTGTTTCAAAAACAAATAAACGTTAAAAATTTTTTTAAGTGAAGTTAATTTGACCTGTTTCTTTTTCCTTTTTTTTTTTTTTAAATGAGGATACTAGAAAATGTAAAATTATGTACGTGGTTCACACAGTGTTTTTATGGGTAGTGCTGTCTGAGAGGCTAGGGATGATGCTTCAGGGGGCATGCGGGTTGTCATTTGGCTTGGGACTGAGTCTCCCTGCTCTGTAAAGGTACATGCAGTGAGTCTTCACATCTGAGCCCCTGGCAGAGGTCCCAGTGCCTCCGCCTATGGGGCTTCTGGGCGCAGATCAGGAGTGGTCTGGCTTTGCTCGTTGCCTGGGTGGAATCCAGTTTCATTGGATTTGCTCATCAGTTACGGACTAGTCTGCTTTCAGATTTCTAAAAGTTTATTGCTATTGACTTTTTATCTATTCCCTTTGCCTTGAGGATTTATACTTAAGAAATAATTTACTGTTGTTTCAGTGGGGTTTCAGAAGGGAACAGAGATAAAAATGCGTGTATCCAATCCACCATCTTAAACGGGAAATCCTAAGTATTTTTTGATTCTCTTTCTTAATCCATCCTACTTTGTGTCCTCACTTCTTAGGAGGAAGATCCATCAAATATCTATTGGCTGACCCGACTTCTAGCCTCTCCCCATGCAAAGCTCTTTTTCAGGTTCCAACACACAAACAAAAATACTCAAGTTCCTCAGCATGACAAAGAAGATTCCCCTAGAGCTGACCCTTTAGTACCTCCCTGCTGTATTGCTGCTACTTTCCACTCCAAATCTCACTGTCCATCAGCTCCCACATACAACATATTCTTCAATGCCTCCGCTTCGCCCATTCTATTCCCTCTTCTCCTCCATTTGGCCAACTACTCTATTCCTGATAACACAGCTCACCAAACCTTCCCCAAACCTTGTCTTTGGTGGTCATGGGTGAGGGGATGGGGGCCAGACTGGGTGTCCTGTCTATTATAACAACAACACTAATGGCCAGCCCACACAGCACGAAGCAGGCACTCTTCTGGACCCTTTACACACCTGAGCCCACTAATACTTTGCAGTATGGCCTCATTTTCTATATGAGGAAAAGGAGGCACAAAGGTTCAGTGACTTTCCCAACTGACTCAGAGTTAGAAATTGAACACCAGAGTGGCTGCCTGTGTGTGTCACAGGTGCCCTGTGCTTTCATCACAGCGGTAGCAGCTGACATACGGGTCTGTCACCCCCACCACACTAGGAACTGCCTGAGGCCAGGGACCAGGTCATTTTATATCGCTGTATCAGAAATGTCTGGCACAGGGCCTGGCATCCAGTAGGTGCCTAATAAGGGCCTGGCATCCAGTAGGTGCTTAAAATATATCTGTTGAACAGACCTGCCATCCTCTTGTCATCTTCTATGGCCTCTCTCCATTTCCCTTGTGTGCATGCCACAGTTCTTGGTCGAGGTTTTCTGGCTCAGTCCCTTTTCATGATGCTTATTTGGAAAACCATGATTATCAGTCCCTGTCAGTGTTGGAAGAGAAGGACCCATCAGAAGGCATCTTCAGCAGCTTCCCAGGCATTTGCTTAAACACATTTTGTGTGCTTTTAGAATGGCAGTCACATTACTATCATTGTTTTATTTATTTATTTTTTAAATAAATCCACTGGTTTAAATCATTGCAGAGGTTTAAATGATGCAGAAAATTCTAACGATGTTCCTTTGATGAAAAGATTTTAGTTTTTCTTATACTTAGCATAATCTTCCTTTGAATTATTCCAGAAAATCTTAAAACCATACTTTTATTTTTTCTCACTGTAATTTCTTTTGGGATGCCATGCCAGTGAACCATGACAAGGAAGGAGCTCTTTGCGTGCGTAACGGAGATGGCTCCACAAGGGGCAGCCCGAGTGCAGAAAGTGCCGGAAGCCTGTGGGCTGGGAAGCGGTGGGGGGAGGGGGGGCAGAAGAGTCCCACTAGCCAGGGCACGAGGCCAAGCCAGGTGAAAGTTGTCCTGGCCGGGAGAGTGGTTCCAGGGAGGCCAGATGTTGGCACCAGGAGGCCGTCTGGGTGGGCAGGTTCATCTGGTAGTGGTCTTAGCCTTAAGTAATGATGGTGGAATCAGAGTAGAGTGGTTCCAGAGTTCTCCTATTGGAAAGCTTTAAGGGGTGACAATTTGGCTGAAATAGGACTGAAAGTGCTTTCGCATAGCAATATATGCAGAACTAAGAAGAGTTCAATCGTCCATATGAAGGTATGGGGGCACTGATGGACTTCCACTCTGATCACCCCATCTAAATAGCACCCTCTATTACTCCCATCCCATGAGCTACAGCTGTTTTCTTCTTAGCCCTTTGAATAAGTTACAGAAGAGATAAAGCCTCCCACTACTCCTTCCACGACAGCATACTGGCCAGTGCCACCAGGCAGGTGGCACTCCTGGAGGGGCAGGAAATGGACTAGTGCTTGCAACCACGAGCTCTCGAGTCAGACAGGCCTCAGTTCAAGTCCTGATCCCGCCACATATTAGCTGTGACATATTTGTGTGACACTGAGGATTCTACTCTTGGCTTTTCAGTTTTCTCATCCATGAACTGTGGCCAACACCAACCTCTTAGGGTTGTTGGAAGGATTAAATGAGATTCTAGGGGTTGTTAGAAGGATGAAATGAGATTCTAGTTAAGCAACTGACTTTGGCTCAGGTCATGATCTCACGGTTCATGAGTTTGCATCCCCTGTCAGGTGAACATGAGCCCTGCACTGGGTGAGCATAAGCCCCACTTCTTTCTCTCCCTCTCTCTCTCTCCTTTTGCTCCTTGTGGGATTCCCTCTCTCTCCCCCTCTCTCTTACTGCCCTCGCTCACTTGTGCCCGGTCTCTCTCTCAAAAATAAAATAATAAAATAAAATAAAATAAAATAAAATAAAATAAAATAAAATAAAAACAAAATAAAATAAAATAAAAACAAAATAAAAATAAATAAAATAAAATAAAATAAAATAAAATAAAATAAAATAAAATAAAATAAATGAGATTCTAATGCATGTAAAGCATTTAGCAGGGTGCCTGGCATATGGTAAATATTGATATGATACTAGATGCCATTACTAGTACTATTAGTGTCTTTTTATTATTACCCAGATGAAACGTCCATTCTCAGAATTCAGGTAGTACCAGGGGGCCACAGGGAGCCTCAGGGACCAGAATCACTCCTGAGGTTGAGTGGCTGCAGGAACTTGGCAGGTGTTGAGGCTCAGGGTTGGCCTCGGGCCTGGGGGAAGACTGGCATACCTTGCAGAGAACAGGGCAGACTCCAGGGTGGGGGTTGGCAGACGCCCCTCGGGGACAATGGATGCAGGGGGCTGTGAACTGGGCTTGGAGAGCTCCTCCTCATGGCTCATCTGTCATATACACCTGAGGGCTGGGGCAAGACAGCTTACCTCCAGGCTGAGGATGGTGTAGCTACAGTTACTGATATCTGCTCTGGTAGGATGGGACGGGGCCGGGACTTGTAGTTTGGCTGCACCCAGCAGGGCGGCGGTGGTGGGAAACAGGCTGAGACCCTAGGAGCCCCTCCTTGGTACTGCAGACTCTGGCTGTTGAGCCGCCCCTCACCCCTGCCCCGTCTGCTCTTCCAGGTGACGGTGGCCTCCAGGTACGTGTTGGGGGAGGGGCAGTGTGATCAGGATGTGTGGGGGGTTGGGCAGTGATCAGGTAGAGCTCAGCAACATCACTTCAGACACGCAGCCTGACATGGAGTCTGTGACCTCTGGGAAGCGGTGCACTATCAGAAGGAGAGCGACAGCTCAGGAAAGCCCCCCAAAGTGGCCACAAGGGCCAAGGTAGCAGGGCCCTGTGCAGGGGGGAGAGAGTAGGCCAGGCCTGCCCCTGAGTCTGATCCTCTGCCAGGCCGTCCCTCTAGGGGATGAGGCATCAGGCCTTCTGTCACCCTACCGTGACTCTATGCTCCCTGAGCCACCTGCTGGCAATTTGGCTGTTTCCAGGGACACAGAGTCAAATCAGGCCCATACCCAGGCCACTAAACTCTCGCTGCAAATTAACACAATGACCCCCGGCTTAGAGCGTTAGTCTGAATCGGCCTGAGTCTTTTTGGCTCTGGGACTGACAAAAATTCTGTTTCTAGGCCTATGATGAGGCTGAGGACCAGTCCCTGGACTGAGAGGTTTGCCAAAGTGGTAAAAGCTGTCTTGGGAGGCTGTTGGGGAACTACCGGCATGCTTGGCCCAGCGAAGCCCACCCTCACCCAGGCCTTTCCCTCAGACGGCTGCCTGTTTGTGCATGTCTGTATGCGGGTGAATGTGAGTGTGTGTAACCACCCCCCCCCACCCCCCCCCGCCGACGCCTTCACGAGGTAGTGAAGGGCCAGTGCAGGATGGGCCACTGGAGCCTGTATTACTCCCTTTCCCCACACACCTCTCCCAACCCCCAGGGAATCACTATTTGTTAAAAGCCACATATGAGGTGTTAGCCTAGGAGTTAAAACTCTGAAAGTTAAGACGAACTATAATTCCCCATCTTTCTTATAACATCCTGGGTATTAGCTCGGGCAATGAAGTCAAAGAACCAAATGCTCCATTCCCTAGCTCCGTGCTTTAGGACTAGCCTACCAGACCAGCATGCCTCAGTGTCCAGATCAGGATCATCATGCTGCCTTCACTCAGGTGACATGAGAATTAAATGAGATGATGTACGTGCGACCGTCTAGTATAGAACCACAACCAGGTACCCAGAAAGAGCAGGATAAATGGTAGCCTATATTGTTGGCTAAATTCTGAATGCGCTCCCTGCAAGGATGTAGAAAAAGTTTAGCAGATCTTTTGTATTATTCTCCTGGCAGGACTTTAGGCTGGTAGCCCTGAAAAGATGCATGAAGGTGAATGCAGGCCTTGATTCTAAGATGTTGTCATTTGTAAGGTGCACCTTGTGTTTAGAATAGCCGTGTGTGTGTGTGTGTGTGTGTGTGTGTGTGTGTGTGTGTGAGAGAGAGAGAGAGAGAGAGAGAGAGAGAGAGAGAGAGAGAAATAATATATTGAATGTGAATATCTATTATAAGACATGTTCTGATTTCAGAAACATTAAGATACAGAAAATTGTGCATCTTAAATTAAGAAAATGCAATACTCCTCTTAATACCTTATCATGATTGAGGGCTTGCTATACAACAGGCACTGTGCTAAATTCTTTGCAGAAGTTACATAATCAAATCGTCATAATGTCCCTACCTGAGTGGCACCATTAGGATCCTCCCTTGACCAAAACAACAACAACAACAACAACAACAACAACAACAACAAACAAATGAAGGCCAGAAAGTTTAAGTCACTTTTCCTAGACCATACAGCTGGCAAGTGCTAGAAGCAGAACTTATAACCACTGGCTGATGCCAACGTATTTGTTCTTAATCCTTCTGTGTTGTTGCCTTCCAGTTTAGGACACCAGCGTCAGTGCTGAAATGGACGTCCTTAATCATATCCATTTCTCATGTTAGGGCACATATGGTTCCATTAATACATACATCACTTTTTATAAATTCTGGTTTAAATACAATATACTTTCTGGAAAGAACTTATTAACAATTCACACTTGAACGTGAATTCAAGTCTCTGAGTCTTTATGATCTTACAGTGACGAGAGACCTTAAATTGCATCTAGCGTTGCTTCCCACCGAAGTCAGAATCCTCTGAACAGTGACTCTACCATGGCCACCTGACTGTCCTTTAACACCTCCCATGGCAGGGAGCTCACCATCTACTACTTCTCTATACTCACCGAGCACTAATTGCTAGATTATGTTGACCTGAAATCTGCCTCTCTGTAGCCCACCATCAGTAATCTTCACTTTTCTCTCTGGAGCGAGTATAAAATAAAGCTGCTTCCTCCATCCTATGACAGCATTTCAGATATGCATGAGCTCTCATATCCTTTCGCTTTTCTGTGCGGAATGCCCCGTTTTCTTGACATATTCTGATAGGACTAGGTTTGGACTCTCTCACATCTCGGCCACCTGAGTGTCTGTACGTGCTCCAATTTAAAAAATATAGCACTGAACATATGTCACCAGGTAGGGTCCTTCTGCTGGGGCATTTGAAACTCAACCCTGACTTCTCCCTGCTGGAGTAGGGTTTGTAAAGAAATTTTAGAGACTGACTTCTAGTTGGGAGAGGTATTTATGAACCAAGTGCCATGTATGCATAACCACCCCATGACTCATTTTGTAGGAATTTTTAACCCAATGGGGACAATCTACGTGTCACTCTGGTCCTCCTTGTTAGACCAAGTTTATCCAGGGTGGGCAATACGTCCAATCATCCCTGGGTTCCTCCTACATGCCTATTGCATCCATCTGCCCCCCTTTGCTGCCAATAAATGCAGTTGACTGATGGACTCACTGGGGCCTAAGAAGTCATTTTCCACTCTGTTGCATTTCAGAGTCCAGCTGTGTCCGCTGGAACCAGCTCTCCAGCTCACCCATTTCCTCCATGAACATGGACTTAGACCCCATAGCTTGCTCATGCATCACAATAGAGTGAATTTTGCTTTGGAGCATCACTCTCTTTTACCTCCCAACTGACAGGGAATCCAGAATCCTACATGGAATTGCACATCCCAATCTGCAAAGAGCCCTGGGCACCAGCCCTCCCTGTCCTCCACGTTCCCCTTCTTGTATTTATCTGCTAAAGCGCCTGGTAATGAAAATCTCCCAGGCATAGGCATATTCCTAGGCTGAAGTGTGCGCAGAAGGGGGCAATGTATCAAACAGATGGTTCCAATTGCATCTTCATCAAGCCTCTTGCCACTGCTGTAGCTCCTGGCCCGTCCCTCTTCCCCCTCCTCCTCCCTGATGTTGCCTATAAATCAAGCGTCTCTTTTTAAAATTGTAATCACCCAAATAAGGCGGTGATTTATAAGGAATTCTGAAATACCAAATAATCAGGCAAACACTTCAATTTAATGGCAGCAATAAGTCAAGTGCCTCCACGCTCATCTCGGGAGGAAGAAGCACATAGGTCCTGGTTGTTTCGAAATGACAAATGCTCTTTTGTGAGTTGTAACAAATCAATTATCCACATGTTGAAAACTGAGCAACTTCGTTTTAAGATATACTTTTATGGGTACATTAAAAGAAAGATGTCTTAGGGAAGGAGGGTACCAGAGCCCTTTAGTTATTTTTCTGGCAACAGAAAATTGGGGAGATAATAGCTCCAAGGAGAAAGCTGTCTGAAGTGACATCAATCAGAGATGCAGGCGCCCCGTGCCTACGGAAGGTGCACACAGAATGCGCAGGGTCTGGTTTCCAGCCAATCTAAGCAGGTAACAAGGAACCTGCTTCCACCTGCAGTGACATTTTCAATCGAACGAGCTGGCTCCCCAAAGAGCCCTGTGGGGGCATTCAATCCTCAAGCTCTCCTTGGGCACATTTGTCTGATTTGTATTTCTCATTTCAAGGAGAGTTTCTTCTCTTTCCGTTAAGAAAGAAGTCACGCCTCAGCAGCTGCCCCTGAGATTGGAAGCTGTGTTATCTCATTCTGTATGGCCCCATCTGTTGGGGCCGCCCAGAAAGGCTCGCGCCCTTTCCCGCGTTCTATTTTCCTCTCCTCCTACCTAGCATTCATTTGCCACACAATGAAATACAAGAGCATCTGCTGTAACCTCTCCTGTCAAAGCAGGCGGGCTCAAAGCCATCCCCAGCGTTCTCCCAGCTGGCAGGTTTATCAGTTTCAAAGGCCTTGAGAAGGTCATGCCATCACAGTTCCAAATGTCACGGTTGTCCCAGGGCATCGGGCTTTAGCCACGTCTGGTACAGTGGGTGCTATTGTGGGAGACACCCTGCAAAGGAGATGTTGACAAACTGGAACCTGTCCTGGGGGGTGGGTGAGCAGAGGATAGCTGGTTTGGCCACTGGCCCAGGAAGAATGGATGCTTTGAGTTGGGAAGACTCATTGTGTGCAGGTCCATGCATGACTAAGTCCGGAAGTGAGCACCCCACCCCGTCCATTGCTGAGCGTGTTTATACACAGGGGCATTCTGTGGTAGGTAGCAGGTGACCAGGGTGGGCCCTTCAGGCTTTGCATCTCAGGCTGCATGACCCCATCCCTCTAAGTGGTGCTGAAGCCTTTGCTGGCAGGCGGCCTGCAATGTAGCAGCTGTTTTGGTATCAGACGTCCTGTGCCCCTGTGCAGGCCTGCTCTCTGCCACTTCCGCCCTAACCTAGCCCCTCTGCTTGGCTTCTCTTAGCAGACTTCCCTTCCACCTTCTTCCCTTCTTCCTTAAATCCTTCTTTGTCTCGACAACTTTCTTTCCTTTGTATTCCATCCCCACCCTTTTCCCAATTCTCAGCCCGCCTGGTTTGCGTGCTTTGTGGAAAACTGTATTACGATCCATTCATGGTTCACTCATTCAGCAATTATCTTGAATGCTTTCTATGTGTTAAATAAACACATATATGTGATGGGCTATTTTATGCCAAGTTGACTGGGCCAAGGGTTGTCCAGATAGCTGGTAAAACATTATTTCTGGGTGTGTCTGTGAGGGAGTTTCTGGAAGAGATCAACGTTTGAATCAATAAACTGAGTAAAGAAGATAGCTCTCACCAGTGGGGGTAGGTATCATCCAATCTGCTGGGGGCCTGAACAGAATAAGAAGGTGGAAGAAGGATGAATTTGCTCTTTGCTGGAGCTGGGACGTCAATCTTTCCTGCCCTTGAACATCATTACTCCTGGTTCTCGGGCCTTCAGACTTGGACAGGTAAACCACTGCTCTCACCTGTCCACCCCCCATTCCTGGGGCTTTGCACTTGGACTGAATTATACCACCAGCTTTCCTGATTCTCTAGTTTGCAGAGAGCAGAGCATGGGACTTCTCAACCTCCATAATCCTGTGAACCAATTCCTATAATCAATCACTCAATCTCTCTCTCTCTTTATCTTACATATACATATATACATATATGCATGTATATATGTATTTGTACACACATGCATATATGTATGTATATGTACGTACATGATCTGGAGGACTCTGGCTGATACAACATATAAATAGTTCCCCTTTGTGAAGGCAAAAGCAAGTGTTATTAGAGACAACCATGAGGAAGACCTGCCTTAGATTGGACAGGTGGGGAACACTTCTCTGAAGAAGGGATGTTTGGATTCAGAACTGAAAAATGAGGAGTCATACAGATTAAGAGCAGGGGCCAGAGTGATCCAGTAAGGGAATAGAATGTACAAAGGCAGAAAATAACTTGGAGTGTTCCAGAAGCTGAAAGAAGAAACATTCGGTTTGTATTATTAATATTATTATTATAATCAGGGCACCTGGGTGGTTAAGCATCCAACTTCGGCTCAGGTCATGATCTCACAGTTCATGGGTTCAAGCCCTGTGTCAGGCTCTGGGCTGACAGCTTGGAGCCTGGAGCCTGCTTCGGATTCTGTGTCTCCATCTCTCTCTGCCCCTCCCCTGCTCACACTTTCTCTCTTACAAATAAATAAACATTAAAAAATTTTTTAATGAAAAAATATTATTATGATCTGTCACAGCATGAATGCACACCAGGACCCTTCCCACCTTGGGATCTTTAAGCTGCTATTTTCTCTGCCTGGGAAGTTCTTGCTCAGAGGATCACATGCCTGGTTCCTCCCCATTGTTCTTATCTCTGCTTAGTTGTCCCCTCCTCCAAGAGACCTTCTCTCACCACACATTCATACCCATTCTCCCTTATCCAACCTCGTGTGTATGTGTGTGTGTGTGTGTGTGTGTGTGTGTGAGTGTGTGTGTGTGTGTGCACTGAATAAAACTCTGTTATTTATTTGATTACTTCCTGATAGATGATCTTCTTCCATTAGAATGGAAACTCCACAAATGCAAATCCTATACTAATAAGCTGTCATATTCTTAGCACCAGGCAAACAACAGGCACTTAATAAATGTTTTGTGAATTAATGGATGATGAATGATAGGCTGGAGAAACAGAACATTTGTAAAGAAATGTGATTCCATTATAATCAAGCACCACAGAACAAATGCTGAAAGCAAGAGGGAGGATGTGTCAGGGACCCACGCCAGGACATTATTAAAGAGGTAGGAAGATGTGTAATGAACGTATTTATTATGTGAGCGTAAAGGCCAGTACTTAAGCTCCTTGCTCTTCAGTCGGCTAACACTTCTGCTGTTTGCATTATGAATTTGCTTAGCAACTCCTTTATGATAAATAAATACAGACACATTTCTGTAACAGGCATTCTTAATAATTAAGCTGCTGCCAAGCCCCCAGTGAGTGCAATGCTTGTCGCTGGTTACAACAAATGCTCTGCAGTGAAAGCCTCTGACCTACAAATGTGGGCACCCTTTCCACGGCTGTGCCCTTCCAAGGGATCATGTCTGGTTGTTTAATGTTTGCACAGCCATGAGGGGATGAAAAGGCAAGCCGACCTGCACTTAGGTTATTCACAGCTCTTTCTTGAGCCTTTAAGTAGCAGTCACTCGCGAATTCCTTTTCGCTTTTTCCACCATGATATTCCGGTGGCTGTTTATACAACACAGTCCCATTGTCAAATCCTAACACAGAACAGAACAACAACAAAAAGATCCAAGTACTTGGAGAATAAAACAGGTTGGAAGGCAGAATGGCTTGCTGGGTGAACGCTTAGATGTCGGGACTGAGGGAGAACCAGGAATCAGGATGATTCTTGATTTGCAGCAGAGGTAAATCTGGTGGATGTTTGTATCAGTCAGATACAATCAGAAAAGCAGAACCACTAGGAGACTGATCTCTTTCTATCAATTGATCTATCATCTACCTACCGACACATATGCATAGAGATATAGGCATGCGTACAGATTTATTATAGGGGTTTGACACACAAGGTGGGAGCTGGGTCAACAGTTGTGTCCGGGAGTTACTTACTTTGGTGTCTGTAGGGCAAGCGGTCAGGAAAGGAAGATAGACGTGACATGGGAATGCAAGACAAAAGGGAATCTGCAGGCATGAGCTGGAACCCACAAGACTGGCTAGAACCTGTATTGCTCTGTCGCCGTCTTTAAGTGTTCATTGCAGGAGAAACTGATTTCCTTCATCACCACCTAGCCCAGCAGTGTGCGATGAAGGGAGCGTTCCAGCGGGAGCTGGAGGAGCTGTCTGCCTGGCTTTTGCTCACACGGGTGAGGAGGGCTAGTGGATAAGCGGTAACAGCACCTGCTACCCTGCAGCAGCTGAGAGTAAAACAAAAATTGTCTCTGCTTCCCTTCCGTCTTCCAAGGCTCACATAAAATGTCTCTTGTGGCCGTTGTTAACCCAGGACTATGCGGGGAAGGGATTTATGGAGAACAGAGGTTCAGCCTTGCCAAATGGACAAATCCCCTACAGTGGGGACTGACAAATCCCCATGCAAGGCAAGGGAAGTCATGGCCATGGATGAGATGAGTCAGGGATTGTGTCGAGCCAGAAAGTATCATTCTAGGGATAGGCACGGGGTAGGAACCTCCTGTGGAGAAGGAGAAGGAGAAATCTGTGGGGTAGGGGAGAGCTGGTAGGAGGCAGGGCTGAATTTCTGGGTTAACGCTTGCATAATGAGAGTATGTGTCCATAAAAAATAACGGAGACCATGGGATGATGATAGCCAGGCATATGGTGAATTTAACAGTACCTATGGCACTGACCAATCAGACTGGGTGCTGGGCCGTGGGGAGTTCCAGGGACCCTGAGGGAAAGCCATCCCACCACCATGTGATGGTGATGGTGGTGGTGGTTGACACTGGGTGGCCAGGGACTTGGGGAAGCAGCTATTCACCATTCACGGTGGGTGACACTGCGGGTGTCAAAACATTCCTGTGTTCTGACAACTATTGTACCGTCTTGGTGTATATCCTCCGAATATCAGCTCTACTAGTACCGAGCATGAATCGAGTACCTATTATGTACCAGGTACTCAGCTGGGCACCATGAGTCTGTGCGATGGTGGTGTTACCTCTGAGTGCACTGCCCCTCCCTGACTGGCTCTGGGAGAAATCAGAGTCTGAGATCCCAGCAGACCAAATTGTCAGGCTTATTGTCACCAATCTCTGCTGCCATGGTGTGCACCACGTTTGCAGGAGGATGTATTTTGGGGAGGTTTTATAGGCCTTTTCCATGTGGGGGAGAACATTTAAACGCACAGCAGCTGCTAATGAGTGCCAGGCTGCTAATTAGAGCAGTCTGGAGGGGAGCAGCTGTCCTGCACAGTGGTGGTTTAGAATGACAAAGGGGGCTGCAGCTAGCTGTAGGAGTCCTGGGGGCTGCCTCTGTGGGGCAAATTCTGAACTAACAGAATCCAGGAAGTCTCGTGGAGCTTTAACCTCGGAAGTTCTCGGCTTGGATGATTTGATGTGATTGTCCACCCAGATCAAACACCAGAGGATTTCCACGGTGCTCTCTTGGTTGGTGGTTTATGGGTACAGTGTTGGAGACAACGCCTGAAAGGACTATACTCAAAGTAACCCAGAGGTTACTCACTTTCGCTTCATCCTCTCCCTGGCAGCATGAAAAGTATTCTTCTCCACCTGACTTCTGCCTTCTGAGAGTATCTCAAATGATCTGGGTATCTGTGTTAATACTACCAGATTGACCGAGGAACATATATCCCATTCCCAAGTTGTCTGTTTCCATTTAGCTCGGCATTAGTTGAGGCCAAGGTGAACAGGTTCAATTCACATAGGAGCCAGGCAGCCCCAACTGGCCACAAACGTGTCTATAATGGTGGGCCACTGGCCGTGTGTGCCTTTGGTCTCTGAGGAGCTGGCAAAGAGGAGAGCAGTTCATTGGCCCTTTCACCTCAGCCACTAGGGGGCAGCACAAAACACAGGCTTTATTAACAGTGGGTCAGTGGGCGCCACTTTGATTTATGGAGCTTATCTTTTGGCTATACCTGCTCAGTCAATATGTTCCTTCCTTGGATATTGTTTCCTACATAATGAAGAAAATCAACAAATGGTGGCAAATTGGATCTAGAGTTGGCAACTTTCAAAAAGTGTATTGATTATTTCAAAGACTTAAATTTGCTACATGCATTCCTTACCAGTAAGTAGCAGTGCCCCCTTATTCATTTGTTATGAAATCCCAGGCTCTGGAGCTGGAAGTGACAAGGGAATCCCAGGCAAAGACAATGACACTCACAAAGGTATGGAAGCTGGAGTTTGGCAACAGCCATGGATAGGGTTAACTGGGGGCAGTGAAGTATAAGAAAAGCTCTCATTTTTATTTTAACAGCTTAAAAAAAAGGGTGCCTCGGTGGCTCAGTCAATTAAGCATCTGACTCTTAATTTCAGCTTGGGTCATGATCTCACAGTTTGTGAGATCGAGGCCCGCCATGGGTTCTGTGCTGACAGCAAGGAGCTGCTTGGGATTCTCTCTGTCTCTCTCTGCGTCTCCCCTGTGTGTGCTCTCTCTCTCTCTCAAAATAAATAAACAAAAAAAGTAAGAAAAGAAAAGAAAAAGACTGATAGCTACTCTTTCAAACTCCAGACATTGTAAACTGGAGTTTTAGGTTCATCAACAATGGGGTTTAGGCAAAGAAAAGCAGAAAAAAAAAAAATTAATTCATTTCATGTTTAATTACATCTGAAGTTGGTACTAATAATTACCCATTTCCCAACTTAGTTGTGTTTATGACTTCCCATGATTATCTAAACTAGTTTCACAATTCTTGATGTTTGTATGTAAACATTAAAGGTTTGCAGTTCAGATGGGCAGAAACAGGCATGTCAAAACAATTTGAGAGAAAGATAGTCCTTATCTCTTTTTATAGAATGGCAGCTGAGAAATCAAGTGGGATATAATCTAGTTTAGTTTTACTGGGGACCTTGTCTCAATCTGATTTGTAAGCAAATAGATTCTTTAACTGCCTAGGTTGTAAATAATCTTTATCCTCCAGCTTCTTTTATCAGCCAAGAAAAGCAATTTACAGCATAATGCCTGGATAAACAAGAGCACTTCTAGGTCCAAGTGATTTTTGTCAGTTTCCCTTTAATTATAGCTGATTCCCTTCTTAAAAGGTGATTCATTTCTCATCTCAAATTTTTCTTTCTTGAAGAGGGGGACTTACATGATTCTGTTTTTGCGAGATTAGTATACTTCCTCAACATCCAAATGTGAAATGTTCTTCCATCGTTTATAGGGTAAAGCTTACAAAGGTAAAACCTGAGAGGCCCTCCTCTGGTTTTGCCTCCTGCTGCTCCGTGCCCCCCTCCCCGCACCCCCATCCCCCCAGCCAGTCCGGTGCCTTCTGCATCCCTGCCCTGCTGAACTTCAAGCACCATATTCCTTCCCACCACTGAACTGGGGTACATGTGCTTTCCTCTGCCTGGAATATTCTTCTGTGCTACCTTCCTTCACCAGCTACTACCAGCCAACTTTTGTCCCAGATGACATATCCCCTCCTCGGGGAATTTGCTCTGACCACCTTCCCCATACATTCTAGTAGCCCATGCTTATATTGCAGTATTTTGCTCACTTGCAATCATCTAATTATCGATTCTAATTTATTTAAGGTTTGTCTTCTTTGCTAGACTGTAAGTTCCTTGGGGACAGGGGCCATATCTATTAGTTTACCACTATACCTTCCTCACATTGTATCCACAGTGATTGGATGCACTCAGTTAATAGGTGTTAGCTGATGGGCAAAAATACAACTCTTAAGTAAAACAGCTAAGTGCATTAAAGTAAAAGAATACACACTTTTAAATATTAACACTGTACATTTAAAAAAATTTTTTTAATGCTTACTTGTTATTTTTAGGGGCAGGGAGGGGCAGAGAGAGAGGGTGACACAGAACATGAAGCAGGCTCCAGGCTCTGAGCTGTCAGCACAGATTCTGACTTGGGGCTCGAATCCACGAACCGTGAGATCACGACCTGAGCTGAAGTCAGACACCTAACTGACTGAGCCACCCAGGCGCCCCTAACCTTGTACACTTAAAAAATATTGACAAAGCAAGATTTGATTCAATAAACTCTAGACACATTCTAGTATCCTTTTCATTGATCTTTAACTGCTACTCATCATGAAAACATTTCTTACTGATTTATCCTGGAATCATTATCCTAAAGTCAGAAGCATCCTCAGGACAATATTTTCTCTGTGACTTCAGCTCAGTGATTTCAAGACAGTTTGACAACAGATGCCCTTCCGTCTTAGACTCATTGGTGGCATTTTCTGCCTCAGTCATAAGGAGTTTATCGCTTGCTCATGGATTGAAATCAGAGTGGCCCTCACTGCCTTCCTCACCTCCAGCTAGGAAAAACCTCCGCTATGAATAAATGACACCAACGAAGAGGTTCCTTGAGTCACAGGAAAGAGTCTTTTTTCTTCCTCACAGTCAGCTTTTAGAAGCAGAGTGAAATGATTTTTCCTCGATTTTGCCATAGCTGAGTGATCCTTGCCTGCTCAAACCACAATTAACCTGTCACTTTCAACCTTCCATGCAATACAAGCATGGGCTGCTAGAATGTATGGGGAAGGTGGTCAGAGCAAATTCCCCGAGGAGGGGACATTTCATCTGGGACAAAAGTTCGGTGGCAGTAGCTGGTGAAGGAAGGTAGCACAGAAGAACTTACCATCTGGTTAGGCACAGAAAGGTAAAAAGCAACTCAAGGCAGGATATGCTCAGGGATGTATGAATATGTTAGGGACTAAGTCCTGGAATTTGGGGGTAGGGGTGATTTCTAAAAAGCTTACGTTGATCTCTAAGAAGGAGACGACTTTGAAGCTTTTACCCCAATTTTCATGTAATTGACTTTCATTGCATTCATGTCTCAGACCCAAAGTTACCTCCCCAGAGCAGCCTTCCCTGACCACCCTGTTCCATTCTTTGTCCCTTTACCATGCTTTATTTTCCATATTCCCCACTACAATGTAAGTTCCTAGAGCAGAGGGTCTGTGTTTTGATCATCACTGGATCCCCAGCACCTAGAAGGGTCCTTAGCCCATAGTAGGCACTCATTAGTGTTTGTTGAATGGACGGAAGGGGGTGGGGGCTGAATGTACCTGGAAGATGGAAATCCAGGTGACAGAAATGGCATGAGCAAAGGAATGAGGCTGGCTGAAAGCAGGCCATACTGATGGGAGGGAGTGGTTCATGTGAGTGAACAATGAGAGAGTGAGTGGTTGTTTATGAGGTAGGATGGGGCTAGATCATCAAAAACTTTAAACGGCTAGCTGCAGAGTTGCTAGAATTGGAGTTGCTAGAATTGCAGGGTGTGTGGGCTGGGCCTGGCCCAGGCTTGTGGCAGTGAGAATGAGAAGGTGAGGAGATGTTACATAGAAGCCATCGGCAGGCTGTGGTGAGTGACAGGATGGGGAAAAAGGGAGCATCCAAAGAAGTGGTCCAGCTGTGGAACCTCCAAGAATGTCGGTGCTTCTGACAATATCAGCAAAGTCAGAGTAGAAACCGATTTTGGAGGCAGGCAGGTGGGCTCTGTGTGAGCTAGGTGCAGCTGAGGGAACGGCAGGACATCCCAGAGAGGCCCACCGCCCTGGGCGCTGCCACATGGATGCTCCCAGAAGAGGCGAGGGCCTGTTTCCAGCCTGCCCTGAGAGCTGACTCATGAAGCCGCTGGCTCCCACTGCACTCTCTCAACAGCGCCACAGGTATGGCAACCACGGGTTCACCTGGGCCTCGCCCCTGCCCCAACTACATTCTGTTTAAAGTCCTCTTGCTCAGTCCTCGTGCAAACCCTCCTCCCATCCCGATGAGGTACATTTCATGCCTAGCTAAGAGCTGATAGCCAGGCATACCAGGCCTTGACCCCATCCTTGTCATCAATCCAAGGTGTGACCAGCTGCTCACCACCCAGGTCTTGTCTTTCCCACAGCGCCGACCATCTAGGGAAATAACGTTTTGTGCCCTTACCTCTGTCTGGATAAATGTCAGTACTCATTTTGACGGACAGAGAATTCCCTTCAAGAACCAGATCAAAGTGTAAGCACTGAAAAGTACAAGTGGCCAGGGCACCCGAGTGGCTTATGTCGGTAAAGTGTCCAACTCTTGATTTTGGCTCAGATCGTGATCTCATGGTTTGTGGGATCAAGCCCTGCGTAGGGCTCTGTGCTGACAGCATGGAGCCTGCTTAAGATTCTCTCTCTCCCTCTCCATCTGCCCCTTCCCCACTCTTGCATGCTCTCTCAACATAAACATTAAAACATTTAAAAAAAAAAAAAAAACAAGGAAAGCACACGGTGCCTTTAGACCCACTACCTTTATGCCAATGTCCTGTCTTGGTCATCATCTCCTTCCCTCTGTAGCAGCTCACCCAGGCCTGGTCTCTAAGGTTCCCCCCACTTCCTCCCTTTTATAAGAGTCTCTGTTTAGAGAGTGATCCTATGGGCAAAGGATGGTTTTTAGAGGAAGACAGACTTGGATTATATCTAGGGTCTAGTACCATCAGTTGGGGGACCTTGGACAATGTACTTAATCTCTCTGAGCCTCATTTCCTCATCTGTCAAATGCAGAAAATACCATCTCAAAGGACTGGTACGAGCACTGACCAAGCCTCATTCAATGATCTTCATCACAGAGTGCTGAACACAGTGCCAGACACCCGTGGGGACGTTCCAGAAAAGTTCATTTCTCCTGTGTGTTTCCTTCTTCTGGGAAAGGATTTGGCTGAGTATGGTCTAATTCATACTAAGGTGGTAATAGCTGAAAAAGCTGTACATTCTTGTACCCTAAGGAAGAGATCATGGTGAGATTTTAGGCACAATCAAGAATCTCTAAAACTTGTAAGAGCTGGACAGCTATGGGGCAGCCTCCAAGGCCCCTCAGACTCCTATACAGTGGCACCAGCACACCTGGCCATTCCAGGGACACTTTTCTTTTTTTTTCCCTTTTAGGCAAACTATGGACACATACCTCTCTTTTCTTTTTTCCTTGACAAAGCCATAAATGATCTGAGTAGTATTCTCATAGCATGGCCCTCTATTTTACCTGAGATGCTTTTTAAATGTACACATCATCAAGCTTCATCCAAAACCCACCGAATCTGGCTCTCTCTGAGGGTGGGATTTGGGAATCTGCTTTGTAAGTAATCTCCCCATTGATCCACTTATATCCTTGTGCCCGAGAACCACTGGTCTAGAACCTTAAAGGGGATAGTTTTATTGAGGTTCCAGAGCAAATCAAGCAAATAAATGAATGTAAAGTGAGTAAAAGTGACCGAGTTTAGGGCTTTGGGTGCCTTAGGGTTCTCAACAGAGATACCTGCATGTCCAGATGGGGTCCATCTGGGTGGGAAGACCTTCCCTCCTCTCAGATCCTCAGCTAGATCTTCAGCTTTTTCCACCTTGATTCCAGGCACCTCTAAAACTCCAGTTTGGGCCGACCCTGTGGATCCTGTCCCAGATGGATTCCCCTGCTGGAGGCAGGAACCTCTCTATCTGGCCCCCAAAGATGTGGCCTACTTCATGGTCTCACGAGACTGGACCCAGGCCTCCACCTTGATGATGCGGCTTTTGGTCCATAATCTTTCCTTCTTCTAAGCACTTTGCATCTTTTCCTTCTCCCTCATTTCTCTATCTAGATCACAAATGTGCTAACATGTGCAACTGTGCATGCACATGTGCACATGTACACACACACACGCACACACACGCACCGATCCCATTATCCACAGGGTACAAAGCCTCCGTAATTGAATGAGACCAATGCCTGGATAAAGTAGGTGCCTAATAAATGCCAGTTCTCTTCCTCTGACCCCTCTCTCTCTTCCAGCTGCTCCATTCTGTGGTAGACTGTCCGGAAAAAATGGGAGGGAGTTCGAGAGGGGATATATTATGACTACATTCCAAAATCTGATCAGCGCGTGGGGCTGGCTGCTGGGTTTCCATGCCTGCATACCAATGAAGCTGCATCTGGAGCAGAATAGTTTGTGCCCATAAACCATGACCTTCATTATCCACGGAGGCGGCCAGCAGTGGCAGTCCCTGTAGAAATCGTTCCCATCCCAATTGCGAGGGTGGCAGAGGCGACAAGACTATGCCATTCGTCTCAGCAGCACTAACAAATGTCTTCTATAGTGCTGTGCAAAATACACTCTTCCGCTATTCTTTCTGGCTGGGATGGGCTTTCTTTTCCAATTAAAAATTAAAATAGCTGCTGAATTTATATTCATTTCTTGGGTTTGCAATTCACGCTCCATTTCTCATAAGCAGACTGCATTATCATGGAGCTCATCTGCTTATATCACCTCTTGGAAACAACCTCTTAAATCTCTGCTTGGTTAAAGATGGTTCCCTTGTGACAGAGTACCAAAGGGCAGAGACACATGGAATCAAGTCAACAGAGAATGACACAAGGCCATGCAGCCTGACCCCTTCCCAGGAAAGAATTCCCCCCAGAGCCACCCCCATGGGTCATCTTGCCTCTTCCTCAACAGCTTTAGGGTTGGGAGTCACAAGGGTGGCAACTTGAACACTTTGAAAGTTCTTCCTTATAAGTAACTACAATTTGCATCCCCGTAATCTTCACTCCCTGTTCTTAGTTTTGCCCTTTGGGCCATATGAATAAAATCCTCTGCAAGAGAATTCTTTGAACACATGAAGACAATTCTCTTGCCCTGTTATGGGCTGAATGGTGTCATCCACAGAAAGGTATTGAAGTCTAATCCCCAGTATTCAGAATGTGACCTTAATTGGAAATACAGTTGCCGTGGATGTAATTAGTTAAAATGAGGTCCTACGAGAGTAGGGTGGGCCTTAATCAAATATCACTGGTGTCCTTGTAAGACACACAGACACATAAAAGGAGAACACCACATGAAGATGGAGGCAGAGATTGGGATGAGGCAGCCATAAGCTGGGGAATGCCGGGTGTGGGGGCAGCACACCAGAAGCTGGAAAAGACAGAAAAGCCTCCTCCCTAGAGACTTCAGAGGGAGCATGGTGCTGTGAACACCTTGATTTTGGACTCTGGACTCTAAAACAGTGTGAGAATAGATTTCTGTTGGGTTAAGCCACCTAGTTTGTGGTATTTTGTTATGGCAGCCTTAGAGAACTCCTCTACCCTCTGAGACTGAACACACCCAATTCCTTCCATTGTTTCTCATGTCATATGATCTCCATCCTTTCCCACACCTTGTTCCACTGATCATATTTCTTGTTCTAAGCCAATTACTCTCAAGGTGGTCTGAGTAGCCCATCTTGTACTGAGACCATGGTCTTCCACATTTCTGGATTCTGTGCCTCAGAGCACAGTGGCTTTCTTGGCACCTTTTTTTTTTTTTAGCATTTCAAATTCCTACTGAGTATATGGTCAACTAAGACCCATGATTCTTCTCCAGGTGAACTGCTGCTAACTCTTGTCTCTCAACTGGTAGGACAGTTTTGTTAAAATCTCTTATAATATGGATGATTGCTCTGTCTTCTTCAGATATTTTAAATCTGAAGTCAATTCACCGATGCATCCAATTCTTCCCAGCTCCATTCTTGTTTTATCTATTTCCCCCAGAAATCCCTTTGCGTTTTCACTCAATTATTAATCATATTAAGCTGAGGACAGAGAACTCTGACATTCCATCAGAGGCTTCTCTGTAGACTTGCTGTGAATCCATACATTTGCTCAGTCAGTAAATATTTACCGAGTTCCTAGTGCATGCCAGATATTATTCTAGGCACTGAGGATTTGGTGATGAAGAAGACAAATCTTAGTTTTCACAGAGCTTCAATTTCCATCCTTCTACTTTTAGGGATATATCTCGCCATCTGGCCATTCGTGGAATGTATTGATATCTGGGTTCCAGCAGATCCTCTTTTTAAAATGTCAGTTTCAAACCTCCTAAGCCAGGGTCCTGGAGAAATACTATTCCTGAATGGAGGATCAAATGCAGTTCTTTCCAGCAAGCAAGAAATTTTTGCTAGTTCTTCTTTGTGACCAGGAGTTTCTGTCTCATTTTGCCACTTTTCTCTCCTTCAGACCTGCTAACGGGTAGAGCAGCATAGGGTTTGGATGGGAGGTATGGGGAAGGGCTGAGCTCCAAATAGGCAAGTGGAGACAGGAATTGGGAAAGAACCAAGTGTCCTGACTTTGGATCCTGAGGACAGGAAGCAAGATCAGCCAGAGATTTGTGCAATGGAGAAAATAGGAGTGGGGAGAGAAGGCAGAGTCAGGGTCAATGAGGAAGAGTAAAGGAAGGAGGTGGTATCTAGCTTGAAGAAGGGAAGACTTGGAGGATATGGGACCTGTATCCAGATATTATGCATTTCTTTCCCTAACATCTGACCAGTTGCAAAGCAAGAGGATAGGAGTGTGCTGGTTGTGTTGGTGGCAAGGAACCTAGATGTACTTAGCTGGGTTTATGCCCAGATGCCGGCGACTCTAAGACTTTAACAGCAACCTTACTGTAGAGTGTCTGGCTCTCTAGTGGTGTCAGGGCTGCTGTTGCCTCTGGCATTGATCTCTTTTCCATAGCATCTGCACTTTGCTTTACCGTCATTCTCCTTTCTCTTCCTATTCCCAGCTGACTAATTATCTTTGCATTTTCCCCTTCAAATTCTGGAAGGAAAGTATCTGACAGTCCTAGTGAATTACCACCAATCCTATTGAACAGAGCTTTTCACACCCAGCTACTTTTTGGTAACTGAGCAGCCTCTGGATGGGCTCATCTTGGCCCAGGTGTCCACTATGGTCCAGTTAGTTGCTGGTCTTTGCTAAAGGGCCAGTTTGCTGAGTTTCCCTTCCAAAGGGAGGGTGGGTGTGGTGGTCACCATGGTTGCCACGTAGTTTTCCACGTCCAGTGAATTATATTTCCTAAACATCTCCATTCTGTTTCCACGTTTTGCCTATTTCACCATAATTTGGATGGGCCTGTCAAAGATCCCTTTTTTTTTACTTTTAAATGTTTATTTTTTGAGAGAGAGAGAGAGAGAGAGAGAGAGAGAGCGAGCGAGCTGGGGAGGGGCAGAGAGAGACACACAAATCTGAAGCAGGCTCCAGGCTCTGAGCTGTCAGCACAGAGACTGATGAGAGGCTCAAACCCATGAACCATGGGATCATGACCTGAGCTGAAGTTGGACACTTAACTGACTGAGCCACCCAAGCACCCCTCAAAGATGCTTTCTAACCTTAGTCTTGCTTCATTCCCCATATTGGTGTCACTATGATCTTTCTTTCTTTTTTAAAAAATATAATTTATTGTCAAATTGGTTTCCATACAAAACCTAGTACTCATCCCAACAAGTGCCCTCCTCAATGCCTATCACCCACTTTCCCCCTCCCTCCCACTCCCCATCAACCCTCCGTTTGCTCTCTGTATTTAAGAGTCCCTTATGGTTTGCCTCCCTCCCTCTCTGTTTGTAACTTTTTTCCCCTCCCGCCCCCCCATGGTCTTCTGTTAAGTTTCTCAAGAGCCACATATGAGTGAAAACATATGGTATCTGTCTTTCTCTGACTGACTTATTTCACTTAGCATAATACCCTCCAGCTCCATCCACATTGCTGCAACTGACAGGATTTCATTCTTTCTCATTGCCAAGTAGTATTCCATTGTATATATAAACCACATCTTCTTTATCCATTCATCAGTTGATGGACATTTAGGCTCTTTCCATAATTTGGCCATTGTTGAAAGTGCTGCTATAAACATTGGGGTACATGTGCCCCTACGCATCAGCACTCCTGTATCCCTTGGGTAAATTCCTAGCAGTGCTATTTCTGGGTCATAGGATAGTTCTATTTTTAATTTTTTGAGGAACCTCCACACTGTTTTCCAGAGCGGCTGTACCAGTTTGCATTCCCACCAACAGTGCAAGAGGGTTCCCATTTCTCCACATCCTCTCCAGCATCTATAGTCTCCTGATTTGTTCATTTTAGCCACTCAGACTGGCATGAGGTGGTATCTCAGTGTGGCTTTGATTTGTATTTCCCTGGTGAGGAGTGATGTTGAGCTTGAGCATCGTTTCATGTGTCTGCTGGCCATCTGGATGTCTTCTTTGGAAAAGTGTCTATTCATGTCTTCTGCCCATTTCTTCACTGGATTATTTGTTTTTCAGGTGTGGAGTTTGGTGAGTTCTTTATAGATTTTGGATACTAGCCCTTTATCTGATATGTCATTTGCAAATATCTTTTCCCATTCCATCGGTTGCCTTTTAGTTTTGTTGATTGTTTCCTTTGTAGTGCAGAGCTTTTTATCTTCATGAGGTCCCAATAGTTCATTTTTGCTTTTAATTCCCTTGCCTTTGGAGATGTGTCAAGTAAGAAATTGCTGCAGCTGAGGCCAAAGAGGTTGTTGCCTGCTTTCTCCTCTAGGGTTTTGATGGTTTCCTGTCTCACATTCAGGTCCTTTTCCATTTTGAGTTTATTTTTGCGAATGGTGTAAGAAAGTGGTCTGTTTTCATTCTTCTGCATGTTGCTCTCCAGTTCTCCCAGCACCATTTGCTAAAGAGACTGTAATCTAAAATTTTTTTAAATGTTTATTTATTTTTGAGAGAGACAGAAACAGAGTGTGAGTGGGGGTGGGGCAGAGAGAGAGGGAGACACAGAATCCAAAGCAGGCTCCAAGTTCTGAGCTGCCAGCACGGAGCCTGATGTGGGGCTCGAACTCACAAGCTATGAGATCATGACCTGAGCTGAAGTCGGATGCTTAACCAACTGAACCACCCAGGCACCCCTAGAGACTGTAATCTTTCTAAACACAGAAGTTAATATCACTCCCCTGCCTAAAGTCTTTCAAAAACTTTCCATCATTTTGTAAGGAAAAAGGGAAACCTCCTTTGCTTACCAATTTCATCTCCGTGTCCCATCTCAGCTCATCTCCTTGCCCCCTGTTTGTTCTTTATACTCCATCAAGGCCCAGCATGCGTTTTATTTCTCCAAGTCCCTGTGATGTTCCCTCCCTCCCTGAGTGTCAGGAAAACCCTTATTTATGTTCAAAACACATTGTAGACATCACCTTCTCTGGGAAGTCTGCTTTGGCAACCACCTCTGCTTCTGCCTCAGAGCTAATCACTTTCTCCTCTGTGCATTGTACACGACTCTATTGTTGTACTTATCATGCTGTATTAGAATTTCTTTTTAAACATTTCTTTCTCTCCTACAAATTTGCATGCACCCTCAGAACAGGAGCTATTTGTTATGCATATTTACATCTCCAGCATTTACCGCCAGTGCCTCAATAAATGTTGAATAAATGAATGAATGAGGAAATGATTGAGAGGAAGGTAAACTCACCTGGTATCTTCCAGACACTGTGCTAAGTGTTTTACATACACTATCTCATTTAATTCTCAAGGTGGGACGATCAGGAAAAGGAGGGCCTCAGGGAGATCCAGTACCTTTCCCAAGGTCAAGGAGCTGATAAATGGTGGGACTGGGATTTGAGCCCAGGTTTCTCTGATTCCAAAGCCTTCACTGTTTTCACTGCATTAGCAGAGGAAGAAAGGTCTACAGAGACAGATTCTAGCTTAAAAAAAAAGAAAGAAAGAAACTTTTTTTTTTTTTTTAAGGATTGGAACCATCCAATGTGGAAATGGGCCAGCTCCACGGTTCCCATGTCAACAGAATGGGAACAGCTGACTCACAGGAGACAGGTCCCAGGATGTTGATAAAGTGTAATTTTCGAAAGGTTAAAAAACATCACTCTCGTACCAATATAAAATGAACATATGTCAAAGATTTTATTCTACTCATTAATTAATAAGGGAACCAGTCTAATTAACATTGGAACTGGCTTCAAGAGCATTAAGAAGGTAGATATTTGTAGGAAATGCTGAGGGAAGTTTGCTGGGCTGGATCCAAAACTGATTAGTGTCTAATAGGGTCATAAATGTAAACTTTGGGGGTATCTTTTTCACTGGATAGAAATTATTTACACCACTAGTGGTCAAAATCAACAAGTTAATATGTAACTTTACTAAATCTGAGATTTTAAATCAATAGTAAATAGCGAGTTGAACCAAATACAATCCCCTAGATATTTCCTGGGTGCCATTGACCCCTCTGTGACTTTGAAAGGGCATGCCACCCACCCTTTGTCTCCAAGTTTTGGATAATTTTTCTGACAGCTGTACTGTTCAGCCCCAGGGCCTCACCCAAGGCAGGCTGCTTTGGGGCCCGGCTGGGGATGGGATGGGAGACGGTCAGTGTGCCAAGAGAATCCTGGGTCTTTTCTCATCACAAGGTGGGAATCTCTCCTCCCACCTTCGTGGGGAGCCAAAAGGAAGGAGACTAGGCCTCGGCCAGAAGGGCTCCATGTGCTGCAGGCTGGGGTTGCTGCGATTAGAGCACCTCCACTGGTGGGAGGTCTAAGTTACAGCCTCATCAAATTTTTAAGTTTTTATTTTGAAAATATCCCAACAGACACACACATGCAGTTGGATCTAACCCACGCCCTCATTTTCCTCAGGGTGGAGCAGATTGAAGCAAATCTGACATGTTATCACCCTCCTAAATTCCTTTACGTTGCACCTCCCCACATAAAAAATAAAAGGAAAAAAAAAAGGAGAGGCATGTTCTTATGCCACATTGTCATTATCACATTTAACAAAATTAACAATTTCTTACTGTTATCTAATCCATAGTTAACATTCATACCTCTTTGCCTAAAAAGCGCATTTTTATAGCCCTGACCACTAATAGTTATTGGCTACCTCATCTGGACCAGGCTTTGTGCTAAGTGCCAGGCCCGCAGGGAAGGATGCTATGGACAGGATCCCGCCCTGGTGGGGCTTGCATTCTCATGGTCCAGAGGGTATGAAGGCTGAGCTCCCCATCTTGGAGCTGGGTCTAGCTCCGTGAATTTCCTTGGGTCTGGGTGACTCCCATGGTGGTTGAGCACTCCAAACCAAAACAATCAAGCCTCGTTTGCTGGTTCAGTTTGGATGAGGAGGTAGCTGGAACAGGCTTGGGCTCTAGCTTCTAGGAGATGGATTGCAGAGGCCCTAGGCTGAGGACAATAGCATCCCTTGAGGAGAGGGAAGGGCTTTGGGCGTTGTGAGACAGTATTGGCTTGCTTCCGGAAGGCCAGGGGAGAAGAATGACCCACCAGAAGAGGAATGGAAAGAAGGGCACATACAGCATATAGAGGAGCAGAGAGCTGAGCAGTATGGCATGAATGGGAGCAGTTATGGTCTAATTTGTTTTGACCTATGGTCGACACCCTTACATTTTTCTCTAATAAGGCTCATCTAGACATGTTTGGCTTGGTGGTTCGGCCTGTGAAAATCACTCCGAATTTTGATCCTGCCAGCCCCCCTTCCCAGTTTCCCGACATCTGGTTATGTGATAATTGTGCCTTCTGTGTCCTCATTCAAGTCTGTGATGAAAATGTTGAAGAGGACAGGACAGAGAATAGAGCCCTGTGTCATCTCTCGGAGAAATTCCTCTTGGTTGACAGCAGACTTTTAATCTAGGCATTAAAAACGGACATTCTTTGGACCTGCAGATGTGTCTGGGGTCATATTGGAGCCACAGATGTGTCTTGCTGGTTATGCCCAGTGTTTGTTTTTTAACTGGAATGTGCTTGCAACATTTTAAAATGGCACATCCAGATTTTTACCTTCTTTGAAAAGCCAGGGCTCTGGCTCCAACTTGCTCGAGTCCCCTCATGGCCACAGGACACTACAGCGAGGTGATGGTGGCTTCTCCCTTTGGGCTGACTTCCTCTTTGCTGGAGTCCTCGCCATTCTCTCCACTCATGTATAGGCATCAGAGACCCTCTTCACTTCATTAAATGATGTGTTTTGGTTATGTTGATCTACTAACCATGAACCAGCTTCACTCACTCATTCTTCAGCTTTCATCTCACCAGCTGGTCCACAGGGTCTTGTGAGACACCTAGTCAGCATCTTCTGGAAGTTCAGTTACACACTCTCTACTTGATTTCCCTGATCTGCAGACTTAATAACCCATGAAAAAGGGAAAGGATGTGAGTTGACATAGCCTGTTACTGGTAAGCCTGCACTGGCTCCTGGCTTCATTTTTAAGTGTTTAATAATTGATTAGGAATTATTCCCAAGGAAGAATAGAAGGTGAGCTGCAGCTTGGGGGTTGGGGCTGCAGCAAACTACTCCCCCCAAAGATGATCATGCTGCTGAGAAAAAGGCAAGAGCTTTAGATCTAAAAAACAAGCCAACATTTGAGTTTGGTTCAGGCACCTATGAGATGTGTGTCTTCCTTCCTCTCTCTGGGCTTCAATCTCATCCACAAACTGGAGCTGACTTGTTCAATGAGGCTTCAAGCCATGCAATGAAGGGAATGTTTCTCAGCTAAAAAGATACCCGGCTGGAGAGGGGTAGACACCCTGGGGATGAAACTAAACTGCCTGGAAGTTTCAGAGCTGGATCATCTGCTTTGTGGGTGTCTTGGATCAGCTATACCAGATGATGATGATGCCCCCGTAAAATCTCAGAGCCTGCAGGTGGAGAAACTGAGGCTCAGGGAGGGGAAGTGACTTCTAAAATTTCAAAGTGAAAACTGGTGGCAGAATGGAGATTTTTAACCCAGGTCACCCAGATTCCAATGAAAGATTCCATCCACTGTACCAGTGTATTTCAAACTTTTCTGATTCTGGCTCAGACTAAGAAATACATTATAATTCCTGCCTGGAACATAGTCAAACACATATATGGTGTGTTTGGATAAAACATATTTGTAACAAAATATTCATAACACAGTACCTATTTCTACATGCAATAAGCTCTACATATTCTGTTTATTCTATTTCATCCCATCCTCGTTCATTTAAAAACAAAAGTTCTGGTTGACACTTGAATTTGTTTTTGCTTTGCTCATTGTAAAGTAGGGGTTGGCAATCTACAGTTTGTGGTCCAAATCCTACCTACCTGTTTTTGTGAATAAAGTTTTATTGGTACGTAGCCACATCCGTCATTTACTATCGTCTACGGCTGCTTTTGCGCTCCAAGAGAGGAAGTGAGTACTTGCAACGGAGTTGCTGTGAATCTCAAAGCCAACAATACTCATAATCTGGCCATTTACAGAAAGAGTTTGGGAACCCCTGTAGTAACCTCACTTTGAGCCAGGCTGAAGCTTTTCAAACCACTTTCGTGAATAAAGTGTGACAATGGGTGGAAAGGAGAGAGGAAAGGGAAGGAAAGGGAGGGAAAGGTCTGTGGGCCCTGAGCAACTTGTGCTTTCAGAGTTTCTGTTGACAGGACAGGAGGAGCCTAGGATTCTCCATGCCATTTGCTGGCCTGTCCGTCCGTAACCTGGAGGCTTCTACAGCCCCAGTTTTGGGTTCATGGCCCCTTGGGGAAGAGCCACTGAATACAGCTCTTCTTTATGCTGTGGGGCAGGGGGAAGGTGGAAGGAGCAGGACCGCACCTGGTTTCCAGGCCCAGATCTAGCAGCTGGGGCCCACAGAGAGTTCAGTAAGTCATTGTTCAGCAGGTCTTGCTTGGGACGCTCCTGCCTCTAGAGTTCTTAGTGGAAACGCTACGGTTTTTAGCTTCATTGGCCCCCACTTTGACAGGTGCTGGGTTGTCACCAAGTCTTTGGGCAGCCAGTCCCCCTGGCCTGCTGCCGTGCTGATACATGACAAGTGGGAGCTGCCATTTTGTATGCAGTGCAGAGACCTGGAGCCCTTCCTTGGCACCATGGAGACGTGATGATGCCTTTCTCAAATGAAACATGACAAGTAGCACCTCAGGAACTGGGGTTAGGATTGGCTACTAAGAATAAGCGAGACAGATTTTTTTGTCGTTGTTAATTAGGAACAAATGTTCATATGCCCCTTGTTCAGCTCATAGAGACAGTGGTGTTGAAACTTTTTGCGAGGTGACACAGTTCTGTTTCAGGATCATGTGTCTCTGTGCAGGACCACTTATGGAAATATATTCACTCTGTTCCTATTCTGCATATATTACCCAAACAGACTGCATAGTTCAATAACGTGTATACTTAGTGCATATATCCATGTGTGCTTGCATTTACCTATACAAAGCATAGGTCATACATACAGATCATTAATATTAGTGATCACTAATCACTAATACAGCACGGAAATACATTTGGCAAGTGATTGAAGTATGCTACCATTAGATGGCCTGTTGCCAAGGCTTTTTGCTCATTTATTTTTAATAACAATGATAATAACAGCAACCATTTATCGAGTACCCACCACGTGCCAGGCTCTATATTAGGTGCTACAATACATCCTCTTATTTAATTCCCCCAAGCAATACTTTCAAAATAGACCTATTCATCTCCATTTATCTCAGAGCCGTGACCAGAGTTGCCCAAGGTCACAAAGGCTACAACATGAACACGGTCTCTGTCCTCATGGAGTTTATATTCCAGGGGGAATGCATAATTATAAGGTGAAATAATGGTCAGGAAGAAAACATATAAGGCTCTATCCAAACATATACCAGGGCGTTATGCTATGGACCAGCACTATCCAATATAAATATAATGTGAGACACAAATACAAGCCACGTACATAACTTTTAAATTTCCTGGTAGCCACGTTAGCAAGGGTAAAAAAAAAAAAGTGAAATTGTACTATAATATTTTCCTTAACCCAATATATCTAAAATATGATTTAAACATGTAATCAGTATTAAAAATTATCAATAAGATATTTTACATTCCTGTTTTTGTCCCAAGTTTTCAAAAATTTGGCATGTATTTCACACCTATGGCGCATCTCAATTTGGACTAGCCATTTCTCGAGGGCTTGGTAGCCACAGGTAGCTAGTGGCCACTGTATCATCACAACTCCAGACCAGGGGGTCAAGAAAAGCCTCCCTAAGAGGGGGCTGGTTAGCTGAGAGTTGAAGGATGAGCAAGGGTTAGGGAGATAAAAGGGGTCACGTCATGAGAAGGGTTCACAGGAAGGGGCCAGTCCATTCCTGAAGGCAGGGTACATTTGAACTGAAAGATAGTCAGTGTGGTTGGTCTTTGTGAGTCGGGAAGAGCCTGGTAGTCCAAGTTTAAAAATATGGCTTTTTAAGGGTGCCTGGGTGGCTCTGTCAGGTAAGCATCTGACTTCACCTCAGGTCATGATCTCACAGTTCATGGGTTCAAGCCCCGTTTCAGGCTCTGTGCTGACAGCTCAGAGCCTGGAGCCTGCTTTGGATTCTGTGTCTCCCTCTCTCTGCCCCTCCCCTCCTCACTCTCTCTCAAAAATGAACAAACATTAAAAAAAAATTTTTTTTAATATGGCTGTTTATCTAAAGAAGAATGGGAGACACTGAAGAATTTTAAGCTCAACATTTGATACATGGGAATGAGCCTCATGAATGCCTTGGGGCCTCACGAGGAGTGTCACTTCCTTTTCCCTGGGTTGTTGCTGAGGCCATGGTCTTCCTGCAGGTTCCAAGCTGCTCTGACTCACAGAATGGTGAGAGGTAGAACTCTGCCCTGATGTGTCATGTCCAGCTAGGGTGTTAGTGTGTGGCCCATAGACAGCTGTGTCCTGGGACAATGCTCCACAAATGAGCGTTAGAGGCATACTTCTCTCTTCTGAGAGATGGTCTTGCAGTAAGGTCTCCTCCCATGCTGCAAGGACAGCCCTGGAACTGCTCTGGTTTGGAGGTGACAGAGCCATGCATTCTGGGAGAGGCCCATCCCGTGATGTCTCTGGACCCCTGCCAAAGCTTTCTCCTGTCGCATGAGGCTTGGGCTCCTGCTGCTCAGTCCCACCTCTCTCGGCCTCTTTACTTCTGTCTGGCATCTTCCTGCTCCTATTCTGTTGAAGGCAGGCCGGGGAAGAGGGAAGGTGGGCTGATAGAGGCATCCCGAGTGCTTGGGCTGTTCCCTTCCTCTCTGGGAAGTCTTCCTCACCATCCAGTCCTGAGCTGGGGCAAGGGACCAAGAGGGGAGCTGAAGGAAGGTTTTTGGTACAGGCTTCAAATATACGAAGAGATGCCTTAGAAATCAGGCAGTCAACCCATTCAAGGTCAAGGCAGAACCAAGACTGAGCTATATGAGTTGCAGAAAGACAGATTTGTTTTCATAAAAGGAAGTGCCACCCTATAATCTGAGCTGTTAGGTATGTGTGACTGCCAGGCAGTAAGGATGAGAAGATCTGAGGAGATTTCAGAGAGCATCTTGGACAGGGGCCCAAAAATCCCAGGCCCTAGGCTAGGGCTGATCCATGGTCAATTCCTACTGGTCTCTGGTGAAACAGAGAAAGTGTAGAAATTTTCCATAGAACTCAATTTTCAAATGCTGAGATTATATTCTTTACTTTTTTGGTATTAAAAAACAGTCTCTTGTTACAGACTCTCGATACAGATTATTGTTATTTTTTATTGTCTCTTATTTGGTTGCCAACATTATAAAGTCTCTAAAAGAGTATTTTTGAAACTGTAATAGCCCATGATATCCAAATGCCTGGAATCATTGATCTACTATAACTGTCCTCTTCTTCCCAGAAAATCGAAACCATGAGAATGCCCTCCACATCATTCAGCCAGCACCATGTGCAAGGGAAGCCCCAACACTTCTCACCACTTGTGTCTTTGTCTTGAGCCTTGAACCCTAGCTTTGTGTCTTGTTGACCTGTGGTTGGATGGGGACATTGTCTAAGAAATGCCAAGCTCCTATTCCTAACTTTGGAGGGGCCTAGCTACTGAGCATACCAAGACCTCATCAACAGAGACCAAAGGAGGCTGACAGGTAGATAGCCCTGGTGGGTTTGAGAACTGGAACATGGCCTGGCTGTGAGTCTGGTGGATATTCTATTGCCCAAAGGCCAAAGGTTTTCCATGCTTATATATATACAACAGACATCCATGCCAGGCACATGGGGCTGGGCAAGTTGTTGGGCAAGGTAGTGGTCACCCAAGTGGTAGAGGTCATGAGAGTGGAGGGGCAATGCTATTCTCAGGAAACATTCCAGCTATAGGAGGCTCCCAGGAAGAAGCAGAACATCTGGATGCAGAGAACAGCCCCTGGGGAGGGAGTAGTGAGAGAAGCAAGGGTCAGGGTCCCACCAAGTGGGATAAGGTTGAGGACAGAGTTCAAGTCCAGCATAGAAATCAAGTGTGAGGCAAAGAAACTGGATAAGAGCCCGGATGTAAGGACTGAGCCCACCTGTGGTGAAGGGGAAGGTCAGAGGAAGATAAAGAGTGGGTTATGGTCAGCAGGTGCCTGGGAGTCAGGGTGCTGCTGCTTTGCCCTCATGATCTTCTCGAGGACCTCTGTTGGGGAAGTTGAGGTCACTGAAGTCTTCCTGTGCTGCTCAGGTTGGCTGCAGAAGTGGGTTGGGCATAGTTCACAGGCAGAGGTCTAGCATCTGGAGCTTTGAAAGGAGGGGAAGACCAGAGTTTCTGCTGTAGAAAACAGTTCCCACAGTGTGTTCCCTATAATACTAGTGGGCAAAGAAATTTGGTCAAATCTGCATACTCTGTCCTCCTTTTGGAGATTCATAGCCTACACAAATGTATTCAGGGCCCTGAGGAATCCTGTGGGAAATAGCTAACTTTGCTAAATCCAGCATTCCCAAAATGATCAGAGCATAGAGGCATATGTTAGGCCCAAGCCTATTAACCTTCCTCAACACGAGTGTTGACAGAACACCTGGCAAGAGATGCTATTCCAGTTACTTTAGGTTGGACCTTGAGGCCAACCAAATCCCTCATGCTCTGAGGGGCGTGTGTGTGTGTGTGTGTGTGTGCATGCATGAGTGTGTGTACATGCATACTAGAGAGAAAGAGAGAGAGAGGGGGAATCTCCAAACCAACCATGGGAAAATTGTGCATTAACACCACCACCTTCTGCCTGAACTGGTCACCTTAATGGGCTCTGACAAGAACACTCATTCTTTGCTTCAGGCCTCTTCATTTTATTCTCAGGGAGGCTCTGGTTGACTCACTTTGACAGCAAAAATATGAGAAATTTTGGGGACAGAAATCTATCATGGGACAGATTTCCCATGATAATGCCTTGACTCCTCCCCTGCCCTCCCAGTGTCAGGGCAGTTATATTTCAAATTGTTTTTTCACGGTATTTATTACCAGCAGGTGCACTCGCCTAAGCATGGCGACAGCCTCCATCTGCATGCAGAGGAGGTGAGCTGTGCCCAGGAAGGCCTTCAGTGTTAGAACAAAACCTTGAACTGCTCTCTGCTCACAAGAAGAGTGTTTACCTCGCACGGGAGGTCTGACCAACCAGAAGTGACCTGGTTTCCTTGAGCCTCACTTTGGAGGAGGCAGCATGGCCTAGTGGCCTACAGTCCATGTGCTGGTGCCCAACTGCCTGCATTTGAATTGTGGCTCCAACACCACCAGCTGTTTGACCTTGGGCAAGTGATTTAACCACTCTCAGCCCTACTTTCCTAATCTTAAGTAGCATCTACCTCCTCAGGCTGTCGTGAAGAGTAAATATATGTAAAACTCTTAAATCACAGATAAGGGTGCAATAAATGCTGGCTATTATCACTACTTCTTAGTAACATCTTCCTTTTAGTTTTGGATTCAGAAGTAGGGTTGGGGGGGTTAGCTGTTTGCCTTGAATGCTTGGCTCAGATATAGATATAAATTCCATCTTTGGTTTTAAAGAGTCTACTAAGGAAAGACAGCAGGGAAATAAACACTAAGACTACTGGCAGAAGCATCACAATCCAAAGCACACACACAACATTTACCTTCCTCCTCGAGACTTAATATGTGGATTAAACAAGATAGTGTATGCGTAGTGCTTAGCACAGTGCATTTGCAGAGTGATCTATTAACATGCTCCCAGTGCCACCAGTGGTGCGAGAGTCAGGGGAGGAATTTGCAGAGTGTTTCATGTATTTTCTAGTTTAATTCTCCCTGGAATAAGGCATTTTGATGGAGGATCAGGGGCTCCGGGTATGGTCAACGCCCATCTTCTCAATAGATCTACTTGTCTCGTTAATGTATAATGTATCATGTATACACGGAGGAAGGCATGAGAAGTTTGGCTGTGGTCAGGGGCTGCAGGAAAGAATGGAGAAAAGGACCACAGATGACATAACCTTTGTTTGCTGCCTGACCCTTCGAATGGTGCCTGAGTCCCTAAGGTTAGGAAGGTGAGGATCAGAAGCTAAAAGAACTAACCAACTTTTATGAGACACTTTGGAGAGCTGCAGGCACAAGCAGAAACACTTTGGGGTCCCAGGAAAAAGCCAAGCACAGATGTGGGAACTTGCCATTCTCTCCAACCCTGCATGGCACCCCGCACTGTCCTGGCTCCCCTGGGGCACTGAGAAATGACACCCTAGAAGCGCATAGTGGACACTGTGTGATGATGGGAGGAGATATTTTTTCAGCTCTCGGTGAGTCTACTTGAGTTCTACAAGTAACCAGGAGGGCAACTTCTCTAGCAGAGGTAGCAAATCCACAACCGTCCTTCTGCCACTCTTTTTCCTCTGTCCTCAGAGCCAGGGCAGACATCACTAATCCATCACAACCTTCTTCTGATAAGTTCAGATGCAGCCTCAGAATTTTTCTTGACTTAGGGTCAAGAACCCCAACCAAGCATTCAAATGTTGGAGAGATGAAAGGCTATGCAGTCTTTGGCCTGTGTCAAATCCGTGCTTCTGGGCAGAGCCTTCAAGGCCCATGACCTGGTGTCCAAGCCTCCTCTCCCAGCCACTTATCTCCTGAATTGGATTCAGGAGACCACATTGTCCCACCTTACCCCCACTTCTTCTTCCTCCAATCAGAAATTCTCAACCTCCATATAGTCAATGCATCCTTCAAGATCCCTTCTCTGCAATGTTTTCTTGGGATCGTCCCAGGGACTTCCAATAGCTTTGAAGACCTAAGCCACTCAGTCTTCACTGTTGGCAGGATTTATGCCAAATAGAACTGAAACAATGGAGGGAGGGGCGTAGCCCATTGCTATGGACTAAACTGTGTCCCCTGAAAATCCATAGGTTAAAGTCTTAACTCTCCACCCCCCAATGTGACTGTACTGGAGACAGGGCTTTTAAGGAGGGGATTAAGGGTAAATGAAGTCATAGAGTGGAGCCCTGATCTGATAGAACTGATTCTCTCATAAGAGAAAGAGACACCAGAGAGTTCACTCACTCTATCATGTAAGGACACAGTAAAAAAGTAGGTGTTTAGAAGTCAGGAAGACAATCTTCCCCACAAACTGAACCCTGCCAGATCTTAGACTTTCCAGCCTTCAGAACTGTGTGAAAATAAATTTCTGTTATTTAAGCCACCCGGTCCATAGTATTTTGTTAAGGCAGCCCACGCAGGCCAATACACTCATGTTCATTGCATCATTAACATGTAGGGCCCTGTGGTCTGCATGAGGAGTACACAAATAAGAAAGGCATAGTACCTGACTTCAAAGACTTCATTGTCTTTTCTAACAGGGGCAGGTAGAGACAAACGTGACCAGAGGCTAAGGGACACTTTGATAAATATTTTGGTAAAAGCAAGCAAAATGCGCTGCGGGGAATGGTAGCATATAGCATAGTGGTTGGGAGATCACACGGACCTTGGTTTGAAACCTGCCTTTACAGTATGACCTCAGTCAAGTTACTTATCCTCTTCGAACCTCAGCTTCCTCATTGTAAAATAGAGATGATAATTCTGAATCATAGCATGATTATGAGGATTGAATAAAGTTAAGCAGATAAGATACTTAGTAGAGACACATGGACAGAACCGACAGTTATTTAAAATATTACCACTAATAGCACAAGTAAAAGGCATCCAAGTCATATTGCTGGAAAGATAGTCCAAAAATCTTCTCAGAGGAGATAATACTAGAATTGAGTTCTTTAGGATGAGTAGCAGTTAACCAGAAAATAGATGTGAAAGACATTCTAGGTAAAAAGAACAGAATTACTGGGGACAGGAAATAGCAAGCTACATCTGAGGGACTTCCAATAGATTGATAGAACCTGATGAATTCTGTGCAGAGGGTGTGGTGGGAAAGCACAGAGAGTGGCGGGGGATGCAGTGCAAGAAAGGTGGTCAGAATCTATGAAGGCAGAGTTTAAACTTTGTTCTGAAAACTCTGGGGAGCCACTGAAGAATGTTGAACAGTAGGGCTTGGAATCATTATTGGATTTATATTTTTGAAAGCTCACTCTGGCAATAATGTGGAATGAATTGGAGAGCAATTGATGGCAGAGAGATTGGCAGAGAGATTTATGTGGACATTTTAGTGATCAGAGGAGAAGGGACAAGGGTCTGAATGAAGACAACAGCATTGGAGACGGAGAGAAGTTGACAGGTCCAAGAGACTGGGAGATGAGGTGGGGAGAGGTGTGAGGAGTGGGCAGCCAGCAAGAAGAGAAAGAAGGAGAAAATGGACAGAACTGACTTCCAAGTTTCTCTCTTTGCCTCAGGATGGATGGCAGTCTCATTCTTTGAGATTAGAAAAGGCTCAGAAGTGAGACCAGGAAAGATGCAGGTGGGACACAAGCTTTTGGTGTCTCTGGGTCATCTGTATTGAAAGGTCCTTCAGTAAGAAGTTGAATATAGAATTCTGAAGAAAGGCAAAAAGATCTGGCCTGGAGAAATAGATTTGGGTTTATCTTAATACTGGAAATTGAAGCCCAAGTTTGAATGAGGTCCTTTAGGAAAGAAGTGTGTAAAGCAGAAGGCAAAAAAAAAAAAAAAAAAAAAAAAAAAAGAATGTGGTGAACAGAGACATTTCAGGGAAAGAGGACCAATCAGAGCCAGTGAAATGATGATAGAGTGATCAAAGTGTTGGGCAGAGGGACTGGTGCCACTCCATCGAATAGGAAAAAAAGCTTTAGGAAGGAGGACATGCCAGCTCTACAAATGCCACAGAGAGGCCAGACAAGGTGAGGCGTGTTGGATCTGACAATCAGTCACTGATGGCCTCGGGGGAATTGTTCAAAGCTGAGGAGCGAATGGGAATTGAAAAAGCCTGCCTGTTAAGTGAGGGCTAAGGAAAGGAGGTTACCTCAGGAAGTCTACAAGGCTACGACAGGCACTCCTTTCAAAAAAGGAAGAGACTTGTGCACATTTATAACTTGTGGGGCAGGAACCCATGGAGAGGAAAGGTGAAGTTAGGGGTAAGAGAAGGTGTGATCGATGGGACCACACTCCTACAGGGACCTGCCCTACCTGGGAAGGGTGTGCAGACCTGGGTTGCAAGTCTAACTTTACACAGAAGGAGGGACACTCTTTCATTGCAGAAGTGGGGGAAGAAGAATGAGATACATGCAGAGGCAGGTAAGTTTGAAGGGGACCAGAAAGGGAGTTGTCTGCATGGCTTGGCTTCCTCCATAGGGTAAGAGGGGAGTCACCTGACGAGATGAGGATCTTGGAAAGATGAGGAGCAGTTTGGAACAGTGGCTGGAATTGGGGAGAAAGATGCCAGGGGTGTATAGAAGATTTCTCAGCAGCCCAGAAGCCTTAACATATGTCATAGGATCAAGGCGCCTGCGTGGCTCAGTTGGTTGGGTGTCCGACTTTGACTCAGGTCCTGATCTCATGTTTTGCGGGTTCGAACCCCGTGTCGGGCTCTGTGCTGACAGCTCAGAGCCTGGAGCCTGCTTCAGATGCTGTGTCTCCCTCTGTCTCTGCCCCTCCCCTGCTCATGCTCTGTCTCTCTGTCAAAAATAAATAAACATTAAAAAAAAATTAAGAAAAAAAAACATATGTCATAGGATCTATGCAGGGCAGGAGAGCTGAACACAATGAAGACCGAAAGATTAAGGTGCTGTTGATTAAGGAAAAAGAGAGGACTCTACAAGAGGACAGATGGATGGGCGATCATGGCTGGTCTCCATTAGATATGCACCAGGCATAAGAGAATGAGAGATTTACATGTTGGTATTTGAAAATGGTCAGGGAGCAGGACAGGATGGAAAGATTAGAGAGGTGGATGAATGCAAGTTTCCAGATGTGCTCATGGATGTCTGTAGTGGCTAATGTAAGTGACCAGGAGGTTTCTGGATTAAAAAGGGTGCCCTAGGTGTCTCAGCTGGTTGAGTGTCCAACTCTTGATTTGGGTTCAGGTCATCATCTCGTAGTTTGTGAGTTTGAGCCCCAGGTCAGGTTCTGCGCTCACAGCTTGGGATTCTCTCTCTCTCTCCCTTTCTCACTGTCTCTCCCACATGTGCGCACTCTCTCTTTCTCTCTCTCTAAATAAATAAATAAACATTAAAAAAAGGGGGCCAGGAATTGTGAGGGTCAGGGTCTTAGATGGGTCTTCTGTATCAGTGATTCTCAAATTTTAAGATGACGCCTATAACTTACTAAGGGATTTTGTTAAAATGCAGATTCTGATTCAAGAAGTCTGGGTTGGGCCAGAGTTCTTCATCTCAATAAGCATCCCCAATGACGCCGATCCTCCTGGTCCACAGACCACACTTTGCAGCACAGTGTCGAAACGGACATTGGAATGGTCCAGGATGAAGAGAGGTCTAGGGGTGGAGAGGAAGTCCTTGCCTGTGGCCTTCCGATCAGGAATGCTCCCAAAACAGAAAAGAAGAGTAGAGCAGAGGAGTGTGAGGGGAGCCTGCTCTGCCTGGCATGTCCCACAGCAGCCTCCCTGCAATAAGAGAGAAGGCTGCTAATTGGCTAGAAACACTTGATATTAATTAACTCAATAGAATCGTTCCCTTGAAGCCTGTTTTGCATAATTAATGAATGCTTAGCTATAAGCTGATGAAAACACTGAAGCCAAAGTGTTACAATTTTCCGATCAGCTAAGCAGAAACACCGCAATCCATACGGTTTGTGGACACAGCGAAAAGCTTAACTCGTGCTAATTACTGAGATTGGCTAAAGAGCCCTTGGCTTTGCCACATCTTAATGGGGGAGGCAGGGCTAAACTAGGACACGTGGGCACCACAGGCAGGCCGATAATTTGATACCTCTTCAATGAAATATTCTTTAAATATTTGTTCAACATTTACTTAGAGGAGAAGCTCAGTGCAGCCTTGAGGGAAAGCAGAGTTGGAAAGTGCTGGGCCAGGTGCAGTTTTTCCTTTGTTGTCTCCAGCAATTCAGCTCTGGCCCAAACTTTTATCACATTCTCAGCAAAATAAGACTGTAGTTATAGGCCCATCCTCCCTAGAAAGTAGGTTTGCTTTCACCTCTAAAGATTACTGGAAATGTTCATGGGGACTTCTACCTTTCATGCCAAGTTGTTCATTAAAGGACTCTCTTTGAGAGGTCTTTCAATAATTTTTTTTTGTTTTTTGGTACTTTGTTACATTTCTGGAGAAGTTGAGCTTCACTTTTCAAATGGTACTGTGGGCAACTGCTCAGATGGCAGTGTCTTTGTTTGGCTCTTGGGGATGGTGCTGGGATATGTCAGAATCCTTAGCATTCGACCAGAACAGAAGTCAGTGGGGAGAGCTGGCTCACTTCTACCACGTATGAAGAGTTATCTTGCTATGGGTAGGATACTTAACCTCTCTGAGCAACGTGGATCAGAATACTTAATACCGTTAAAATGGCAATATTCCAAAATTGGTCTACTGATTCCATACAATCCCTATAATCCCAACTTTCTTCTTTGCAGAAACTGCCAGGCTGATCCTAAAATGATTATGGAAATTTAAGGAGCCATGGATATCGAAAACAACCTTAAAAAGGAATGAAGTTGTAGGACTCACATTTCCCAATTTCAAAACTTACTACAAAGATATAGCATAGTATTGGCATAAAGATAGACATATAGGGGCGCCTGGGTGGCGCAGTCGGTTAAGCGTCCGACTTCAGCCAGGTCACGATCTCGCGGTCCGTGAGTTCGAGCCCCGCGTCGGGCTCTGGGCTGATGGCTCAGAGCCTGGAGCCTGTTTCTGATTCTGTGTCTCCCTCTCTCTCTGCCCCTCCCCCGTTCATGCTCTGTCTCTCTCTGTCCCCAAAATAAATAAACGTTGAAAAAAAATTTTTTTTTAAAAAAATAAAAAAATAAAAAATAAAAAGATAGACATATAGATCAATGGAATAAAACTGGGAGTCCAGAAATGACCCCTGTTGTAATCAAACCCAGGGCCGATCTGTTCACTGCATGACAGGCCAATAAGTCGAGAGATAAGGTGTGGGGGCAAAGGAAAGTGACTTTGAGGCAGCAGGCTAACCATGAAGATGGTGGACTAATGTCCCCCCAGAATCATCCTGACATCTCAGCGCAGGCAGGTGTTTATAATGGGGGAGAAATGGGAAGGTGGGGGAGGGTGTGTGGATAAGTAGCAGGCTATAGCAATCAGTCAGATGTCTTCAGTCGACATTCAGGATATGCCGATTAGTTTACCTTGTGCAAGGTGTTCTGTATCTTAGTTCGCGCTCCCACTAAAAGTCAACTAATTCCCCAATGGGCTTATAATGCGCAAACAGGTCTAATGTAGAGTAACAAAGGAGGAAGAAGTGCTCGAGGCAGAATGAATTCAAGATGGAGTTCGTCTGTCTATGTCATGACAGTTATGATCAACAGATTTTTGACAGGGGTGCCAAAACAATTCAATGGGGGAGAGAACAGTCTTTTAACCAAATGGTGCTGGGACAACCAGATATCCAGATGCAAAAAAAAAAAAAAAATTAGGTTGGGGCTCTACCTCATAATGGATCAAAGACCTAAATGTAAGAACTATAAACTCTTAGAAGAAAACATTCACCCCGATGTTTCATGACCATGGATTAGGCCGTGGATTCGTAGAAAGGACAGGCAACAAAAGAAAAAAGAAATAAACTGGGCTTCACCAAAATTAAAAACTTCTCTGCTTCAAAGACACCATCAATAAAGTAGGAGACAACCCACAAAATGGGGTAAGATATTTGTAGATCATATATCTGACAAGAGATTTGTATCTAGAATAAAGACCTCTTACAACTCAATAACACAAACACCTGATTAAAAAAATGGACAAGGGATTTGAATAGACATTTTTCTAAAGGAGATACACAAATAGCCAATAAGCATGTGAAAAAATTCTTAACATCATCAGTCATCAGGAGAATGCAAATCAAAACAAGACTGGATAGTACTTCACTCCCCCCACTGCCGAGGATGGCTGTAATAAAAAAGATAGTTCATAACCAATGTTGAGGAGGAGACAGAACCCTCACACACTCTGGTGGGAGTATTGAAAGGTGCAGCCACTTTATAGAACAGTCTGTCAGTTCTTCAAAAGGTGAAGAAACATAGTGTTATACAACCCAGAAATGCCACTCTCAGGTTTACATCAAAAGCAATGAAAAGATATGTCCACAAAAACTTGTACACAAATGTTCATAGCAGCATTCCTCGTAATAGCAAAGAAGTGAAAGCAATTCAAATGTGCATCAACTGATGAGTGAATAAATAAACTGGTATATCTGTGCAATTCAACATTATTCAGCCATAAAAAGGAATGAAGTAGTGATACGGGGTACAACATGGATAAACCTTGAAAACATTGTAAGTCAAAGAAGCCAGACACAAACAGCCATATTATTCTATTTATATGAAATGTCAGAACAGGCAAATTCATAGAGACAGAGAGATTAGTGGTCACCAAGAGATAGGGGTTGGGAGGAACAGGAAGCAAGTGCTAATGGGTATGGAGTTTCTTTCTGGGGTTATGAAAATATTCTAAAAAGGCACAAATCTGTGACCACACTAAAACCCATGGAGGGGCAGCTGGGTGGCTCAGTCGATTAAGCATCTGACTCTTGATTTCAGCTCAGGTCATGATCTAGCGGTTGGTGAGTTCGAGCCCTGTGTAGGGCTCTGTGCTGACACTGTGGAACCAGCTTGGGATTCTCTCTCTCTCTCTCTCTCTCTCTCTCTCTCTCTCTCTCTCTTCCTCAGCTCCTCCCCTGTTTGTGTTCTCTCTATATCAAAATAAATAAATAAACTTAAAAAAATAAAAACCATGGAATTGTTCACCATTTTAAATGGGCAAATTTTATAGTATGTGAATTATATTTCAATAAAGCTCTTACACACACACACACACACACACACACACACACACATTATCTCACAGTTTTCTGTGTGTGAAGTGTTCAGGCACAACTTAGCTGAGCCTTTCCCCTAGGATCTCACAACATTGCAACCAAGATGTCATCTAGGGCTAGGTTTTCATTAAAGCTTTGACAAGGGAGGGAACCATTTCTAAGCTCCCTCAGGGTTTTGGCAGAATTCATTTCCTTGTGATTGCTGGATTCACAGCAGCCTGCTTCTCCAAAGCCAGCAATGGACACGGAGACTCCAGCAAGATGGGTGCTATGTAATCGTGTAAACAGAATTAGGTACATCTCATCTCTGCTACATTCTGTTGGTTAGAAGCAAGTCACAGTTTCCACCTTTCAAGGGGAAGAAAATTGTGCAAATGTGAATAGGAGGCAAGGATCAGGACCATCTTAAAGTGTGTCCATAACAGTAATATTCTCAGGGACAATTTTTATAATTAGGTAAAATAGTTTTCAGTAGCATTTCTGGTTCTAATTTTTGGTGGGGGGTGATTTTTGACTGCTATTCTGGAATAATTTTCAAAATTTCTTATATATAATTATTAATTGCCATCACTAGTTGAGTGTTTCCTTAGTGCCTGACACTATACTAGGCACTTTTGACATATTATTTTATTTCATACTTAAAAAAGGAAGTATTATTGTATAGCATTATATAGTATTGTAATAATTGCATAGTATTATTATGCAAGGAAGTTATGATTCCTCAGTTTACAGATAAAGAAATAAAGGCTATTAGAGACTATTACTCCCGAGGTCACACAGCTAATAAATAAAGGAGGTGGGATTTGAACCCAGGCCTTTCTGAGTCCAAAGCCTACCATGCCTGTAGGCACTATCCTATACTGGTCAGGTGTGTGTGTGTGTGTGTGTGTGTGTGCGTGTGTGTGTGTGCATTTACGTGTATGTGTGTGGTGTATGTTTTAGGCACTAGCAATATTTTTATTAGAATTTCCATAGAGGTGGGTATGAGTATAACATTAGACATCTTGGTGCACAATACTGGCTTTTTAGTCATATATGGTACACCTAGTATGCACCAGGCATTTTATTAGGCACTGGTGATATAAGGCAATCTAAACAGAAATAGTCTACTAACTCCTTCTGTGACAACAGATATGCTGGGCCTACTTTGCTTAATACATTTTGCAGCTGTTATTTGATGCATATGCATATAGAATTCTTACAGCTTCCTATTGGATTGACTCTTCTATCATTATGAAATCTCTATTTCTAGTAATGTTTATTGACTTAATGTCTACTTAGGTATAGCTACCCCAGTCTCCCTTTGACTAATATTTTCATGGTGTATCTTTTTCCACCCTTTTACTTTCATCCATTCTGTAACCTTCTATCTAGGATTGTAAACCAAAGGCCTGCAGGGTTGGCCACAATCCTTCCATCTTTGGAAGAAAGGATTAACCAGAAATAGAGGAGTCCTCACAAGATGTGAAGCTCAACTCTGAATCATCTGATATCTTATTCTCATTAAGGTGATCTGCCAGAAGCAAAAATAAGTACTCTCTGCAGTAAAACACCAGAGCCACAAATGATCTCTACAATTTGTCATACATAATGTACGGCATGCAACAGAAAATAATCAGGCATGCGAGAAGATCAAGTTTGTTCAAAAACACAAGGGGAGAAAAACAGACAAAAAATCATATTCACTAAAGATCTTGACATTACAGTTATCCCACTCAGATTTTAACTAATTAATCATTTTAAAGATTAAATATCTAGATAGGAACATTTGGCAGAAAACTAGAAAGTATTGAAAAGAATTGAATGGAAATTCTGGAACTGAAAACTTCTTCTCAGAAGAGTGTGAACTCTATTTTTTTTTTTTTTTGTCACGCTAGCTCTGTGATTTCTGAAAACCTTGCTCTGTTTCTCAGTCTTTCCATCACCGCTCTTGCTTTTGGAATTGTACCTTGCCTGTAGGGAAACCCAAATGCTGGGCTAAACTCTCTTGTATAACCTCAGTAGCTTTCCTATGCTCAAACACATTTTCACAATATTTTGTTTAGATTGTATAGCTGTTTTTAGAGAGAGACTTGGGTGGAAACAATCATTGCCAGAAGCAGAACCCACGACAGAGTTTCTCAGGATATTCTTCTGGGCCTAATTTATTGTGCAAAGGAAAGCTGCAGTCTCAGAATTTAAAGGAAGACTTTCTGTTTCCTCCAGAAGAAAGGAGGAAAGTGCTTAGCAACCAGAAGCTGGCTGACCACCACATCCTCGTTCTCTAGCCCTTGAAAATCACAGGCTTCTTTTCTTTCGTAAACAAATATAACATAAGATCATTTCTGACAATTGCCTTGTGGTCGGCAAGGGAGGAACTGGGCTTTGACCCTTAGGTAGCAAATGTCTATGATACTCATGGGAATTGAGGGGGGACTAGTGGGCCTACATTAGGGAATTTCAAGAAGGATTTGTAAGAGATGCTGATAATATAACCCACATTTTAGAGATGGCAGTCCTCATGCTGAGGGTTTAACTTTCGTTGACTGACAATTTACATGTTACACATTCTCTCTCTGCAGGTACAGCGCTGATCTCTTCAGCCCTTGGTTCTAGCTCATACTGCTTCAGCTGAGGAAAGAGACAGGGAGGGTTGCACTTTCCATTATTTGGTAGAAAGAAGGCATTTACCACTTTACTTGAGTTGCCTTTCAAAAAGGACTGGATAGCTTCTGGAAGAGAGCTGGTCTCATTACTGCGAAAGTCCCCTATCTAAACAATTGCTTTGGCTGGCATTTATGCTTTCCTTGGGGCTGCTGATAATTCCTAAGTCGTGTGCTAATGTGTGGAGAACTTCCAAAGTGGCTGTCACCTTGAGTGGTATAATTATAGGCAGTGTATGAACCCTTGATAAGAAAATGGAGAAGAAAAAAAATCATCAAGATTAAAAATAAAAAACACCTGAAGATAATGAAGGTGGTAATGAATTCATTTTCCAGGGGTGAGGAAAAAAGGAATAGAAAAAGGTTCACGGTGAATCTAGGGGTAGTTTGTTGTTTTCCTTGTGGCCCTAACAGTCAGGACAGCAATGGTTAGCATCACAAGAAGCTGCGTGAAGAAGCCTGGGCTTTAGAGGAGAAAGAAGGAAGGTCACATTGCAGTTCCATCATTAGTTAAGCACATATTCTGAAAAAGTATTCACCTCTTTGAGCCTCATCTGGAAAATGGCAATGATCATTCTTGCTTCACTGGCATGGTGTGAGGATGAAATGTGGAAACCACTGTGAAAGGAACACTTAGCACCATCAGATAGAAAAAAGAGAAAAGTCTGATTTGGCAGCGTGCTTAAATATGTAGATTTTGGAGCCAGACAGGCCTGGGTTCAAATCCCTCTCTCTCTCTTTCTTTCTTTCTTTCTTTCTTTCTTTCTTTCTTTCTTTCTCTCTCTCTTTCTCTCTTTCTCTCTTCTCTCTTTCTCTTTCTCTCTTTCTCTCTTTCTCTCTTTCTCTTTCTTTCCTTCCTTCCTTTCTTTCTTTTCTTTCTTTTCTTTCTTTCATGTATGTTTATTTAGTTTTGAGAGAGAGTGGGGGAGGGGCAGAGAGAGAATGGGGGACAGAGGATCCCAGGCAGGCTCTGGGCTGACAGCAGAGAGCCTGATGCAGGGTTTGAGCTCACAAACCATGAGATCATGACCGAGCCAAAGTCAAGAGTCAGACACTCAACGAACTGAGCCACTCGGCTGCCCCTATGTGCAAGGAACGTTTAATGTGTTCAGCCCTAAACTAATCACCAGCAGTGGGAATGAGACCACTGATTTGTCTGAGACAATCAAGATTCACCTCCTGGATGTGGGAGTAGAGCCCTCCCCACCTAGAGCTGGTGGCTGCCTGGAGAAGAGGGGGGCGTATGGACAAAATCAGGGTAAAGTTTGAAGGAAGGAAGGAAGGAAGGAAAATAGTATTGAAAATGCTTTTGATTTCTTCTTAAACTTAGGAGTTGTTTAAACTTGAAGAAACTTACATTTTAAAACGGTCACAGATTTTGCTTTGTTTCCACTTTAGTTCTGAATTGTGGATAATATGATTTTATGTTTTTACTTTTAAGAACTTTTCAGTTTTTTCTTGTATACTATATACAGAATGTTTGCGTTTTATGGCCACATGAAAAGAAAGAGTAGTTTTTGTTCTTAGGTTGATATTGTTAATCATGTCATTCAGCTTTTCTGTATCTTTATCTTTTATTACCTTGATCTTTTTCTAAACTATTTTGGAATAATTTTAGATTTACAGAAAAGTTTGTGAACATAGTACATATTGGTGCCAGATATCCTTCACCTGGCTTCTCTTAATGTTAGTTAATATAACTACAGTATGGGGGCGCCTGGGTGGCTCAGTCGGTTAAGCATCCGACTTCAGCTCAGGTCACAATCTCACGTTCTGTGAGTTCGAGCCCTGTGTCGGGCTCTGGGCTGATGGCTCAGAGCCTGGAGCCTGCTTCCGGTTCTGTGTCTCCCTCTCTCTCTGCCCCTCCCCCGTTCATGCTCTGTCTCTCTCTGTCTCAAAATAAATAAACGTTAAAAAAAAATATATATATATATATACATATATATATAACTACAGTATGTTTATAAACACTAAGAAATTAACATTGGCGCAATTCTATTATCTCAACTGCAGACTTTGTTCTGATTTTACCAGTTTTCCCACTAATGTTGAACTTGATTTTTAAAAACCAAGATGCATTAAAAAGCCCCACTGACTTCTTTCTCTTTGCTTTTCCAGCAATGTTTGGCTTCATTTATTTTAATTCTATGTGGTTTACCGTATATAGCTGCAAGGCAGTTTTATGTTAATGGGGCTCTAACCCTTCATAACTATAATGTGATTTTTTAAATCCCATTTAATGCTTTCTTTGCATTCAGCATTTTTGAGGAAGACAAACCCTGATTTCTTTAAATATGCCTCCTACTCTTTTCCCCATTCTTTTACTTTCAGCTTTATGAGTAAATTTATTTGGGTACGTATCAGTCAGGGTCCTAGAAGCAGAGTACCATGCTCAAACTGGGTAATTTGATGTAAATTTTATACAGGGACCATTTGCAGAGGCGTGAAAAGGTATGTGGAGAAACCACTAGGGACGGTGTGGTACCCTTGGACTCTGTGATGCATTACCGTCTCTGCATCAGTTACCAGAACCTAGAGAGAAGGGGCTGCCTGACAGGAGCTGTGCCTTTGGTGGTAGGAGGCAGCTAGCCATTAGTAACTCTCCATGCGGGAACCAGGGAAATAAATGCCCTGACCCCACTCTCCTCCCTCTGTCAGAGGACCTGTTGCCACTTCCTAGGACCAAACCCGACTGGAAGCCAGAGAGCAAGGTGGTGTTGCTTGGCCTCCAGGCTAACAAAGCAGTGGAGAATAGCAGAGAGTGGGTTCAGAGGGCAAATGAAAGCTACCTAGCGTGAGAAGTGTTGTTTCTATACGGAATGGTTATAACTAGGTTTCGCTTATTGGACCAATCTGAGAATTCTTTCTATGCCTTAGGTTATTTTATTATTATTTTTTTGCGTTAACACTTATTGTCATAACAGATGTGTTTAGCTTTATTTCTGTCATCTAATTTCTATTTTCTACCTTGCAAATTCTTCCCAATTCCTAGTTTTCTATCATTTGCTATTGTTGTCAGTTTGTTCTTTTCTATTTTCCGTTTTGCTGCCTTGAAATGTATACAGCCTGTTTTCAGCTCTCCTGCTCGCTAAGTCTGCAAGTGCACTTAAATACTACAGTTAAACACACTTTTAGTCTCTGATTATCAACTCTATAGATGAAGGAATAGCTACGGATAGCCCCACCTTCCATGAAAGACAAGAAAATTAGTGCATGCACTCTCCTCACCCCTCCCCACTCCCCAATAGCAGAGATGTTATCATATAATGATATGTTTTCTTTCCCTGATTTTTACCTTATTTTATTTTAAGAATTATAAATGTCACCTTCTGTTTTGTGATTGTGATTGCTTTAGTTACTGAGACCTAAAGGCTCACCTGTATTAATTGCTCTGGAGAAGTGTGCTGATTTGGGGCCAGATTCCATCCCATGGCTGCTCTTCAGTCCATAGTTTGTTCTGTCTGCGTTGGGGTGAGCTGGCCGTGTTTATGTAAAATCCTAGAGGTTTCTGGCTTTGGATTCCCTTTTGTCAGTTATCCTTAGAAGTACATTCTCTTGTTTCTCTCCTACGCTGTGCTCAGGAAATTATCTGCATCCCAGAAAGGGAGCACTAGGTGTGGTATTCCATGGCATTCCCTTCTGGCCACTTTTAGCCCCGATTTCCATTACTCCAAATTAGGTATGGAAAGGTGGATATTTCTATATAGATGTTAAAGAATGTTTTCTTTTTCTTTAAAATGTTTATTTTTGAGGGGGTGGGGGAGGGGCAGAGAGCGAGGGAGACAGAGGATCTGAAGCGAGTTCTGTTCTGACAGTAGAGAGCCCGAAGCAGGGCTCGAACTCACAAACTCTGAGATCACACTCTGAGCCAAAGTGGGATGCTTAACCAACTGAGCCACCCAGGTGCCCCAGGAATATTTTCGTTTTAGTATCCATGTCTCTGGTTTGCACTCTGTGTGTCAATTCCTGGAGTTAAATACTTTTAATCTCAGTTTCAAGATGAGATTTTTTTTTTTTTTTTAATTTGTGGTGTGAGATTGGGATCGTTCTGTAGTTTCACTCTTGGTGTATATTTGCTACTTCTTTTTGTTCATTTCTGTAGGTTTGGGAAAATAAAGTTTTATAAACCTGCTCATATACTTTATTTTTTTAAATAAAAACCATTCACATTTAAATCTTTAATTTCTCTTATACCTGTTTTTCTATATGGTATAAGGTAAAGACGTGACTTCATTTTGGCCCAACGGTTCGTGTTTTGTACCAAACAGTTTGGTATCATTCAATAGAAAGATTATATTTCTCACATCATTTGAAAAACTACCTTCACTGTGAACTAAATTCTCATCTATACTTAGGTGTCATTTGAGGTTTCTATTCCACCGATCTTGTCTTACTATTTTGTCATTGCTTACTTACACCCCCTTCTGCCCACAACCGCAAACCCATTCACTGTGTTTTGGGTGTGACAGTCCTGGCCAATAGCCACCCTTGAATCCAATGCTTTCTTTATTTTCCCTGCTCCTTAAAAGCATGGTGTGTACTCTCTTTCCCTATATGGTTGCATCTGCCTCTCACTCAGAGATACTTCTGAGACGTTCTCTCACCCAGTTCGTATCTCCATGGGGAGAGAGATGGCTTCTAGGACCTGAGAAATCTATAACCATCCATAGTCCTGGACTCAGTAGATGAAAGAGCTTTGCAGGGTGTGGATGTGCTGCCTTCTCCAGCCCATCCTTCCTCAGACCTCCACTATGGCCACCGGAAGAACTTTTGCCTTCAGGACAATCTCATCTCATCACCAGCAAGGGCTTTCATCTAGCAACCACTCTGTAGAGCTTTGAGACTGCATACCATTGAGTTTCTAAGCTATTTAATGAGCCTGTCTTTCCCCAAATCATGAATATAGAGACAATTCTGCAAGCCCCCCAGAAGAATAAAGAACTGAAGATGTATTTTGGTAAATGTCACTGTTCAGAATTGCACAACGACCCTCAGAGTCTTTAAACAATTGCAACTTTTCGGGAATTCTGGACCTACTAGAGGGGAGACATTGACAGGAATATCATTTTTCCTGTTTTGTTTAAAAAAGGCAATTTTAGGGAAAATTGAAATTTATGACACAGTTACTTTTTTAGCACTCTGTAAATCTAAAGCCATCTTGATAGCTGCAGAACATAAAAATGTATTATGGATAACTTGGTTTGCTCATAAAAATGATCATATTTGGCATATTAAATGTCAAAGTATGGTTTATGGCAACAGCAATTATACATTTACTAATTGAATCGACATTCAAATACAACTTGATTGTAACAGACAGAATGACGACACGTGGAGTTCAAGAACAGAGCACCTCAGAGTGCCCACGAAAATAGCACATTTCTTCATGCTCCTTTAGGGGATTTCATAGTCGCTGAACCATGTTGGAGCCTGTCAAGAATTTCAGTCAGAACTTCCAGAACTGGTGCTCTTTTCTTCCTCTCTATCACGAAAGGCAGGGTTATACAGAGGTAAAGGCCATGGACTCTAGAACCAGACTGCTGGGGTCTGAATCCCAGCTCTGTGCTTACTAGCTGAGTGACCTTGTTCAAGTCTCTTAATCTCTCTGTGCTTCAGTTTCCTCAACTATAAAAAAAAAATACGATGAGAGATTTCTTCATAATACTGTTGTAAGGATTAAATGTGTTTGAAACATACATAAAATTAAAAGTAAAGAAGTGAGAAAATGGATTAAAGTGCGCTAAGATCCTTATATTGATTAGGAAGAGAGTAAAAAAATATCAGTTAACATTACACTTTGATGATTCAAGAATGGATGCATCTGACAACAGCCTCAGAGACTGAGAAGTAAGGAGGGAGGCCCGGGTCCAACTCCGTCCAGTTATCCTCTAAACAGGGCACTCCTTGTTTCTGGTCAGGAAATCTGATCACCATCAAGATGTCACTCGTCTCTAATTTAATTTATACATTCATTGTGATCCAAATGAAATACTAAGAAAGTTTTTTGCCCCTGGAGGTAGACAAGTTGATATTCAAGTTCACGGAAAAATGAACATATAAGAATAACTAGGGAAAATACTAAAAAGCAAGAACTGAGATATAACTAGCCTTCCCAGTTATTAAAACATACTAAGAATGCCTTATAACCAAGATGCTGTGGTACTGGCACATGAATAGACAAAAAGATTATTGAACTGGAACACGAATTCAAGAAACAGATCCAAGTACATATGGGAATCATGCATATAACATCTCAAATCACTGGGACAAAGAATAACTTTTTCGTAAATCGTGTGGGAAAATGAGACATTTGTCAACAAAGGAAGTTATATTCTTCTTTTACACCATATGAGAATAAGCTTGAAATGGATCAGGTATCTAAATATGCAAGATTAAACTGTAAGTAGTGAAAGAAAACATGGGTGAAGTCCTCTATAACCTGAGTGTAGGGAAGGTTTTCAAGCTATGACTCAAACTCCAGACGCAATAAAGGAAAACATCAGTAAGTATGAGTGCAAAAAAAAAAACCTCAAAAACCCCACTTTATAATGGCAAAAAATGACATAAGTCAAAAGACAAATGACAAGTTGGGAGAAAATATTTGCAACATATATCACAGATGTGGGGTGATATCCCTAATATATAGAGAATTTTTTTTTTAACTGGGTCGGATGGGTGGGTAAGATCTCTAAAATCTCCAAAAGAATCCCTAAAACTACAAGAATTCCTAAAAACTACAAATAGGAGGGGCGCCTGGGTGGCCCAGTTGGTGAACATCAACTCCTGATTTTGGCTTAGGTCATGATCCCAGGGCTGTAGGATCTAGCCCTGATCTGATAGTAAAATGACAAAACCCATGAGCAACCAATTTGTAAGAATATATTAAGATGGCCCTGATATTTATGAAAATATGCTCAACTTCACTCACAAATAAGAGAAATGCAAATTTAGGGGCACCTGGGTGGCTCAATCAGGCTTAAGCATCTAACTCTTGATTTTGGCTCAGGTCGTGATCTCAGGGTCATGAGATGGAGCCCAGGGATGGATCCATGCTGAGCACGGACACTGCTTAAGATTCTCTCCCCCTCTCTCTGCCCCTCCCCAGCTCATGTGCGCTCATGTTCTAAAATTAAAATAGAATAAAATCCAAAAAAATAAAAATGAAAGAGAAATGCAAGTCTAAACTAAAGTAAGGTATCACATTTCATCCATCAGATTGGTAAACATTCAAAAGCTTGAAAATATACCTAGTTGGTGAGGTTGCAAGATAATGAGGAGTCTCACACAGTATTAGTGGGGATGAAAATGGGTACAATCTCCACGGAGGGGTATTTGGAAATATCTAACACAACTACATATTCACTAAGTCTTAGACCCAGCAATCCTATCTCTAGGAATTTACCCTGAAAATACCAATATGAACTGTAACGATATGCACGAGGTTTTTCACTGCTGCATTTTTAAATAATGGCACATATTGCAAAGTACTTAAATGCTCAAATATAGGAGATTGGTTAAAAAAAAAAACATGACATATACACATTGGAGTACCATTGAACTGTAAAAAAAGAATGAAGATTATCTCTATGAACTGATAGGGAGTAATTTCCAGGATATATTGTTGAGTGACAAAAAGCAAATGCAAAACAGTATGTGCAGCATGCCATCTTTTGTGTAAGAAAGAAGGGGAAATAATGAAACATATGTATATCTGCTTACTTTTGCCAAAAGAGACAGAAATAAATTTGATTACTTACAAAGATGAGGGGGAATGGGATCAATAGGGCAAGGGAAAGACTGTCATTTCTTTGTACATGCCTTTTTGCCTGTTTTTGGCTTTTGGAAGCATGTTAACGTTCTGCATACTCAGAAGAGCAAAATTAAATCATCAGGGATGGGGAAATTAACTACAACTGAATGCAAACAGAAATAAGTGAACCCAATTGTATTTTGAATTAATAACATAACCATATTAAAGGGAAAAGAATTAAGTAATCCAAAATAACTCTTTTTTAATGTTTATTTATCTTTGATTGAGAGAGAGAGAGAGAGAGAGAGAGAGACAGAGCATGAGTGGGGGAGGAGCAGAGAGGCGGGGAGACACAGAAGCCAAAGCAGGCTCCAGGCTCTGACCTGTCAGCACAGAGCCTGACTGCGGGGTTTGAACCCATGAACCACAAGATCATGACCTGGGCGGAAGTCGGATGCTTAACCGACTGAGCCACCCAGGCACCCTTTCAAAATAACTTTTGAGCACAGCTCTGACTACTATATATCCTCCATCTAGGGGAATAAAGGAACTACAAATGTTTTTAACGGTATGGGTAAAACTATTTTGAAGCTATTTTAAGTACATTGTAGAAAATGAATCGTAACTAGGCTGATGTTTTTGGGAGCTAGGACTTTACAATGTGGAAGAGTGAAATCTCAGTGTTAAAGAAGGGAAAGTGAGGAGGAACTCTGTAGGGTTGGATTGGAATTGTAAATACCAATAGGAACTCATAATGTGTTATATGTGCATATTTCCCAGCTCTGTATATTGAAAGGATCTAGAAGCAATAATACTTCAATAGCACTGAGTATACCTACTGCAAAGTCGTGGTTTCTAAATATCATTCCTCACTAAGAGGAAACCAGGTATCTTTTGAGAAACAGCTAATTCCAAGGCCGCATCAAGAAAGTACAAGATAGACCTGGAACATCTCTTTGTGCCAGAAAATTAAAAAAAGTGTTTAAAAAAATGAGGGGAACATGTCAACAAAGATATAGAAACCACCAGGAAAGGGGACCCACTGGCCAAATTGATGATAATTTAAGTATCAAAACAAATAAGGGCATTAATGGATTGTAACCCATTGAACAGGGATCATGAGTTCACATAGTAGATGCATAGATACACGTTAGATGGCTAGATGGATGAGACGAGAGGTCTAATAATAGAATACTAACTGGAAAATGTACGACAGTATGGAGGTAAAAGTTATCATTTTAGAGTCATCAGAGTAGACAGCTTGTGTAAGCAGAAAGAGTTAGGGGTCCCCAGAGAAAGAAAGATGAGACAAAGTTTTTGTGGCAAAAGAGAAATCATTTTAGGGCCCCAGTTATTTTCCCTGATCTGTACCCTCCTGGCTCTACTTGGCCTAGCACACTGCTTGCAGAACTTCCTGGGAGGATCAGAACTACGAAGAAATACAAAAAACTCAATGGTTAAGGATTTTAAGGGGACGCAAAAACCAACAGTCTCTACCAGGCCAGGAAATAGCCTAACCATATCAGAGATGGTAATGTGGGACCCAAGGAATTTAACAAAAATCCCCTACCCCTGGACAAGCAGAGCAAGACTAACTCCATTTTGTGCTATACCCATCATCTCATGTATAACCCCCACATGACCTACTTATTGCTTAAGACACTCCCCCACCCTAGTCAAGCTGCTGAGCACACCCTTACTGGAAACCGGCTCAAATAGGAATTCGGAACCCCTAACCGCCAAAGAATGTAAACCCCGCCTTTTGCCTGCCAAACTTGCGCGCCAATTCTGACCAGAGTGATAAGCAAGTTCAAACAGTTACTATAGGGTAAATTGTAATTCAATTGGCCACCTGTGTGTGTGGACTGACATGACTATGCAACTTTCTGTGTGTGTTACAATCTCATTGGCCACTGGCCCCCATGAAACTGCTACGCCTCCTAACCTAGGGGTCCAAGTCCCTGCTCCGCTGTGTCGGGTATACTTGGGCCCAAGCTCGAGCTTGCAAATAAACCCTCATGCGTTTGCATCGGTATCGGCTCCTTGGTGGTCTCTCGGATTCGAAATTGGGGGCATTACAGGTAAATCAATGGTAAAACTCCCAGAGCTATTTCAAAAGTAAAGATTGACCTAATGCACATTCCTGAGTTGTTTTTGTAGGATTGAAACCATGCCCCATAGGGTTAATGAGGTTGAAACTAGCAGAAAGTTTAAAGCCTGTTTTTCAGAGAACGGTTGCTCCCTAATCAGTTACTGTTTCTTTTCAGGCCACACTAACAAATCCACCAGCTGTCTCTGCAGAAGCCTGGACTCAGAGCCAGCTGATACAGCTCCAGCCTAAGAGTCAGCAAGGCCCTGTATTCCTCACCTGAGATAAGGAGTCCAAGACTCCATCCAGTTCATAGTGGCTCTCAGAGCCCACCCCTAATTTCACAGTTACCTCTGCTTCATTATAATGTCACAGTCTTGGTGTCTGGAGGAACACAAGCTTCATTAACATAACCTAGCATGCGTATATAGGCATGTTTTCAAAGTACACCTGCATAACCTTGTACCGCCTCTATAGGGAATGGGAAAGATCCCCCTTCTGAATATTCGTCCTAAACTCTATATAAAAGGAACCTGCTCACCCCTGCTGGGGGTTCACAGCTTTACAAGTTATTCCCGTGATCTCCTTATTTGCTGCAAATAAAGTTTCCTTTGTATTACAACACAGCCTCCGCCTGTCACTCACCAAGGAGCAAACTCAACTCATATTCGTTCAGGTACAGTTGAATCAGGCACAAATCATCAACAGATATTAAATCAAAGACAGAAGTTTGATAAGGAGCGGGATGTTTTGGTGGTCTCTGACGTGGGGGAACAAAGGCAGAAGAAAAAAATTAAATTTCCTTACAACTTACAGCCCATTGACAGACAAGCCCTTGAGACAGAGTGACATTCTTCTCTGAGCTCAGATGCCTCAATGTTGACACTTTGCTAAGGGCAAAAGGCAATCTTAGCCGAACCCCTCAAGATCCTGTAAGACTACTTTACCATATAAAAATTCCTTTGAAAACTTCTTTTATCTCTACCCCCCAAGGTATATGTTGGCAATCAGCCTCCAAGTGGGCAATAGCCCACTGATATACATATGAAGGGTCTCATGACTGAGTTTTTACTAAACATTAATAAATGACCTTTTCCTAATAGCAGTTGGCCCCTCAAGGTCCTGGAAACCTTGTTTCCAAAATTCCTTAGAGAGGTGTGCTATACCTAACCCCCTCCCAACTTAAAGGTATATAATCAGCCACCTGTCACAACCCCAGGGCAGCTCTTTCTGGGTTCTGTCCCTGTGGTTTAATAAAACCACCTTTTTGCACCGAACATGTCTCAAGAATTCTTTCTTGGCCGTCGGCTCCAGACCCCAACACTTTAAACTACATCCGTCTCAAAATGTCTCCTCACAGATCTAGATAGAATGTCTAGACAGGGCGTTTTAGAACCCAAACTGTAATATCTGAAATTTAAATCTTAATGCATGGGCTTAATAGCAAATTGAACACAGCAAAAGAGAGATCATTAGACAATTTCAAACCTTGGCACAGAGAAAAATATTAAAACACAGAAAGTGTAGAAGTAAAAGAATGAAAACAGATTTATCATCTAAACACTAACAAAAAAAAACTTCCATAATTATATTAATATCAGGCAAAATAGACTTCAAAACAAAAAGCAATATAAGAGAAAGAGGGACATTTCAGAATGATAAGACATTTAATTCAACTCTAAGATATAGCAATTAAAAATGTTAATTTTACTTTACATACCCTCAAAATGTATAAAGATTGACAAATCTACACTTGCATTGGAAAATTTTAACACACTGCTCTCAATAAGAAAGGCAAAAGAAACAAAAAACAGGTAAAGAAATAAATGTTTGAACAGTATAATTAGCAAACAACCTCATAAACATTTTGAAAATACTCCACCCAACAAATTAAGACTACACGCTTTTCAAGTATACATGGAATATTTATTTTAATTGACGTTATGCTGGGTTATAAAAAAACGTCTCAACATATTTCAATGAATTGATATCACACAAATTCTGTGTGTAATGCAATTGAACCTGAAATCAATAACAAAGTAGTGATAAATTCTCCATATGTTAAAAAATTTAGAAATACATTTTAAAATAGCCCATGGGTCAAGTAAGAATTCACAAAGGACATTAGGAATTTGTTTGAACTGAATGATATGAAATACCGAAAGTTTTGTGTGTAGGTAGGTAAAGAAGGTATCTTTATACTATGATAATACAAAGTAATAAATCAAGTATGTTTATCAAGAAGTTAGACGAAGAACAGCACATGAATAGCAAAGAAAGCAAAAGTAAGTGAATGATAAATATGAGCAGAAATTAATGAAACAACAGTAAAAAATACCATGGAGAACATCAACAAAACCCAAAGTTGGTCCTTGGAAAAGATTAATAACCTGATACACATCTGCTGAGTATATCAAGAAGAAAAGAGAGACGGCACATGTCCAACGCTAGGGATGAAAAAGGCAACAGTGCTAGATTCTGCTGATACTAAAAATAAGATATTAATGGCCTATTATTAATAACATAGCCTAGGTTTAGATTAGATGGGCACTATTCTGGAACAATACAACTTAGCAGAAGATCTTCATAAGCTTTGGTGTATGGAAAGATTTCTTAGGGTATAAAAAAAGTGCTAACTGGGGCGCCTGGGTGGCGCAGTCGGTTAAGCGTCCGACTTCAGCCAGGTCACGATCTCGCGGTCCGTGAGTTCGAGCCCCGCGTCGGGCTCTGGGCTGATGGCTCGGAGCCTGGAGCCTGTTTCCGATTCTGTGTCTCCCTCTCTCTCTGCCCCTCCCCCGTTCATGCTCTGTCTCTCTCTGTCCCAAAAAAAATAAATAAAAAACGTTGAAAAAAAAAATTAAAAAAAAAAAAGTGCTAACTATACAGGAAAATATTAGTGACGTTTACTACATTGAAATTCAGAACTTGTCTGTTCATCAAATAACTCCATTGGAAAGGTAAAAATTCAGCCAAGGGTAGGAGAAAATATTTGCTCTGCATATGATAGACAAAGAGCTGATACTAGGAATACAAAAAGAATTTGTGCAAATCGATAAGGAAAAGTCAAACAACCAAATAGGAAAACAGGCAGAAGACTTGAGTAGCCACTCCACAAATGAAGCTATCTAAATGAACAGCAAACACATGAAAAGATGTTGGAGCCCATTACTAATCAAGGAATGTAAATTAAAAACAAGAGATACCATCACACTCCAAAAAAATGAATACATTTAAAAACAATATTTATTTTGAGAGGGGGGAAGGGGCAGAGGGAGAGAGAAAAAGAGTCCCAAGTTGGCTCAGCCCGGAGCTCAGTGGAGCCCAATGGAGCCCAATGGAGCCCAGTGGAGCCCAATGAGATGCGGGGCTCGATCACATGACCATGAGACTGATGAGGGAGCATAAGGCAAGATGAGGGCAAAGCACAAGCTAACAACACCCCACTCCTCCTCCCCCCAAGGTGGGATATATGTGACATTCCTCAGGCCTTCCTGGGTGCCCAAGAACAAAGGAAGGGGGGGGGGAACAATGGTTACTGATAGAGATCACAGTCCTGCAGGATATGAGTCTCCATCAGTTTACAAATGTCTTAATAAATTACTAGAAAAGGCAATCTCAACAGCCTCAGTCCTCAGTCTCAATAGCCTAACCTCCAGAAACCTATACACTCAATAACCTGGAGCCCTAACACCACCTTCCCCTCCATAGTGATGTGGGGAACAAAGGCAAGAAGAAAGTGTAAATAACATTACATTTCTTTATAACCTGCAGCCCACTGACAAATATTTGAGATAGGCAGAGTAAAACATTCCTCCAATAAACTCCCAACTGCCTTGTCTTAATGTTAAAACCTTACTAGAGGGAAAACAGCCTTAGTTGTACAATAACAAGGCCTCCAGTATCTTATGAGCCCTCTTTAGCATATGAAAGTCCTTTTGGAAACCTCCCTTTGGCCTTTACCTCCCCCAACTCCATGGATATAACCTCTCACTCTTCACAACCCCAGTGCAGCTCTTTCTACCCACGGGTCCTGTACCGTGCTTTAATAAAATCACCTTGTTGCACCAAAGACATCCCTAGAATTCTTTCTCAGCTGTTGGCTAGAGACCCCACCACCACTCCATGACCTGAGCTGACCATCAAGCCATGACCTAAGCTGAAATCAAGAGTTGGATACTTAACTGACTGAGCCACTCAGGCACCCCCAGAATGAATATATTTTAAGTCTGGTCCTACCAAGTGCTGGAGTGGATGTGGAACAGTTGGAACTCAGCACACATTGCTGGCAGAAGTGTAAATTCACCTGGTGCCGGATTGGCTCAGTTGGTTAAGTGTCTGACTCTTGATTTCAGCTCAGGTCATGAACTCCCGGTTTGTGGGATCGAGTCCTGTGTGTGTGTGTGTGTGTGTGTGTGTGTGTGTGTGAGGGCTGACAGCAAGGAGCCCGCTTGCGATTCTCTCTCTTTCTCTCTCTCTCTCTGCCCCTCCCCCACTGTGTCTCTCTCAAAATAAACTTTTTTAAAAAGTGTAAGTTCACACAACTGCGGTGGAAGAGTGATCATTACATTTTAAAGTTGAACATATACATACCCTATGAGCCAACAGTTCCATCCCCAGATTTATAGCCAACAGAAATTCACGTACATTTGTGATGTGGGGAACAAAGGCAAAAAGGAAAGGTAGATAAAATTAGGTTTCTTTAGAGCCTGCAGCTCTTTGACAAATACTTGAGGCTGGCAGAGTAGTACTTTCCTTCAGGAACTCCCAACTGTTTTAATGTTAATTAAATGGATGGAAAAACAACCTTAACCACAACAGCTATGGCCTCCAGTGGGAGTCTTCTTCATCATATGAAAGTCCTTCTGGAAACTTCTCTTGGTCTTTATTTCCCCCCCAACTCCGAGTTGGTCCTCAGCTGGTCCTCACAATCCCAGGGCAGCTCTTTCTGTCCGTGGGTCTTGTCCCCGAGCTTTAATAAAGCTACCTTTTTGTACTGAAGACGTCTCAAGAATTCTTTCTTGGCCGTTGGCTCCAAGCCCCAAAATTTTGTGTACTAAGAGGTTTATATAAGAACATGCCTTGCTGCATTATTCACCGTTTGTCTCTGGCATTAATTTTAGGAGGCTGTGCTAGAGTTTGGGAACAGGAGCCCTTTAAACAGTTTGTATTGTAAAAACGCCTTCCCCACCCCCTCCCTTTTTTCCCCTTCAGGCTCAGGTGATTGTGGGCTGTGTTTACATTTCAAAGACAGGAGAAAAACGTTTACCTTCAAGAGACCCAGAAAGAATGTAAGCTCCTCTAAGAAGGACTTCGGCTTCCTAAGGCCAATCATTTGCAAGCCTTTTGAGATAACTATGGAAAGTTGGGGGTTGGTAAAGGAATCAGTGAAGGTTGAATGGTCTCTAGAGCAGCAAGTCAAGTTTTGTTGAGATTGTAAGATAAGGAAAACTGCTCTCAATTCTTCAAAGAATTGGGTTGGAACTTAAATGACATCATGGTTTCATATCTTCAATTTACTTCTTTCCCTCTGGGTACATAGTTTTAATTAGGGGAGAAGGCCTTAAAAAATTGCCATCAGGCTCTGAATTATCAGCTTCCAGTTGGGCCAATTTTGACTATGGAGCTACTTCAAAAAACTTGTCAGTTTCCAGCTGGGACAGAGAGTAAATATTTTTGGCGGTGTTAAATAACAATCCCTTGGGGTAAGATGGGTGGGTCCTCAAAGAAGGTGCGAAAGACACCTTCCCAAGGTGCAGGGTTACTCCGGGAGATATCCAAAAGAAAGAAGAACAACCTCTGTGTCCCAGGCAGACAAGTGAAAAAGACAAACAGGAAGACAATAGCTATTTCTTTTCAGCCCCCAGGGTCTCAAACGCCTGCTGCTCCAAACAGTTCAGATGCCACAGTGGCACATTTTGGGGAGGCTTGCTCCAAACTCTCTTGGTCTTGCCTTAGAAATTTTAAAGAAATTTCACAATCCAGAAGCTAAGTTCAATTTTTAGTGTGCTCTTTTGCTAAAGCTAGAGAGGAAGAGGGGGAGGGGAAGAAACTTCAGGGGAAGGGAAGAGAAGGAGCAGGAAAAGGTTGAGAGGCTCAGGGGAAGGAAGGGCAGGTGGGGCAGGAGAGGTGGAGGAGGAGTTTGTGAAGCCAATTTCTGTGATTTTGAAAGCCTCGAGAAAAAGATGGGAAGTCGCTTTTGAAGGTTTTGAGTTAACTACGTGAAGGGTTGAATTTCTTTTGGAGGCCTCCAGATGCCAATTAAAATTAGCTTCCCACTCATTTTGTTCAGTTTTATAATCTTTTTTCCTCTCCCAACTGTGCAGGCAAGTAAACTAATTTTGGGATATCACAAGTGGCCCATCTTAGCCAATGAGGTTTGTTTTCTTCCTTCCTTCCTTCCTTCCTTGAGTGTGTGAGTGGGGGAGGGGCAGAGGGAGCGAGAGTTTTAAGCAGGCTCTTTGCTCATCTTGGAACCCAATGAGGGACTTGACCTCATGATCGTGAGATCATGACCTGAACTGAAACGGAGAGTCCCATGCTCAACTGACTGAGCCACCAGGTGCCCCAACCAATGAAGTTTTAAATTATTCCTGGTAATGTGAGTCTAACGGAACAAAAACATATGGAGACCCATATATATATATATATATATATATATATATATATATATATATTTACATTATATATATTTTATATATATATATTTTACATTATATATATTTACATTTATATATATATAAATGTAAATATATATTTACTTATTTTTGAGACAGAGAAACAGAGCACACGTGGGGAGGGGCAGAGAGAGAAGGAGACAGAATCCAAAGCAGGCTCCACGCTCTGAGCTGCCAGCCCAGAGCCTAATGTGGGGCTCGAACCCACAAACCGTGAGATCATGACCCCAGCCGAAGTCGGACGCTTACCCAACTGAGCCACCCAGGCACCCCCCATATATTTTTTCAAACATAGATCCTGCAGACGTTCCCAAAAGAGGTTGATGACTTAAGGCTATTCAAAAGGATATATTTCCCTATGATTTGGAAAGGTTTTAGATTGAAAGAAAACTTGGCCACCTGAAAATAAGTTGAGCACCCACCAGTAAATATCCTTAAACACGAATCCGGACGCCTGGACAGCAAATTCCCTTAAACCTGAATCCAGAGGGCGAATTCTCTAGACCTGAATCCAGAGGGCGAATTCTCTAGACCTGAATCCAGAGGGCAAATTCCTTCCCTCCAACAGAGCAAGGACAGGACCAGTTATTTTGCCCAAATAAAGTCTGATCTGAACCTCGACTAAAAGAGATAGGAGGTTCGGATCCAGGAGAACTCACCGCCAGAACCCCGAGGCTCCTCACAGTGGGAACACTTGGAGAACCGTGGGTCAGATTCGCCATCGGAGCGTCTGCTGCTGGGCCCTGTGGGGGCAGGTGTCGGTTGCTCTGATCCCGCAGGCTAGGCCAACAATTGTCAACCAAGAAAGAATTTACTGAAATTTTAAGCAAACAGGCATTTATCCAGGCAATTAGAATTACAGTTGAGGAGGCACAGAGTCAGGGAGAAAGGAACCTGACTTGCGTTGGAAGGAGACAAAGAGGGGCAGAGTTAGAAAGGTGAAAGGTCATGAGTTCTCATTCCGGTCTTCCAGGCAAAACAGGGGTTGAAATCACGTTAGCTGGGACTGGTTGGGTAATTTGCAAATGAGGGATTGAAACTTGTCAAATTGAGTTGGCTCCTTTTGATGGATACAAATGGTTCCTGGGTTTTGGTGAGGAGTTAAGTCCAGGCTGAGGGCTTGCAGCTGGCAAAAGGTTCAGGGCGCCTCTGACAGGACATGCATAAATTCCTCCTCCCCATGGCCTCCTGGCCCTGTTTTAAAAGAGTCTCTCCTAGCTAGGCTTGCTGGCTCCCTTTTGAAAATCTGTTGTGATTGGAACAAAGTCAGACCTGCTTATTTAGTTTACTACTGTCCATGGCTGCTTTCACAGCATGGTAGCAGAATTAAGTAGTTGCTAAAGGGACCATCAGCTAAGTGAAATATTTACAATCTGGCTTTTTGTGGAAAATGTTTGCTGACCTCTGACCTAAAACACCTGAGAATTAATTTCACAGGTGTTCCTTTGTGACAAATCACTGCCCTCCATTTTTTTCTTTTTCCTTGCTGTGCATTTTTGTTTTATGAGGGGTTGGGTTTTTTTTGTTTGTTTGGTTTGTTTTGTTTTTTTGGTATATATGTTCTATTTCACAATAAAATATTTTAAATCTATCCTTGAGTTCAAGCAGAGAACACCGGAGCTGTTCTGGAGATATACATACTGGGCGGTAGACCATCTTACATACAATTTGTTCCCCCATCTGAACAAATTTACACTTCATGGGTTTTCAGGGTTACACAACAAAGCCAAAACAGGAATGTCCCCTTTTTACAGATGGAGAAATTAAGGCTCAGAGATTGTTTTTCCAGGATCTCAAAGCTTGAGGGGGAAGATAGGATTTGTACCCATTCTGTCTCACCGTAACCCATGATCTTTCCATTATACCACGGAGGTTGTCTGCTGGTTATTGTTAGAAATGAAACCAATAGAGAAAGAAGGAGAAACATCCTGATCCTCAAGCATTTTAAAGGTTTAGATCCAGCCCCTAAATTAAGCCAGTATGTATTTCTCTAGAACACAGAAAAAGAATGCTTAACCGAATAATGTTTTTAGTCTTTTAAATAAAGTGCTTTACCAAAAGACTATCCAGGAGGCGGAAAAAGAACAGGGCTCTGGAAACTTCTAGTTCTGGTGACTTCCAACAGTTACACAGGGGAACCCATCTTCAAACACAGGGTTGGTTCCAAACCTCACAGAGACCTGCAGGTGACTGATGGCTTTAATCGTCAGCGCCCCTCCAAACATTTCTGCCAGCCAGCCATTAAAATGAAATGACAGGACTGTCCAACCACTCATTCCCTGTGGGCACGTTATGCTCTGTTTTCTCTGCAATACGCCCAGAGTCACAAATGAAATAGTCCCCTTTCCCCAGCAACAACAGTTAAAGCAGAGATAGATGCCTTCTTGACATCTGCTCTGCCTTCGCCAAACTTTGGAAGCCTCCCATCAACAGTTAATGAAGTATAAATAATGGGGCAGATTAACCTTCTATTATTACAATTGTTCATTCAACTCTTTACACTAAGAGCCATTACATGGATATTAGATGTGAGGAAATGCTATTTATAGCTGCTGGTCCAGCACCCAGTGGATGTTCCTAGATTCATTTACGCATTTTGCTAATGGAAACCCTCAACATGTTAGGTTATTCTTTCAAGTTCTTTAATCTGGAAGTGACCTTAAATCATCCAGGTCATCACAGTGGCATTTTCTTTTCCATCATACTTGAGATCATTTATGTAACAGGCAGGGTTGTGCCCAACACTCTTGCTAGCCCTCAAGACACCAGGGGCACCGTGCTCTGATGTGCTTGATTTGGGCACCAGACAGACCTGGGTTCAAATCCTAGCTCCTCCTCTTGCTGGGGGGTGGGGGAGGGCAACATTATAAAAGTTGTTTAATCTTCCAAAATTTTGAGTTCTTTCTGTATAAAACGCACGATGCAGTGGGATGATAGATACAAAATATTGAACAGGTTATCGGGCCAGTAGGAGGTAAGGGCAGTCATCAGTACAGTTGTTTAGTTCCTGGTACCCATTGTTATTGTCTAATGAAACCCTAATTTCATTTAAAGACTGGACAGACTGGAAGGGGGGCCAGGTGCAATGTTGGGGCAGGGGTTATGGAACCTATTGGAAATGGCAGGCATCAGGATGGACTGGGGCCATTTTATTATGGGATGGCTTGGGGAGAGGAAATCTGTCCCTGCTCAAAGTCTCTCCTCCAATTTAACATCTTTGCCTGTTAGCTTCAGGCCTGTCCCTACTTTTGGACCCAGTTTACCTGAATCTCTGGTGTCCATTCCACATTTCAGCTCCTGGCTAATAGCACATTTACTCTCTTGTGACCTGGCCCATGGGATCAACCATCTAATACAGGAGATGGTTAAAATGGGTTCCATTGCCAGATGATTTGTTTAAACCAATGTATCTAAACCAATTTAGACCGCTTTTAATAGTTTAAAAGTTTTATTTTTTTTCACTTTTTTGATCGTGGTAAAATATACATAATATAAAATTTAGCATTCTAACCATTTTGAAGTGTATAGTCCAGTGGCATAAAGAACATTCCTATTGTTGTGCAACCACCACCTCTGTCCCTCTTCAGCACATTTTTTATCTTCCCAAACTGAAATTCTGCACCTATGAAACACCACTCCCTAGTCCGCCCTTCCCCAGCCCCTGGCAACCACCATTATACTTTCTGTCTCCATGAATTTTAATATGAGGCACCCTAGATACCTTATATAAGTGGAATCATGCAGCATTAGTCTTTTTATGACTGGCTTATTTTCCTTGGCATCGTGTCCTTGAGATTCATCCGTGTGATGTGTCAGAACAGAGCCCAACTTGACCTAGGCATCCTTGAGCAATTTCCTTAACTGCTGGAGTTTTCACGTCTGTAAAATGGAGCTACAATAGATTTGTCGGCCCCTGGCTCGCAGCAAGTGCTCAGTACTTGCAGTCTACCTCTGTCGTGTTCCTCTCTGATCTGCTTTCCCGGGCTCTTTCTGAAGATCTTTCACCCTGCTCAGCATGGTGCTCCTGGGCCATCATAGCACCTGACATGTGGTTGGCTCTCCATACACATCAGTGGCATGAGTATCTGAATGAAACTTATTCTCTCCCCAGGTCTGGTCCCAAAGGGTTGGATGAAGGACACACTCTCTAAGATATGTCAGGGAGAATAATAGGGATCTGTTGAAGACATAGTTCAGCTCCCAACAGTTTTCAATATGGTACCTAAACCCCAGGGGGAATGAGTTAGTGGGGATGAAATAGAAAGCAACATTGTCTACATCTTGAAGTTGACAGGCCCAGTGCAGAGTTTAAGATCTCATTTTGCTACTTGCTGGGAGTACAACCTGGACCACGAATTTCCTCTTGACAGCTCAGTTTCCTCATCTCTCGGTGAGGGCCACAATCCCCCCTTCCCAGGACCACCAAGAGAACTGGATGAGATCACTGCTATATTCTATCCCCTCTGCACCAACCCCTTCCTTGAGGAGTGGGGAGCAGCCTTGCACAGAAGGGTCTCAGCTGCCAGGGGAGCGGCACATTATTTGCAGTGTGGATTCAATTTCCTCCTGCCTCTTCTTTTTGTCACAAACATAATAAAAGTGAAAGAGACAGATGGCAAGACTTGATTCACTTTTACCAAATGTTTTTAGGGTGTGAATATAAAACTGAAATCGAGGGGAACGAGAGGGAGGTTTGGCCTCCAAGAGAAGGCAGAGCCAGGGGCTGAAGGCCCGTGGATCAGACAGTGCCCTCCACGCTGACCACGCTGGGAACTCTAATGTTGGTGAGAAGAGATGGGGCGTGGAGGGGCTGATGCCTGCACACGGCACCTTCCCAAGGGACCCGAGAAGGCAGAACACAGATCACTTACTGGCCAATGGCTCTGGATCAGATGAAGTGATGCTGTTTTTTTCCCCAGAAGAGTGAGGGCAACATTCTGCAGCCTGTTCAAGGGCAGTGCGGCGCCTGACCTGAGCCTGGGTTCCTTTTCTTCACTATGGGGTACTGTCCTGTACACTTGCCTCTATTTCTTGGCATCCCTGGCCTCTACCCATTACATGCTAGTGGTACCCTCCCTCCCTCCCCAACCGTTAGGCCAAAGCTGTCTGCAGACGTAAGGGAGGACAAAACTGGGGCACAAAAGTGCCCCCTGCCCAGAACCACTGGGTTAGGCCTGTCAGGGGGGCCTGCCCAGGCCTGCCCTTCTCCTGGGGTGGGTGAGTCAGGAGGTCACAGGCAGAGTTATCTGACAGTCCCATGCTGGATACCTTTGGTTCTGTCTCCGGCCTTCTCCACCCGAATCAAGGGGCTCCCTGCCTTTTGGCTTCTGCTTGGCTTTGGCCCCTGGGGAATGAGGAAGGGATTGGAGGAACGGAGGAGCCTGGGGTTGGGGTTTCTGTTCCCTCACTCCTTCTCTGCAGGGTGTCACGGGCTGCCTGCCTCCCTTGCAAAAGGCCACAGCTGCCCCTCCAGGCCCCTCCAGGTTCTTGTCGCTTATTCACACTTAACCCCCACCAGGCCAGGGGTGACAACAGCCCCGTCTCCCCTCTCCCCACAAAGGGGGCTTACAGGCACAAGGGGACTGTGACCTAGGGAGTCTGGCTTCCAAGGGATGAAGGTGCTGGATCTCCCAAAGATGTCGTGTCATCAGGTGGCTCTTCAAAGATGTCCCTAGATCACAGCAGTGTGTCGTAGGAAGGGGCACAAAGCCTGTGTAGGCTCCTCTCTCACGCCTGGGGACTCTGTCCTGGAAGGACTGGGCTCTGCATCTTTCAGCCCAGAGCCTCCTTGCCACAGTTCCAGAACACATTCCCCCCGAGGCCTTCCACTCCTTGGCTGACTGATGCCATGAAGAAAGAGAACATTCCAGAGCAGAGAAGTCTTTCCCTGCAGCAGTTGCCAAAAAGGCTCCTGTCCAAGATGCCTCCCTGCTGCCTGCCAGCCAGCTGTATTTCAAAGGTCACAGTTTCCTCCCAGTGGTTTTCTGTAGAGCTGAAGTCTCTAGGACCCCGAGATAAATTAAAATATTGATTGATTCTTAATATTCTCTCAAATCTCTCAAAATCTCTGGGTCTCATATAAATCAGTGTGCCGGTTCCAGTGACTTATTCAATAATCTGTAAAGTATCCTGGTAATTACTTTTGGGTCCCCCACCACGGCAGGGGCAGGCCACCTTTCCATCATTTTTAGGGCCCTGGGTACAATAGCCTACCAGGGGACTCCCATTTCTTATTTTAATTACGGAGTCTCTTCGACACAGTGCCTGTACAGCAGAAGGGAGCTCACATATTGGAATGAATTTGTTGGGCAGACCCGGGTCCGGAACTCACAAACTCTGCGCCTCTTTGCTGTCTTGTCTGGCCCCCGCCCCCCTGCTCCACCCTCTGCCCTTAGCTTTTTGGCCATGTTCAGAAATTCATTTAATAGCACCTCACTCCCCCAGATTAAATAAAGAGCCTGTCTTATTAAGGACAAGCTGTCTGAAGGCCACCAGCACATGGGCACTTCCTATGCTGCCCGGGGGGGCCACCTGGGTTTGGGTGTGGAGGTGGGACGGGGAGGCGGAGCGGGGAGACGGGCCATCTGCCTCCCAGAACAGCGCTTGCTTCCTCTGCTGTAACAAAATGACTTCAGCTCATTAGGGACCAACGCGGCTGTCCAAGAGGGTGGGCTGCTCCTAACAAAGCTGGAGATGCTGCTTTGTGCCGAATCCTTCCCATCTGGCCCCAGCTACTTCGGAGCCTCGTATTCTGTCCCAACATCCTCCCGGGCTGACCTGCAGCCAGATGGACCACCAGCCATCCCTGCTATGCACTTTGCTCTCTCGCCGTTCCTCCCTCCGTGAAAATATTCTTCTGTCTGGGATGCTTTCCTCCTCTTTCCTCCACCAGACAAACTCCTGGTCATTCCTCAAAACCTAGTTCAGATGTGAACTCTGAGGGGAAGCCCTGTGCCCACACCACACCCTGCAGTTTTCCTCTGGAACTGGGGATCCAGTTAAGCCTCAGAGGTATTTTCAGACATAGATGCAGGGCTGGCTTAGAATAAAGCTCTCACAGTGTCCTACAAGACACTAGGTTATCTGCCTCCCACTGCCTCTGAGCTCACATCCTACACTTTGCAGTGCTCACTGGGCTCCATCACACTGGCCGCCCTCCTGTGGTCCAGATGCGGGGCATGGTCCCCCCTCAGGGTCCTTGCATTTGCTGTTCCCTCTGCCTGGGATGCCCTTCGCCACCAGCCTGCAGGTCACAGTCCCTCACTTCTTGCTAAGTCTCTGCTCAAATGTCGTCTGTCCACAGAGTCCTTCCCTGGCCACTGTATTCAAAAAAGCCCCTCTTTTGTCTCCTTAATCTTATATATTGCTCATCAAAACACCACCCGGTGTTATACAATGCATCGACTTACTTATTGTCTATGTTTCAGACTAAATTGGCAGGTCCATGAGGGCAAGGATGTTTGTCTGTTTCTTCATTGCCGTATCCTCCAGAACCTAAACAGTGCCTAACATGGTAGGAAAATCAGCATAGATGTTTACATTAGGAAATGAATGAATGAACGGTGAAACTTCATTTGTGGGAGTTGATTTGCTAGCTGGCCCATCCCCTGGACAGGTATCCCAGCCCCCGGAGGGAGAGAGACTGCAGGCGCGCTCTGAAGGAGCTGTTCTCGCAGAGTAGTCATGGAGGTCACACGTGTTAGATCCCCAGCTGAGCATGTGCAACAGTGTCAGGGAGCGGGGCCTTCTGGCTGCTTCTGCCTGGGACCCAGCAGTGCTCAGGCATGCGGCAAGCTTCAGGGCCACCGTGGGGGCACTCCAGGAGACCTGGCAGGAAGTGGAGAATGGGGAAGGCCACTTGGAACTCACAGGGGTGTCCGCTGGGGCCCCAAGGCTGCAGTCTTGTGTGGGCAGAAGGAAGTAATGAGAGTGCGATCTGAGGTATTGCTTTTACTGGGACCTTATTCATACCCACAGGCTGGAAGAAGGGTTTATTGTTTTGTTGACCAGTTGGCCTCGGGTTACAAACTGAGATCTCATACCGAGACATGCATGTACCTGTTCGAAGTGGCTTCAGGCTTGGTCATCGTCATGGAAAAACACTCTCCAGCCAAACTCCTCAGGCCTTCTGGGAATTTGGATTTAACACTCAAGCTTATTTTCTTTAAACTGCTGAGCAGGGAATAAGTCTTTGGTGTGCCTGTACCAGCCCAGGCAGGTGGGGCTATTGAAACTTGACCACCGGGTGGCCACTCATCTGTTTAATCCACGGGTGGGGTGCTGCCCAGTCATACGTGGTGAGTGATTATTCTTCTGCTCCCCAGACAAAGGGGATATGAAGACCCTATAGAGAACATAAGTTTGTTTGCCCAACCTCCTTTCCCTGGGTGAAGCGTCCTTCCCTGACTCAAGGTGGCTCAGTGGGCGCTGTGAGTCATGGTACCTTTCCCCACCCCAATGACCACACTATGATTTGAGGTACTTCATTACCCAGCAGGGTCTTTCATCCAGCGGTGGGCACACTGTTTTCAGGATCCACCATCTCCCGTGAGCCAGCTCTGAGGACAATGACTTGAGTCTCCCAGCAGCCATTTTCCCACCAAGTGGAGAATGTCAGCTCACAGAATAAAGTCACTACCTAGATGGAAGCCAGGCTGAAAGAAAGAGGGAGAGGCAGAGCCTCGCCGATGCCATTTGAACTTGGTTCTGGCCAAGCCTAAGTCAGTTTCACCCTGGGCTTGTTCAGTAATATTCAATAAATCCCCTTGTGGTGTGGCTAATTTGAGCTAGATTTCTGTCATTTACAACCAAAATGTCCTGACCAATACAGGTCAGTTCTTCTCTTCTGCAAACCACATGACCTGATAGCTGGAAGAGAAAACGGAAAATTCATGGGATCCTCTCCCTAGGACCCCCGCTGGCCCCTCACCCTCTGCTGCTAAATGTACCTGTGCACTGGCAGTCACCGCAGAGCAGTGGGGCCGGGGCTGGAGCTCCAGCCGGTAGCGCCTTGAACGGATATTTAGCACCAGCTTCCCTGCCCTTTCTTCAGCCGGCAATGTGGGTCTTTTTTTCTGTCCTACAGATCCAAAGTCCCAAGAGATGGGATAGAGAGAGTCATCATAACCACATCCCTCACCCCCCAGGTGGGAACTTAGGGCTCAAGACAAAATGTCTAAATTCTGTGTCACTTGAAAGGATTGGGAGCCGGTCGGCATATGGGTCTCTGCTCGGCTGCAGCCAGAGCACGGAATTTGTCAGGACAGTGGGTGTCACAGGAAGGTGGAGTTTAGAGCCACACAGAAAGCCCAGGTCCAAGGGGAGGGGCTTAAATGACTAATCTGAAGAGGATGGAAGAAATGTCAAAACCTGGGAGTAGGTGCAGAAATCTAGGAACCAGGGAGGTGAGAGCAGGCATCGTGGGCACAGAGGAAGTGAAGAGGCGGTGGGACAATCAACTGCAACATATGCAGGTGCCTTTTGTGGATCCTCAAAAGTGCCATCAATGGGTGGGACCGACTTAATCCAGACGGTTAACTTCTACAGGAAGCAACCACTTCTTTCCTAGTCTTGCCTTTACATAATCGTATTAGGACAATCTTTGTTCTTCTTTCCCTAAGCTAGTGAGAAACAATTATTAGGAAAAAAAATTTTTTTTTTTCTCAAGGGAAGTCATATCTGAATTTGTCTGCCTTTTTCCATTTTCCCCTATGGCAACCACATTCCTCTTACTCTGCACTTCCTTTGAGGAGACCTTGTCAAGGACCTTCCTTTCACCCACCCTGGAGCATGCCTCGGCCCGGAGCAGAGACTTAGGAATGTGGAGTTCTAGCCCTTTGCCTCTCATGGACCAGTTGTGTGACTTTGACTGTGTCACTCACCCACTATGGGTAGTTTAAGTCATTTTTAAGGACCTCCCGGCTCCGCTATTCTGGGATGCTGCATCTACCTCCTTTACCAATTAATCTCTAAACCACACCCCATCCAGAAATGCCATTCCAAATTCTCACTGGTAAGCAGGTGTCTGCCCACAGACCCCGCTCCCCAGATGCTACAGGCAATTTGGGAACTATATTTTTAAAATCGCCACAGATGGGAAGACTAAACCGAAATGAGACTTATTTGAAAATGCTGCTTTTAGCATTTTAGCCCCATCTCTTCATCCCTCATTGCATTCAGCTTTTTGGATGGCCGCCCCAAATAGCCCATGATCTTTCCGATTGCTCAACAAAGTCTCTTGGAGAAGAGCCTGCTGGCTCCATGGCCCCTCCTCCCTGCCACCCGACAATTCTCATTCTAGTCCATTGCAGGGCTATTAAGATCCTATATGATCAATGTTATGGCCTCTTTAACAGTCTCTGTTATCTGCATAAACATGGGCAGATTTGCTTTTTCATCGTGCCCTAGAGGTCTATAACAGCTTCTATTATCTTCCCTGCCATATCTGTCTGTAACTTTAATCTAGGTTCTTGGCTCTATGGGTTCATTTGCATATGCCATCTTTTTATCCACACAGTAATGCTCTTCCTGCCTCTGTATTGCATTTTCCTTTCCTGGAAACAATCTATCTTCAGGTAATATCCCCAGAATTGGGGCCACTTTCAACTCTAACAAGCTAGGACTTGTCCCAGGAGCTGGTCTTGTCCCTGGGGCAGTATGGCAGTAGGCAAGCCTCAGGTTGGCAGGATGGCGAGTTGAGAGCTGGGCCAGGAAGCAGGCACAGACCAGGATGAAGGTGTGGGCAGCTCAGGAGCCAGGGTGGATGGAATTAAGGCAGGAGGGGGCTTCCTGGGAATTGCGAGCCAGGAACTGAGAGGGGAAAGTCCGAGGTGAGGGTCTTGGGAGTTGGCTTGAATTCAGAAGCTGGAGACTTATAACCAGGTCAGCTAAGCCCGAAGCTTCATTGGGAGCCCAGGCAATGTGACAGCCCTGGACCCAAAGAGACTTCTGCTGGGGACCTTCATGAGACTCTGGAACCAGTCTACTTTGGCTTAAATTCTGGCTACCCCATTACAGCTGAGTGACTTGTAACAAATTATGTAGCGTCTCCTCACCTCAGTTTCCCCATCTGTAAATTGGATGACTGTAATAGTATCTTCTTTATAGAGTTATTTAAATGAGTTAACATTTGGACAGTTCTTGGAAGTGGCACTTGGCCCCTAGTGGCATTGGATTCAACAATTTTCTTGAAATGTTTAAAGAAATTAAAGAAACGAGTTTACTTTGCACATGGAGAATTCTGCCCCAAGGGTATGTACCTTCTGATGCTACTGTGGGGATATGTTTCCCACCCAGGGAAGGCTTGGCTTTGGTGTGCCACTTGTAATTCCTGCTGTCTCCATGTGCTTATTGGTGGGATAATTAGGCAAGTATCCATTTGTATTTCTAAGTTCCCCTGAAAACATAGAACATAAGTATGCTTTAGTTCTGCAATAAGTGTGTGTTATGGCACTAGTCAGTCCTTGGTTCAAATCCCCAATCTTCTATTCAGTCATGTGACACCTGGCAAGTTTTAACCTTTTTTTTTTTTTTTAAGTTCAGTTATTCATTTTGAGAGAGAAACAGAGAGAGGTGGGGGGAGGGGCAGAGAGAGAGGGAGAGGGAGAGAGAGAATCCGAAGCAGACTTTTCACTGTCAGCACAGAGCCCAATGTGGGGCTTGAACTCACAAACTGTGAGACCATGACCTGAGCTGAAATCAAGAGCGGGACCCTTAACCGACTGAGCTACCTGGTGGCTCATTTACACAATGAGCCAATTGTTTCCGCATTGACACAGCAGAGGGACCAATATCTACCTCACAGAATGAATTCAAAGTTCAAGAAAAAGGGTGTAAAGCATGTGTCTCAATGCTTTTTTCCTCCCGGAAAGCCCCCTTGTCAGCCAGGGCTGCAGTCTCATCTCATGGCTCTAGTGGGGTGGGGCAGGGGATTGGCTTCCAAGCCGATTCCCATGCTGTTGGCAAGATCCAGTTCCCTATGGGCTGCTGGACTGAGGGTTATCAGCTGTCTGTTGGACAGAAGTCACTCTCACTTCCTTGCCACATGGGTCTGTCCATAGGACAGCTCACAACATGGCAGCTGGCTGTCTTCAGAGTGAGCAAGGAGAGCAACAGAGAGTGAGATGGAAGCCAGACTCTTTTTATAACTGATATGAGAAGTGATACCCATCACTGCTCTTTAGCAACAACCCTCAGAGGTGGGGGCTGGAGTTATACAAGGGTGTGGATACCAGGAGGTGGGGATCACTGGATGTGTCGGTGGCTGCCTCCCACACTCTGAAACTGCTTCTCCCCACCCCCCAACAGACGTCCCTACACTTCCCCTCTCCAAAGGCACCATTAGCCACAACCTCTGAGTCATTTTTCACTTTACCCCCTCCCCACCCTCCACCAGAGCCCAATCCCACATGCACTGGAGACTTTCAGTCTCTAAGCAAGAGATTTAATGTAATGGAGGCTCTTAATATAGTAATTTCACTTTCTCACTTGAAGATTTCTCTTTTTTTCCCCCGGGATCCTTTTAAGGTTTCCATTTCTTTAAACAGAGACAGGGTGGCTTTCCCCCTCCACCCATCTCCAAGAAACTATAGTAGCTAAATTCTGTCTCAAACATGTGTTTTACTATAGGATACTAGAATTCTTCCTTTATCTTGAATTCAGAAAACTTCTAACTCCAGTACTGTTTAAACACTGCCTTTGGCATGGCTCAGATGGCAGGGAGTGTTGGCTTCTGTGGGGACGGATTAGCCCTGCCGTTCACTGCAAAGCTGAGACACATCTGCTTAGGGTTTGCTGATTTCTTCCACTAGGACTCATGTCGGGCTTCGGTAGCCGTCGGGCTGGAAAGGAAAGAGCAAAGACAGGCTGAGATGGTAAAGCTGATAGCAAAGTGGGAGCAGCCTTGAGAAGAGGCGAGGTGAAGGATGGAGGCAGATACAGGATGCCTGTAAGCAGTTAATCTTGGGGCTCAGCCGGGAATCCCAGAGCTATCTGTGCCACAGCCCTAAAATCTAAGCCAGGGGCTAGAGTTCAAAAGAGGTCAGAAGCAGTAGTAAAAATCAGTAGCCGAAATAATCCTAGAGACTTAAAGTATTGCGAGGTAAGTACTAGAGTTAATGGGAGCTGGAGATTCAGAGAGGTATAGCAGTTTGTTCAAGGTCACACAGCCTTGAAGTGCCATCATATCCCCCAACCCCCTTTCCCCGGGCTGGGCCCTGGCCCTGGAAGGGGGAACCAGGTGAGTCCAACCTCTTCACTGCCCATGTGTGAAAACAGACCCAGCGAGGAAAGAGGGCCTGCCTAAGGTCACGTAGCAAGGCAACGGCCCGGAGTTCTCTTCTGTATCCTACACTCTTTCTATTATGATGCCTGGATTTCCACTTTAACAGACTGAATCCAATCCAACAGCTTTTCTGGAGCTACCGCCCCTGCCCCTGGTGTTCTTATTTCGGTGCTCCCAGCCTTCATCACCATGGATGCCTCTCGTGTCATTTTCCCCTTCAGGCTCCATGCTTTGGAAAGTTTTATCTACCATACACTCTTCCCTTGCAGATAATAATAAATTTGTTTTCACAGATTTATTCACCAAAACCATATGTGTCTGCCAATCAGAGCTTCTGATCCATAAGAGATCATCACAGTTGGTATAAATATTGAGTTGATATAAATTGAAGCTTGTAGCTTCATTTAGTTTGGAGAGGAGGTGACTGAGAAAAGCATGTGCAAATTGCATGAGGCGCTTTAGAATTTTTAAAATAGCACACAGAGCTCTGCGACGGCTACAAGTGTGGAGGTAGGACAGGGCCCTGAGACCCCAGCGGACAGTGGAGTTCCTGGATCCCTGTGCTAGAAGGTGCCTAAAGGCAAAAGGTCCTCCAGCCAGACACCGAGCCACCCATCCCTGGGTTCCAGGTGTCCGTGGGAGCACTGGGGCGGGACCAGATGGCTTCTCATTTAAGGGGAAATGGGCAGGGCTCTCCATCCACGGCCCCTCTTAACGTTGCTTAACTTCCACCACTAGTGCTCTATTCTTTTGATTCTTGAAGCAGATACACTTGGGAAGGCAGGCAAGTGGGCACAATTTAAACTGCGATGAGCTGTTTACTCCAAGTTACCACCCAAGCCCTTTGTAGGCCTGACAGTTCACCAGATGATCAAGGGTCCCAACAAAGCCTCTGAGGGCCTCTGGGAATGGTCCCCAGTTCTCCTGACCCGTCTCTGTGGGCATGACGTATCCGGGGCTAACAAAGGGCTAGACGACCAGGTCAGCTGCTGGCACCTCCACTCGGTATCCCATTCCTAGGCTGGACGTGCTGACATCACAGAGCAGCCTCAGCTGGAGGGTCAGGGCCTGATGTGAGATGGAGACACTGTGATTTCCAAACCACACCTGGTTATTCCTCATGTGCTAGCCACAGGGCACACAGCTTCCAGACCTTGTGGCAGCCTCGGGGTTTATCCAGCTTGCCTCCAAGATGCTGTTGGCAGGAGTGTAGGCCTGGGGCTGGGCTCAAATAAGGGGCAGAAAACTGATCTCCATGGAGATGGGAGAGCTAGAGGTGCCAGGGAGCCCAACGCTGTCTCCACCGCAGCCCTGTGGCTAAGGCCCTTTTCCCGCCCGATCTTCTGTAGACTTTCTATTGCTCTCCTCACACCCTCCCGGGATCTTCATAGTGGATCTTGGGCATCATGAGGCGGTCAGACCCTCCAGGAAGGAGGACGTAGCCCATGGAGCTAGGTGCGAATGAGATGAAATCGGCCATGACCCTGCCTCAAGGGACCCTCTGTGAGGGGCTGCACATTCTGAAGCTAGAAACCACATTATCTTTTTTTTTTTTTCTGACAAAAAAGGTAAGATATGGCAGATAAATTTTGCCTTCTTAGGTAGATATATCTATTATATAAATGTGCATTTAAAAATACATGTTTTAGTTATTTAATCTTTTTTTTTTTTTTTTTTTTTTTCTGAGAGACAGAGAGAGTGTGAGCAGGGGAGGGTCAGAGAGAGAGAGAGGGAGATACAGAATCCGAAGCAGGCTCCAGGCCCTGAGTTGTCAGCACAGAGCCCAACACAGGACTTGAACTCACAAAATGTGAGATCATGACCTGAGATGAAGTCAAATGCTTGACCAACTGAGCCACCCAGGCACCCCTTTTAGTCTTTATTAAGGGAATCATAAGGGAACGTATGATCCTTTAAAGTAAGATTTAAATTAAAACACTTTTTAAAAAATTTATTTTTTATTAAAAAAAAATTTTTTTACATTTATTTATTTTTGAGAGAGCACAAGTGGGGAAGGGGTGGAGAGAGAATGAGACACAGAATCTGAAGTAGGCTCCAGGCTGCAAGCTGTCAGCACAGACCCCAACACAAGGCTCAAACTCACAAACCATGAGAGCATGACCTGAGCCGAAGTCAGACGCCTAACTGACTGAGCCACCCAGGCGCCCCAAAAATTTATTTAAAAAAATATTTATTTTGAGAGAGAGAGAGTGTGTGTGTGTGTGAGCGGGGGAGGGGCAGAGAGAGATAGGGAGAGAGAGAGAAACCCAAGCAGGCCTCATGCTGTCAGGAGCCCAGTGTGGGGCTCGATCTCATGAACTATACCGTGAGATCATGGCCTGAGCTGAAATCAAGAGTCGGATGTTTAACGGACTGAGTCACCAATGTGCCCCTAAATTAAAATACTTTAGGGGCACCTGGGTGACGCAGTCGGTTAAGCGTCCGACTTCAGCCAGGTCACGATCTCGCAGTCCGTGAGTTCGAGACCCGCGTCAGGCTCTGGGCTGATGGCTCAGAGCCTGGAGCCTGTTTCCGATTCTGTGTCTCCCTCTCTCTCAGCCCCTCCCCTGTTCATGCTCTGTCTCTCTCTGTCCCAAAAATAAATAAATGTTGAAAAAAAAAATTTAAAATACTTTAAAGCTTTTTATTTAATAGTAGTGACTGGGAAACTTAATTGAGGATTCAGGTTAAGGTGACAGAACAATTTTGAGACAAGTCATTGAAAATCCATAACAAGACGGAATAATGAGTAAAAAACAAAATCCTTGCCTTTTAACAAACACCATAGAAAAGCGCCAGTTTATTTCTAGATAGTCTGGTCTGAGATTCTTAATTGTTTTTTAAAAGGTAGCATATTATAACAGGAAAACATAAATAACTAAAAAATAATGGTAATAAATACAACAAACCCTTATAGGAAAGAGCCTTGATCCAAACTGAATTGTCAGGGAGCCTTCAGACTGAGCTTATTACATGCATTTTTCCAGCAGTTTTAAATGAGGTCAGGCTCCAGTGGGCCTGGAGACCTGTTTTGAGGGATATATCAACACCGATCAAGCCGTGAATCCTGTGCCTTTGCACCTCTAATTGTTTGGGTTTCTTCCAGTCCCAAAGGCAGTAATTCAAATGTCTTTGACTTCTTAAGCCATCCTGATTTCCAGATTTTCACTGCATCTCTTTTTATAAAGCCTAGAACCTGAAATTGCCTTCAACAGATTTTTCTTCTCTTTAAACTCCTAAAAATACTGCTTCTGGGCAAGCAGTGAGACTGTGCCCTCCTTCAAACCAATCTGCAGGGCCAAGGTCAAGGTGGGTGATGCAGGAGGAATGGTCACCTTTGACATGCGGAGGACTACCATCAGAGCTGGCATTAGGGGACGGTGGGCCGGGATCAAAGGACCCCATAGAAAGGAGCCCCAGGTCTGTAGCTCTAAAGCTTCTGACAATTCAAGCTGCCGTATTAAAGTTTGTGTAAAGAGGTCAGAAAGGGCCTTTCTTCTCTTAAAACCTCAAGATTGCTTTCTAAACTTCTGTGTCACCTGGGAGGTGTCCTCAAGTGACTCCCACAAATAGCCCAGACCCATTCTTTCCTCAGTAACATTTTCCTCACTTTGAGTTGATTGACAGCAGTCTTGTTGCCCTGGACACAGCTGATTGGACAAGCGGGAAGCCACACCCCCGGGTGTGCGCCATTAGCATGACCGTGCGATAGGAATCCTGCCTATTGGATAGTGATGAACCAACTCAATCAAACCTTCACTTACGGAAAGAGTATAAATGCAAGATACACACAAGGGAGTGGAGTTTGCTCGAACTCAAGTTACATGCTGGGTGACAATGAGCTGCAGTTCTGGCTGTCTACCAGAAGTGCCGGTCCCAGGTCCACGCAGGGTGAGGAAGGAGGACGTCCCATGATTCCAGGCTGTGTTAGTTTCCTGTTGCTGCTGTAACTAATTAGCACAAAATCAGTGGCTTAAAACAACACAAATATGGGTTTTGGGGGTTAGAAGTCTAAAATCAAAATGTCAACAGGGGTATGTTCTTTCTGGAGGCTTCAGTAGAGAATTTAGATCCTTACCTTTTTTAGCTGAGGCCATTTGCACTCTTGAGCTTGTGGCCCTTCTTGAATCACTCCAATCTCTTGTTTCTGTGTCACATCTCCTCCTACTGTGTTTTCTACCCTTCTGACTCCCTTTTATAAAGACTCTTGTGATGCCATTTGGCCCACCTGGATAACCCAGCACGATCTTCCCATCTCAAGATTCTTCATCACATCTGCAAAGTCCCTTTTGCCATAGAAGGTAACATTCACAGGATTAGGACGTGGAGATCTTTGGGGGGCCATTGTTCAGCTACCATACCTGCTTTGTATATTCTTTCAGTAAGTCTGAATTTCTTGTAATCATCTACACAACTCTATACATTTGGGCTTCAATATCCACCCTGCTCACAGTCCCTGGCAGGGATAATGCAAGTACCTTGGCAATAATAAATAGTTGGTGAATAGCTGATCTATTTTCTGGTTGGTGACCTATTGGGTAATGACCCATTGACTTACCATTGCCAGCCAGTGACTCATTGACTTCTAGAGAACCTGGATGAGATTGCACAGGAACAGTGGCCAATTGAGAGAGGGCTGTTTAAACTAAAAGTCATCTAGAATCAGGATTGATGGCTGATTGATGCACACGGCAGTGGAGGGCATGCACAGTGTGTGTAAGCAGAGGAAGATGGTTGATCAATAGAAGAATTGAATGGAAACAGAATTAGAGAGATCATATGACCTGACAGAGACTGAGATGTCCTCAGGCCTGGGCCCTGTGGGGGTCTGGCTGTGCTTTCTACCCTGTCTCTTTAGTCTAACGTCCCTCTGTGTCACTGCAGTAAACTGCATCTCTGTTCTTAAGCCACAGTGGCACTTGATTCTTTGCAATGAAAACAGCTCCAATAAGAAGACTCTTTTTTGCTTGACTTCTTAAAAAGGTGACTCACGCAACCCTTTAAACCAAAGACCCTGTGTTCAAGAGGGGTTGTCGAGAATTCGAGAAGAGCAATGAGGAGGTGGGGTATTGACCCCGTGGCCTCCTTATATCCCAGGTACTTTAGCTCTATGCCCTGGTGGTCCTCACTTCCCCACAGCTAGAACTAGAGAAGCTCTGAGGGAAGACCGCGGTTCTCCCACCCTGAACAGGATGAGGGGTTACTTGACAATTTTTTCAGGGTTGGGTTGCTGAGGAAAACAAAACAAAACAAAACAAAACAAAACAAAACAAAACAAAACAAAACTATTCTCACATTCCTACCCTTACCATATTACCTCAGTCTACAGGTCTGGATTTGATTTCTGCCTCAGTTTCCCTGCACTGAACTCCATTTCCTCACCCTGAATTCTCCCCATCCTACTCTCTCCCTGGGTTGGCTGTCCCTTGCTTTACCCCCAGAAAGTGGTTGAGGCCAGGCTGTGACTGAGCCATCACTCAGAACCATATTACCAAAGCACCTTCTGCTGTCTGGACTCACACCCGTTGGGTACTGGCACCTGCTTCTGCCACGCCCAAGCCGGCCTGTCCTCTGGACATCATGACGTGTGCCTTCCAACCTCCCAGAACCCTGCCGCCTCTGTCCCTACCTCCCCAGGATATAGGGTACTTCAGAAAGCACCTGGAAATCCCAGAACCGTAGACTAATGAGATGATTTTTGTTCAGCGGCATGTGTTCTGTGCAACCAAGTATTAATAGGGTCTCTGCTGCCTCCATGGCTTTAGTTGTCAGGGAAAAATTGAAGACCAAAACTGCTGAGGAGCTGACTGGTGATTTAATTTTCTCTAATTTTTCTACCTCTAGGGAAACTGTCAACTTAATTAGAAGCCAGACCTCTCAACTCTGCTGCAAAGTGTGAGTGGTTGCCCTGGGTTTGCAGGCCTACTGGCTCAGCTGGGAGGTCTCAGACACTGGGTCCTGTGGGACAAAGCCACCGGGGGGAGGGGGTCCTGAGACAGTTGCCCCTGCTGCCCGGCATGTTGCAGGGAAATCCTGCTTTGACAGTCCTGCTAGGTTCGAATCTGCTCTCAGGTCACCCTGTCAGAAGCTGTTCCTCCTGGGTCTGTTTCCCTCCCGCCAGCAGCCGTTTCTACTGTGGAGCTGGCATTGTTTCTCCTTAATTCTTGGGGTACCAGGCAAGACCTGGGTGTACAGAGAGAACCCCAAGGTGCAATACATTGGTTTCCTAAGCGCTGGACATAGCGCTAAAAGGCTGGCAGTAGGCTCTGCAGCCCGAGACAGGGTTCAGTCTGCAGCATTTCCCAAGCTTATTTGGTCTTGCAACACTCCGGTTTTAGAGCACTGATTAACATCTCCCTCAAATAGTGTTCAGTGGAACACGTGTTAAGAAAATGTTATTCTATTATAAGATTTATCACACTGTATTGCAATGATTTATTTGCATGTCTCCCTTTTCCACCAGGCTACGATTTCCTAAAGGGCAAGAAACGTATCTTATTCATCTTCTTAGCTCCGGCATCTAGTAAAGTGCTCCTTCATGGAGTTGGTCCCCTACCCAGCTCATGTCAAGGTCACCAACAATCTTCACTGCATTCAAATCCCTGGTAACATTTGGCATTCCCTCCTTCTCGAAACACCCTGGTCTCTTAGCTCCTGTGACACCGTACCCCCCTGGTTTTCTTCCACAAGGCCAGCAACGCCTTTGCAGTCCCCCTACAGAATCCTTCTCCCTACCTGTTAAAAAATATTGCAGTGCCCAGGGCTCCATCCCTGAACAGTTCCTTTGCTCTGGCTACACTCTTTTCCTCGGTGACCCTGAGCAGATCCACAGCATGAAGCACTTTCTATAAGCCAGTGGTTATCATGCATATATCTCTCCATGTGATCTTTCTCTTGAGCTCTAGACTCCCATGTGACATCTGGTCTTAGATGTCAGTGTTTGACAAATCTCAAACAAAACTCTTGATTTTACCCAGCAAACCTGTTTATCTCCTGGTCCTCCCTACAGTAGTAAGTAGCATCACCAGCCACCAACTGCTCACATCTCTGAAATCTGAAAACCATCCCACTTCTTTACCTTCCTTTTCAGTCCCTCAGGACAATCCTACTAGTACTACCACTATAATCGTTCGGAATATTGTTGTTATTATTATTATCGGATATTCACTCCCCTCCCCCTCTATCCGTAGAATATACTCCCCATACACCTCATTGATATTGGACTCGGGTAGGTGACTTGCTTTGGCCATTGGGATGTTAGCAACCGTGTCCAGAGCTGAGACCCTAACTGTATTTGAAAAAACATAGTTTGGTACTTACATCCTGTTGGTTATCAATATGTTACCTCTCAGTCCAAGTTCACCGTTCGTTGCCTGATCTATAGAAGTGGATAAGGGTCTTTTACATCTGTTGCCTTTGCCAGCTGACATGATGTTAAGTTTTGTCACTAGAGGGAGCTGGAGGTGTCTGACTCCCTCTGTATACCTGCCGACCAGCCTGCAATGCCCTGCTCCCCAGAGGGGGTTCTGGCTTGCCTGACAACTTATGGAGCAGCTCTGGCTTAGCAGCCCAACAAACTTGTCTTCCATCACATCTCTCCTCAACTATCCCCATAGCCTCTGAACTCGTCTCTTTTCTTCCATTCTTGCTATCCTGCAACACATTGTGATTCCAGCTGATTCATGATGTTATCATACATGACGTTTTAATATATATCAGGTTCTGTTTAGACTCATTTATCCTATTCTAGCACATGCTCTATCACTTATTTGATTTGGAGCCCTTGCCACAATATTTTAATTATGATATCTTTATTAAATATCCTCCCACCTGGTAAGGCAGGCCCTCCTCACTGCTCTTCAACACATTTTTTTTGTTCAACTACTCTTCCTGTTCACTCTTCCAGATAAATTTTAGAAGAATCATTTTGTCATGTTCCCCCAAACCCTCCAATATTACAGATTCCTTTGGGAAAATGAACATCTTTATACTATTGAGGTTTTCCATCTAAGAGATTGACACATCTATATTTAGTTATCTTTTTTTCAATAAAGCTTTCTGAGGTTCATTCTGTTGGTCCTGCACTTTCTTTGTGAAGATTATTTGTGGGCATTTATTGCTTTTATTGCTATTACAAACAGGATTCTTTACTTTTCTATTATAGCCTTTAAATGATTACTGTTGTTATATAGAAAAGTTGTTGATTTTTGCATGTTTATTCTGCAATGAATTATTTTATTGAATTCTCCTTGCTAATTCCATGTGTTTTCAATAGATTCTCTTGAGTTCTTTGGGGTATGAAATCATACTGAGTGTAAATAATGTTTTTCCTCCTCCTTTCCAATAATTTACCTCATACTGATGTTTGGTATCTTACTATGCCAACCAGAACTTCTAGTTGTTACATGATACATGATATCATGATACAATGTTACATGATAATGGTATTCTGGAAAATGTTTGCATTCATATGTAAAACATGAACATTGACCCTTGTCTCACACATTCCTATAAAAGCTAACTCAAGACGAATCTTAGGCTCAAATATAGAGTTTTAGCTCTTAAGAAGAAAGCACAGGAAAAATAATATTCATGTCTTTGGGCTAGGCAATGATTTTTTAGGACACACAAAAAAGCATGAATCGTAAAAGAAAAAGTGTAAATTAGACTTCATCAAAATCAAAACTTTCGCTTTTTGCAAGACATTCTTCAGAAAATGAAAAGACAAGCCACCAAGGGGGAGAAAATATTGCAAAACACAAATCTGATAGAGAATTTGTATCCAGAGTATATAAAAAACCCTCACAGCCCAATAATAATAAGATAAACAGCTGTAGAAAAAAATAACTAGATGAAGAGTTTGAACAGACCCTTCACCAAACAATTTTGGTGGCAAATAGACACATGAAAAGATGCTCAGCCTTATCCGTTATCAGAGAAATAAAAATTAAAACCAAACCAAGAGACTACATCTACTAGTCAGCTCAAATGAAAAGGCTGATCATATCGAGCGTTAGTGCAGAAGGGTACAGAGCACGGGACTCTCATGTGGTGTTGGTGGGAATGCAAAACAGGACGGCACTTTGGAAAACAGCTTGGTAGTTTCTCTGGAGTTCAATATTGACTAATTATGACCCAACGTTCCTACTCCTAGATATTTACCCAATAAAAATAAACATATGTTCATACAAAAACCTTTACGCAAGTGCTCATAGAAGCTTCCTGCCTGATAGTCTGAAGCTGAAAACATCCCCATGTCTATCAACCGTTGGCCTGTGAAACAACTTCTGGCACACGCATACAGTGGAATCGTGCTCGGGCAGCCACGTGGATGGATTGCAGAAGTCGAACGCTAAGTGAAAGGAGCAGGCCACCATATGATTTCGCCATATGACATTCTGGAAGAGGCCACCCTACAGACACAGATCAGAAAAATGGTTGCCAGGGCTGGGGTTAGGGAGAGAATTGACTCCAAATGAGCTTGAGGGAAGCTTTTGGGGTGATGGACATAGTTTATACATTGAATGTCGTGGTGCTTAAGTAACTATATAGATTTGCTAATAGTCATCAAATTGTAAATTTTAAAGAGGTACATTTTAGCATATGCAAACTAAATCTCAACAAATCTGACATTTATTTATTTATTTATTTATATTTTTTGTTTTAGAGACAGAGAGAGCATGCATAGGGGGAAGAGCAGAGGGACAGAGAGAGAGGATCTCAAGCAGGCTCCACGCTCAGCACAGAGCCTGATGCAAGACTTGATCCCGTGACTATGGAATCATAGAACTGAGCTGAAATCAAGAGTCAGGTGCTCAACTGACCGAGCCACCCAGGCACCCCAACAAATCTGACTTTTAGAGAAGATATGGATGCATAGGCCAAAAAAAAAAAAAATGGTAGCATTAGCTACAATCTTTGTTTTACTCTTAGTTTTAATAGTGATGCCAATATGTATTATTTTGGCAACAAGTTTGAAAACCAGAGACATATTCTTTGTTAGGTTAAGGAACTAGCCTTCTGCATCACTAAGATTTCTTAGCTGTTCATAACAGAAACTGATGCTGGAGGATTTCAGTGGAGAAGAAATTTTGATGGGACCCTGGATAGCTCAGAGAATCACCACAAGGTCAAGAACGGATGGAACCTGGGCAGTGGTCACCATGGCCCAGATGCCCCGGAAGACAGGTGTGGCCATGGCCATCTTGGATGTGAGATGCCACAGCTTGAGACGCCAGCACTGTTGGCCCCTGGAACCCAGATACAGCAACTGCACTGCTGTCCCTGCAAACCCATGTTACTGCTGTTACTGGAGCCATCATACAAAATCCTCTGCATTTAATGAAACCAAATTAAAAATAAAAAACTCTCTGCTGCCTCTTTTCTTTGCTCCATCATCTGAGTGTAGGCCGAGTGCCTCACTGTTGCTGCAGGGGTGGGGCCAGCGCCTGGAAGAGTGAGCGTCTGGCATTTTCTCCATTTTCATACTCGGAGATAGCTCTGTCTCTCACCCAAATCCAGAAAGTGAGAAATTTCCCAAACATAGGGAGAGGGTTCAGATGTGGAGTGCCAGCCCACTAACCACCCCCATCCCAACAAATGTCCACTTGTCCCATCTATTCCTGGTATTTTAGAGAATGTCCCCTTTGGGAATTGATGTTGAATTTTCATAAATGATTTTCCTGCTCCTAGTGAGATAATCATATGGTTTGTCTTATTTGACCCTTTGATGTGTTCTATAAACAGATTTACTAATATTAAAACAGGTTTGCATTCTTCGGGTAAACCCTACTTGGTTGTGCTAAATTATTCTTTTAATATACTGTTGAATTCAATTTGCTGGCATTTTGTCTAGAATTTTCACATCTATATTCCTGAGTGAGATTGGTCCTGTTTTCTTTTATGCTGTCTCTTTGTCAGCTTCAATGACATTCTGGACTCTTCCTCTCAGGGATTTCATGCCCCCTGATTGGGATTTGAGCCCTGAAATCTTCTTCATAAACCGCAGGCTTTACGACAACTCACATGGCTCATCAAGGGTTAGGAAATTACGGGGATAGACACAGATATGATGGGAAGTCCAGATGCCTAAGGCATCCCTTAAATTACTCTGGGACATTTACTGAGGGCAGACCATGTGCCTGCTGCTGAATTATTTAACCTGACGCTTAAATAAGCTTCTCCTCTGTGGGTAGAATTCAGATGACATGTGAAAATCATCTGGAAATAAGAACATGTGAGAGGAGATGCAAGGCCATCTCATCTACCTGTGTGTTTTTGTTTTTTTTTGGTGGGGGACATGAAGCTCAGAGAAGGGAAGAGTGTTGCCCAAGGTACAGACCCCAGTTTCCCTGACTCTGTCCTTTGTTCTTCCAAAGACTCTACTTCATAGACAGTGCAGCTAAAAAATACAGGTTCAGACCCTGGTGAAAACATCGTCACCAGCAAGGGCCGGCAAACGGAAAGCCTTAGCCCAGCTGGTATTGATGGGCTCCATACACAGGCCCCTGCCATCCTGCCCACCCGAACCGGTCCTGTCCAAACATGAGGACAAGGAGCATCAAATATACTCCAAAGATTACGTCAGGGGTTTGGAGCCAGGCTGCCTGGAGGCAAACACTGCTTCCACCTCGTCGCAGCTGTGAGACCTGGGATTCCGTCGCCTCCGTTCTTCATCTGTGAAATGGGGTATGAGAGTGCTTACAGTCCAACCTGGCCCGGGCTCCGAGCAAGCCCTCGGGTTATTTCTATAAGGAGCCGGCTTCGTGCCACGCCTGTGCCCGCGAGTGAGGCTACGGAGAGAACTCGGACTCAAAACAATGTATTATTGCAGTGCCAACACCTGCTCAAAATACGTGACTTTTGCTCACAGGGATGGCATCTTTAGAAAACCCTATCTCTGATTTTTCTCCTGAAGCTCCCGAAGTATGTAATAGGACAAAAAGAGCTTTGAATAATGATCAGAAAATTTCCTCGGCCTCTTCTCCAGGTTCTTTGATTTTTGCAGAGACACTCTGGGGATTTCCCAACTGTGTCGCCTCTCCCGCTGCTCATGGCCCAGGGGATGTCTGGCAGCTGGTGGCCAGTGCCCAGAGGCTGAAGTCACAGGCTGGGCGCCTACAAATGTCTCCTGGCCACTCAGATCCCTATTCCCGCTTTAGGAAGGGGGTGTTCTCGTCTGTGGTGTTCACCCCACTCCCACACACTCATGCCATGCCTGGGAGCTTGGCTGTGCTCTCCGGGCCAGTGGCTACTGCTGTTTCACCGTAGAGGCATCTGCACAGCTTTGCCTGGGGTCTGCGCCTTGCATCTATGTCCCCAGCTCTAGCGTCCCCATGGTCTAGCCCTTGTTACTTTTTAGAACACATAACAGACCAGGGACAGACGCTGTTCCACGGCAGAGTTCTGCAAACAGCCTGAGTTCATAACAGCCTTGGCCTAGAGCGGGCTGATGCCACGGGCGACAGAGGGTCCTCCGATGGCACTTCCGGAGATGCTCTGAAGGCAGAGCTCTGCCTTCACCTTGACCGTCACCCACTCTGGGTCTTGGTTTCCTCAGCTGGGCAATGAAAGCCCTTCCTATAGCACTCATCTCCCTGGTCTAGTGGGCTTTAAAACAGGGTAAGTGAAGTCAGAGGTCTTTGGACAGTGGAAAGCTGTCGTGAGTAAGGCAGTCGTATGTGTTGAGGTGTTTAACTGACATCCAATATGAGAAGACATCTTTATCAACAATAGAATAGAAACAGTCTGAACCCCACTTAAAGGAGGGGCTACAGGGGTGTCCCCAGGCACGCCCCAGAGGAATTACAGCTGGGCTTTACAGGGACGAAATTCATCGGAGACTCCTGTCTATCTCTGTCTGGGGCCATGTGCCTCTGTCTGTTCCATTTTTGTCTCTGTAAACCAGTTCGTTCTCCAAGGCTCACAGGTGTACTCCCAAAATGCAGCTACAAAATTCAGCCCTGCCCCGCATCAGGGCAGCATGGGCCTGGCTTTTCCTAACCTACAGTTACAGTGCCCATCACCAGGTGGCTGATTCCGTCCTCGTGGCCTAAGACGGGCCTGGCGGGGTGTCCAGCCTTAGCCCAATCAGGACTCTGTGTCCAGTAGGGCCCCCTGTTACCTAGAACTGACATCAGCGTGTGGCAGGTAGGTTCTCCGAGACCGAGGGAGAGGCTGGCACACCCTTGCTGGAGCTCAGACATCCATCTCTTTCATTTCACAAATGGGTAAAACAGGGGTGCTTGGGGGGCTCAGTTGCTTGAGTGTCCCACTCTCGATTTCGGCTCAGGTCATGATCTCAGGGTTCACAAGTTTGAGTCCCATGCTGGGCTCCACACTGATAGCACGCCAGGCCCTCTTGGGATTCTTTCTCTCTCCCTCTCTTTCTGCTCCTCTCCCGCTTGTGTTCTCTCTCTTTCTCCCTTTCTCTCTCAAAATAAATGAATAAACTTAAAAAAAAAAACCAAATGAGTAAAACAAATGAGGGAGTGAAAATGATTAGTGCACTATTACTCAGAGAAGGGCAACGTAGGCTTGCATTCAGGCCTCCCCACCCATAATACGGACTTTTTCCATGATATCCCTCCTGCCCTTTTCTGTTTCAGACTCAGACAAGTGTTCGTGTTAGGTGGCCTTGCTCTCTAATAAAGAAATGGAAATCAAAACAACACCCCTGTGAAGCCAGGCTGGCCATGTGGGCAAGTTAATGTCGGTGGGAAGGGCTGTCTTCTATGGCTAAGCCTCTGAAGCAGGGCTGTGGGCCTCACTCTGAATGAAGCCTGCGGGGTCGAGGCGAGGCACCAAATGGGGCCGATGTGGCGCCTCTGCTCACACTCACTAGACCTGGGCAGACCACTCACAGACGTCAGCCCTAGAAGGCGTCCTGGAACAGGCCTCCTGCCTCCCAGTCCCACTCCTCGTATGGTGACAGAGAGCCCAGATCACATCCCATACCCACACTCTCCTGGATGCACCAGAGAAGGGAACGTTTATTTTGAGAAACGTTGGTGCCAGGCTCTTTGGGGATATATGGTGCTAGGCTCTTTGGGGATATAATGGTGAGCAATCAGGCCGTGTCTCTGCCCTGAGGGGGCTTGTGGCCTGAGCACCTTGTGTACGTGCTGTGAAAGGAAGGAAGGGGCAGGGACCACAGGAGCACGGGAGGGCTCTGGCCCTGGTGGGGTGGGGGGGCAGCAGGGGCCACCCGCCGTGAAGAGGGACACCTGGGCTGAGGTCTGCAGGATGCATTAGGATGGTCACTAACATTTCCAAACACTCACAACGTGCCTGGTACTGTGGCCTACACACAGTGCCTCATGTATGCCTGCAGCACTGGAGTGCACCCCATTTTACAGATGAGGAGACTGAGGTGTGGAGAGCTTTAGTAAGTTGCCCAAAGCTACACAGGTTTTAAAAAAAAAAAAAAAAGGTGCTGGAGCTGGAGGCTGGAATCCTGAGGGTCTGACTACAGGTCCTGTGTGTGGAACCACTGACCACAGCAGACATTAGCAGGTGGGGGAAGAACAGGGGAGGTCCCTGGGGGAGACCCGGTAGAGAGGCCAGCCCTGGCTGCAGCACAGTGAGTGAGGCACAGCCCGGAGCAGGCTAAGACCCGAGGCCTTGTAGGGCCTTGGGAGCCATATTAGGAATTGTATTCTTATCTGGAACACAATAGGTCAGAAGACACTGAATAAACTGAAGGACAGAAAACACATGATCAGAACTGTATTTTTAAAGCATTTTTTTTAACGTTTATTCATTTTTGAGAGACAGAGTGTGAATGGGAGAGAGGCCGAGAGAGGGGGAGACACAGAATCTGAAGCAGGCTTCAGGCTCCATGCTGTCAGCACAGAGCCTGACCCGGGGCTCGAACTCATGAACTGCCAGATCATGACCTGAGCCGAAGTCAGACGCTCAACCAACTGAGCCACCCAGGTGCCCCAGAACTATATTTTTAAAAGACCATTCTATGTGGGGCACCCGGATTGCAACCCCGGTTGACAGTCTGACTTCAACTCAGGTCATGATCTTGCAGTTCGTGACTCTAGCCCCACTTCAGGCTCTCCGCTGTCAGCACAGAGCTCACTTTGGATCCTCTGTCCCCCTCTCTCTGTGCCCCTCCCCTGCTCATGCTCTCTCTCTCAAAAATAGATAAGCATTAAAAAAAAAAGACTATTCCGTGTCCAGTATGGAGATCAGATTGAAGGGGCAGGAGTACATATGAGGAGACAAAGTCAGGGGTCACCGCAGGGTCCCAGAGAAGGGGTGCTGGCAGCTTGAGGGAGGGGCCAGTGAAGAAAGAGGGAAGTGGGAAGGGGCCTGGGAAAGCTCTTGACAGTGGTTGGTGAAGAGGGGGCTGCAGAAGAGCGTGGTATCAAGGGGACGCCTCAGATTCTGGCTTGTACCACAAGATGGAGAGGGGCCTGCCACTGAGATGGAAGACACTGGAAGGATGTGCTTATTTTCTGCATTCGTCCACACTTTTGTGTAAGTATGGCACTTAAATTCTAAGGACAATTTTACTTGGAAGATATTTAAGAATAGCCGTGTGTAAGGCAGTGGTTTGATGCCTCTTGGGAAAAGACAAAATGGCAGCCTTGTCTTTCCTGCCACTCATGGACCCTGCAATGGCACGAGGAAAATGACATTGAGGATGGCACCAGAGCCCACCCTCAGCGGAGTAAAGGGAATGGGTTCTCAGCAGCCTTTCTGGAGACAAAGTCTCATGCCTGGATTTCCAAGCTCACTTTGCAGGAAATTCATAGTGTGTCCTAGAATTCCACATTCCCCGGAACCCGGGTTTTCCCAGGGAAGCCTGAGTACGGGGGACACCCATGTAACCATTGCAAAGTAGCAGGTGCAGAGCGGTACCACGGAGAGTCCCGGGGAAGCGCTGCAAAGTTCCACCGCCTGCCCCTGGAGCTGGGAAGAGATTCGGAAGTGGAGGACAAGGAAGCAGTCACTAGAGACTGCTTCAAGCAATAGGGAGAGAGCAGCCCTTCAAGCAATAGGGAGAGAGCAGCCCTTCAAGCAATAGGGAGAATCCCCCCCACTCCTACCAGCACACACAGCTCTGTCATCCCATCTAAAATCTCTTCCTCCGGCAGAGATGCTCGCCTCACAGGCAAGGCATTTAGTGAAGCAGGTTTACTAGCCATGGTGGGGCCTGTCCAGAGGCCCCTTTGGGACCCGGGCACTCGTTCCCCCAGGTGCCAGGGGTGAAGGTTGCTGACGGCTCACAGTCTAGACCCCCCTGAAACTGCCCTCCACCTCCTCACTGCTGCACGCAGGCCCTGTGCTCTTCTGGAGGCAGCCTTGCCTGATTCCAGACAACCCTGAAGGCCAGCCTGGCCGCAGAGCTCCATGGGGAATGGGTCCCTGTTGTGACTGCCTCTCAGTTCAGCTTCTCCCTTGGCCCCATCCCGCTTTTCTTACTCAGAGAATATCCCTGAAAAACCCCAGCCTCCGGATTTCCACCTCCCTCTCAGAGTCTGTCTCCAGGGGAGTCTGACTTACCGCACCGATGGCTTCATAACGTGGCGTTTCGGCTTTGTTCATGTAAAAGAATTCCCCTGCTTGTGTGTTTCCTGTTGGGGTGTGTCACAAGGGAGGTTCCCTTGAGATTCTGGAGGGTAAAAGGGAGGCCGAGCCCGGCTCCGTAGCTAATGTGCTGACTCAGCTCCTTGCATGAAGCAGCAGCTGGGCCAGACGCGTGAGTTTAGCTAAGTGATGAGGAGCCCGGCCTCGACATGGCTTCCACTCCACCAAGGTCAGGGGCAACAGGAATGGACACAGCTTCCAGGCTGTCCTTGTGGGGTCCCTGCTCGTGCCTGTGGGGCTCCAGCCTGCTGGTGATCTTTGCTTCCTGACTTCCCTACGGCCTTCAAGCTCCAGTATCGGATGCACAGACATCTGTACAGGGGCCATTTTTGATCCATTCCCACGATGCGTGGGTCAGCTCCCTGCAAGCCATTCCTTGATATCCCAATCTCTTTTTCTAGAGATCTACTTGTTTTGCTTCACAGGTCCGACCCTGACTGACACAGACACACATTCTAATTAGGGGCAAGTTGAAGCTGCTGCATAGATTAGTGCAGAAGCAAATAGGGTCAGATTAGCTACAAAAATAGAAGCACGGCTGGCAATGTCTGCTCTTTGAAGAAAGACATGTGAGCAGTAGGTATGTCTACCCTGGTGCTGGGATAGGGAAGATGAGGCTGTCCCAGCCCAGAACGAACACGGAACAGATGGAGCAACAGACTCAGATAGTGTTGGAGGAGATCTTGCCCCAGCCTCCTGGTTTACGGCAGCACCAGCGTCTCACAGGGAGGGGCTGGTAGTGAAATCCTTACCTGGCACCTGCACAGGGTTATTGCCGGCACCATTTTTGGATGTGTGAACATATACAAACAACTCCGTTCATCCACTGTTTGCCTCACTTATTCTCAGCTCTTTTTCTTGTGGTCCATAAAAGGCCGAGTTTTAACGTCCCTGCTGACAGATGCAGTACACGGGTGTGGCTGACCAGGTGAGCCCCAACCTATACAGACTCCGGTCCAAGCTGAGTTCTTGTCCTGAGACATCTCACCTTATCTAAGGGCATCTGTTTTCAAGTCTTGTCTTTCCATCTTCTTTCAGGAAGCCGTTATTTTACTTTCCATCCTCCGAATGAGACTGGACGTTGCCCCTCGGAGTTTCCGTGGCTGCGAGTGATTTACCTGACATGGAAGGATGAATAAGAATGTTGGCATAAGCAAGCAGAGACAGAAAGTTACCAACTGAGTCATAAGAGGGGATAAAGAGTAAGAGCAACAAAAAGGAATAGGAAGGAGGAGGTTTATTAGCTAATGCTTGAACACACGATGGCCCCAGAGCAGAATTCTTAACGGATACTATGATTTTCACACATATTTTATCTGCAAAGCTGGAAAAGGCCTGTGAGAAGGGAATGTAAGACTCCAGAGCAGTTTACCTTTCAATTCTTCTCCTTAGAAGACCCATCCTTAGGCTCTTTGGCCCTAGGGCCTTCACTAGGGTTCCTTGCTGCTTTCTTCCCAAACCTCCCCTTCCTCTGAGCCTGGCCTAAGTACTTTGGAGCTGGTTCTCCCGGAAGCTGCGTTGTTTGGAGGGTGCGCATGAGCGGGGGCTCCCGAGGGCAGGGCCAGGGGCGGAGCCTCCCGAGGGCAGGGCCAGGGGCGGAGCCTCCCGAGGGCAGGGCCAGGGGCGGAGCCTCCCGGGGGCAGAGCCAGGAGGCCTTTCTTTTTCTGAGAACTCCAATTATTAGCATATTTGCCAACTTTGGTTAGCTAAAAAAAACGATCCCCCCAAAGATATTCACGTCTCAATCTCCGGAACCTGTGAATGTTACCTTCTATGGCGAAAAGGGGGCCGTTGCAGAGGGTATTAAGTTAAGGATCTTCAGATGGGGCGGTTGTCTTACGTTACCGGGTGGGCCCCGAGTGCAGTCACACGTATCCTTATGAGAGGGAAGCAGAGGGTGACTTGACACACACAGAGAAGACGATTTAAAATCGGAGCAGAGACTTGATGATGCTGGCCCCGGGGACTGGAGTGATGTGGCCACAGGCCAAGGAAGCTGCAGCCGCCAGAACATGGAAGAGGATTCTCCTTGGGCCTCTGAGAGAGACTACGCTCTGCCAACATCTTAATTCAGTGCCATGATACTGGTTTTTAAACTTGTGAACTCCAAACCTGTGAGAGAATAAATTTCTCTTTTCTTAAGACACAAAGTTTGTGGCTAATTTTCCACAGCAGCTCTGTGAATGTTTGCTGTAAAATGTCTCCTCTGTTAACACTTGGGGGGGGGGGGGAGAGGTTCTAGAGAAATGGGGAGGGGATGGGCCATAGTGAGTGGGGGTCTGGGTCCCTGGGCAGGTGGGGCTGCTGGGAGGGAACGACCCAGGATCACCAGGTGCAGTGATGCAGAATAGTCCGGAGGCTGTGGATTCAGACAAACTTAGGTTTATATCCTGGTTTTGCTTCTGATCTGTTATTCGATTTTTGGCACGTTATTTTAATGTTTTTGAGTTTCCTTCTCTGTCAAACAGAAAAAAAATAATACGTACCCTACTGGCTATTGGAAGATTTAATGAGACAAGGCAAGTCAAAAATAGTGCGGAGCACCTAGGACATCTAAATGCTAAATAAGAGATAACTCATGTGTGAGATTCAGGCATGGTTCTGGCAATCCTTACCTCCAGGAGGATAAATCCCTCTGGTCAGGCAGGGTGGCAGGTGCTGCTGAAGTGCACCTAATTCTCCACGTAGCCTGGGACACATCCACATGTCAGGATGTGTCCACGTAGGGGCAGAAACAGGGCTCAGGGCACTGGCACAGGGGGGTGGGATCTGGCTTGGGGAAGGAAGGTGGCCAAAGCCAGGCAAATTTTAGACTCTAGCCCCAGAGGACCCCAGGGTCCTGGGCATCGGGAGTACCTCATTTGTAGGACTCAGTGCACGATGAAAACATTGGGGCCCTTGTTCAGACTATGATGAATTTCAAGACAGCAATGCGGAGCAAAAATGAAGCACGGGACCTTTCTGAGCACGGGGTCCTGGAGACTGCACACCTTGCATACCCATGAAAGCAGCTCTGTCAGCTTTGGGGTGGCGGGGAGTCAAAGATAAAGCTCCGTCCTGTTACCTGGACCAGGCCAGGCAGGAAAGAGCAGCATTCTGCTGAGCCCCAAGGCAGTGCTTGCTGCTCAACTCTGCTGTGAATGGGAATCATGGGGGACCTGTTAACAGGCAGATTCTGATTCAGAGGAGCTGCAGAGGGGCACCTGAGAGTCTGCAGTTCTCACTAGCTCCCTGGGATGCCTGATGCTGACAGTCCCCAGGCCACACTTTAAGTAGCAAGATCCCAAGAGACACCTTAGCGACAGCACACGTGGGCGGTGGGAACCTGGGCGTCAGTTTTTCTTTTCTTCTGTTTCTCAAGCTACCGATCTTACCTTTAGGGACGTGGCACTTGTGTTCTGACCCAACGGGAGGACACCTGAATGTTATTCCAGGAGTCAGGCTGGGTTTGAGTCCAACAAAGATAGGAAATTTAGATCCAATAAGAGGGTCTATCAATCCTATTACTGATAATAACAGCAACAATAAACTAACATTACTTAGTAGTTTCTATTTACTGAAAACAAACCATGTGCTAGAAACAGAACAAAGCACTTTAAAGGCATTGTCTTTGTTCACTGTTTATACCTGTATTGAGTTGTAAAGTATTAATAATAATAGCTAACACACAGGTGCAAGGCCCTAAGACAGGTGGTTGTATTATATATTAACTTATTTAAAGTCCTAACAAAATTTTAACTATTGATTTTCATGCATTATCTAGAATGACTTCTAACATCCCTGTAGTAGGCACAAGTACTATGCCCATTTTACAGATGTGGAAATTGAGAAACGTTCAGTTACTTGCCCATATCTGTCTGACTCCAAACTGCATGCTCTCAAACACTCTCAAGTAGTTTGTCCTGGTGGTAGATAAAGCGGAATGGGTGAGTGTTGGCCCTCACTAAACAATGTACAATGTGTGCTCACAGGTGACAATTTATTGGATCCTCACAGCCACCCTGTGAAGCAGTGCTGATAAAGAGATTGAGGCCTGGAGATGTCAGTGAACTGTCTATGTTCACAGCCAGTCAGTGGGAGGTGTGAGGCCGGGGGCACTCAGACTCTATGGCTACCTCAAGCTGCCATTTCTCCATTGGAGGGACAATGACGGGAAGAGCAGTGTTCCGGGAGGTAGGCTTCCAGCTCCGAGTCCGATGAGTTCAGGCAGTGGCTCCAAGGAAGGGAGACATCTAGGGACAGAGCTGGGAGTCTTAGGAGGCACGTGCTTCCAGGCATGGCCTTTCCACAGCTGGCGCTGGGCTTCTGCTGCCACGGGAGGGGGTCATAAGTCACCTCTTCCTAAGGACTGTCCTCTGCCTTTCCCAGGGTTGGACAGGCAGCAGATCTAAGGGCTGAGGGTGAAGTCTCAGACTCTCAGGTCTGATCGAACCCCTCTCGCTGGCACATTGTCCTGTTTCAGACCAGTGGAATAGCTTATAGTGCCCCCTGACTGCTTAGCTGGAGGGATTATGTGAGTAATCCAGGGAGAGAGCTCTGAGAAGAGAGCCTGGCTCCTCCTCCTATTGGTAGGGGTCATCTCCCTGCACAGGGCTCTCACCTTGGGATCTCGGGACTCACAGCAAGTCCCCTCGAGCTGAGGGCTGGGGCTTCCTTGTCCGAGCAACTGGCAGCATTCGCCACGTTGGCTGGGCTCAATTCTGCTAACATCTTGGGAAGGAGCACATTGTTGGCACCCTTTCCCATCCGTATAAAGCGTATATAACCTTCAAAGAAAAGGACAGCAATTTTCTCTCCAAATGTTATGGAAAAAATAGCTCACGTCGCAGGAAGAAGGTCTTGGTTCTCATTTCAGCTTTGTTATTGGGTAGCCGAGTGGTTTTGGGAATTCCAGCAAAAGTCTCTGGGCCGTGGCCTCCCCATCTAAAGAGTGGGGGAGTTGCATTGACAAAGAATACAAGGCCTTTCCCCTCAAGGAGCTCCATCCTGGAGCAGAGGAACACCCCGGTGGAGGGATGTGTTATCTGCTCGCTATTTGTGGCTCTGACATTCTAGAATTACCCCCTTCTCACCCCTGGATCCTACCCACAGTATTGTGCTGAACAGGAAAGAAATAAATATGTCTGTTGCTAGCCCTGCTCTTTTACCACGTACCTTCCTCTCCAGTTAAAGACAAATCCCACATGAAGGCCAAGCTTTGAACCACTGACTTAGTGTGGCATCTGTCCACAGCAAGGTCCTCTCACTGGCCAAAGTCCAGTGGCTTCCAAAGTTCGGATCCAACAATATTACACATGACCTTGAGTTTCTTTGGGCGGGTGAAGACAAAGATGTTCTGAGGTTACCTCTCACATTCTCTCAGCTCACCTGTACCCTTTTCCAGGAGGCCTCTGGCTGGTACTTCAAATCAGCAGGCCTAGAGGCTTACGTCTCAGTAATTCAACAACTACAGCAGCTGGTTCTTTTCCCTTAAGATTTAATACTTGTCATTTATCTGTGTCAAAACTGCAAAGGAGCAAGTTTCCAAAGACAGATTTATTATGTGTGCCGAATGTCTCAGGTGCAGCAGTGCATAGAGATGGGCTGAATTCCGTATCTTGCCTCGGTTTTTGTTCTATAAAAATAGCCACTTTTACTTTGCATTCAGACAAGTGAGAAATATACAGTCTTGAGCTGTGAGTCACCACGGGGCACTCACAGAAAGTAACATTATTATGGGACTGGGTTCTAGCTATTGCTTTCAGGGTCAGCTGCTAGGCTTGCACATGTGTTGGCTTATGCAAAGAGCAAGTTGTAACCAGAACTGGCTACATAATTTGTGAGCTCCATGCAAAATGAAAATGCAGGGCCTCAAGGTTAAAAAGCAGGGGAAAAAGTGCTGCTATAGATAAAGCTTTTTCCTTTCTCAGGCTGCCTCTCTCTCACTTGTCATGGTGTTTTGCATTTGCTATTTAATGTTATTCTAAGAAAAATTAAAGTTTTCACTTACTAGCATGAATTTTACTATTCATCTTTATGTTGTGCAATGCAAAGTTAAATGCAAATATGAGAGCATATAAGTCTTGGGTGGAGTCACTGAAATGATACAATTCACACTTTGCAGCTCCTCCCCAGAGGGTGCCCGTCCCGGCCAGAGGAGGCAAGTCCAAGCCAGGCTTAGGAAGGTAGAGGAAGGAAGAGAGGACCCCTTACTCATGGAGCTGGCTGAGGGGGAACTCCAGGCATGGGGACACTTGCAGGGGAGTGTGAACCTTCCTGGGTGTCTTGGGGCCCCTCCCCACAATACGGGGCCCATGCACACTCTTTCTGGCTTGAGGGCTGCCAGCTTCCCCTGCCTGGCTGCTCTGGGGAGCCTCTGGACTGAGGCTTCCTACAGCTGCTGGGAGTGGGGGTCTGGAGAAATCACTCTCCCTCCCATGAGCTTACCACCCCAAAACACAGCAGATGGGTTCCCCAGAGTTCGAAATGTTGCTGGGACATCTTGGTAACTGGGTTGGGGGTAGGAGAGCAGCTCAGTGTGCTGGAGACATGGCCTCTGGCTGCCCAGTCCCACCCCAAGATGCTATATAGGGTGTGAGCTGGGCCCTGACTCCCCCTGTGCCCTGCCTGGGGTTGAGGGCAGCAGCAATTGTGGGGACTCCCTGGCTGAGCATTTTGAGGAGGTGGCAGGAGGCAGGATGAGGAGATCTGCCCTCATCCATGGTGAGTGCTCCATTGCCCCATCAGAGTTCACATGAAAACTGACTCTGTGATAATAACTAAGATTATCATTATCGAGAATTAGCATTATCAAGAATTTCAAGATGGTGATCAGAAAGCATTAAACCCCAGCGCAGGGCCTTTCTGGGGAGCAGCCTGTATGATGGCACTGCCCATGAGGCCTGGGCTGTAACCCTAGATCCACATCATGGCTTGGGCGCTGTGCTCCCTGAAATCCCGTGGGCTCTGGCTTCTTCAGGGCCATCACCCAGCAGGCCCACCGGGGCATCAGGGCCATGTGGGAGAGAGGAATAAACGCCGGACTCAGGGGCAGAGAATTCTTTGTCTCTATCCTGCTTCGGACCCTGCCATCTGTGTGTCCTTAATAAAGTCACTTCACTTTCCTATACAGCAGACCCTTGAACAACACGGGTTTGAACTGCGTGGATCTACTTAGATGTGGATTTTTTACAACGCAGTAAATGTATTTTCTCTTCCTTGTGATTTTCTTTACATCTCTAGCTTACTTTATTGTGAGACCACAGTGTATTATATATAAAACATACAACTTATGTGTTAATTGACTGTCTACATTGTGGGTAAGGCCTCTAGTCAACAGTAGGCTATTAGTAGTTAAGTTTTTGGGGACTCCAAAAGTTATATGTAGATTTTCGAGTATGTGGGGGTCAGTGCCTCTAATCCTCATGTTGTTTAAGAGTTGACTGACTGTACTTGAACACATTTCTATCCATGTTGTATCCTAGGAGATAAGGTGCTTACTCACTAGTTTGTGGTTAAATAGCAACCTCAAGGCAAAAAGCAACCTCCCTGGTAAATCAGTTCTGCACTAAGCTTCTGCAGGTGTAATTGATCCATGCCTTAACAATAGCAGGGGGAACAGTCTAGAAAATAATTGCAGGAGGTTTGCGTGTGGTGATTGAGGGACAGGGAGCTTGATTTTCACAACTTCATAAAGCAAGGTCAATGATTCAAACCTTGTCGATCGCGACAAGGGAAGCTTCTGACTGAGGCCTGCTAGTGATCTCTCACTTTATACAGTTGATTAAAATAAAGTCTTCAAGCTAAATAAAACACCTGAGCAGATTTCCTGTGCCCAGATATGCTCAAGGATGGCCTCAGTGGTCTGATTTTGGACTTTGAGTCTGTTATAAATACTCTAGGCATGATTTTTTAGGCACATTGTTTATTTATCAATAAGTATTTGTTGAAGTAATTAAATGACTCAAAACCTGGTACCATCCATTTTTGAGAGCATTCCCTTATTTCCACAATTATTAGATATTTCTTCTAAATTTATGCTGGTTGCCTTTTTCTTTTCTTCTTCTTCTTCTTCTTCTTCTTTTTTTTTTAAGTAGGCATCCTGCCCATTGTGGACCCCAACACGGGGTTTGAACTCACGATTCTGAGATTAAGACCTGAGCTGAGATCCATCAAAACCTGAATTGAAATCAGGAGTCAGATGCTTACCCAACCGAGCCACCCAGGTGCCCCGCCCTTTTGTTTTCTCATCAAAAGTTAAACTTGAATTTCTCAGGCTAGTGTTCTATACGTGGCACAGGTATGTTTTAGGCATAGTTATTCTACTACTGATTATTGTACTGTTTCTTGTGGGGAAAAATATGTTAAAAATAATAGAAGATCATTGGTGGTATTTGACATTTCTTTGGTCTTTGATATATGGGCAAGAGTTACTTGGCCTCAATACTGGTGCTGCTTATAGACCTACAACAAGGGTCTATAAGCTTTTTCCTTAGAAGGCCAGATTGAAAATATTTTAGGCTGTGTGGGTCATATAACGTGTGCAGCTGCTGTTCAACTCTGTCATTGTAGTATGGAAGCAATCATGGACACCACACAAACATAAGCATGGTCGTGGTCCAGTGAGATCTTATTTATGGACACTGAAATTTCAATTTCACATCATTTTTGGTACAAAATATTATTTTTCTGATTTTTTTCCCCAACTAGTCAAACATGTAAAAGAAACTTCTTAGCTTGTAGGCCACACAAAAACAGACTGCAGACCAGTTTTGGCCTGTGGGCTGTGGTCTGCCAACCCCTGATTTAGGGACTGCCTAATAAGAATACTCTTTTGATACATCAGATAGCATTTCCCAAAGAACTTAAGCAGGCATTTATTCTGGCCAGTCTTCTGTTTAATCAACATTGCTACTCCTCTTCAGTGATTTTGATATCAGGGTATTACCCCCTTGTTATGAAAAAATTGAAAGGGGAAATTCACCTATTCATAGATACCATAGTTTTGTGTCATGAGCCAAGACTGACCTCAATAGACAACTTACCTACTATGGAATTAATGTTGGAAAGAAGGAACACAGATCAAATGCGTCTAAAAACAAAGTCATCATTTTTGGTAGACAGCCTCCAACATTAAATTGACTTATGGCCAATAACCCTAAGGAACAAGTTAACTAATTCAGTCACAGAGTCATATATTTTGCAAACAATTTAGCTTAGAGAGGGCACCAGGAAACTATATTTCTCAAGGTTAAATGTTCCATGGGTGTTTGCAGAGATGTTTTATGAACAAGATGGGTATTTGGTCCACCTGCTTTAAATTTTTTCCAAGCAGAAATTATTGCTGTTTGTGCCCAGGTGAAGAATTTTGGGGGCTTAGCTGCTCTTTTGCCTGTGCACTGGAGTGTATCTTGTGCCTTGTGAGGAGGATCTTGGTTCACCGAGGACTCCTTCCGCCTTCCCCGATGCCTCCTGTTCATGCACGTGTCCTGGCCAGGCTCCTCAGCTTCTGGAAGGGTGCACTGATCCTGATCCCACTAGCTGACTATTGAGACAGATTTGCCCCATGCTCAACTTAGCAAGATGGCAAGCTCTATCACATGCCAGGTGTTTGACAAGCAGTCTCTCTAGAAGCCCAACCGAGCAGTTGAGAGACTCTTGTATGGGTAGAGATTTGTTGAAAAGGTAGCCCAGGAATTCTCCTCCTTGGTTCCGGAACTTTGGGGGGGGCTCAGAACCCCCAAGGGTAATCTGATGAAAACTATGGGCCCTCTCCTCAGGTTGGGGCGGGGGAGAAATTGCTTTAAATTTCAGGAGTCTTAGCATGTACATCTGTTCTACATACTCTAAAACCCATTCCAAGTTGAAGGCCGGCAGCAGAGACGCCTCGCCCCTCCCTGTGGATGTTTTTCCTGGATGGTGTTTTGGGATTATCACATCCAGGGCCATTTCCTTGTTTAATATGAGGATATTGTTGAGCACGCTGTTCACTGCATCATGCATATCCTGCAAAATGAAAACCTGTGGGAGAAACTGCTCCCTGTGACCTCAGAACCGTTTCTGTACTTCTTTCGAGAAGCTGCTTTTGTTTGGTTTATTATTTATTTTTCTTTCTACATGTCGTGAATAATGCAACTCAGCATCTCTCCACCATAGCTGCACACTTTAGAAACACAGGGGAACGTTCACATCCTAAAGATGCCAGCCTGGACCAATTAAATCATGGTCCCCAGGATGGGGCCCCGAGTACATTTCAGAAGCTCCCAGTGTCCCTACTGGGCAGCCTGGGTTGAGAACAGCTGCTACTTGAGGACTCACCTCTGCTGGCTGCTGGCAGCAAATGCCCAGGGTCTCATGGCCCCCACGGGTGTCCTGTCCTCTCTCCTGACGTCATTCATACCAGCCTTCGGGTCTTGTTTTCCACCTGTCAACACATTTTAAATGTGACATTATCTTCTTGCAACGTATTTTATTTTAGTTGGAGACTGCTGGTGGATAACTTAACCTGAGCTAGCTTAACCTAAAAAGAATAGAATGGGGTTGTAATATTGCAGGGTTATCTCATGGACACAGGGGAGGAGGTGCAATTGGGCCACAGGAGGCACAAAGACTGGGATTGAGAGAAATATCAGAAACCATGGCATTCTGTCTCCTAGTCTCTCTCCTTTCTCTTCTCCAAACACCCCATTTCTTTTTTTTTTTTTCCTAATGTTTATTCTTGAGAGAGAGAGAGGGACAGAGCACAAGCAGGGGAGGAGAAGAGAGAGAGAGAATCCGAAGCATGCTCCAGACTCAGAGCTATCAGCACAGAGCCTCATGCGGGGCTCCAACTCACAAACTGAGAGATCGTGACCTGAGCCGAAGTCAGACGCTCAACTGACTGAGCCAGCCAGGCACCCCTCCAAACGCCCCATTTCTACGCATCTGTTTCAGTCTGTCTGCCTCTGTAGAGCAGCTTTCCTTTCTTCTCTGTGAAAAAGGTTAGGTGACATGGTCTCATTCAGCCAGTCGGTGGAAAGTGACCGCTGTCTTCAAGTACCGGTTTCAAAGTCATGGGAGACAAATTGCAGTTGGCCCTGCTTGAGTCAGTCATTTCCACCAGGTCTGTTCACCCGGAACCTCGTGGGTGGGGTAATGAAGTGCAAACATGGCTTCCAGACCCCCCACTGTAACCGAGAGGGGGAGGTCATGGGGCAGGCAGATACCCTTACAGACGGCTCCAACAGCAGTGTTCATGTAAGCCACCTGAGCCTTTGTGGAATAAGGAGGAGTGCAAACAAACACATGAGTAGGAATGCTCAACATGAATTATGTCAGGAACTGCCTGAGAATTCGCCTTAGGATCCCTGTAACAGAGGCAGACAATACAAACATTTCACACAGAGGCCAAAGGGGACCAGTATGTGTATGCTGAGGAGACAGGAAACAACAGACATCTTAGCATCTCGAATGCTCCTCAAACACACTGACCCCTGCAAACGTCCTGAGGGTAGCCATTTCTGAATCTCTCCTCGACAACACACCTGTACGTGAAATTCATTCTAGACGTAATTCTGGAAAACCTGAGTCATCGCCCTTTCATGGCTCTTGGCCTTACTTGCCAGCACTGCTTAAGAAAAATGTTGCAAGGGGAGAGCAATAATTCCATGTTAACAGACATTACTGTTCCCTGGGGTTTGGTTCACACATCTGATGATGCTCAACATTGCTGCACAAATTTTGACAAATTTCAAAGGCACCGCAGCAGAGTCAGGACTGGACGGGGTCTCATTTGTCAAGCGAACATCGAGCAAGGTAAAAATCAAGCCGGTAGTATTAGCTGTAGCAGATGTTCATCAGGAACTAATTTATATTATGTAGCAGTAATAAAAATAACTCATTTTTTGAGTAGCTATTATGTGCCAGGATCTGTGCTAGGAAGTTACTTTCCTTAGTCTTGGTCATAATGCTGTAGAATATGAGGTAAGTTTTTATGAGCGTTATAGTGAAGCATAAAGCACTTTCCTGAGGAACTTACTATAAATGTTGAGGTCCATGAATTTTCACAAACTAAACACACATATAACAAGCACCGAAATCAAGAAACAACATGACCACATTTCCAGGTAGTGTGCCCACCCAAGGGCAGCCATTGTCTTTGTGTCTAAAAGTATACATTAGTTTTGTCTGTTTCTGTACTCTATACAAATGGAATAATAAATGGATACTTATTTGGATCTGGCTTTTTCCACTCAATATTGTGTTTTCTGAATTTCATACACATTTTTACATGGATGTAGACCATTTATTATTCTCATTTCTGTGTAGTATTACATTATACATGAATATGTGTTGATTTATTAATTCAGCCTACTTTTTTTAAAGTTTATTTTTATTTTTGAGAGAGAGAGAGAGAGAGAGAGTGCGCGAGCGAGCGGGGGAGGGGCAGAGAGAGGGAAACACAGAATCTGAAGCAGGCTCCAGGATCTGAGCTGTCAGTACAGAGCCCGACATGGGGCTCAAACCCACCAACAGTGAGATTATGACCTGAGCCAAAGTCGGACGCTTAACTGCCACCCAGGCGCCCCTAATTCAGCCTACTTTTGACGGACATTTGGGTAATATCCAGTTTTTTACTGTTATACACAGTGTTGCTGTGGTCATCTAGTACATATTGTTTGGTGACTCCATAAATGAATGCCTTCCTCCTGGGGATATAACTAGAAGCGAAACAGCTGGGTAGTAAGATAGGCATATGTTCAAGTTTTTATTAGACACTGACGAACAGTTTCCCCAAATCACCGTACCAATGTGCACTTGCATCAGCAGTGCCAGAAAGTTCACCTTGCTCCACATTCTCCCCAGCCTTAATTTGGAACTTTCCACCTTTTTCTTTTTAGCCATTCTGGTGGGTGTGTTGCGGTACACTATGGCTTTAATTGGCATTTCCTGTATGATTAATGAAGTTTAGTACCATTTCATATGGTTGGTGTGGGGTTCTTGGGTTTTTTTGTCATTTGGCTATTCTCTTTGTGAAGTGTCTATTCAAGCCTTTTGTCCATTTTTCTGTTGGGTTGTCTTTTTCTAACTGATTTATAGGAGTTCGGTATATATATTCTGGATACAGCTCCCTGGTTAGACGTATGTTTTGCAAATATCTTTTCCCACCTGTGTATTACCTCTTTACTCTCTTAATGATGTCTTTTGAAAAACCAAAGTTCCTAAGTCTACCTTATCAATGTACAGTTGACCCTTGCACACTGTGGGGTGTAGGGGTGTGTAACTCTTGACTCCCCCAAAACTTAACTACTAATAGCCTACTGTTGACCGGAAGCCTTACCAGTAACATAAATGGTTGATTAACACATATTCTGTATGTCGTATGTATCATACACTGTATTCTTACAATCAAATAAGAAAATCATAAGGAAGAGAAAGTACATTTACAGTGCTGTATTTATCAAAAAAAAAAAAAAAAAAGCCACAATGTAAGTGGATCCGCACGGTGTAAACCCGTGTTGTTCAAGGGTCAAGTGTAATCGGTATTCTACTAGGTAGGAAGTCAGAGGGCAAACCTCTCCCTCGGTCACTGGAACAAAAGTTTAGTATCCAGCTGTATCAGAACTGGTCCTAGCAGGGTCTAATTGACTTGGAGACCAACGATTTAACAACAGGGAGTGTCTCTTACAGTTTTAGGGGGCACGAGATGGCAGATAGCAACAGAGTTCCCACGGTCAGATGTGTCCCCTGTACATAGAGGATTAGAATTCCCAGGAGAGCTAACTGCTGGGTCTTGGATTGCCAGGAGCGGGGGGTGGAGTGGAGTAGAGACCCTTGAGTAGAACAGACAGCCTCTGGAGGAATAGGGTGTAACTTTTGGGACAAACGCAAAGAACAAGGACCCCAACCTCTCCTTAAGGCTGAGCTTTTCTCTAGCTACCACAGCGATAGTACTGCGTTTTGGCTGGCCACTGTAAAAAGAAATGAAAATTATAACAGATGTATAAGAAAAGGGAAAAATGAATATGATTATTTCAATCATGAGAGCGAATATAGAGGGTCAGAAGGAGATTAAAACAACAATAAAGCAGCAATACACATTTTTAAGGGACTGTAAATCACAATAAAGATGAAAGGTTAGGAACTTAAAAATAACAATAGAATAGAATGGATGAGATTTAAAAGAAAATGTAAAAGGCAATAAACCAACAAAAGAAAAGGTTAAAGATATAAAAGTAAATGAGAGGAAAGATTAAGATAAAAGAGTAAAAACATAAGGTAAAAAGCATAAAAAGGAGTACAAGTAGATGGGATTTAAGGATTAAGAACTAAAATTAAAAATTAAGGGGGACCTGACTCACTTGGTTAAGCATCCAACTTCAGTTTAGGTCATGATCTCACAGTTTGTGGGTTTGAGCCCCGCATTGGGCCTTGTGCTGACAGCTCAGAGCCTGGAACCTGCTTAGGATTCTAGGTCTCCCTCTCTCTCTGTCCCTCTCCTGCTCCCACTCTTTCTCTCTCTCTCTATTTCAAAAATAAACATTGGAGGGGCTCCTGGGTGGCACAATCGGTTGAGCGTCCGACTTCAGCCAGGTCACGATCTCGCGGTCCGTGAGTTCGAGCCCCGCGTTGGGCTCTGGGCTGATGGCTCGGAGCCTGGAGCCTGTTTCTGATTCTGTGTCTCCCTCTCTCTCTCTGCCCCTCCCCCGTTCATGCTCTGTCTCTCTCTGTCCCAAAAATAAAATAAAAATGTAAAAATAAATAAATAAATAAATAAAAAATAAATAAAAAAAAACATTGGAAAGTTTTAGAAAATTAAATTAAAAATTAAAACTGTAAAGGTAAAAATACATAAAATCCCAAGAATAAGATAGGAGAAATAGCTTTATTTTTTTTATTGAAGTGTAATTAACAGTGTCATAATAGTTTCAGGTGTACAATATGATTCAATAATTCTATACATTACTCAGTGCTTATCATAATAAGTCTACTCTAAGATTAGACAAATATCTTTTTTTTAACTTTTTTTTTTAATTTTTATTTTAATAGGCTCCATACCCAGAGGGGGGCTTAAACTCATAACCCTGAGATCAATTCTCTATTAACTGAGCCAGCCAGGCACCTCTTGAGAAATATCTTTGGATAAAACAATATTTAAATGTTTGTAACTAAAGAGAGAAACAATAAACCTCAGCAAGCAGGAAGCAGCTAGAAGAAATAGGAAAAAGACTGGGGATGATCCAGCTGGTGGATCAAACCCTCTAGAGGGGGGAGCTAAAAGGGACAGGTCGTGTCTCACATTCGTCGTATCACCTTCGACATAGAAATTAGCACTGTAGGAAACCAGTCAAGTTCTTGGCTTTGCCTATAACAAGAGAAGGCATGAATCCCTTACACAAACAGCCCCAGTGTCAGGGTCAGCCAAGCCAGCCTTTTGGCAACTTTCCGGTAAGAATAATCATTTCAGGTGGGTATCAGCACCTCCCTGGACCGCGTAAATTTAAGTGCTTCAAGTCAGACCAGCAGAGCTGAGAAATAAGATCAAAGTCCCATCTTCATTGGATAGCTTTGTCCATCCTAAAGCTTCCAAAGTCTAATCTCCAACTGCCAGACTCAGGAACTGCCCTGTTCAGTTAATGGTAACTATTGACCTCCAACTATTAGGAATCAAGTAATCAATTCACTTATTTTCCATTCCACGATTTCCTGTCTTTCTCCTCTCATTGCTTAATTGTCAGAGTGTATGTATACCATTTATATTCTTTTATGTCACTTTTACCTCCACCCTTGTTTTCATTTGGGTCTGCAGTTATATTTGATGCTTGCTGACATTCTTTTTGCTAATCCCCCCCCCCTCCCCGCGCCCAATTATCTCTTGTTTGATTAGGGTTCATTCTCTGGTACTCAGGATTCTCCAGAGAACAGAACCAATGGGGTCTGTCTTCCTTGTTCTCTCCCTCCCTCCCTCCCTTCTTATGAGGAATTGGCTCATGTAATTATGGCAGCGGAGAAATCCCCAATTCTGCAGTTGGCAAGCCGGAGACCCAGGAGAGCTGGTGGTGTAGTTCCAGTTCAGAAGCCAGCAGGCTTAAGACCCAAGAAGGGCTGATGTTTGAGTTCAAGTCCAAGGCAAGAAAAGACTGATGTCCCAGCTCATGTCATAGGGCAGGAGTTTTGTTTTGTTTTGTTTTTTCTTTTAATTAGGGGTGGGTCAGACATTTTGTTGTTTTCAAGTCTAAAACTGATCGGATGAGGCCCACCCATATTAAGGAGGACAAGCCGGTTTACTCAGTCTGATTCCAATGTTAATCCTGAGGCACCTGGATGGCTCAGTTGGTTGAGTGTCTGACTCTCCATTTTGGCTCAGGTCATGATGCCAGGATCATGGGATCGAGGCCTGTGTTGGGTTTCATGCCAGTGTGGAGCCTGCTTAAGATTCTCTCTCTCACTCTCTCTCTTACTCTGCCCCTCTCCCCCACTCGTGTGCTCGCTCTCTTCCCCCCTCCCCCCCGCCTTTCAAATAAATAAAACAAAACAAAGAAAAGTTAATCCCATCCAAAACACCCTCAGACACATCTACAATAATGTTTGACCACATATCTGGGCACCTCATGGCCCAGACAGGTTGACACATAAAATTCACCATCACTTTCTCCTATTTTTCTCATGAGAATAATATTCCCCGAATTTTTGCATGTTTAAACTGTTAGCCTTTAGGCTTAAAGACAGTTTTTCTAGACAATAAAATTCTTGCCTCTAATTCCTTTTCCTGGAATATCTTATAAGAATTGCTTCATGTATTGGAGTTGAATAGTACTGTGGGGAAGTGTAATGTTAACCTGATTTCTTTCCTTTATAAGTGATTTGATCATTGTGCTTGGCTGTTGAAAGAATCTGTTACCTTTAAACTCTGATAATTTCATTAGGCTATGTCTCAATTATGACCATCTGGAGTCAGTTTTCCCTCGTACACGATTTGTCCTTTCAATATATGCATTCACGTCTTCTTTTACACCAGGAAAGTGTTCTTGAATTATATTTTAAGTAATTATTCTGTCTTATAATTTTGTTTTTCTTCTTTGGAGACACCAATTATGCATATGTTGGATTTGGGAGGGCCTATCTTCTTTGTCATCTGCAGGCATCTTCTATATTAGCTGTAGTGTATTATCTTCATTGTCCTCCATCTAATTTATTCTTATTTTCTGAAAACAATTTTTTGGGGGTCTCCTATTTAATTCCTGACTTCTGCCAATTCTCATCTCACTTCTTTCCTGACTTCTTGTATTTCTGATATTTTCATCATTTTTTACATCACTGCATGCATCAAGTTTTTGAATTTTATGATGGAATATTTGGTTATAATGTTTATGTGGGGAGTTTTCTTCATCTGTGGAATTTTTTTTTTTTTTTTTTTTTTTTTTTTTTTTTTTTTTGTCTTTGAGAGTATTTCTCTTTTGTGAGTGTTTGAATGGGTCCTGTTCCCATTCAGTATTTATGTTGGATGACTTTCTGGACCAACTATCTATAGGAAATTGCTTTGTGCTTATGTTGGAGAGGGCTGTGAGATGAGGTGAGAAAAGAGAATATGGGGAATCTCTAAACTTTGTAGCTCAAGAGCTTCCTCTTCTCTTCATAAAGCAGCACACCATTTCCTCCAAATATGGCACCTCCATGCAGCCACACATGCTGTGTCTCTCTGTGTGTAGCCTGCCTCAGAAGGGCTTCCAACTTAATCTTGTTTTCTTGTTTGTTTCTTAAAAAAAAATCCTTTTTAAATGTTTATTTTTTGAGAGAGAGAGACAGAGTGCAAGCGGAGGAGGGGCAGAGAGACAGGGAGATACAGACTCTGAAGCAGGCTCTGAGCTGTCAGCACCGAGCCCGCTGCAGGGCTTGAAGCCGCGGACCGCGAGATCGTGACCTGAGCTGAAGTTGGCTGCTTAACCGACTGAGCCACCCAGGCACCCCTCCTGTTCATTTATTTATTGGCCATTGCCACAAAAGGACACAGCCCCTGCCTCCAAATGTATATGTTTGTGCTTTCTGAGGTATGCCATTCCTTGACCCACAGGGGACACTTTGGCACCTTCTCTCTGTCCCTCCTGCTCACAGAAGTCCCTCTAGGACATTTCGTATTCCCTTCTGGGAATGCATTTCTTGTCAAGGATCTGAGCCCTGCTAACTAGGGCCTTGTTCTTCCTGACTTCTCCCTTCTCTGACTCTTAGGAGGATTTCCACAGGATTCAGCTGGTCACACCTGCTTCAGTGATTATCTACATATAACTTCTCTGTTTTTTAGTTTCTATTTAAAATGCACTTGTATTCCCCACCCCTTTCATTCTCCTTGTTGCTCTATATGGTTTCCAAAAGAGTAAAACTCTAAAATGAAATCAAACCACACAGTAGTTTAAAAAAAATCTCCCAGTGATTTTAATGTCTGAAGGGGGAATGATGACTCTAAAGAAAAACAAGGGGAAGATAAACACAGAATTCAGCATAATGATTATCCCTGGATACAGGAAGTATGTGGGAGGCAGGAAAATGCAATTGGGGAAAGAAAGCTTTAGCAGTATTGGTAATTTTGTATTTCTTAAATTGAGTACCAGGTTCAGAAGTATTCACATTATTGTTTTCCATAGATTATTATGTATGATTAGACTATTTTTTAAAGTCTATTTGGTTATTTTGAGAGAGAGAGAGAGAGAGAGAGAGAGAGAAAGAGAGAGAGAGCAAGCGTGAGTAGGGGAGGGGCAGAGAGAGAGGGAGGGAGAGAATCCCAAGCAGGATGAGCACTGTCAGCACAGAGCCCAATGTGGGACTTGATCTCACAAACTGTGAAATCATGACCTGCGCTGATACTAGGAGTTGGATGCTTAACCAGCTGAGCCACCCAAGTGCCCCATGATTAAAATATTTTGTAATAAAAATCAATAACATTCTTTAAACATGAAAAGAGAAAATTATACTTTAGTGTTTTGAAATCTAATTTATATTCATTTGACTATTGCTGATGATACAATTGGAATAGGTTATATTTAAGGACAACAGAAAGGCAGCTCTGTGTGAGGAGCCAGTGAGCCAACATTATTATTCCCTCATCCCCAGCCAGATGAAAGGACCCTCAGAAAGTCAGAAAGTCCACCAGGATTCAGTGTTCTTTTTATGCTATGCTGTCTTTAACTGGATTTTAAAACAAGAGAATATAGCATATAATAAAATTCGCACACTGCATTAATCTTGTTTGGCTGGAGCCAGAAGACCCTGGAGTGGTAACCAGAGGTCTGGGCAATAATCCCCACGGTCCTTGACTCCACAGTCCTATCTAAAGCCACTGGGAGTCAAGACTCCCTTCTGCTTTGCAAGAAGGGAAAGAAAGCCTTCTGCTTTCTCCAAGAACTTAAGACATGCTCCCCAAGGATAGGATCAGAAGGCCAAAGACAATAATAACAGTAATGAAAAAAAAAAAAGCACTCTAATTTTGCATATGCTGGTGTGGAAAGTTATATTGTGAAGGGGAAAAAAAAAGCCATGTGGACCAACATCCATGACATGGCCTATTTTGTCAATAAATTAAAAGACATCTATCCATCTGGATATATTTAAGTATCTTTTGTCTGCAGGCAGAAAATGTCAGGAAGGATGGACAATGGTTATCATGCAAAGCAGGAGTTGGTGTTAGGATAGAGGAAAGGAGTTTCGCTTCCTATTTTAATAACTTTAAAAGGTGTGGGGTGATTTTATTCAATTGTTTTAAATATATTTTTCAAATATAGAAATAGAATGCCTCTCTTCTTGTGACAGCCAGAGTCCCAAGGGCAGATCAGCTAAAGTGTCACCTGCCTTTAGCTTCTAGCATGAAGGGAGCTGCGTGTTCCCTCCCCCAGGGACTGAGGCAGCCTTCCTGCCTCTCTTTTGCAGGGAATTCAAGGACTGGACAGTTATGGCCAAAGTTCCCAACCCCATTTTTCCAGGACACCCTGGTGGCCTTCCTTGATAATTCAAGTTTCCTACATTCAGCATGGGTTAGTCTCTCCTCCCCCACTTGGTTTTTGTTTTGAAAAATGACCAAGGAGATGTATTAAATTTAAACAGTTCAAAACAAAGAGGCTTTGAAGACACCTACTTTTCTCCCTCTCTGGAAAACCTGATTTGAGTTTCGATCTGGATCTGTAACCAGGGGTCCTGACTTGAGGTTGCCAATTCCAGCCTCCTGGGGATCCTCAGCTGAGCCAGCATCCATGTGGGTCCCTGGGAGAGGAAAGAGACCAGTGTACCTTTCACTCCCCTTTGGCAGGAAGCCACAGCTGTCCTGAAGCTAAGAGGCTTTGCTTTCTCCCGGCCATTGGACATGGCTGACAGGGATAGAATATCTGAATCTGGAGGACAATGGTATGCGCTAGCCCAAATCAGAAATCCAAATATGACTGGCAGATGGCAGAATGTGTGGTTATGGTGGAGGTTTCCTACTGATTCATAGACGTTTCCCATAACTTCCAAAAAGTTTCTCCAAAATCTCACTTGCCATTTTATCAGGAAAAAAAAAAAAAAAAAAAAAAAGAATAGTTTTTTTCATTTATAGCAAAACTCCAGAGGCATCTCCTTGTCAGATGAGGCTATATTGCTCCTACAAATAGAGTTCATTATTTTGTCAAAGTGAATTAAAATAAAATGTCACTTACTGAATGTCACATTTCTGGATTTGACATTGTATATAAAAGGTCCTTCTAAAAAAAAAAAAAAAAAAGGAGAGAAAATCTGAAAGCCTTGGTTGGAAATCCACTTGAAGAAGAAGAAATAGAAGCATTAAAAAATCCCATTTGGGTTTCATAAAATTCCTTTCAAATGTGACAGTCTGGTAGAAATCAAGTATTTTTCAGTTCCTAAAATACAATTTTGATTAAAAATTTATAAGCTATTTGCAGGAAAGATACTCCATAAACTGAGAATAAGTCTTATGGGTCCTTTAGAGGAAAGCTGGGAACTTTTGACACGAAAGTGGTAAACTGTATTGCTTCCTACAAACATATACCCCTTTCAGTGTTTGGAGTGAATCGCTCTCCATATTCCAGTTGTTTATGCCTGTGGTGGGTATGGATGACCAGGACACTTGAGGGTGATAGAGCCACGAGGACTGGGCTCTAACAGGAGGGCTGGGTGGCCCCTGCAGGCCACACTCCAGAACTCGGCGTCCATATCCTCACCTCAGATCATTTTCTCTAAAATTGAAAACCGTCACCTCCATTTTCTGGTAGCAGGTAGAAGTGGGCAGATAAAGTGAAGAATGTTTGGTCTTCTTTTCTGCCCACATAAATTCTTCCCATTGCACAGGACTCATTTGAGTCCTGAGTAAGCGTGAAGTAGAAACCATAGGCTCATTTCTACATGGTTGTACTGACTGCTCTCCTCTCTCCTGTCCTTACCCCCCACCTTCTTTGCCTGATGAACTCTTACTCAAGTATTCCTTCTCCTGTCAAGATTCTTCCTCACTTCCAAGTAGGAATAATTAATTCTGGACTCCCCAAATACATTGTATATATCTCTACTATGGAACCTAAAACACTGTAATACAATTATGTGTGTAAATGGCTATCTAATCCCATTAGACTATAAATTCCTTAAGAGCAAGGATTTTCTCTAACTGAATTTTATATTCCTAACATATAGTATGATACTTAGCACATGATAGGCATTCAGGAAACATTTGTTGAATAATTAAGTGGTTTGATGAATGGATAAATTAATAAATGAATGAATGAATGATTAAATGAAACTACAAGTGAATAAATAAATTCAAGTATGGAAAATTAAATAAATATGAATGAATGGACCAATGGACAAATCAAATGTCTATTCTCCATATATGGGTGTATGTATGTGTGTGTGCATATATGTTTACATAAATGTCACATGTTACCATATTGAATTTCCCCCACATTAAAATTCATTTCTGCATTCTCAGGAAGAGACCAGTAGGCTCTGAGATCATTCACTTGGAAGGAATCAGGAATCAGAGTAGCCTGGTCCTTTGTCGGAGGTTGCAAGAGGGAGGTTACTTCTTAAGGTTTGGCCATGATGGTTTTGTTGCTTGAGTCTTCCCATTCAAGAACCTGTTTCCCATTTTCTACTCTGAAGATTTCCTGGCTTATTGACTTCGAACCTCCTAAGATGACCACTGAATTCCAACAGGGTTGTTCAGAACATATATATATATATATAATTTATTGTCAAATTGGGTTCCCTACAACACCCAGTGCTCATCCCAACAGGTGCCCTCCTCAATGCCCATCACCCCCTTTCCCCTCCCCCCCCATCAACCCTCAGTTTGTTTTCAGTATTTAAGAGTCTCTTATGGTTTGCCTCCTCCCTCTCTGTAACTTTTTTTTCCCCCTCCCGCTCCCCCCTGTCTTCTGTTAAGTTTCTCAGGATCCACATAAGAGTGAAAACATATGGTATCTGTCTTCCTCTGTATGACTTATTTCACTTAGCACAACACTCTCCAGCTCCATCCACGTTGCTACACAAGGCCATATTTCATTCTTTCTCATTGCCAAGTAGTATTCCCTTGTATATATAAACCACAACTTCTTTATCCATTCATCAGTTGAAGGACATTTAGGCTCTTTCCATAGTTTGGCTATTGTTGAAAGTGCTGCTACAAACATTGGGGTACAAGTGCCCCTCTGCATCAGCACTCCTGTATCCCTTCCCCCATACTTCTTGATGCCTAGCTGGGCAGGTCCGAGGTGACACGCATCCTGAAGACCAGCATGGGCAGTATGGCCTTGGAACACTCTTGCTCCGGCAGATTCTAGACCTGGGGTTTTTTGGAGCACACTCAAGACCCGGGTTCTGGGTGATTGACTTCTCTCCCAGGGCTACCACCTGACATTGTTAATCTAGCCCCTGTGAGGCTGTCACAAGGTTCATTCACATGCATTTTGGATAATACCCGTTAGTGATGCCCATTAATTAAGCAGAGCAATTTGTTTATAATTAACTTGAGAAATTTATGGCTTTAGAAAACAATTACAGGAGCTGATATAAACACATTAGGTAGTGATAGCAATGCCAAATTTAATTGCTTTCAAGAAGAACCACTGATGTTAATGCTACAGCCATCACTAGTCATGTTTGACAGCAGCTTGTAAATTCATCGGTTCATGTATGAGCCAACACCTCAGGTGATCTGGACTGGGAAGCTTCGGCCCTTGGAAACGGTTTATGATATAGTACTAAGTGAAAAAAGAGGCTTGAAAATTATACGTGGTGCATTCCCAATTTGGTAAAAACAGTTCTTTGTGTATATCTACGCCTTCCTCGTATGATATATATATATATATATATATATATATATATATATATATATCCTATGTTTATGTGATACATGTATTTATGAATATGTATGTACACATATAAATACATTTATTTCTTTCTAGTGAAAGAAATACATAAAAATGAAAGCCATGCGCACGGAGTACATATAACAGAGGCGCAGAAGCCCCGATGGTTTTCCCTGGGTGACGGGATTACTATTTTAATTTTTACTTTACGGCTTTTTGTATTTTTCACAAATTCTATCGGAAGAACGTACCCTTTTTACACCAAGAAAAATTTAACGGTTATTGAAAGGGTGGGTATAGAAAAGAATAAAAAGAGAGAGAGAGATGTTCTTTTTCAAGGAAATTATTTTAAAAAGATAAGCAGATTCTTCTGTGAGAATTGTGCGTGCTACTTCGTTGGCATTTCAAGATTATTTTTATTTTTGCGTGAGAAAACGACAAAATAAACTCACCATGTTCATGTTCATCCTCACGTGATCCTCATCGTTGGGTTATTCCTGTCCTGGTTCTACAATTGAGAAAGAAGAGCAGCGCCCTTCAACTTTTAAAAATATCAGCTCATGAAAACACCGCAAGGGGCTGTTGGCCTGATTCCCACACTGCGGGCGCCTGCAGATTCAGGATAAGACACATCAACCAGTCACTCTGGACAAGGACAGATTCTCAGAGGACTCACTGAATAAACCTCCTGCTGACAAGTGCACGCGCTCAGGAGCGGGGTGACGATTCATCCTTGCCAAATGATTCATCTTCCCAAAATGTCACAAGAAAAGGGAAGAAAAGGAGCATTGGGCTAAAAGCTGTGAATGCCTTTGCAGAAGATGCACTCCCCAAATGGTAGAGGTTATCTGACCCCACCTGCTCCCTCCCAGCTGAGGGGAGCAGTGTGACCCTTAGGGCCACATGCAAGCCAGAGACGGTGCTCGTAACGAACACAGACCGGCTCCTGTTACCATGTAATGAACACCGACTCTGTGTCAGGCAGTGGCCCCATCTTTCATATTGCAGCACGTTAATAATTACAGTTTAGCTCTGCTGACTAAAGATTTTTAAGCCCATGATCTGGTGCTCCTCCAAGTATAGTCATTGGAGCTTTTGTGTGGCTAGGTTTTCCCTGGAAAAGGTTCTGTAGTCCAGAAGGTGTGGGAGACCCTGATCATTCTTTCCCTTCCTGGAGATTCCTAAAGGCATCAGCTTACCAAAGTCTTGGAGGAGTCCCACGATAAAGAAGCTTATTCATTCTCGTTTAATAGGGTGTCTTCCAGACTTGTTGAGCACAGAATGCTCTTGATCTTATAACATCTCTTCACATCTGATGTTAGTGTTCCTGAAACCAGTGTTGGGGAAAAGTCACCGAGTTCAGCTAGGGGGAAGATGCAGAACGACTGAATTTAGGACTGCGCCAGCCGGCACGTTATTTCCCTCACGCCTCCCTGGGTTGCTGGGATATACCTGGCACACAGAGTAGATCCTTAAAAAGCAGCTGAATCTGAGGAAACTATGAAGACTCAACTTCAAGTTCATAATCCAGGCTCTGTTTTGGGTTTATGACACACGTGGAGAGATGTTCCAACACCAAATAGAATAGCAATGCCGTCTGTAGAGCTATGAGTACGTTCTCTTGCTTAGCTTGGAAGCAGAACTGTGGGCCTGGATGACCCAATACACCTCGTCACCGTAGAGGCACAGCTGACGTTCACAAAGCCGTGTGATTTGCCCGAGTCGCAGAACTAGTGAGGCGGTCCAGCAGCTCAAACCTCCTGACTCCAAGGCTGGGTGCTCCTCAGCTCCAACTCTCTGTCCATGCTCATTCCCCCAGCACTGCCACCCTGAGGTGGCATAATGTGATGAGGTAAACAGGGTCTTCTAAATGAGGCGGATGTGGATCTAAACCCCGGTTCTCCAAACCAGAATCTGGGGGACGTTGGGCAAGTGGCCTGAATGCTTTGTGCCTCAGTTTCCTGATCTTTTAACTCACCTCACAGAACTCGTGAGAAGGCAGATAATGATAATAATAATAATGGTAATAATAATTAAACCATTGTCATATGCTCAGTAGGTATGGTATAAATGGTATCCTCTTCTTTTTATCACTATTTTGAGGAGCTCTTGACTAATTTTGCTCCTCAGGATAGGAATTCAAGTTTCCTTTTCTCTGTGGCTCTCACTTTGGAATGGTCCTTCATATCTGAGTAACAAGAACCTTTTGTATCAATAGGAAAAAAATGGAACTAACAAATAAATTGCCTGTTAATAAAACAGTGATGTTGAATTCTAAGGGTGTGAAACTGAGAACAAGAGAGGGTATGATTTGGGGCGCCTGGGTGGCTCAATCAGTTAAGCGTCCAACTTCGGCTCAGGTCATGATCTCATGGATCATGAGTTTGAACCCCACGTCGGGTTCTGTGCTGACAGCTCAGAGCCTGGAGCCGGCTTCAAATTCTGTGTCTTCCTCCCTCTCTGCCCCTTACCTGTTCACACTCTGACTTTCTCTCTCTCTCTCTCTCTCTCTCTCTCTCTCTCTCTCTCTCTCAAAAATAAATAAACATTAAGACAAATTTTAAAAAAGAGAGAGAGTGTGTGTAATTTATCACACCCTGGGCTCCGTCTTCCGGTAAGGCTTGTAGATATGGAAACCGGGTCACCTCAAACGGAAGGACTGAGAGCTGTGTTCTGATCACTGCCTCATCATGAGCTCCAGCCGAGAGGGACAGTCTCACTGACTTGGGTCCTGATGCTGTCATAGGTCAGCACAAGGCAGACACCAGTACATTTCTCTAGGAGAGTCATTCACTTTGGGCTGGCAGAGGGCTTGCTTCCTCTGATTGTCAGGCAGGGCTTAGAGCATTTTGCAGGCAGGGCCCCAAGAAGACCTCACCAAGCTCTTTGGCTGCATCACAAGAAGCATTTATTTATTCTGACTCCTTTGAGACAGACGGCTGGCTTTCAACATCTAGAGGGACATCCTTTCTCTCCATTGCTCTCCTTCATTCCGCCCCCTCCATGCCTTCACTCCAGGCCTCATCTCTTATTTGGTCCACTGTACTGGCCTCCTAACTGGCCTCCCAGCCTCCTTTCCAGCCCACTTTTCACTCACTGATCCTCTGCAGCCACAACCGTTTTTCCAAACTGCTGACATCTGATGGCTTCCTATGGTTTCCAGAAAACAGCCCAGAGACCTTAGTCTGACATTTGGGATCCTCCAAACCTGACCAAAGTCTGCCTTTAACCTTAGTTTATATTCTTCTCACGTGTGCCTTATTTGCCCCCATCATACTGAGCTTCTTGACATTTGTTTTTTTCTGTTCACAGCCTGTTATTTTAAGTCTCTAAGTCATTGCAGTGGCTACTTCTTTTGGGTGGCATTTTTCCCCTTCTGCTTCACTTTCCAAACTCAGCTCAAATGTCAGCCTTGTGAAGTCATCTTCCCATGTTCTCTAGGATAATCATCTCCTCCCTTTGATTCTCACACTGCTCTCTTCATACCCCTCATAAACATTGGTAAAAATTTCCCTTTTCCCCACCAGATTATAAGTTATTTTAGTGTTGGGCTTGTGTTTATTCAGCTCAGTATGCCCAGTGCCCAGTTGTTTATGACATAATATCTGCTCCATAAATGGATGTATTAATATTTGGATGGATAGATGATAAATAGATGATGGACGGGTGGGTGGATGGCTGGCTGGCTGGCTGGGCAGATAGCTGGATGGGCAAATAGATGGGTGGATGGATAGATGGATGGATGGAAGATGCATGGATATATTGGTAGATGGAAGGAAGGGAAAAAGGTAGATAGGAAGGAAGGATGGATTAGTGAGTGATTGAGTAGATGAGATAGGGAAAATGTAACCCAAATAGATTTAAAAGCTTGAAGTCCATTTAAGTACAACTGTTTTGCCTGCAGTGGGGAGGTTGCAATTGATTTTGTGATAAAACCAAAGGAAGTTGTGATGTAAAATATAAAGGAAAACACTCAGAAGACAGAAAGTAAGGAAGGCTGGGAGAATATCATTGTAGCAGAAAAGGTAAGCAAAAGTCCAAACAACGAAGAGGGATTTTGCTACTCATCTCTGAATTGCCCAGAGCCCAGATCAGTGGATGGCACACAGTAGGTATTCAATAAATGCTTACTGAATGAGTGAGAAAGCCTATGCACAAAGCTCATATGGAACCCAAAGCAGATACATTCTCTCTCAGAAGCAATAAGTGATTTGGAAAAGTCCTTGTCTGTGAGCATCACTGAGAGAGAATTCTGTGATTCTTATGGATGCCAAGTTATACCCAGGGGCTTAGGTGACGTAGGCTGATTTTCTGTTATTCGTTTGGTGTGTGTGGTAGGATCATTCTCAAACACGGAGTGTTCACACATGTGCGGCTCTGGGCTGTCAAGTGGATGGTCTTCCCCTCCCGAGCGTGGGAGCTTCAGCCAAGGAAGGAACCTGTTTTCCCTGACAGTGGGACCAGCAGAATCAGACAGAGTACCACAGCTCTGTTTCACCTTTCCACAGGGAATATTAGGTGTTGACGCCCTGAAATGGAAGTACAGCTCCAAATATAAAACAAAAAGAAATGTGATGGGAGACAAAGAAATTTCCTTACAAAAGACTTCCTGGCTATTGAGAGAGGGATGTGCTTGCACTGGATGGAGTCAGTTGCTAAAAAATTCAGCTGGTTTAGATATTTGGGGTCTGGGAATGGAAAGATACCAACACAAAATTCACTTTCCCTATCCTTCAGATATGGGAGAAAAGGGACTGCCCTCTTTATTACAGGGCTATTGAGGTCAACAAAACATTTATGAAACATTTACTATTTGCCAAGAACTGAGTTCCAACTGGGGACACAGAAGGAGAAAGCCTGTTCCCTGCTCTCAAGGAGCCCTGTGGGGAGGAAGGCAAGACAATAATCAATGGCAGTTCCATATGTCCGGGGCTCAAATGGAGGCATGAGTGTCAAGGTCTAGAGGTCCACAGGGGAAGGGGTTGCGCTTCATCTGACATGAAGAAACCACGAAAGGCCTCTCAGAGGAAGAAGGCTTATGAGGAGGGAAATGGAGAAAAGAAATGGTGTTCCAGGCAGATGGGCTAAATGCTGGGGCAAGACCAGTGCAAAAAGACCTAAGTGGGTGTGAAAATAATTGAGATGTGAGATATTAAGGGGGGATGGGGAAAATGCAGAGTCGAGATGCACACAGGAGGTGGAGCTTCCTGGACAGGAGGAAAGCCTGGCCAGGAGGGACGGGGAAGGCGGAGTCAACGTGTCAGGCACCATTCACAGAGATGGGAAACAGATGGGAAGGAACAGACTTGAGGGTGATGCCCAGAGGGGCAGATTGGACTGTCCTCTCCCGCAGTGAGTCTGCTGTGTTGGAGGACCCTTGGGAGGAAACATCTGTATAAATGGATCTGGAGCTTAGGGCAAAGAACAGAATGGAGATACAGGTTTGAGAGTCCTCCAGGGAAGCAGATCAGGCCCTGGGGATGCCTTTCGAAGTTGACAACTTCGAGTAGGGAGGTTGTAACAAGGGCTGGTGCACAGAACCCTCACCCCGGTGGGTTCATCAGTCCAGCTGTGGGTTTTCTGGGCTACCCCTGTGGGTATCACTTCTGCCATCACTCACCTACCTGCCTCTTGGTCCTCTGGATTGTCCCTGCTCTGCATGGCTACCACATAATCGAAGCTGCAAGATTAAAAGGTGGTAAACAGAGCTCAAGCGACCAGTGTCAAATTCCAAAATCAATGCGAGGGAGCACAGGCATCAGGAAATGGGGGGACCATTTATGTCACAGGCTTCCTGGGTCAGGGGGCTGGAGGTGGCCTCCACCAACTGCTGTAGGGGGCGCTTCTGTGCTCAGGAAGAGCTTTAGCTTGACTAGATTCCTGAGTTAGAGAGTGAGCCCTTCATAATGTGGTCTGACAGCCAAGGGTGACTTTTCCCACATATTGTTTTAAAGGGAAGACAGCTGCACTGTGGGTTCACTTTGTTCTGGGGTTTCCACTGAACTCCCCACAGGAAGAGGCTCTGGGCTGCAAGCCTTGGGGACTTCTGTATGAGGAGGTATGGGACCAGAGAAAGGGGTGACCTTCTGGGTAGCCAGCATTAGCATTAAAGCCCAAGGGCCCCACCTCATAAGATTTAAGGTGCCCTTGGGATGCCTGGGTGGCTCAGTTGGTTAAGGATTCAATTTTGGCTCAGGTCATGATCTCATGGTTCATGAGTTCAAGCCCTGTGTCGGGCTCTGTGCTGACAGCTCAGAGCCTGGAGTCCGTTTTGGATTCTGTGTGTCTCTCTCTCTCTCTGCCCCTCCCTTGCTTGCACTTTCTCTCTCTCTCAAAAATAAATAAACATAAAAAAAAAAATTTTTTTTTTTTTTAAGGAGTCAAAATGCTCCTATGTTCTGGTGCTCACCCATAGGGGGAGCACTACAGTCAGCTCTTCTGAGGCCCTACTTTCCAGCTCCTGCCTCTCCCAGAATGTAAGGGTTTCTGGATGGAATTTGGGGCCTGAGTTACTCAGGCTGAGTCAGTTTCTGCCTCCAGCTTCAGATGTGTCACCTGTCCCTTCCTGGAAGGAATTGTTGGGTGGGAAGAAAACATCCCTTCAGTTAGAAACAAGTGCTGCTGAGATTCAAATATTCACCTCCACGCTCCTACCACAACCCTAAAAGATACAATGTCCTAGGCTTGAACCTCCAGGGGCTGGACCTGGTGGTAGTGGGGAGAGAGGGGGGGGGGTCATTGCTGGCTCTGACAATCACCTGCTGTGTGACTGGGGGCACCACCTTTCAGGCCCTTCTGCCTTAGTGTCCTTACCTGTCTGGGAAATGCCAGAAGCAGGAAGGGAGGGGCTGTTCATACCTAGTTTTGTTTAGGACAGGTATATTCAAAGAAACGGGGGTACAGCAGGTGGCTCTACTTCTTGTCCAGGCAAACTTCTGCCCACTTCTACACACAAGGGCATGCACACAGACAAGTGCACATACAGTCAGACGCTGCCCCTGTGGGACTTCCCGAAGGTGTGGGTCCCCAGAATGTTATACAGGTTATAATTTAAGATAAAGGAGGGGCAGGAAGTAGCTTTTACGGGGTCCCACCATGGGGCAGACACTATGCTGTGCAGTTTTTCCATGTCACCTTATTTAACCCTCACAGAATTCTATGCAGGGATTCAGAGAAGCTAAGCCACTTGCCCAAGGTCACTCAGTAAGTAAGTGGTACAGCAGGACTTGAACCTTGGGGAGGTCTGGCTCCCAATGCTAGGCTCGTTCTGTCCCGCACTTCCTCTGACACAGGACCACCCCTACTATGCACCCTGTCCAATATCCTCCAGTCTGGGCTGCAATCCAGCTCGTCCTATCTGACTTGCTAAGAGCTCCCTGGCACAGGCTTCAAATCCCACTCTCCTTCCTGAAGTCTGTTTCTTTGATTCCTACCACCCTTCCTTTTCAACCCCGCCTAGGATGCAAGGTCTCACCAGCAAAATCTCCTTTCAGCCGACTGTCCAGTATCAGTTCTGATCCACTGGTGACTTCTCATACTTTTCAGACGTCTCAGACAAAGCATTCACTTCCCCATTTCCAGCTGCAGTTCTCCCACTTAGTACAGGATCACACTGAGAGCTGTCCTGTCTTCAGCTGGAGGAAGCTGGTACTTCCAGCTCCCATGGGATGGCCCCTCCAACCCGGGCGCAGATAGAGTCTGAGATGGTTGGCTGCCACATGGGTGAGTTCTCTATCACCTACAAGCCTGTGAAGCACCACTGGACCAGCTTTGGGGCCACCTGCTTCTCCTGCTTCATCCCTCTCAAGTAGCCTGCTTGGCCAGTAAGGGGACAGGCTTCTCTGAATGGGTGGATGGATGGATGGATGGATGATAAATGACCTTAGAACTATACCCTCATTCCCATCTCTGGGCCCTTGATTTTGCTTTTCCTGATTCCCTACATTTGTCTCTGACTTTGGGTGAGAGAGTAACACTTCTTCTGCTCTCAGTCCTTTCTAGAGACTTCCAAATGAGGACTCTGGCCACTAGTCCATGATTTTGTCTCTTAGGCCATGGAAAGAACTTGTCAATAAGTCAGTGATTGACACTCTCCCTGCATGCCTTGTGGTCTCTTTCTGCCCAGCCTGTGCAATTGCAGAGGACAGGGCTGTGAGGACGTAACCCAGGCCACTGATGCCCTACCTATCTCCTCTTAGCGTTCGCCACCTCACACCGATGGCTCCCTCTTCAATGTCTGCAATTCTCTGCCAGAGGGAGTGGCTGGACGTACTGCAGAGCAGACACTCCTGGGAGGATCCCTGGGCCAATTAGGGACGGCAGTTGGAGGAGAGACACCCAGCTCTCTTGTCACTCAGATGGCACAGCTCAGAGACGTAGTCTACACTATCAGATGTCCCCTGTGAGATTACCCTCAATTCCCAGCTCATGCCCCCACCTGAGTTGACGCTCTTCCTGTTCCTGTCTCACTCCTCACTCCCCTGAAAGTACTTCCTGTACAAATTGCTGGGACCCAAATCCTTCTTGGGGTCTGCTTCTGGGGACACCCAACCTAAGACAGGGTCCTAAAGCTGAAGTACTTGGTGACTCTGGCTTCCACACAGCTCTTTCAAAGGGGTCACAGCCACCAAATTCCCACAAAAGTTTCAGGACTGAGTCAGTGCATATACCAAAGCTCCAGCAAGGACAGGAGTAAAAAAAAAAAAAAAAAAAATGTTTAACATAGTCATCTTTAATGGAAGCAAGTTATGGAGCTAATAATACTGATATTTTCAATGGACCGAATTAAATTATGCTTCCCATCTTGTATCTTAATGAAAGGAATAAAAACTGTTTCACATTTTAATTAGCAAGCATGTCTTGAAAAGACTTAAATTAATATGGGAGTCATCACCATAGGAAAGCAGCCCTCTGCCAAGATTCATGAGGCCAGAGAGAGCATGGAGAACAGAATGGGGTTCTCGTCGTGGATAAGCGCAGCCGCGGCTGGAACTCAGAAACCTTGGCTCTTTGAATTTTCTGAAGGGATAAAAGCAGGAGTCTGGTGTGTAGCTGGGAGGCATGACCATTTTCTTTTCTAGAAAGGGCCACCTTCCACATCTTTTCTAAGGCATTTGAACACTAGACCTAGAAAATGTGAGTGTAACAATGATCCTTTTTATAATGACTCTGCCTTGGCTGCCTTCTTGCTTGAGAGTTCTTAGAGGTTCTGGAAGCCTTGTTGGTAGAGAATGGGAACAACAGGGGCTCTACCCCTGGAGCTAGCCTGGCAAGTGCCTTGAATAAATGTCCTGTGCAGTTTGGGAGAGGAGTCAGGCTCCAATGGCTGTGTGTTTCCCCTGGTTTGGGGCAAGGCATGCTGTCTACCATCAGGTGTGTGAAGTCCTACAGCAGGCATGTCTGCACATTGGTTTCTTTTTTTAGTTTTACTTGAAAAAAAAAAATTCACAAGTAATACAACTTGTTTAAAACATTGAGAATACATGAAACGAAGAGGAAAATTCAACCCCAAAAGCATCATCCCAGCATCCGCATCCAGAGATAATCACTGATGACATTTTGATGTGGTTTCTCTGCCTGTTGGCACCTCCTGGCTAACGTTTCTGAGGCCACTGGGGAATGAGGGACGGGAGGATGGAGGACGGTGCTCCCCTTCTCCTTCTACACCCCCGCTCCAGTCCCCACAGTACCCTTCTCACCACCTGCCACCTCTCCCGTTAGTTGTTCCAGTGTTGGGTTGTCCTCACCTCATTCCTACCATGAGCTGCCTGGTTCCCCCTCCTCCATGTCCCTCGGGACGCTTAACCCAAGTCTACTGTACAATGACCTGGGTTAAAGGGTTTATGTAAAATGGGGTTTCAAGATGGAAAAGGTTAGATGAGATGTCATTACTCCTCCCTTGAGGACTCTTCACTGCCTCTCTCTGCTTGGTCCAAGGTCCTGCCAGCAGACTGCTTGGCCCCCTCTCTCCCAAATGCCTCTCCTATCTCCTCTCCTCTTGGTTGTCTCAGTTTGCCAAACCCCTTACTTGAGTTGCCAAAGGACCAATCTGAAGCTTCTTATTCTCTTTTCTTTTTAAGTTTATTTATTTCTGTTGAGAGAAAGAGAGAAAGCACTAATGGGGGAGGGACAGAGAGAGAGAATCCCAAGCAGGCTCCACACTGTGGGTGCAGAGCCCAACATGGGGCTCGAGCTCAAGAAACCAAGAGCCCACATCAAGAGTCGGCCGCCCAACAGACTGGGCCACCCAGGAGCCCCACCCTCAAGTTTCTGCTACTTTGTTGTGCTAGGTTCTTTTGTTCCTATTTTGTCGCTATCTCTTCCATATAGACCAGCTCAAAGCCTTACCTTTCATAGACAAGAGACCACAGATTTTCTAAATCCAATAGCCAACTACTTTTGAGTTTTATTTTATTTTCTCCTTCTGCCGAAATAAAAGTCTTTAATGTTGTTTGATTTTTTTTTTTAAACTAAATTGAGGGTGGGAGAGTGGCATGTGTGCACAGGCTTAACCATATCTTTAGACTTAATTCTTAGAAGTGAAAACCTTGCTCAGGAACCATGAAGAATGTCAAGGCTTTTGACACATTCTGCCGAACTGCCATGCCCAGAAGGGTGCCATCTACTATCCCTCCGGCACTCCCCTGTGAGGGTCCATTTTCCACTAGCCTGGCCAGCTTTGGATGATATAATTTGGAGGGGGGAAAGAATGAGCCGTTTTGATGGCTGGAAGTCATACCTGCATGCTGATGGGATTTCCAAAGCAGTCTCTGAGCTGTGTGTGGGCAGAGCCCGGGAGGCAGGAGCCCCCCGTGGAAAGCCACATGTCACCTATTTGACATCAAACTTCCAAATGGAATCTTAAGTTCTGCACAGCCATTTATCAAAGAGTTTCCAAATGTCACTTTCCAATTTGCATCAGACCTTTTCTACATATTGATGTGATTCTGTAACTAATGTATGTATTTTTGCTGCTCTACCTAAATTTGCATTTGAAACTCTAATGAGGCCAGAGGGTGAGCCAACTCCCTGGGGGAAAAGCGTGCGATGCTTCCCCCTGTGGTCCGTGAGGATGTCCTCAAAGAAGTCACAGAAATGTCAGAATCGACCCAGGCAGCCCACTTGCAGTCTCTGTGACCTCTGGTGCTCAGGTTGGGCTCTGGGCCGACTTTTGACCCACGTGTCCTCTTGCCTTGGGGGAGGCCTATTCTGGTTTGCTTGCTTGTTCACCATCTAAGACGATGAGCCTGTACCAGAAGGGTTGGGCCCCCTGCCTTGCCCAGGGGTTTTACCAGTGGGGGCTCCGGGGTCCAGAACTAAGTTAGAAGCTTCTGCAGCAGAGGGAACTCAGGGCAGGGAGAGTGAGATGGCCACTCCAAATCTGAATTCTTTGGGAAAACTTGTCCCAACGTCTGATACTTCTGCGGCATTGTCCAGGGGCCTGCAACAAGTACCTTTGGGCATCACTGCCCAGGGCAGGGCCTCAGCTCTGAGCCCACAGGGTTTGCACTCCAAAGAAGCTTGTGGAGGGTTTACTGCTACTCATTCTGTCACCCTCTGCTCTCTCCTCCCTTTCCCAGGCCTGAGCTTTGAAGACAAGATGTTATCTTGAAGGCTTGTTTGGAGGTTTTGGAGGGGAGCATCTGACCCTCTGTCAACTGAATCCCAGTGTGGAAGGCCTGACCTTTCTAGGTGAGCATGGGACTCCCTGGTTAGTGTCAGGTTACCTCAGGCCCTTTAAACCAGCCTCCGGTCTCCCCCGGGGCATGCACTGAGGTCCCACCATCCCTTGAAAGGGAGCCACAGCCCCCAGCACAACAGTAGCAAGGCAGGTACCCTAAACTCTCCTTGCTCATCCTTGGCCTGCTTTCTCTCCAAACTCCATTTTGCTCCATTCTGAATCCTTGGCTTCACACCCACATTTCGATTCTGTGTCTTGAGACTTTGGACTTGGTGTCTATGCTTTGTCTTCCAGGTATCTGGATCTCAGCTTTCTCTGGGACTCATGCACCAGGCTCTCTGCTTTTCAGCCTCCAGGATGCTGCAGGTAGGAGTTCCTGTCTGTGTTCAGCCCTGGCCCCTGACCTAGGCCCCTCAGCCAGGGCCCCTGTGGGTCAAGGGCAGGCTCTCTTTCCCTCAAGTGCAAGTAGTATGGGGAGGAGAAAATAAAGGGGACCCTTGAGCTCTGTATCAGAGAAGCCGAACCCAGCCCGGGACGGTGGGGTGACAGCTAGCCAGCCCCCTACATCCATTCTTTCAAATGTATGGTCAATTCATAAAGATGGGCCAGGTGAGTACATCTCTCCCTTCCCCGCACACACCTGTCAGACCACACTACTGCTGCAGGGAGCCACATAAATCTTTGGAACTGCTGGACTTCAGGCCCTGGGCCTGTTTCTGCCTGCCCCAGCCCTGCTTAGCAGCGGGCACCAAACCACTTAACCAGGAACTTTTTTTTTTAAGTTTTTCTTTAAATTCCAGTTCGTTAACATACAGGGTAATATTAGTTTCAGGTGTACAATACAGTGATTTAACACTTCCGTACATCACCCCGTGCTCGTCACAAGTGCACTCCTTAATCCCCATCACCTGTTTCACCCTTCACCGCCCCCCCCCCCCACTCTCCTCTGGTGACCATCAGTTTGTTCTCTATAGTTGAGTCTGTTTCTTGGTTTGCCTCTCTCTCTCTCTTTCTTTTTTCCCCCTTGCTTGTTGGCTTTGTTTCCTAAATTCCACATATGAGTGAAGTCATGTGGTATTTGTCTTTCTCTGATTTATTTCACTTAGTATTATACTCTGTAGCTCCATCCACGTCATTGCAAATGGCAAGATTTCATTACATATTTTTTTTAACATTTATTCATTTTTGAGAGACAGAATGCTAGTGGGGGAGGAGCAGGGAGCGAGGGAGACACAGAATCCGAAGCAGGCTCCAGGCTCTGAGCTGTCAGCACAGAACCCGACGCGGGGCTCAAACTCACCAACTGTGAGATCGTGACCTGAGCTGAAGTCGGATGCTTAACCTACTGAGCCACCCAGGCACCCCAAGATTTCATTCTTTTTTATGGCTGAGTAATTTTCTATTGTATGTATATACCACATCCTGTTTATCCATTCATCAGTCGATGGACACTTGGCCTTTCTCTATAGTTTGGCTAAGGTAGATAATGCTGCTATGAACATTGGGGTGCATATATCCCTTTGAATTAGCTTTTTGTGTTATTTGGGTAAATACCTAGTAGTGCAATTACTGGATCATAGGTAGTTTTTAACTTTTTGAGGAACCTCCATACTGCTCTCCAGAGTGGCTGCACCGGTTTGCATTCCCACCAACAGGGCAAGAAAGTTCCCCTTTCTCCACATCCTCGCCAACAACTGTTGTTTCTCGTGTTGTTAATTTTAGTCATTCTGACAGGCATCGTGAAGAACTTCACTTGCATGGGGACCAGGAAGGCATGAAGCCCCAGCCACTCCCTCAAGTCAAGAGAGGAGTTTTGGGGCTTCTACGGTCAGCCTGTGCATGCTGGGGAGAGACTCTGCTCTCCTCAGGCCCAGGCCCAGCCTCAGCCTGCAGTCACAGGACTGCAGGCATTTCCTGGTTTCTCCCAGAGTCTTAGCAGGAATGGAGCCTGTAGTTTGCTAGGGCCGCTGTGACAAATTACTACAAACTGGCTGGCTTAAGACAACAGAAATAATTCTCTCACAGTCCTGAAGGCCTGAAGTCCAAAATCAAGACATTGGCAGAGCTGGTTCCTTCTGGAGGCTCTAAGGGACATGGATGTCTCTTGTCCTCACTTCTGGTAGCTGCTGGCAGTCCATGGTGCCCAGTGCCTTGTGAGCAACACTGCTTCAATCTCTGTCTCTGCCATCACCTCACCTTCTGTGGGTCTCAGCTCCCCTTCTCGTGTAAGGACACTGGTCATTGGATTCAGGGTCCGCCCTGGTAGTCTAGCCAACTATAGAACCGTACCCTGAACCCCAGCTGACATGACTGGATTCTATCCCTGTGCAGCTTCCCCAGAAACTAAGCTTTTTCCTGGGACCCTTGCTGATTCCCTGCTGTTGCCCACGAGCCTGTATCTGAGCTCCTCCAGCAGCGCTCTCCCAACTTGTTCACTGAATTCTTTGATCCACCCAGAATGTCAGAATTAAACCAGGGTTCCCCATACCCCATGAGACACAGAACAATGGATTCTGGACCATCCAAACCAGGACAAGGCAGTGGCTCAGGGGAAAGGGCGTGGGCTTTGGTGTGAGACGAAGCTTGGTTCTCGGCTCCAACACTCACTCCCCGTACAAGGAGCAGGGTGGTGGAGGGGGTATTGATACTCACTGCCGAGTTTAATTAAGCTGGAGTCTACTTTGGATGATGAGTATCACACCAGGCAATATTCAGTCTCCCCTACTCCAAAGCGAAACTCAGGACTAAGAAATCTTACCATTTTTCTGCCAGTCACGATACGGATCTCTGTGATGGGTGAGCTTGGTTTAAATACCTCACAGTTGACAATGAATATGCAAACAGATGTTAATTAAGGCCTTTGCTCCTCTTCCTGCCTCACTTTGAATATTCAGCCACAGTTAGTGGTGTTGGTATATCGCTCAGTGCCCAACCCTGAGCACCGACTGGCCTGTCCTCAGGTTGCCCTCCCCAACCTCCCAGGATTGTTCAGGGCTTGAATCATGTAGACCTGACCTGAAGAAACCTTTCTCTACTGGCGAGCAAGCACCCGCTCACACAGCCCTCTGATTAATTAACCGAGTCGTGGTTGAGGGCCTTTTTGTGGATGGGTGGAGGAGAACATGTAGCCCTGTAAACATGCTTAATTAGGCTGGATGAATTACTGGACTCCTTAGCAACGGACTGGGCCTCAAAGCCAGCCTTGTGGCATATTTGCACAATGTGCTCTGTGTTTGCATGTTTGAAACGGGATCGGTCTATCTGGGGGATGCCTGTGTGTCTGGTATTCAACATTTTTTCTTGGCACAGATTAGGGGGGAGCTCAGAGGAACGTGGCCCTCCCCAGGACTCTCCTCAGAGACGAGCTATGATTCTACTATTCAGGGAGCATGGCCAGCTGCTGCCAAGCAGGAGAAACAAGATGTGCATGTAGTTGTAGTGTTAGTCAGAAGTGATATGTGAAATATTTAATAATAGGGGTAGCACAGGTTCCAACCAATCAGAGCCGACAGCAGCCCTGAATGACAGAGTTGTTCTAGTGTGTACTAGCTGAGTACCAGCCGTGGAAAACGTTAGAGTTTACAAAGAGTTTCACATATATTTACCCTGTTTGACTGTAGCCACAACCACGTGAGATGGGTTTGGCTACTTTCCCAATTATAGCGATGGGGAAACTGAGGTTCAGAGAGGCTATGTGTCTTTCCTCAAAGCCACATAGCTAATGCCATAGCTAGAAGACAAGCACTGTCCTTGTTTCTACTGCCATGTCATTTGGCTGTGCCTACACAGATTCTGGGGCTCCACCAGGTCCAGGAAGATCTAGAGAAAACCCCCAGCTGTGGCCAAGGTGAGAGTGAGGGCAGGAGAGGGGCCCACAGTGTTCTGGGATTTGTAGTCAATCAGGGTGGAGCCAAGAGGCAAGAATGGGCCTTTTTGTGTCCTCTGCTTGCAAAGCTCTATGACCCTAGGGAGGCTCCGAGGAAGAGAAGAGGGTACAGAGCAAACATAGAAGCATTCCTGGAAGGCAAGGGCACACTATTTATCCGGAAAGTGATCCCTGGATGCCAGGAGGAAGTGGGGAAAGTTAGATACAGAAGGCAAAGAGCTAATTAACGAGTCACCATTGTGGGCATTCCCCTGGGGGCCTTCCAAAAACCATGTGGCCCTTGCCTCAGAATTGTGCCAGTGGAGAACGAGGAGGTGGGGCACTTTTCTACCCTCTGCCACCCCCCAGCCCCTCGCATGAACTTCACTGCACTTCATGGTTGTGCCGGGCCACTAAGAGAAGTCAGACAGGCAGAGACAAGAGACTGGGCGCAGGGGGTGAGGCCTGAGGACTGTCTTCACAACTGCCAGTGAACTTGGGCTGCTGGAGGGATATGGGATGGGGCAGCCACAGATCCCCTAGGGGGCCAGAAAACAGGCTTTTTCCCGTTGTGGGCTGGTTTTCTCCATGGGAGGCATGGAGGCCTGGATGTTTCAGTCCCATGCCCAGGACAACACCTGATCTTCTGGGAAACTCTGAAGAACGTGCCCCTCGACTCTCCAGCTGTGGAGTCTTACTGTCTGGACTTCCATCTCCCAATCCTCTAACTTATTTGAGAAGCTTCTGGAGCCTTCACAGTTTGGGGAGCCTTGCTTGTGGCTCTGGTGGGAAGTGCCACATGCCCCGAGGCTGACAGTTTCCCCTCCTCCACGTCCTTACCCTCACACCAATCTGTAGCTGGCATCTCTACCCTGCCAGAGGGCCTGCTGAGGACATGTGACAGATATAGAACGTTTTAATTTCGGATGCCATTGATCTAGAGCACGTTAATAAATGGCACCTGTCAGTCCAAATGTTGTTTGCCATTTGTCTTGTCTTATCTGAGCACTGACTGCATCTAGATAGGAGCCGTGGCAGTCTTTGGGGACCGATTGTCACACAGCTGCTCCCCCCACCCTCCTGCCCCAGCGTCAAGAAGACTTGTCCCTCCAGCCTATGAATAACAAGGGCAGTGCCTCTGAGGTTGGCTTAGGGGCCAAGGATAGGAGAAAGTATCAGCAAATTGCTTGGAGTGGCTAAGAGAAGAGTGTCTTCACCTCCACTACGAGGGCTAGTCTTCCATTTTGGCGGTGAGTTGAAGAGAGACTGGATTGTTACCTGCTTACGGACCTCCACCGGCAGCTTCATTTATGTAACAAGTATGGGCGGGGGTTCATTATGGGAGCTTGTAGCTTGGCCCTATCTAGCCATATGGACACAGGCATGTTGATTGCCCTCTCGTTTCTTTCATCACATCACCTAGGAAAGAAGCATGGAGGTCTCTACCTGGTGCCATTTCATTGGGCTGCTGACAGCACTAAGTCAGGACAGCACTAAGAAAAGTAGAAGGAACTGTGGAGATGCACTTCATTTATATCAAGGTGGATGAGTCAAAGCCAAGAACACCTGTACCCATATGGGATGGGTGAGGCTGGGCATGGTGACTCACCGATAGCTTTGGGAGAGAATCAGTGATGTTAACCCATCTGGATAAAGACAGAATGTGCCAGCAGAAGGGAAGGGGTCCAACACAGAAAGCGGGCTTCAGAGAGGAGGGGTGGTAGTCTAGCCCCAGCTCTGTCCTGGAGACAGGTCTGTTTTGGGGTGAGGACAATTCGTGGATCTTAGTGGAAATAATTCTCTCTGCCTCCTAATATTCCTCTTGTCGTATTCAGACACAACAAGCAAGCCTCTGAAGAATGTTTTGGTCTCCTCAATGCTCTAAAAGAGTATCCTGGTATGGTGGGCGTCAGCTGGATTTTCCAAGGAGCATTGTGGCGCCCTATTTCCCTCTTTTTCATCCACCAGCTCTTGGCATAAGGATGAAACGCCCCCAGATCCCCAGGTGATGTAGCCTTCAGGCAATCAGAACATAATGTTCCTGTCCTGGCCACAAGGGATGAATTCAGTGATGGCTACATGACCTAATGAGAACCCAGGTGATGCAGTGAGATGCTTACGGGGGCTTCCAGAAGAGAATCCTTATTCCTGCCAGCTAGACTGGAAGCTGAGAGGATGGGGTCCTGGAGGGCAGGAAGCTATCTTGCAACAATATGGAGCCAAAGATGGAAGTCCACGTGGTGCAAAACAGAACCCAAAAAAGGAAGAAATTGAGTCCCAGTGATACCATTTGAGCCCTGAATCCAGCAGGGCCTGGAGTTGGACCTACCTCTGGAACTTTCAGCCTTGAAAACAAATAAAGTTCTTTCGTGCTTAAGTCATTTTGAGTTAGAATTTCTATCTCTTGCAACCACAAGGGTATCAAGTGAAATACCTGGACGAGGGATAGTAGCATTCCAGTCGCCTTTATGAATAGTTAGGTTGCATTCTTACTTTGCATCAGTGTCTTTTAGCTGTGTTTACCCTGAAAGATTGATGATTTGGGGGTGCACTGAAAAAGTCTACATTGTGAACTTGGCTGGCTGATAACTTGGCCTGGGTTTAGCCCACCTATGAAAGACACTGACCAAGTGACCATCTCTGTGGTCATTGTGGATGGCACCTTATTTGTTCACCAACATACCCCCATGGGCTTCCTTCCTTCACGAGGCTGACAAGGTCACAGATGCTAGGTTACATATCATTCATTGCTTTGCTTATTGGGATGTCCTTTAATTCATTCAACAAATAAGCAAACAAGGAAATGGTGAAAAATAAGGGTAGTCTTGTTGACTGAGTCAGGAGTAATATTCAAAATACAGTAAAAACTTGGTTTGTGAGCATAGCCTATTCCAGAAACATGCTTGTAATCCAAAGCACTTGTATATCAAAGCGAATTTCCCCATAAGAAACAACAGAAAGTCAGATGATTTGCTCCACAACCCCAAAATATTCATATAAAAATGATTACAATACTGTAATATAATATAAAGTAATAAAAAAATATAAAATATAAAGAAAAAGAAACAAATTAGCCTGCACTTACCTTTGAAAACCTTCATGGCTGGTGTGAGGGAGACATGAGAGAAGAGGGTTATTGTGTAGGATGACTTTCACTATCGCTAACAGAATCACTGCTAGCTATTGGCTCCATGGAATCTTTTTCTTTTCGTGTAACTTTAACAAGGAACCTATCCAATGACACTTGCTTTTGCCTCCTTTTGAGGATTTCATGGAAATGTGACATTGCATTGGTAATCCTCCACAATCCCGCAGAGAGAGAGAGAGAGAGAGAACCATTGGCTCAGCTATGATCATGTGACATTCAGCATCACTGTACTACTCATATTGCAAGACATCGTTCATTTATCAAGTTGAAATTTATCAACTTGAAATAGGAATGTTTGCTCGTCTTATGGAACACTCGCAAAACAAGTTACTTGCATCCAAGGTTGTACAGTATTGCATTTAATAACCAATATGGTCTACTATAGAAGCTGTGGTTCCTGCAAGTGTCCATGCAAGGGCACCTCTAGAGAATGCTGGGCCATGTCAGGGATCTCAACCCACCATATGCCTTCTGGGGGGGGCCAGTGCCAGGTTGAAGAATCCTTATTCTACCTTGAAGACAACTGGGAGCTATTGGGACTGTATAAGAAGGAGACTGACTTAACCAGATTTGTGACTTGGAAGCATGTTTCTAGTGATGGTGTAGAAGATGATTGGATGAAGCACCACAGACAGGTAACCTTGGCAGAAGGCTGGTGATGACAGTCCAAGAGAAAGATGGGGTTCTATGTTAGAATAATCTTTTCCCCTTTGGGGGCTACTGAACTGAGTGGCTTGGAAGGACTTGGCCTTGAGATAATGTGTGTTGAGGGGGAGTAGTTGAATCTCCACAAAATGTGACACTTTTTCTGATGGTGTGGGGCAAGAGTTGGCTGTTTTTTGGTTTTTCCTTTCCCGTTGTGTTTAGGAATTCCCGAACACTCCCAGGAAACCTGCCCTTGCAAGATCCTGCCCTCCATACCTCCCACCATCCCGGTGCTCCACAGGGATTCTGAAAAGCTCCAATTCACTGATACACATCAGGGAGAAGCTGCTGCTCAGCTATTTAAGCTTTGACTATCTCTGCTTGAAAAGCTTGAGATAAAATTTTCTAAAGAATCCTCCTTCCTTCATTGCTGGAGGGGGGCACTTAGGTGGCTTAGGCCCTTAACCAATCACACTCCACCAGCAACCCTGAGAAGATCCCTGAATGTTCTTAAGTGGAAATGAGTGGATCATCAACCTTGGGGAAATTCATTCATGAAGCATTTGCCAAGCCCCTACTGTCAATCAGGCGCTTCTGCTCCTTTCACACCTGCACACCACAAAACATGTCATCAGCCCACAAAAGGGGGTGGCCGAGGCAAATCCAAAGTGGTATTTTATTTCCCTCATTGGGCAAAGCTGGCTCAGCACCGGGGCAATATTAATGGCCAGTTCCATTTAGGAGCTCCAGAACTGCCCCTTTCTTGGTTCTTCCATTTCCCTAAGGTAATTCTTAGGCATCCAAAGATTATGGCTCTAATGGACAACAGGTCAAATCAAGCACCGGTTTGATAGGTCACCTCTGTTATTCCCCAGTATCGGAGAATAGCGCTCCCACAAAGATCCCCTTTACTGCACTGTGATGTCTTCTGCAGAACTTGGAAGCAGTAGCTATAAGGGGCCAAGGCTGCCACTCAGCCCAGACCAGACTTTGGTCTTCGGGATGGTTTTGCAATTAAGTAGGTGATATGGTTTTCTGCTGATAATCCCTTTTCTGTGGCCAGGAAGTTGATTCAAAGCTGCTTCTCACTGGAAAGCTTTCTTTTTCATTCAAAACTGGGCTCTTAAAGGAGACAACTCTTTTTGTACTGAGCATTCAAGCCACCATTGTAAAGGACACCTTTTTTTTTTTAATGTTTATTTTTTTTTGTATTTATTTTGAGGGGCGGGGCAGAGGGAGAGGGAGAGAGAGACAGACAGAGACAGAGACAGAGACAGAGAATCTCAGGCAGGCTCCACGCTGTCAGGGTAGAGTCTGTCGCAGGGCTCCATCTCAGGAACCTAAATCAAAATCAAGAGTGGGACGCTTAACCAACTGAGCCACCCAGGTCTTTGAATTCAAAGAGAGTCTTTTCCTCACATAGACTCTTGGGGGAGCCTGTCCACTAGGTGTGGGTGTGGGGAAGGGGATTCATGGTGAGGAAATGTTGAGAGTAGAGGGGGAAATAGAGGGGGTCCAAGGATGGGAGAAAGCCAGACAAACTCAGGAAGAATGCCAGTTGTCTTGAGGGCCAGCCCTGTTGTGGGCACAGAGGTTGAGCAACTCCCCTGTGGGCACAGGGGGATGCTAAGTAATCTAATGGGAGGAATCTGCTGGAATCCTAGATCACAGTTAATGCTAATAACAGCTACTACTTGCACTATACTTACTATGTGCCAGGCACTATTCTTTGTATGTATTAACACATTTAATCCTCAAAACAAGATAAATGTCATTATTATTATTATCATTTTCCAGATGTGGAAATTGAGGCAGAGAGCAGTGGAGTAATTTGCCCAAGTCACAGGGCTGGTGAGTGGTGAGGCAGGATTCAGAGCTGAGGAATCAGTTGCGGGTCTGTCTGAGATCTGCTGCCCCAGGATGGGGTCTGGAGAGGGGGCCCCACTCACACCAGCAGGAGGGTCTGGGTGAGTTCCTGGGACCCTCAGGTTTTCACCTACACAGTTGGGGGAAGAATGGATACCAGTGGGTCATGGTGAAGAGAAAATGAGACAGTGAGGGGGAAGTGTGCTCTGTGGGCCGGAGGGGTCTGGGCACACCTTCAGTGAGGTTGGTTTGCTGCTAGGAAGAGGGGAGATGGGAGGCTGAGAGATTGGCTTTTCCAAGGAGAACCCAGCTGGTGCCCCAGAGACTCTGAGATTCTAGGGGAGCCATTGAGCCTGGAGAGGAGATGAAGGAGGCAAGAGAGAAGGACTCCCAGGAAAGGAAGTGAGCTGGGCATCAACCCCCCTCAGGAGCCATCCAGACCCAGAGATGGAGCTGGAATTCTCACTTCATGCAAGGTCCCATCTGGGGAGCCGGCAGGGGCCTCTGGACATTCCACTGGAGCCCAGCAGAGTGTTCTACTGCAAACCTCAGAGGTCTCGGGCAGCTCTCATCAGGGCCCCTCCTCTATCCCTCTTCCCTCCGCTCTAAACTCTGCTCATCTCTCAAGGCCCAGGCCAGATGCTGCCTCCCTCATGAAGCTTCCAGGTCATTTACAAGACCAAGGACCTTTCAGCTTCCTGAATGACTCACCACTGTGCGTCCACTTTCTGCCTTTTGTCAGGCTTATTTGCATCTGTGTGAGCTCACCAAGTGTGGGGAACTTGGTTACTCCCTGAGCCCTTGACAAATGTTTATTTAGTTGAATTGAGGAATGGTTTGGGAGTAGCCACAGCCCTCCTTCTAGCTCTACTGTGTGACCGTGGGTTAGTCACGAAACCTCTCTGGGCTGTCTCGTCTGATGAGGAGAGGGTTGGGTGGGCTGATTTGGAGGGCCCCTTCAGCTTTGACCTCCCAGTGTTCTAGGGATGGAATGTCACGAGGTGGGCAAGCAGAGGTCCACCTGTGTGTCTGAGAGGCTGGCCCCCCTCGGCTGTGGCCTCTGTGGAGCAGACTCTGTGTCCAGCACTTGTCTTTTATTATTATTATTTTTTTATTGTTTATTTTTGAGAACTCCTTTGGGAGTTCTTTGAGAGACAGAGACAGAGCACAAGCAGGGGAGGAGCAGAGAGAGGGGGAGACACAGAATCCTAAGCAGGCTCCACGCTCCGAGCTGTCAGCACAGAGCCTGATGCGGGGCTCAAACCCACAGACTGTGAGATCGTGACCTGAGCTGAGGTTGGACTCTTAACCAACTGAACCACCCAGGTGCCCCCTAGCGCTTGTCTTTAATGTCCTTTGATTCTCACTGGCGGCTCTAAGAAGTCATTTAGGACCCTGAGTGGGTAGAATGAACACCGGCTTTATTCGTCTGGCAACAAGAATTTGGTTGGCAATAAATTGCTTGGCCAATGAGAGCATAATCACTTCTCATCAGATGACCCCTTGCCAGGAGCTGTTCTGAAATCCTGTCTATGGCTGATCCAGCTCTCACTCCCAAGGAAAAAAATTAAAAGCAAATTAGACGCAAGGATGATGAATCTGATGAAGGACAAAGATACCCTGAGGTTCTGTCTCCTGTAGAAAGACTCAGGAAGTGGGGAGCAGGTCACAAGCAATCTTAAGAAGCTGCCAAAGAAGCCTGAGGTGGGAAGAACTGGCAGCCGCCCCCCACCCCCACCCCCAATCTCACGCCTGCGATGTAGGAAAGCGGGCTTCAGGCCCAATTCCACTGCATGGTGGGCAATTATTCACTCGCCAGGCAGGCAATAAGACAGTTCTCACAACCTGTTCTGTGAGTTCCGCGAAGTCCCCGCTCTCCATCCTATTACATCCAACCTCACCTTGTGCGAAAGGACAACGCAGACAGGACAAAATCCCATCCGGGGGATTCCATGATTCTGGTCGACATCACAAGGCGAGAAAGCCTCCTAAACCAATGACCAGACCCAGAACTGTGCTTCAGGGGTGAAAGGCACGGGCCTCCTTGGATTCTTATGTCCTTGTCACACAAAGATGAGTATTGTCCCCAAACTATTTTCAGCCAGACCTCATATCTGAACCCCTTTCATTCCACCAATGCAAACTCATTTCTGATATTCATCTTGCTAGCCAATATGCTACCATTTTCTCCAATAAAACTCATTTCTGACATGCAACATGCTAATTTTCAGAGCCTTAGCTGTTGGTTGAAAAAAAAAAAAATAGAAGTGCTTACACCGGTCGCTTCTGACATATGGGCTTCATCCTGAGTGTGCATGTTAGCTCATGACCCCTGGTCTGTAGATTCTCAATTAGGGCAACATCTTGGAAAATTGAGTTCCTCTCTATGCTGAAGTATTTGGAAGTAAATTATGGACATCATAACAAGAAACCAGTAACGGGAGACCCTGTGACTCTGCAAATCATTGAGTTTGAAGAGAGAAAATAATTTACGAAACCTTATCTCATACACAGCTTCTCTCCCCAGCTGGAGATTCAGTCACTGACTGAGTTCAAATCCCTGATCCCCATCACCAGCTTCCCTCTGCTCCTGGCCACAGGTGGAGTCACCAAACTCTCCAGAGTCTGGACCGCAGGCAACCTTAACAGAGGAGCCTGGTGCAGATCTTAGGACGGTGCGTGATCGTAAGTATTCAGGCCACTGGATGAGCCTTCAAGCTGAGTTCCCTCCATAAATTTAGTTTGGTTTGAATTTTATGTCAGTGGCATTCCTGGGAGAGATGTGGATTTTCACCTCCTTACAATACAAACCACTAATTCAGGCCTCTGGGAGTTCTTTCGTGGGGGGCTTTCACTTCCTATAAATGTACTGCCTAGATTTTGGGCACATTTGGGGACTCAGAGTCAGTTTAGCATTTTAAAAAAGCTAAAGAATATGTAAAGCATCCTAATAAAAATATAGTTAGAGCCCAGGCGGGAGGAATAATCATTACGTTAATGCATGGGGCTCGTATTCCCAAAGGCACTTTTGTGCTTATATAAAATCCTTTCCCCCCTGCTTAACTGGTCTCAGGCAATGGCACTGTATTTACTGTTTTGTTGTTGTTGTTTTCTGAGACCATTGGCATTTCTGAGTCTGGTTTTTGAAGTTCCATCCATGTTTTTATTTATGAAGCAAGCATGATGCAGACAGCCCTGTGAACAGGTCCTGAGTTTTGGAATCAGACACCTGGGGTCCCCTTCACAGCTCTGCCACCCCCCAGCAGGATGAGCTTGAGCTCTTCTTAGCTTCAACCTGAGCCCCAGTGTCTGCATGTGTGAAATGGGGCTACTAAAATTTATTTGGGGTCATGGGATGACTAAACTCATCAGTATTTGTAAAGTACTTATCATTTAGGAAGTGCTCTGTTAAGGGTAGGTGCTTAGTCCAAGGCCAACCTGACAATGCCTGTGTATGGAAACAGCTTTAGAAATGTGTGCCCTCAGGCGCTGTGAGTGGTTCTGTTCTGAAGAATAATTATTTGTGAGCTAGTGGATCTGAAGCCTGGCTGACAGTGGTGGGTGGGCCTCAGACCGGGGGTATAGTGCACTTACCATTTGGACCCCCAACTCTGGGCACTGCTTGGTAGACTTAGCAAAGCTCTGGAATCCAGACCTTCTCTGGAGTCCTGCCTGAAGTTGGTGGTGGCTTGTGCTGGTCCCAAGTGAGGAACGATCGTCAGTCACAGATCCCTGGTTGGGAGACACATGAGGCACTGGCCTCCTCCTCTCCTCAACACATCCCCTCACCACACCGCCGCCTCCTGAGGCTCAGTCCACCCACCGACCACCCCAGGTCAGGAGGAGGTCCGGCTTGGCATCAGCAGCCCAGCACCGGGTCCTTCTGACCTTCTGCCATCTCTTCTCTAGCCAGTCCTCCCCTGTCCCTTGTAGCCAGGCTCCAACGATGGAGGTGCTGCTTCAGTTCCTGTCTGGTGTTTCAGAGGTTCTAGAACTAGAATCGAGCCTTGCTCCCCTTACCCCCCCCCCCCCCCCGCCGCCTTTGCCAGGCCCCAAGAGTCATGCCCCTGGTTTCCAGGGTCTGTGACTGGGGTCCTGCTACCTTCTCGGAGACACCCCTAACCCTGGGGTCCCTACTCAATGTCCACTGCCTAACCCATCACCAAGCATTTGACCGTGTGTGAGTCCATCTGGCCGTGGGCCTTGGCCACCCTTGGGCTGGTGTGTCCCACCCTGCCTGAGCCCTGGGCCGGGCCCAGGAGGGCATAGCCGCTGCCAGCCCCAGCTGACATGGGCACAGTCAGCACAGAGGCCATCTGCTGGGTGTCCAGGGAGCCCACACACACTTGGCTGGGAGTCAGGAAGTCTCAACTGGGGAGCAGCATCCGCCCCTCACGGCCTCTGCTGGAGAGTTGTGGGAGGGTTCTGCAACCCCAGCTCCTTGCTCACGCTGTCTCTGCAGGCTCTGAAGCAGCCTGTGTCAGGAATGTGGGAGGGGGCGCAGATCAAGGCGGGGGAGCTGCCGGCAGCTGTAGGGAGGGGCGGGGGTGGCAGCTGCTGCTGTGACCGCCCACTCTCCTGTCCCCTCCACAGTGTGGCATTTTGGGACCAAAGGAAGCCTCCACCCCAGATGCTTCTGGGCTGAATGTAGAGACATGGGCAGGATCAGGCCCGAATGTAGAGACATGGGCAGAATCAGGCCCTCACTATGTCCTTGGTCAATAATTAACATGAACAAGACTCCAAAGCTGTTTTTCAATGCCCAGCCCCTTGTCCCCCACTTCTGCTAGTCAGCTTCTAATTGATCTGAAGCAGAGTCTGGGCTAAGTATTTTTCAAAGCTCTCCAGGTGATGATGATGTGTAGCCAGTGCTGAGAACTTCGGCTCCAGAGCTTTGCTATTCAAAGTGTGGCCCATGGGCCAGCAAAACTGACATCACCAGGGAGCTTGTTATTAATGCAGGGGCGCCTGGCTGGCTCCGTCGGTCAAGCGTTCAACTCTTGCTTTCAGCTCAGGTCATGATCTCGTGATTTGTGAGGTGGAGTCCTGAGTCAGGCTCTGCACTGACAGTGTGGAACCAGCTTGGGATTCTCTCTCTCCCTCTCTCTCTGCCCCTCCCCAGCACGTGCGTGCTCACACACACATTCTCTCTCTCAAAATAAACAAACATGTAAAAAATAAATAAATGCAGACTCTCAACCCCAGCTATGGAATCCGAATCTGCTTTGTAAGATCCCCAGGGGGTTCAGAGGCACATTAAATTTGGGAATCACTGTGGGAAATAAAATCAACCTTCACCCAAGGAGGGCTGTTTTAGGACACCTCTGGCTGCTGCTTAATGGTTGTGACTGTGGCCATGTCAGCTGGGGCTGGCAGCGGCTATGCCCTCCTGGGCCCGGCCCAGGGCTCAGTCAGGGTGGGACACACCAGCCCAAGGGTGGCCAAGGCCCACGGCCAGATGGACTCACACACGGTCAAATGCTTGGTGATGGGTTAGGCAGTGGACATTGAGTGGGGAGCCCAGGGTTAGGGGTGTCTCCGAGAAGGTAGCAGGACCCCAGTCACAGACCCTGGAAACCAGGGGCATGACTCTTGGGGCCTGGCAAAGGCGGCGGGGGGGGGGGTAAGGGGAGCAAGGCTCGATTCTAGTTCTAGAACCTCTGAAACACCAGACAGGAACTGAAGCAGCACCTCCATCGTTGGAGCCTGGCTACAAGGGACAGGGGAGGACTGGCTAGAGAAGAGGTGGCAGAAGGTCAGAAGGACCCGGTGCTGGGCTGCTGATGCCGAGCCGGACCTCCTCCTGACCTGGGGTGGCCGGTGGGTGGGCTGAGCCTCAGGAGGCGGCGGTGTGGTGAGGGGATGTGCTGAGGAGAGGAGGAGGCCAGTGCCTCCCGTGTCTCCCAACCAGGGATCTGTGACTGACGATCGTTCCTCACTTGGGACCAGCACAAGCCACCACCAACTTCAGGCAGGACTCCAGAGAAGGTCTGGTTTCTAGAGCCTTGTAAGGAGTGGGTAACCAACCTTTGTATTGGTCCGTTTTCTCCAAATTTCTTTTCCAGGAAACCTGCTTTTGCTTGTGAGGCCTTCAGCTGATTGAATGAGGTCTAGCCACATTATGGAGGGTAACCGCCTTTACTTCAAGTCTGCTGATTGTAGTTTACCCTGTCTACAAATACCTTCAGGGCCACGCCTAGATTAGTGTTTGATTGAACCACTGGGTGATGTAGCCCAGCCAAGCTGACACCTGAAAGCAATCATCACACCCTCCAATGTGTCCACTGGTGTGGTTTTGGGGTGCCAGTGCCTTTAGGGGAGCGAGCGTTTGCCTGCCTGTCTGTACGCAGGGCTGGATGCTGGTGTTCAGTAGGGATGGGAATGGATCCTCCCTGTCCTTCTCCACCCCTGCCTGGGCTCAGGTCCCCAGCACCCAAAGCTTAATCAGTGCCACAGTCTCCCAACCGTGGTTTCCAGCCTTTTCTCACACCACACCCAGCAAGACCTTCTTTTTAAAAAAATTTTTTTTTCAACGTTTATTTATTTTGGGGACAGAGAGAGACAGAGCATGAACGGGGGAGGGGCAGAGAGAGAGGGAGACACAGAATCGGAAACAGGCTCCAGGCTCTGAGCCATCAGCCCAGAGCCTGACGCGGGGCTCGAACTCACGGACCGCGAGATCGTGACCTGGCTGAAGTCGGACGCTTAACCGACTGCGCCACCCAGGCGCCCCAACAAGACCTTCTTAAAAGCAAATCCAATCAGCTCACTCCCTGTCTCCCTAAACTATTTTGGTTGCCTTTCTCTTAGCACAGCTGACTTCTTTCCAGCCAAGCCACTGCCTGCAGGAACTACCAATACGTCCTCAAAAATCCAGGCAGCCTCATATCTTTGGGTGTTTGCTCATGCCAAGAATGCAACTTCTTTACTTATGCACTCTATCCTGTCTCTCTTTTATCTGTCACCCACTGCCTATGTACACACACTCAGACACACATGCATGTACACACGTGTGAGCACACATTCAAGAATGCCTAGTCTAGTGGGGTATCTAGACCTCCTCTATGAAGTCTTTCCTTGCCTCTCCTCGCCACCTTAGGACTAACCACTCTGTCCTTTTTGTCCTCTCATCCACTCACCCCGTGCACTTGCCCACCCTGGGGTCTGCTTCCAGCACAGGGCCTGGTTTATCTTATTGCCCTGAGTTTTATCTGTCTTCTGCAGTGATAGTGCATTCCACGGGAGTCTGTCTCCGGCAGGATCACGGGGCCAGATATGCATGCAGTCGGCTCTCAGTCAGTGTCTGTAAACGAACAGTGATGGAAGGAATGAGCAACTAAATGGATACATGCATGCGTGAATACCAAGCCTCCCCCAACCAGCTCATTTCTTTTTTTACCCTTTGAAGCATCCTGATGCCTTCTCTTTTTTTTTTAACTTAAAAAAAAATTATATTTTGAGAAAGAGAGAATGTGAGCAGGGGAGGGACAGAGAGAGAGAGGGAGAGAGAGAATCCAAAGCAGGCTCTGAACTGCCAGCGTGGAGCCTGATGTGGGGCTCAGACTCATGAACCATAAGATCATGACCTGAGCCGAAACCAAGAGTTGGACGCTTAACCAACTGAGCCACCCGGGCACCCCAGAAGCTTTCTGATGCCTTCTAATTCCCACTGACAACCTGAGACTCAAAGAGGATGTTTGGATCCCATTAGGTCAGCCAGAATCTCACTCCTTCTCCCCACCGCTGGGCAGAGCAGAGGTGGGGGTAACAAATGCAATAGCTTGTGTGTGTCGAGCACTTACTATGTGCTGAGCTTTACGTAGATTATTTTATTGAATACTTACAACTCTGAGGGCAAGTACTTGTATTATCCCCACTGTGCAGATGAGAAAACTGAGACTCAGTGACACAGCTAGTAAGGGGCAGAGCCAGGGCTTGAACTTGGGCACCAAGCCTGATTCCAGGGTCCCCCCTCAACCACCACACTAGACTGTCTCCCAGGGGGACATACAGTTGCATTGAACAATTTGGTGGAAAGCACTTTATTTAAATACAACTCAGACCACAATTTGATTTAAAAAGTATATTTTCACTTTTATTATTTATAGGTAATGTTGATGCATGATGAAGTTTCTTCTAATGCACTTATTTTTTATTGAGATATAATTCACATATCATAAATTCATCCTTTTAAAGTGTACAATTTAGTGGTTTTAGTATATTCATAAAGTTGTACCATCACCAGCCACTATCTGATTCCAGAACATTTTTATCACCCCCCTCCCCAAAAGAAACTACATATACCCACTAGCAGTCACTTCCCATTGCCCCTCCCTCCAGCCCCTGGCAATCACTAATCTACTTTTGTCTCCGTTAGTTTGTTTATGCTGGACATTTTATATAAATGGAATCAGATATTTTGGGGCCTTCTGTGTCATTTTTTCACTTAGCCTGATGTTTCCAGTTTTGTCCATGTTGTAGCATGTATCAATAAATCATTCCTTTCCGTGGCTGGATAATATTTTATTGTACAGTAGGCTGAGTAATGACTCCCAAAGACATCCGTGGCCCATCCCTGGAATGTGATCTTATATGGCAAAAGGGATTTTGCAGATGTGACTAACTGAGGATTTGAGATGGGAAGATTATCCTGGATTATGATAAGGATAAGGATAAAAGCAGGATTGCCGTGTTGCTCTTTGAAGATGGAGGGAGAGGCTTCAAGCCAAGGAATACCCAGTGGCCACTGGAAGCACCAAAGGCAAGGAAAGAGATTCCTCCTTCATAACCTCTAGAAGGCACAAGTCCTGCCTCTAGCCAGTGAAACCAGTTAAGGGCTTTCAGCCTCCAGAAAAGTAAGATAATAAATTTGTATTGTTTTGGAAATTTCTGGTAATTTGTTACAGCAGTAATAGGAAACCAATATGAGATGGATATAGCACATTTTGTTTATCCATTAATTAATAGACATTTGGGGTTTTCTTTTTTGCACTTTCTAGCCATTGTGAATAATGCTGCTATGAACATTCATGAACAAGTTTGTGTGTGGACATACTTTCAATTCTCTTGGGTCTATACCTGTGGTGGGGGGAATTGCTGGGTCATAGGGTAACTGTTTAACTTGATGAGCTTTGTTTTGCAGACTCTTGCACATCCTGAACGGCCAGCAAAGTTTCAAACCGGGCAAGCTGATGGCCGGGCAGACCGGGGAGATTAGCATACGGGAGCCCTGCGGAGGGCAGGCAGTCTGGAAGTCCCAAAGAGCTGCCATTTCATGCATATGCAGCACTTTCCCAGAGCCAAAGGCAATGGGACTGCAATCACTTTTTTCTGTGTATCTATTCGAAGGTAGAAGCAGGTATGCGGTTTCCTAAAGCTGCTGCCGAAACAGTGTAGATATGCCTAATTTGGTAAAAATAAACAGTAAGGATTTCAAAGGACATTCACAACAGGCGCGATAAGGACAGTGTCTGTCAAGTGTCCTCAGACCCCGCAGTGGCACCTGACTACCTCCTGGGAGCCTCAGGCCAGGCCCTGGGATGGGCTCCCTCATATCAGTTTTTGGATTCAGTTCCCACAGAACCCCACGAGGAAGTATGGCGTTCCTCCATGTGTGACGTTTGAGGATGACACAGAAGCTGAGCAAAGGGAAGCGTCTGCCCAGGTCACAAAACAACTGTTTGAGGGAGTCCGAATTCAAACCAGATCGGTCTGCCTTATATTACTTTTATCTCCATAGGAAAGGAGGACGTTTCCTTCAACGTACTTGTTTGGGTTTGTAAGTACACACTCTGAGACGGCTTCGGCAGTCACCCGATCTAAAACTTCTCTGGTTCACGTTAGAATGGGAAGTCCTTCTGAGGGAAAGGACGTAGAGACAAAAGTCTTGGAGCTCCCCGCAGGAACTGGGGAAGACAGAGGAATTCAAGCAGGCTGGGAGTGGTTTTTGTTTTGCTTTTTTTGTTTTGTGTTTTTGTTTCTGGAGCACCCATCCCAAGCCAGGCGTCCCCTACAGTTGTCTCAGCATCCTTTTGAGGTACTTATTATCAGTGCTTCGCAGATGAGAGGAAGGGAATATGGAGAGGTTACGTACCCCAAGTGACCCAACTGGGAAATATTAGAGGCAGGATCTGAATCCAGGTTTGCTGATTGGAAAGCTCTTGCTATTTTCCCCACATAATCTAACCACTTCTTGGTTTGGAATCTGAGACTCAGAAGGGATTAGGATTCTTCTTTCTGGGAAGCATGGCGAGGGACGTGAGGGAACAGAGAGGTCCAAGCCAATGCCTCGGAAGCCTACGTTGACCTCTGAGTTGGTGTGAGTTTGGGAAGGAAGATGTAGACACACCAAGCTGGGAGGGACCAGAGAGACTCATCTGGTACAATATTGAAGCGTAGGCCCAGGAAAGGAGTACAACCTGGCAGGCCAGGATGCAGAAAGAGCGGGAGATTGGGGACCAAATCCTGCTCCACCTACTGGGTACATCCGGGCAAGAGATTTAATCGGGAGATGAGGAGGGCCCTGTGGCAATTAGAAAGAAGACACGTGACCGGGCAGCAGGTAGTCAGCGTGCCTGGCCTTCCCAGGCAGCTGGGCTCTAACGGCTGAAGCAGACCAACACGTCCTCACCGGGCCTCCTTGGAGGCTCAGATGACGTCCATGAGCCCACCGGAGGCTGGAGCCTTCTCCTTCCTCCATCACTGCCGAGAGACTGGGTTCCCAGTCAGGCTCGCCAGACCCGGATGTCACAGACAGCAGGGTCTTGGGTGGTCTTGGGTACTTTTGGGCAAAGAGCTTTGCAGAGTCTGGAAATCCAGCTCAGCGTTTCCTCAGCCTGTAGCCCCATGAGACCTCAGGAACAAAGACACTGCAATCCCGCTGGCGGCTGCTTCCTTGTTGCTAAGCGACCACATATTTGATACTAAGTTCCTGTTGATGAAGCTAATTGCAAAGGTTAATTGTCCTCCCAGATGAAAAACGCTCCAGGAATGTATGTAGGAGTTGGTCTCTATGAACTTCCGAGAGAATGTGATTTTTGGGAAAAGCCTGTTTTTCAGACGGTGATGGCATCAGCACTTTGTTCTTCATGCTTTGTTCATTTCTCTGGGCTGAAGTTTTCAAACTTGGCAAAAGGGACTCTTAACATGGAACCGCAACATATGTAAGAGGTCAAGGAGAGCTAAGGAGGTGGGTGGAGTCCCCAGAGCCCCGCCCACCGTGAATCCACGCCCACTCGGAGCCCCGCCCACTCCCCCGCCTCCCCCCAACCCAGTGGGGTCCCTGTGGTGCTGGTTTCTGGCTTCTCCCTCTCCTTTCCTTTACTCAGCAGTGATACCCTTGAGAGGTAAAGCTGTGCTGTCTACCTCTGTGTTTGGAGTATCCAGCCTAGAGCCTGGTGCAGGGCAAGTGAACAGTGAATGCATCACTCATAAATGACACCCTCATGTGTCATGAACCAGGCTGGATCGCTAGTGTGGATGCAGCTAAAATACTTGATTCAAAGATCATGGAATGCAGTTTCAGCACTGTTCCAGCTGCTGGGTTACAGTCCCTGGGGAAGCAGGTCATGGGCATGAGAACAGAGGAAATAGTGGGTTTTCATTTCACCTCCAGTACTTACTGGTTATGCGACCTTGGGCAGATGGCTTCATCCTCCTGGAGGCTCAGTTTCCTCATCTTTAAATGGGGATGATAAAACCCACTTTGTCTCTCAGTGCTGTTCTAAGAACTGGTGTTGACTGTATAAAATATATGGCCCTGTGCCTGGCAGAGCCGGAGTTCAATAAATGGTAGCTATTTTTTTCGTGTGTTGTTGCTTTCCAACAAGAGGCTGGAGTGGTCACTGTGGGACAGCCTGCCTCAGGCAGGAGGGCGAATTCCGATTCAATTCATGCATGCTCTGAGAAAAGACACAGCACCAAAGCCAGGGGCAGGAGTAGTAGGCAAAAAGGAGTGGAGGTATGGCTCTCCAAAGCATCTCCAGTGGCATTTTTTCCATTTCACAGTGAGGATTTAAGACGGCTTTCCTTCCAAGAAGATGCTGAGCCTCTCATTAGAGGGGCTGTGAGTGGTGCTGGGGTGATCACGTGGGGGCCTGCTGTCGGCCCTGGCTCAGGGTCACCTGTGAGGACCAATGCAGGTGACAGCATCACAGAGGGGCTTCCCAGGATCTAGGTGGAGCTCAGATCCTGACACTTCAGCTTCTGTCCGCCACACATTCAGCCCTCACTCAGCATGTATTTAGGGAAGATGAGGGGGTCAGAGATGGAAGACGTGAGTCCTACTTCAAGGAGCTCGTAGTCTACTTCAGGGGTTAGCAAACATTTTCTATAAAGGGCCAGCTAGTAAATATTTTCAGCTTTGTGGACCATATGGTCTTGTGCAGTTACTCAACTCTGCCACTGTAGCATGAAAGCACCCATAGGCAATATGGAAATAAATGGGCACGACTGTGTTCCAATAAAACTTTACTTAAGGGGCGCCTGGGTGGCGCAGTCGGTTAAGCGTCCGACTTCAGCCAGGTCACGATCTCGCGGTCCGGGAGTTCGAGCCCCGCGTCAGGCTCTGGGCTGATGGCTCAGAGCCTGGAGCCTGTTTCCAATTCTGTGTCTCCCTCTCTCTCTGCCCCTCCCCCGTTCATGCTCTGTCTCTCTCTGTCCCCAAAATAAATAAACGTTGAAAAAAAAAAATTAAAAAAAAAAAACTTTACTTAAAAAACCAAGGTTACCCAAGGACTATAGTTTGCTAATGCCTTAGAGAAAGACAAAGTGGTAAACAGATCTTTACAGTAGGTGTCATCATGCAGATGTTACACAGGATATAGCAGGTATCCAGACAAGGAAAAGATATTTGCTTAAAAAACTTCCTGAATGGGGCGCCTGCGTGGCTCAGTAGGTTCAGTGTCCAACTTCAGCTCAGGTCATGATCTCACAGTTTGTGAGTTGGATCCCCACATTGGGCTTTCTGCTGTCAGTGTCTGCTTCAGATCCTCTGTCTCCCTCTCTCTGACCACCCCCCCCCCGCCCCGCAATAAATACAACATTAAAAACAACAACGAAAAGAAACCTCTTGATGGGGTGCCCGGGTGGCTCAGTCAGTTGAGTGTCCAACTCTTGATATCAGCTCAGGTCATGATCTCATGGTTTGTGATTTTGAGCCCTGCATCGGGCTCTGGGCAGACAGTTTGGAGCCTGCTTGGGATTCTCTCTCTCACCCTCTCTCTGCCCCTCCCCCACTTTCTTTCTCTCTTAAAGTAAATAAATGAACTTAAAAAAAAAAAAAGTAAAAAAAAAAAAAAAAGAAAAAAGAAACCTCCTGAAGATATCAGCTGGGTGGCTTTGGAGAAGTCCCTCTCTATATCTTAGTTTCTTCAGTGGGATATTAATATTATAGAGATCATAGGATAAATGTGTTATACACCTAACATACTGTCTAGGTCATTGTTATATCCATAAGCTAACTCAATAAATGTCAGCAATAATAATAGCTAATGTTTTTGAGGGCTTTTCATATGCTAGCCACTCTTTCATGCACTCTCTCTATATTATCTTATTTAAATCTCATAACTATACTGTGAGAGATCTATAATCCCTCCAAAAAGATGCTGAGCCTCTCGTTAGAGGCTCTGTATGAGAGATGTATAATCATTCTTTCCATTTGACATATGATAAGACAAAGGCACAAGGAGATCAAATAAATCTGGTAAAGGCACAGCCAGGACTTAAAGGCAAATTCCTGAGCCAGAACTCTAGCTACTGCACTCACAATAATCACTGACAGTATATATTAGGACCCACTCAAGCCAAGACGGACAATTGCTGCTCAGCAGTCATGTTTCTGTGGGCAGTGGGTCATGGGCTTCATTGCTTGCCCTCTGGCAGCAAAGCCTGAACCTAAGTCTCTGAGTGATGCCCACACCCTATTACCGTGACACCCAATGGGTCATTTCAACCACGTTTGCCTCAAGTACTCAAGGGCACAGATGTGTGGTGGTATCTTCCAACCCTCTGTACCTGGCAGTACAGTGAGCTTATCATGTCAAGCTTCACTCCTTCCCTATACTTTCTCCCCTTATGTCTAATCACCAGCTACCCTCAAAAACAAGCAAACAAAATATATGGAGTCCTGTAAGGATGGGCAATGATATCCTCACTCACCATTTTGGACCCATTTCTTTAGAGTTAAATTTTCATGCTGTGCCCACAGTGGGAGCAAACGAGCCAACTCTATCAAGAAATAGAGGCATAAACACTGTGGACTAAGGATGCCTTTGTCCACTTCTTGACTGATGGTCTCCCAGGGATCGGACCATCTCACTTGCAATCTATGCTTTTAGCAGCTAATTGCATTTCTTAGCCATGCTGCTTCAGACAAAGTTACACAAGTACAATTCCTGGAAGTCTGACACAGCTTGTCAGAGTAGCAGGGCAGAGCTCATCTTACTGGAAATCCCCCTTGGTCTCTTGGGGGGGGGGGCTGCTCAGTATAGCAACATCAGGAGCCCCAGCCCCCTTAGCGTTTACTGGGCTTCCAATTAGAGGAGGCCCTTGAAGTTGGGGTATGAGTCAGCCCAAGTCTGTAAGAGACAGCTTGTATCTGGCCCAAGGTCAAATTTCAGAGCACCAGACTCTAGGAAAGAGGCCCATCCATGTTTAAGGATTGGTGTCTGCACACAGCTAGCTCACAATAATAACAACAATAGATACCATTGATTGAGTTCCTGTGGATCAAAAGCTCTTATGCAAACACTTTTCAGCATTGCCTTTCTCTTGTTGCAGTGGCCGGTTCTGCATGGGCGGTGTCTGATTTCCCACAGGTACATCTTGATAGTTTCTCACCTCGGCTATGTGCATGTACCACGTGCCTCCTATGCTGGGAGTTCTCTGTTGATGCCCGTGTAAAGCCCCACTCTGCATCCCACAAGGGGAAATACCAAAGTGCAAGAGAGTTAGTCCCCCGTAAGATGAAATTTTGGCCAGTTGGAGATAGAAGTCACTAAATACATTCTTCCCTCATTCTCTCCCCTGAGAGATGGTTCCAAGACTCATCTTGTATTGCCCAAGGGCTTTCAGAGATGCCACTACGATTAAGCATTATGGGATTGCTTCTGCTAGTTATAGCCAGAATCTGGTAGCTATAGTGTGCTCAGGCTGGAGGATTTCTTGGCATGGGTGGAGTGGGGGGACTAGTCTCCAGAGCAGCGTCTTTCTAGGATGAGAGGCTCCTACCAAGTGTTAAAGGCATCAGTTTCAGTAGTGAAGATGAACTAGATTGGGCTAAGCAGGAATCAGGTAGAGGTAGATTGCTTTAATCTCAAAAAGCCTACGTATGTTCTTGACTTTCTGAGGATTTGGCTATTTACTGCCATAAATGCAGAGTAAATTGAAACCGACCTTTCTTCTCTAGGATATACTCCCTCTAGTTGCTCCCAAGTTTGGGCTAGGTAGCTTTCTGGACCAAGAGCTAATGGAATATCAGGTCTGAGAAGGCTATTTTTGGATGATCTTAGATTAGCACTTGAGCCAAAGCTCCCACATAGCCTTTGAAATTCCAGACAAAATATAATCGGGACAGACCTCAGGTATGATAACATGCCTCCTCACTATGACTTTGAGCCTGGAATTCATTACGTCGTGCACATTTGGAGCAGTGCTAACTAATCTAGGGTTTTTTTCTTCAGGTCCTTCTTCTGCTGGCTTTAACTAGCAATACTTTTGCCCAGTAGTCACAAATGGGGTGTGGCATGGACAATGCTAGCGTGGGGACATAGGAATATCATATTTCACAATCTCCCCTGCAGTCTGCAACCTCAGACTGGGTTCTAACTTATGGGTTGTAGGCAAATATATGCCACTTTCAGTCCTGGCCTTAAAACTCTACGTATGTACATTTGCCCACACTTTCTCCCTTTTTTCCCCTCCACCTAGTTGGAAGCAAAGTTTTCCAGCTGGGTGGGGCCCATGATGAAAGGAATTCAATCCTCAACACTTGCTTGGAGGTGGAGGTATCCAGGAGAGTCACTTGTCACACATCAGGCTATGTTAAACCACTGAGATCTGGGATTGCTTGTTACTGGAGCTTAGCTCACACATACTAACAAAGCAGGGGACAGGGCCTTTCCATCCCTCTTGCCCCCAAATCGTCCCCAGATGGTTGGGGAGCAGTTAGGTGTCCTCCCCTGGTCTTTGGCTCACCAGTCTTTGCCAGGCTGGATCAGGATGGAAGCGTGGGAAGGTTTTACTGAAGGGCCAGGTACATCTCAGAAGAGCAGTGTCCTGTGAGAGGAGGAGAGTTTGTAACTTACTGTGATCATTCCCTGTGCATACAAGGGAAGCACTTCAGAGAAGCAGCCCGTACAGCTTCAGACCTCTGTCTTGGTTCCACCTGGGACCCTCTCAATTCCATTGGGGTTTGTCCTCATCCTTGGCTCTTCACAAGAAGATGACATTCCGCCCCTCAGATCCTTTAGGTTTTGTCAACCAGAGTGCTTTAGGCTTCCTTTCAGCTGATAATGGTGGTTCTGCTATCCCTGGGAGGAAGTGGTAAGGGTGTCTACGGGATGGTGTCACAGTCTCCTTCCCTCTCTCCCCTGCAAGGGGCTCTGGCTGCCTTTCTCACAGGCTCATCTGGGAAGCAAGTACCCCTCTCCATGGGTGTGCTACTTTTTTGTCAGAGGCAACCTGGCACAGACTCATTTGGGGAAAGGACATTCTCTTGGTCGGAAGTTTTGACCTCATCCCTTTATCAAACAGCGACCCCTTTCATTAATGCAAGGGGCCTTTGGTTCTTGTGGGGGCCTGGGTTAACTCATAAAGGTCACCAACTGGGCTACAAATAGCTCATTTTTGCCATTCAGAAGAGGTGACAGCCTCTCCTTTGGGATGGATGGTTCTCAAGTTACTCAACTCCGTTGGGGGATTGCCAAGTTATTTTTATGCTTTCCCCAAATTATATGCACATATATACACACATGCACACACACACATGTGTATATACACACACACTCCCCTAGATGGTAGATAAGGTCATGCCAGAGCACAGCACACAGGGCACATTCCTGTCTCAGGGCCTTTGCACTTGCCTCTCCCTCTGCCTCAAACACCTGGTTTTCAGATTTCCATCTGGCTTGCTCCCTGCTCTCATCCAGGTTGTTGCTCAGATGTCGTCATCTCCGGGAGAAAATCATCCTATAAAATTGCATCCCTCATCCCCCAGCGTCCTTATATCCTTTCCCTGCTTTGTATGATTTCCCGGCACTTATCACATTCTGACAGGGTATATATTTTACTTGTTTGTTAGTTTACTGTCTGTTTCCCCCAAAGAACATATGAACTCCAAGAAAATAAGAGTTTTCATCTGTGTTGTTTCCTCCTGTATCCCCTGGTCTACAACAATGCCTGGAATATGGCAGGTGCTCAAAAGATACTTGTTAAATGAATTAATGATCCCCTTTCCCAGATAAAGAAGCAAAATCTCAGAGGGGTAGTTAGAGCTAGGGTGTGTCAAGAAAGATTTCAAACCCAGGAATTTCTGCTTCAAAGCGTTTTTATTTTCTGCTCTGACACCAGACTTCAGGCGTGCGTGCTATGGCCAAGGGGCTGTGATGTGGGACGATGCAGCCACGAGGAGAATATTCTCTAACACCAGGTACCAGCGAGCCGCCTGCCCCAGGAGCTGTGCCTCGTTTGCAGGGTTTCTGTTCTGCCCACAGAAGCATTTACCTCGTCAGCAGCATCCGTGGTCTTTCAAATTGCTTCACCTCTCTGTGGCTCAAACCCCTTCGGCTTCCTACCTGCAAATATTGCCTTTGAGGTTTTCGAGCCATGCTTCCATTCTGTCACGCTTGACAGGCTGGGGGTCAGGTGCCCTGGGGCCCCGTTGTCACCACACGCTTCTTATCGGTGTGTTGTCTGTGCCTTCTTTCCCAGGTGGCTCGCACTCCAGAAGAGGTGACTTGTGATTAGCTACTCACATTTGCTGATCAGGATTTCCATGGCCACATTCACCTTCGCTTCGAGCCATAAAGCTTTCCACGGAAGGGATCAAGCGTCACTTTAAACCAGTGGGGGCTTTAACTCATGCTGACGGCTGCGTCTACCCCCAGAGATTCTGATTCCATTGGTCTGGGCATCGGAATTTTCAAAATCTCCCCTGGTGATTCTCAATGTGCAGCCAGGGCTGGGAACACTGCTTCGATCGGCTGTTGAGCCTCTTTCTGAGAGGGGAGGAAGAGCGTACAATGTAGCCGAAAACACATACGTTTCAGAAATAGTCACGTCTCATTCCTGAGTTCTCCTGTCCCTCCTCATCCGACATCCTGCTGGGGCCCGGAGACCGCGTCCTTCTCAGTTTCGTTGTGGAAATCTGATATTTCTATTTTCTAGATGCCTTTCTTACTACAAATAATGGCAAACTCTGGTGAGTATGAGGTTCTTTCTATTGGTCGTGTGTACCTCAGTTTTCTCACCAGGGAAATAGGCATAATAATAATAATGCTGACATGGTAGGTTTGTTGAGACTTCAAGGAGCTAATATATGTAAGCTAGGAGTTAAGTGCCTGGCATCAGCTACTATTTTTGTTGTTAGGCATCTTGCTTATCAAATGCCTTCCTTCTCCAGAGTCCATTGTTATAGGAACTGATATTGGCTCCGAAGCAACCTTCCACCTAGATATTCCATGACTTTTTTTTTTTTTTTAATTTTTTAGGTTTATTTATTTATTTTGAGAGAGAAAGAGCGAGCAGAAGAGGGGCAGAGAGAGAGGGAGAGAGAGAATCCCAAGTAGGCTCTGCACGGTCTGCACAGAACCCGACGTGGGGCTCAAACTCAGAAAACGTGAGATCGTGACCTGGGCCGAAACCAAGAGTTGGACACTTAACCGGTGGAGCCCTTGCATGACTCGTTAAGGGCTTTAGGCTTTGCCATGCCTCTGGCACTCTCCAAATGTGTTACAAAGAAAGTCTCATCCTCTGTCTTTCAAAAGGTGAATGGCACTATTGTAAATCTTGGGACTTGCCTTGGGCAGGGGCCAGCCTCACCTGCCTCTGGACCAGTGTTCCGAGCCTGGCACCATAGTGGTGTCTATCCCCAGGGGTAGCTGTGACTACACCTCCCACAGGTCCAGAAGCGGGTATGGACAGATGCTGCCAAGACAGCGGAAGTGGCCACGGGGGTGGGTAGCAGAGAACCAAGTGGAGGAGCCCAGCATTGGAAGGGCCCATGTGCCGATAACCCAGGGATTGTGGGCCGGCATAGCCGCAATGTTTGGTCCAATCACACATGCAAATATCTCCCGGAAGGGGGTGCCTGGGTGGCTCAGTTGGTTAAGCGTCTGACTCTTGATCGTGGCTCAGGTCCTGATCTCACAGTTAGGGGGTGTCAAGCTCCACGTGGGGCTCTGTGCTCACAGTGCAGAGCCTGCTTGGGATTCTCTCTGCCCCATCCCTGCACACACGCATGTACACACGTTCTCTCTCTCTCTGTCTGTGTCTCTCTCTCTCTGTCTCAAAATGAACAAATAAACATTAAAAAGAAAAAAAAAAAGGATCTCATGGATCTGGACTCAGAAAATTAATTGCGGAAGTCTGGTAAGCCGGACCCTGATCAGAGTGCAAGTATCTGTCTCTTCCTGTGGCCTGAAGTGGATGAAACAAGAGCACCCGCCCAGGGAAGAGACCACAACCAAAGGGAGGCAGAAAGTGCAATAGTTGTCCCCAATCTGGAGAGAATGGCAGAGATAGAAGTGATACAGACACCACCTCCATCTCCTGAGACTGTCTGCCAGGGGTAGGGACAGACCAAATATTTAACAAGGGTAGCCATGTAGTGTGATGGGTTTCATGCCAGAGACATGTAAGTAGCTATGGGCACAAGTCACAGGAGACCCGGGTTCACCCTGAGCTCCCAGTGGCAGCAGCTTCCCTCGACTGCGGCTGAAGGTTACCAGACCCACAAGCCTTTATTTCTTTACCCCTGTCTACATGTGAAGGAACTGAGAATGCCATGCTTGCCTTGTGTTGGCCGTATGCGGCTGTCCTAGCCCAGAACCTCTGAGAGAGGGGGAATCAGGTCCCCTTGTTCACCACTGTGTCTCGAGGGCACAGGAAAGCATGTGGCGTTAGCAGATGCTCTGTAGTTATTCACTGAATACATGGATGGCTGCATGAACTAATGAATCCCAATATAACACAATGATGGGGAACCCAGGGAAGTGGTGCCCAGAAGTCCACATGCCAGGTAGCTGGCAGGTAGCAGGGCACAGTGTGGTTAACAAGGTAAGACCCACTCAAAATCACTGGGGTGGGAGTTTGCAGCAGGGACCAAGATATGCACATAGAGCGGGCCTAAAGAGCCTCCGTGAATCATGGCCCCAGGACCTGGGCAGGTCTGGGCCTTTGGATGGGGATCAACGTGCCCAGCAGCTGGGAACTGCTGACAATGGAGGAGGGCTGACACAGTAATGAAAAAGACATATGGTCCATTCAAGAGACAGCTAGTTAGTGGAGAAATTGCTCTGGAAGTAGAATATTTCTGAGGTGGATGCAGAATCCGTAGGCTTTAACCATAGATCACATCATGTTTTCAAATACATTTCTCTGTGTCGACAATTTCACTTATTCTGCAGGTTGTGACGGATTCAAGTGCCATAATTCCTGCCAATGAGACCGAAGCCACATCATGTGGGTTCCCAAATTGGGTTTGTGTATTGCAGCTAAATGGCCATCTCTTCATTTAGAGGAGCTACAGTTTGAAGATGCGCCAACAGTACAGCCATGATGACAGATGAGAAACCCCCAGTCTGGCAGGGCCTTCCGCCCAGTCAGAGCTGACTGCACACCCGGGAGGCCCTGTCTGCACCTGCTAGTAGTGTCATCTCATGTGTGGCCTTGCGCTTTGGGGATGGCAGGTGGGGCCTGAGGCAGCTGGTGTGCTGAAGGGGCAGATGGAAGGAACTCTGTCCAGAACTCAGTCCAGAACTCTAGGGTCATATCTAGTACCTAGGACAGCTGCTTCCAAGGTTCCTCAGGCTACACTTCACAAGGACCAGCAAAGGGTAGAGACACCGGCACACCATGAAGCACGGGGTCCTTGGGTACCTGTTTGAGGCAAAGCACCTGCAGGGATGGGGAGGCTGATTGAGTCAGGTTTCATGAGGTCGCAAGAGCAGACACGCAAAAACATGCTGCAGTGATGCTTCCAATATAAAGATGTATGGATTGGGGTGCTTGGGTAGCTCAGTTGGTTAAGAATCCGACTTTGGCTCAGGTCATGATCTGGTGGTTTGTGAGTTTGAACCCCGCATCGGGCTCTGTGATGACAGCTCAGAGCCTGGACCCTACTTCGGATTCTATGTCTTCTTCCCCCTCTGCCCCTCCCCTGCTTGCTCTCTCTCTCTCTCTCTCTCTCTCTCAAAAATAAATACACATTAAAAACAATTTTTTTTAAAAGATGTATGGATTGAAAGTAAATGGATAGGTAAAGATATACCATGCTAACACTAACCAAAAGAAAGCAGGAGTTGCTGTACAAATTTCAGACAGAGCAGACTTCAGACCAAGAAAAGTTACCAGGGACAAAGAGGGGCATTACATAATAATAAAGATGTCAATTCTCTAAGAAGACATAACAAGCCTTAATATGTATGCTACTAACAACAGAGCATCAAAAGTATTGTCCTCTGGTTGTATACATTGTTTCTCTTATAATTTCTTTGACCCATACTCTTAACTACTGCCCACGCTATTATCCCTCTGAAAATGAAATGCAAGAGAACTTAGCTGCGCTCAGAGCTGTCCGCATTCTGAGACGCAACAGTTCAGTCCGGATTGAAACGAGGGGCTTATGCAAGGAATTCAGGGAATTCGGGGATGAAGTTTGGCTTTTCATAGAAGGAAGATGGCTTTGTATCAGAGCAACATTCGGAGCTGAGAAAATCAACCCGAGCTGAGACTTGAATGCTCTTGCTGCTGGTTCAGGAGAGAATTGAGGAGAACAGGTAAAAGCTGATTCAGATAAGCTGGAGCTCGAGTCTGTTTCTTTTGCCTCCTCCACGTGGTGCTGGCACCAGGTCTCAGGGATGAGCTAGGCGAGCGCCGGTCCCACTGGGAGAGAAGGAGTCAGTAAGAAGGTCTCCTGCAAAGTCTTCTAACGTTGAAGCTGGCTTCATGACAGACAGCCTTTGCTCCCGTGCAGACCAGCATGGAAGATAAAAAATTATAAAAGTGTCAGCTCAAAGATGTTTAGTTCTTTCTCCAATGGCAGTTCTCAGTATGCCACAGAGCTACTGGTTAACTCAGTAGCGTCACAGATGGGGCTTATGAGCTCAAAATTATGGTGAAAATTTTATGAGGATCCATTAGCTTCATACGAGCAAACCACAGATGCTACTGGTGTACTTTGAGGAGTGATAAATAAATACTTACATACATACTTGTTTTCTTTAGCTGATTCATTCCTGAGGCAGAACCTGTATTTCATTTTCTCCCCCAGAGCTTGTGTTGAATGCTCGGGAATGATGTTTTAAAGACACTAAGCTTGTTTATTTGAGCTCTTGGGCCCCTCGGAGCAAAGCGGTCCTGACCGACCTTTCAGCATGGGTTGACTCAAAGTGACAGTTTCCTGTGATCTGTTACAGGAGAAACCATCTCTCTCTCCTTCCTGCGCTGAGCCATGTTAGCAGTCAGCCTGAAGAGTGAGCACAGGGTGAAGTCAGGGCTTCTGGCTTTTACTTCCAGCCTCCCCTGTTGTTCTCATCCCCCCGACACATGCCCGCCCCCCGCCTCCACAGAGCAGGCACCTGGTCTTACAGTGAGGCTGAACCAGGAGACAGTTCTGACTGGCAAACGCCAGGCTGTCCCCTGAATTGTCCCTTGTCCTGCTGACTAAGCCTTTCTTACTGAATCTTACAAGCTTGGATTCCTCTTCCCTTAGGATTAGTTTTTTTCCAGGAAGCTCTTCAATTTTTTAAATATAATGTTTAGTTATTTTTGAGAAAGAGAGAGAGAGCGAGCGAGTGAGTAGGGGAGGTGCAGAGAGAGAGAGGGAGACACAGAATCCGAAGCAGGCTCCAGGCTCCGAGCCGTCAGCCCAAAGGGGCTCGAACTCACGAGCTGTGAGATCATGACCTGAGCTGAAGTCAGCTGCTCAACTGACTGAGCCACCCAGGCGCCCCTAGACTAGCATCCTTTAAAATTTTTTTAACGTTTATTTATTTTTGAGACAGAGAGAGACAGAGCATGAACGGGGGAGGGTCAGAGAGAGAGGGAGACACAGAATCGGAAACAGGCTCCAGGCTCTGAGCAGTCAGCACAGAGCCCGACACGGGGCTCGAACTCAAAGACCGTGAGATAGTGACCTGAGCCGAAGTCGGACACTTAACCGACTGAGCCACCCAGGCGCCCCTAGACTAGCATCCTTTAAATGTGCTCAGAACACTGACACTGGCCTACATTTGGGCAAAACTCATCTCATACAAAGCCTATTTCACAATTAAGTGTTGAATATCTCATGCAGTTTACTGAAAACTGTACCATGGAAATCAGAATGGGTGTGTGGGGACAGAACGGCTGTGTGTCAGTTGCTTACCCTTGTGATGGCGTGGCTGACGGGGTGCCGTGGCCTGCCACCACTACCCAGCATCACAGGAGAGGAGTGCACCACATATCGCTAGTTCAGGAAACTAGCACAGTTCCAAATTTCCAGTATGGTTTCTACTTACGGGGCATTGCTTTTGCACCACGGTCAAGTTGAAAAATCGTGAGTGAAGCCATCGTCAGCCAGGGACTATCTGCACTTTCTATATTCTAGGTACTCTGTTAAATATTTTGTATACTGTAATTGATTCAATTCTCAAAATAACCTTGTTAATCAAGATTCTTTTGATTACAAATGACAGAAACTTCAACTAAAACCGGCTTACACATACAAGGCAATTTCTTGACTTAAGTAAGCAAAAGTCCAATATAAGCACATACCAAAATTAAACAAAGTAGTGATATGGTTCCCTCTGGGTGGATCTTGGGTAATTTCTCTTTCCCTTTTTATGTTCTACATTATGTATTTGCTTATACTAGACATTTGCTATGTTTAAAATCAGAGAAACTTTATTTGAACGGGGCTTATACGGCATTCGCCACATCGTTTCATATATTCTAATCAACTGGGACTCTTGTTCCCTGGGCTATGGTGTCCTCAAGGGCAAGGACTTTTACATGTGTCTTTGTAGGACCTTCCTTTTCTTTTCAATTTGTGCTCAAAGATATACATAAGGTGGATTGAATTCACACGTCTCACAAGGATGCTTTTTGCTCTTCCAATTCTTCCAGAAGACAGATGATAATAAGACAATAGTTTACACTTGATTCAATCCATGATTCCTCAGGACAAACCATGTAACCTCAAATGGAGGTAATAATCTCAGGTTATTGTGAAGCTCAAATGAATTAGAGCCCCGTGTGAGCTGTAAAATTCTGTACACCTGGCAGTCGGTAATGACTTGGGTTTATAGAGACTTCTCATTCCACAGCTTCTATCCTAGGTGAGTCATGTCTATTTCTAAATTTTCTAAGAACCATCATTATCTCTTGATGAAAAGATATGGGAGAGGAGAGAGGAGCTGGGAACATCAATTTAGGACACATTATTAATCCCCTGCCGTGTGCATGCTCCACACCCACATATCCTGCTGTCAGATTGTCAGATTCTTCTGACATCTCCTTCTGGAAAGCTTGAAGGGCTCTCAAGCCCAATAGGTTTGAGACTGAGTTCAGGATCTTGCTTCCAAAACTGGTCCTCTTGAAGCGTTCTTCATACCAGTGAATCTTTCCACCCTCGACTCTCTCTCTTCCTCAGACTCCATATTCAAGCCACTGCCGTGATCTGTCTACTTCACCTGTTATAGGTCTCTGGAATTTATTCTTCTTTTCATCTTCACTGCCATGACTCTAGTCCAAGGTACCATCACTCCACCTCCTACTTGATCTCTCCACGGAAGAGCTTCCTTTCTTCCAATCAACTCCACTTAGTAGCCAAACACAACTCTGATCGTGTCACCTGCTCAAAACTCTTCAGTGACTTCCTCACGCTGAGGATACAGGTCCCATCTTTAAGCAAACTCACACAGGCCCTGCAGTGAGTAGGGTACCACCTGTCTTTTACCGTCTACCCTCATTTTCCACCCCTTCACTCTTTCGGCCCCTCCTGCGTGAGCTCCTTAGAGGCCCTTCTACCTGCCCCTTTATGGGCTGTTCTCCCAGAATGGAAGGACATTCCTCTATCCTCCGGTTAATCCTTCACAACATACATAACATCTCCAATGTCACGTCCTTGGCATCTTTTATTTCCCTGACTAGGTTGATCCGCCTTTTGTTCTGTCAGAATTCCGTATGTCCTCTTCTTAGCCCTTGCTACAGTTGCAATTTTACATTGTTGGTTTAATTACTCGATTAGTATTTGTTTAATTACTCGATTAATATTTCCACCAGATTGTAAGGTCTATGAGGGTAGTGACTGTGTCTCTTTGTATTCCCTATCATATCCGTAGCATACGGATGGGGACAGATCCCAGGGGATGGGGACAGCAGGGGATGAGGACGGCACCCAGCAGATGATTGATACACATGTGTTGGACGGGTGGATGAATGAATGAATGAATGAATGAATACATGTGTACATACGAGGCACTGTGCTAGGAGCTAGTGATACAAAAAAATCAAGTACCCACAGTCAGGCTGGACATGGGCACAAGTCCACGGCCAATCACAGTGCAAGGGAGAGGGGCACTAGCCTGGTCCTGGAGGCTCGGGGACCACTCTCAGAGGAGACGGATTTTAAGATGAATCCCCAAGGACTAGCACGAATGCATTAGCTGGGTGAGCAAGGTGGCCCCAGATCTGCATTTTGCAAACACCCTAGTAATTAAAATTGGGGTGGGGGTAGGGCCAGGGTGGATCACATGCTGAGAAGCATTAGTGTGGGAGGTTGGGGGGGAGACAGGTAAGGGGGCTTCAGTGATAGTCGAGGTGTAGGGCATGGTCTTGTTTTAAATGCTGGACATTCCAGGGGCGCCCAGGTGGATCAGTCGGTTAAGCATCTGACTTCAGCTCAGGTCATGATCTCACAGTGGGTGAGTTAGAGCCCCCCATCAGGCTCTGCGCTGACAGCTCGGAGCCTGGAGCCTGCTTCAGATTCTGTGTCTCCCTCTCTCTCCTCCTCTCCCCCACTCACGCTCTGTCTCTCAAGAATCAATAAACGTTTAAAAAAATTTTTAATGCTAGACATTCCAAGTGGGGACTCCATGCCATGTCTCTTTGCACAGACTGAAGAAGGAGATAACCTCCCAGGATGCAGACCTGAGGCCTAGAGGCCAAGGCTCTGAGCTGAACTTTTCCCTGGAGAAGGGAGTTGGTTGTGGAGACCCTACAAAGTCCTAGCTTTTATATTTGTGTGTTTCCCCTGGACTACGAGAAAGTTTCGTAAAGCGTGCGTAAATGGAAAACATGGCTTGCTCCTACATCAGCGATTCCCCTTTGCTCTAGCCAGGCAGAGAGGTCTGGTCCCCCTGACTGCCTTGGGCCGTGGAGGCATGGAGAATCACAAGAAGTCAGCCTGCTATTTCGTCTTTGCTGGAGGAGTGGGCTTTGTCCTAGAGGTTAGGGAGGTGAGAGCCAAGGGAAGACTTGAGGGCAGAGATGAGACAGATCCCTTCACTCCCAAGAGAGGCAGATGAAGGGCAGTCTCTCCTCTCTCTCTCACTCTTCAAATCCAGTCATTCTTCAGGATTGATCATTTTTCTCTCCTCCCTTTTCTTCTTTCTTGCTGACATGTCTTTCTCTTGCCTTTTCCAGAAAATTCCTACTCACCTAACAAACCCCAGATTATAAATCACCACCTCTTTTCTGTGGCGTTCTCTGTCTCAGGCAGGCCACACACGCGCGCGCGCGCGCACACACACACACACACACCCCATGTCTACATGAGAAACAGTAGTAAAATTGGTCTTGGAGTCTGAAGAAGTAGATATGAATCTGAGCTATTTCATTCCCTCTTACTAGTTCTGGGACGTTGGGGAAGTTCTCGATCCTAGCTGAGCCACTACCTTTCCTCATCTGTAAAATGGAGACTTAATATTTACCTTGTGGGCTATTGTGAAACTTAAGATGGATGTCAAGATGGATATGTAGGCTATAAACGCGCATCAGAAACATCCCATTGTTGGATTTCTTTTACTTCTGGTTACATTAAACTCTGATGGCCTAACACCCTACCTAAGACTTCCCTTCAGCTGGTGAGTGCCCCACAGGAGACACCTGGCCTCCTGCCCTTTCACTCTCTGCCTGTACCCAGGGATCTACAAAAGACAGCCTGCTGAATGCATGACTTTGCAATCCCTCGTCACCCCTGGGAAGGAGGTAAAGGCCTATTTGAGTTTGGCCCACTTGGTGAGGTTTAGACGGACATACTGTTCTTATTCAGTGTCCTCGGTTTGGCCAGTTTGCCCAAGTTTATTTTTTTATTTTTTTATAGTTTATTTACTTTGAGAGATGGAGTGAGTGGGGGAGGGGCAAAGAGAGAGGGAGAGAGAGAATCCAAAGCAGGCTTCACACTGTCAGCTCAGAGCCCGACGTGGGGCTTGAACCCATGAAACTGAGAGATCATGAACTGAGCCGAAATCAAGTGCTGGACGCTTAATGGACTGAGACAGGCGCCCCTGCCCAAGTTTAGAGTGGAGAAAGAAGTTTCTTCCCCTCCTATGCCCTTGTCCTTTGGTTTTCCTTGAACCATCAATCACCAAGATACAGTCAGCCTCCCTGGCCACACTTCTCATGTGTGGGTACTTGGGCCTCCACAACTACCGGTTCAGGGCTCTGAGCATCCTACCCACTGCTCTCCCTTCCCCCAGACTGCCTTTCCCTGCAGCCCCTCCTGCCTGTCTTGCTGTTGACATCGAAGGACAAATGCAGTCCTATATTTCAAAGTCATTGGGCAGATCTGATTAATTTTGGAAATGAACAACATGAAGATTCATCACAAACTTTCAGGTATGAACAGCAATAAACAAAACCAGAGCATGGAGTGCTATTTATTTATTAAAACAGTAAATTGAAGGGAAATGGGCTATTTATTTTGCACGATGTCTTCCACAGAAATAATTGGCTCATTAATCACACTCTTGCTGTGGTCACGTTCAGAAGGTCAGGCTCGCCAGGGAATTGAAACAGGGAGGCGGTCTGCACAGCCCTGGCAGCGTGTAGAGCCTGGGGGGATGCTGGCTGCTGGGGGCCTTGGCATGTCCTGTGGATTCTGTGTCACATGAAGGCAGCCAGGAGGCTGGAAGGCAGTGTGGCACAGTGGCTCGGGCAGGAGGGGGCCTGGGTTCAAATTCTGGCTACTGCCACTTCCTATCTGTATGACCTTGGGCAGGCTAGTTCACTCCTACGTCTTGATGTCTTCATCTATAAAATGATGCTGGTAATGGGAACTAACTTGTAGGGCACCAAGAGTTTAACTGAGTTGGCAAGGCACCAGCATGGGTCCGGGGCAGGTTTGGTGCTCTTATGGATGTTAGTTGTGTTTGTTCGTTCGGTCCAGGTAGAGCCTCAGGCTGGGGCACCCTGGTGTCGTGGAAGCTTGGAGCATAAGGTTACTGTAGTGTTGCCAAAGGTGGCCAAAGGAGGCAGACAGCATAGTAGAGGCTAGGGGGTCAGGCTCTGCAGTCAGCCTCCTTGGGTTCAAATCCAACCTCTGTCTCTTACTAGTTATATGTCCTTATAGAATGACTTGGCCTTTGTGTGCCTCAGTTTTCTTCACTGTAAACTGGGGGTGATCATGATAGCACTACTTGGTGAGACTATAATGAACGTTAAATGAGAAAATAGATGGAAAGTACTTGCCTCGGTGGCGGGCTATAGAAATAATCGACATTTGTTATGATCATTTTTAGGACCTTCCTGGCCTGGGCCTTTCCCCCAGACACCCGGCGTGGTCCAGGCATGGTGGAGGTGAGCAGACATGCTGAACTTTGGGCCCCTTCCCTGGCAGGGACGCAGAGGGTGCCAGAGCCCAAAAGGGGAAAGGCTAGGGAAGGTGTGCCTACAGCAAAGGCCAATGCCACAGCGCAGCTGGAGGGTCCACGTGGTTTGGGCAGGTGACAGCAACGAGCAGGGGTTTGGGTTGATGGGACAGAGCAGAGCCCCCATGAGTAGGTGGCCTCTAGCAGCAGCAGCCCAGCCAACAAGAGGCTGCAGAGCACCATCCCAGTGGGCCGAGGGTCACGGAGAGGCCCCGGCTGGGAATCAGACTTCTGGAGGAGCACAACGGAGGGGGTGGATGGGCAGGGCGGAAAGGCCAAATGCGGGGCGCCCATGCATTCCTATCCTCTCCCCTGCTCACCCACTCTGGTACCCTTGCCTATGGAAGCCAGAGCCAGAGTCTTTCCCAACACATCACTCCAGGAAGCTGTGGCCAACCAAATACCCTCAAATGGATGGGATCTCTTTGCTAGTCCAGGGCTACAAGGTCAAAGCCCATCCTAGGCTCTTCTAGGGCAGTGAGGTCAGCTCCCTCACATGCTGGTCAGGAGGGGCTGAGGCTATTGAAGAAGACCTGAGTTTCTTTTTCTTTCTTTCTTTCTCTTTCTTTCTTTCTTTCTTTCTTTCTTCTTTCTTCCTTCCTTCCTTCCTTCCTTCCTTCCTTCCTTCCTTTCTTCTTTCTTTCTTTTTCTTAAGTTTATTTAGTTTTTTCTTTTAAAACAATTTTTTTAATGTTTTATTTATTTTTGAGACAGAGAGACACAGAGCATGAATGGGGGAGGGGCAGAGAAAGAGGGAGACACAGAACCGGAAGCAGGCTCCAGGCTCTGAGCTGTCAGCACAGAGCCCGACGCGGGGCTCGAACCCACGGACCGTGAGATCATGACCTGAGCTGAAGTTGGATGCTTAACCGACTGAGCCACCCAGGCACCCCTAAGTTTATTTATTTTGAAAGAGGAGGAGAGAGAAAGTGAGCATGAATAGGGGAGAGGCAGAGAGAGGGAGAGAGAGAATCCCAAGCAGTTTCTACAATGTCAGGCAGAGCTCGATGCGGGGCTGGATCCCACAACCGTGAGATCATAAACGGAGCCGAAGTCGAGTTGGACGCTTAATGGACTGAGCCACTCAGGTGACCCTGAAGGATGCCTGAGTTTCGATGACCCTAGAGGAAGTGGACAGGAGGAGGCAAGATCCTTGAGAGACTCCAGCTGTAGGTGGGAAGACCTCTCTCCCTTCTCTTTCACATCAGTGAAGGAATACTTAAGTGGGAAAGTACGAGGTGTGGTCAGTTTCAGGGCAGGAGGCATCCAGAGACTGGGGGAAGGGTGCGAGCTGGCGAGGCCAGAGGGCCAGTAGGCGGCCTGGGACATCCAGACCAGGGTGAGGCTGAGCGTGAGTGTGCTGGTTATTCTCCCTCTTGGCTCTTCCCTGGCCTGCTGTGTGGACAGCATTGGTGGTTCTTCTGCCCTCTGCCTCCAGTTGGGTTTGGCCAATGCGAGGCTCTGGTAGAATACCTGACAGCAGGGGGGCAATGGGGAAGAAGTGGAGGCATTTGCCCTAAGCCTTCCCCCTGCCCCCCAAAGGCTCCCTCCCTGCTGGGCTGCGGGCTCTACAGTGGGGGGCCCTCAGGCTGTGGCTGTCCGTCCTGCTGGGCAACCCACTCCCATGGCAGCATCAGTGAGGGTTGGAAGCCCCCTGCTCTTAGTCCCTTTAGCTAGAAGAGTAGGAACAGCGTCCACCTTTGCTGTCTGGGGTGCTTCCCCCTACCCTGCCCACACCTCTGAAGACTGCTGTCATTCTCCTGAAACCCTCTTCAGTTAACCTCCGGGGGCATCATCTGAAGGGTCCTTTTGTCCGAGTAGGGAAACTGGTCAGATTATGCCAGGGGCATTTCTGTGGTCAGGAGCTGAAGACGGACCAGGCCTGTGGAAAAGTGTGAGTAGGACATCGAAGGGGAGCAGAAAGTTTTTGGGGAAAGTAACTCTCGCACCGCTCCTTGGTATGGGGTCATTTCCTTGGAACTGTTGGCAGTTGGATCCCTCACAGAAATCCTGGCGAGCCTTACCACGGAACCCAGGGATGGGATCTGGGCCCACACTTCTGAGCACAAAGGGAGCACAGCACCCCCTAGGGGCTGATGTGAGAGTGGCAGCACCTCTAGAAGAGGAGCGGGGAGGGGCAGAGAGGGGCAGGGCCCAGAGTCCTGGCTCAGGTGCCTCTCTCATCAGAAGCAGCTCCTTTTAGGAAAAGGTTCTGTGTCATGGGCTAGATTCTGGGTGTTTTCTTAAAAAAAAATGCTGTGTCACAGGCAGGATCTGCAGTATAATTTGCCGGGCCAGGTACAAAATGAAAGTACGGGGCTCCTTGTTCAGAAATTATTAAGAATTTCAAGACACAAGAGCATGGAACTAAGCCGAGGTGGGGGCCCTGAGCTCGGAGCCTCATGCCACATGCCCATGAAGACTGCCTGGGCCACAGCTTGTGGAGACCACGGGGGGAGCCCCCACCCGTAGGCCCAGCAAGGGAGGTAACAGAGACAGGCATGACATGGTGACAACCTTGAAAGTCTGGCTTCCGGGTGTGGCTCTGCTGTGTAATTTGAAAACATACACATAGTAGGGCTGATGCCTCCCTAGGCCCTTTCTGGCCAATCGTGTGAGCCAGATACCAACGAAGGACAAAATTCCTGTCTGTGGATGGGGAGAGACGGGCTGAGGCCAGAGGGCGGGGCAGCGGGACCTGAGGGTCTTGTGGGGTCAGGGGCTGGATGTGGGCCAATGCATCTACTACATTCCCCTCCCTCCTCTTTGGCTGGAGTCAGGAGAAAGAGCAGGGCTGAGGAAGGATACATTTTTGGGTGGCTCTGTCCATGTTGGCTTTCCTGGGCTATTTAGATGGTTGTCATCACGAGGAAAGCAAACAAACACAGACTCTTAAGGCCAGAGAGTCTCTCCATCTTGCCTCGGAACTACCTGGTATCTCTTACCTGGAATTAGGAAGAAATGGTGAGGACGGAAGAACTCGGATTTCCTCTGCTTCACAAGAACCATGTTAAATGGTGTTAAGTGACGGCAGCCCAAAAGATCTTTGGGGAGTGGGCAGAAATAGCTCTTCTCTTTGGAGTCAGTGTGTGCGTGTGTGTGTGTGTGTGTGTGTGTGTGTGTCCACGCATGTATCTATGTGACCGCTGCATGTGAGAGCACACACGTGTGCACATGAGGGGCTGTGTGAGCCTGGGCATGCGTTTACATAGAAGGTGCAGATGATGTCCCTCTGCTGCACGTGTGCGCAGTAGTTGTAGGCATGGTGTGCGTGTTCACACACGTGTGAGGGTCTGGGAATGAGCAGGTTCTGGTGTCTAAAATCTTTACGTCCTGCTCCGGTCAGTCTTGTTGGCTGTAAATGGCAGGGACCCGCTCAGCCAACTCTGGGAAAAGGTGAATTGGCAGGATGTGGATGGGTGGGGTCTGGAATGAAGAGGAAATGCGGGCAGCTCTAAGGCTGTCTCTAGTCTTCGTCTGTGTCATGGCCACA